>NC_081322.1:56160442-56841156 GCF_026419965.1 Kogia breviceps
GATAGTCCCTGTCTGGATTTTTTAATCTAAAGGGACAGAAGAGGCAGCTGGTAACAGTGCCCTGTTGTATGGTGAGATGGTTTTACCACCTGAAGTATTTTGCAGGACTCGTGGGAGGAGCACCTGGCCCAGATTTGAAGGGATAGGGAAGGCTTTCCAGAGGAAGTGAGACATGAAAAAGTAAGTAGGCATTGGTCAGGTGAGGAGGAGAGAAGATGCCCCTGGTAAATAGCACCTTCAGAGGTTTGGTTTCTGCCACAGGAGAACAGAAATTCAATCTAACTGGAGCATGAAGTTTGAGGGGATGAGTGTTGAAAGATGAGGCTGGAGAGATAGACAAGGGGCCAAGTTATTAAGGCTACTTAATTCATGTTAAGGAGTTTTGGCTTTATTTGAAGAGTGAAGGGAAGCTCTATAGTGTTTAATGCTACTGTTAATGCTGAGTTGGAAGAAAGGGGTTGAGAAGTTACATGAAAGGGTTTGATCTTTGAAAGATTATCTGACACCATTGTGGAGAATGATTTAGAGAGGACCAGTCTGGAGGCATGGAGATCAGTTATGAGGCTGTTGAAGTAATCCAGCCTGGTGATGGCCTGAAATAAGATGTAGTAGTGGGAGTGAAGAAAAGCCAATCAATTTAAGGATATTTAGGAGTCTGATACTGCAGAGATATGCATCTCTAGCTCAGACTATAGGAACTGTCAGCTTATAGATGGAAATTGAAAAGAGGCAAATTAATGAGATCACCTAAGAAGTATATGTAGAGTAAGAAGTGGAGGGGCCCTTACACAGAACTGTAAAGAACACTAACATCATAAGAGAGAGGCAGAGACGATGTGAGCGAGTGGCAGGGACATATACACACTACCAAATGTAAATTAGATAGCTAGTGGGAAGCTGCAGCATAGCACAGGGAGTTCACCTCTGTGCTTTGTGACCACCTAGAGGGGTGGGATAGGGAGGGTGGGAGGGAGGGTGACACAAGAGGGAAGAGTTATGGGAACATATGTATATGTATAACTGATTCACTTTGTTGTAAAGGAGAAACTAACACACTATTGTAAAACAGTTATACTCAAATAAAGATGTTAAAAAAAATAAAAAATAAAAAATAAACAAACATACAAATAAAAAAAAAAAAAAAAAAAAAAGAGAGAGAGGCAGAGGAAGAGGACCTGAAAAGAGGAGAGAGAAACAGAGGGAAAACTAGGAAAGCTAAGAGAAGGGAGTATGTCAGGAAGATAGGAATTGGCAGCAACATCAGTCTTCCCTAATCCTCGAATCTCGGTTAGGTGACTCTCCAATATGCCTGCAAAGAGGGCAACTTAGATCAGAACTGGTTTTGTCCCCAGAGTGATGGGTCATTGACCTTGAGAAGAGCAACTGCAGTGCAGTGGTGAGGCAGAAGGCAGATTGTAGTTGATAAGAACCTGAAGGATAAAAAATTGAAGACAGCAAATACAGATGACTTTTGAAGGAAGTTTGGCAGTCTTGAGAAGGGAAAAGGTAAGGTAACTACAGGAGGAGATGGAGTTAAGAGAAAGCTTTTTAAAACAGTGAAGACTTTGGTGCGTTTAGATCCTGATGGGAAGGTGCCAATGGAGAGAGGTTTAAAATGGCCCAGGGTGGTAGAGCTTTGTCCCTGAGAAAGAGGAAACTCAGTCACTCATCCATTACTCAGTATTTGAATGAGTGCCTTTTGTGTGTCAGGCACTGTTGGAGGCATTAGGATATAGCAGTAAATAAAATGTGCAAAAATCCCTGTCCTCATGGAGCTTACATTCTACTCACAGGAAATAGACAGTAAGCAACATAATAAGTAAAATATTATACAGAGAATGGATATTGATACATAGTTCAAAATATTGATACATAGTTCATTAGATGGGAACAAAAAAAGAGAAAAGGGATGCAATTTTAAGTTTTTAGTCAGGAAAAGCTGCACTAAGAAGGTGGCATTTGAATGAAACCTGAAGGAGGTGAAGGAGGAAAGTATATGGTTTACTCTTTATATATAAAGTACAACTATGCCATATAGGACATGAGAGATACACAATATATTTGTGATATTAACATCATGGGAGGGCAATTAGGAAAAAGTTCAAAAATGTTCCTCAGGAGGGTGATAATGAGAAAAGTTTAAGAAACTGTTATAATCAAACAATGGCCATAATTCCAACTTTAAGAAGGTCATCCATTTCTTTTTTTAAAATAAATTTATTTATTTATTTATTTTTGGCTGAGTTGGGTTTGTGTTGCTGCGCGCAGGCTTTTCTCTAGTTGCAGCAAGCGGGAGTTACTACTCTTTGTTGTGGTGCGCGGCCTTCTCATTGCGGTGGCTTCTCTTGTTGTGGAGCACGGGCTCTAGGCATGCGGGCTTCAGTAGTTGTGGCACACAGGCTCAGTAGTTGTGGCTTGCGGGCTCTAGAGTGCAGGCTCAGTAGTTGTGGCACACAGGCTTAGTTGCTCCACGGCATGTGGGATCTTCCCGGGCCAGGGCTCGAACACTTGTTCCCTGCATTGGCAGGTGGATTCTTAACCATTGCGCCACCAGGCAAGCCTGAAGGTCATCCATTTCTGTGGAAAAGTATATGAAAACCCTAATGACACACCATTTTTTTAAGGGGTAGGTAAGGGAGTATCGGTAGTTTTATCTTTCTATTTAAGGAACTGTCATTTACTGAACAGTTTTTGCAGGCTTTCTATTGATATGTGTTACTCACTTGGAGCCCAAAGATGCATATGGCATGTCCTACACTTGAGAAGCTTGCCTATGATCTGAATTGAAATGAAAAATTTTCTTTTAGTGGTGTCACTAGGTATAGGTAGTCAAAATTCTGTATTTTAAAGTCACTTGAAATTATCTTTTCTTTGTGTAGTTATGCTACCAACATGACATATAGTTAGGTTCACTCATTTCTGTTTGTTTTCCATTGTTAAGGACTACTTTTTTTTTTCTTTTTGAGTCCAAAAATGTATGGTAAATATTCACATGCTTTTAAAATCAAAATTGTAAAGCAAAGTACATTTGAAGTCTAGTATCCATTCTCTTGTTATCTCTACTTTGTTCCTCTTTCCCCGTAAGAAACCTTTAAAAAATATTTTTGGTTTATCTTTCCTTTGTGAGTAGATATGTATGCGTGTGTTTATATTTATACTCCGCCTTCTTACACAAAAGATAGCTTAACCTTGTTCCATGCTTTTTCTTTTTTACCTTAGGAATTTATTCCAGAAATGATTTCATAAGTGGATAAAGATCTTCCTCATTCCTTTTTGTAACTACACAATACTCCACTGTATGGATTTACTGTAATTTATTCAGCCAGTCTTAGTTGAATTTTATGGACAGTTGGGTTATTTTCAGTCTTTTGCTATCATAAATCATGCTGCAAAGAATAGCCTTGTACAAATATCATTTCATATTTTTTGCCTGTTTATCTGTGGAATGGGAGGACAGTCTTTCTTTTTTTTTTTTTTTTTTTTTGTGGTACGCGGGCCTCTCACTGTTGCGGCCTCTCTCGTTGCGGAGCACAGGCTCCGGATGCGCAGGCTCATCGGCCATGGCTCACGGGCCCAGCAGCTCCGCAGCATGTGGGATCTTCCCGGACCGGGGCATGAACTTGCGTCCCCTGCATCGGCAGGCGGACTCTCAACCACTGCGCCACCAGGGAAGCCCCGACAGTCTTTCTTTTAAATGAAGAGTCTAAATACTGGCTAGATCAGTAGTAGCAATGAGGAGAGACATCAAAGAGCCAGTTTCAGTATTTTAGAAAGCTTAATGGAAATCTAATTCAATCATTGATTGCATAGGCTAAATAAAACGTCGTTTCTTTGCTTTTGACAGGAATTTTGTCTACTGGTGATGATGACAGTTATGTCAATTGGTAGGTTTCTTTAATTAATGAGAATTGGGAAAATAAAATATTCACACATGACAATTTAGTAAACAGAGCCTTTCAAAATAGGGTTTTGGGAGATGAAGACAGAACTGGGCATTTGGTTCATTCTTATGGCTGAGTCATGTAAGACAGCAGATTTTTTAAGAGCTTCTTTAATGTTTTTCTCCTGTTATCCTTTAGACTGGCACTGTGTAGTTCCATGAATCTAAAGAAGTGTTAACTCCTGCCTTGAGGTAGAATTCACCTACATTATCTCAAAATAATTCTAATCGGGATGTATTCTGTGCCAGAAAGAGTTACCTCTGGATTTTTAAAAGTTAATGCCATAATTGAGGGGGAAATAAAGACATATAAAATTGTTGTGTTATGAATCAGTCTGGGAAGTACAATTTTGTTGTACTAGATTTGACCCCCGATACTAGTTGTTTCTCAGCTGGAAGCATTAGTAAATAATGGAAAACTTTAAACATTCAAAAACATTGCTGTCTTATCCCTTTTGATCTTATCCCTTTCTAAAACATTCCATGGATATGAATATTTAAAGATACTACTAGATGGAAAAACCATAATAAAAATGGAAATAATTGTCATGCTTGTTATTTTAGTGTTAGGGTTAGCTCTTGGGGTTCCCCAAATCAGCCAACCTTCTGGGACTATACACACACGTGTGTGTGTGTGTGTGTGTGTGTGTAGCACACACATACATTACATATATATACACATGTATACATATTTACATAAATTTACACACACACACACACACACACACACCCCACCTGGTCTGAGTCTCTGTCCCTGAATTTCAGGAAACCCATCACTTTCCCCAGTATATCAGAAGATTTCCTCTTGGCGCTGGGGGGAGTATGCTGCATACATTATTCCGAGTCACCTCGCATGATTTTCTGTTTCTACTAAATTTTCTATCTTATCCTCAAACCTTTGTCTTGCATCAGCCGAAGAGAGTAACAGATTCTTTTCATTTCATTTTCCTGATACATTAACGCAAAGCAACAGCTGCTATAGATTTTTCCTCAAAGTTTGGGGGCAATAGGATTCTCATATTCTTTAAACACAGCATAAATCCCTGTTTCTATAAGCAGGCACCTCAATTCATTTCTTGTTTGTGTACTTTCCTCATAGCTCATGCTACATTCAGTTGACCCATCACTGTTTACTTCAAAGTCTTAAAAGTTACAATTTCCCCCCTCTCTATTCTCATCTTATAGGCAGGTTACACTCAATAGCTGGAAAAATAATTAAGATTTTTGTGTTGCTGTGCCTCCACATTTTAGCAGCTCTTGGTTGAAGGTATGTAAATGAGGACAGCAACAAAATCAATATTTAAGCAATATTTTAATAGAGTGATATTGTGGATATTTTATAGAAGCCTTGAGATAGGAAAGGGACACATAATACTGTATTTTTGCTGCCCTCCATTTCAGTCGTGGCTCTGCTGGAGGCTAAAGTAGACAAAAAGTCCCATTCACTGAATTGTGGTCTCACTGCAGGTCAATTTGTCAGTCACCTGAAGCTTAGATGAGCAGTATGGATACTGATAAGGAAGTTCGTGGTACAGTATGTACAATTGCCTTTCATCATTATTCTCACTGAAATCAAGATTACTGGCATAGATATGAGGCCGTTGTTCCAACTGAATTTTAGTTCTTGAAATGGAGAACTAATGAGCAACAGTGCATTCTGGGAAACTATGCTTATTGATACTGATTTTATTTAATTTTGACTAATTTTTTAATATAAGATATTGAATAAGGTTATTTAGGGAATATAGATTTTTTTCTTTTGAAAAAACTTGAAACTCAAATGTTAATAGGTTGAAAGACTCCCTTTTTTGTTTCCTTTTCTTTTTTCCTTACATTAATGTGTGGAGTATAGAAACCAGAAAACTGATACCATACATGTAATGGACTGGACACATAACTTAGTACAGTATACTAGAGTTTGTTTCAGCATTTCAGAGTCTTTTTAATGCTATAAAGTGGCAAGTAAACATAAAGAAAAAATATTTATAATTATTGTAAAAAATGTTTAAAAATGTAACCCCTGGATATATAGATGCTAGATGATGTTATAAATGAAGAAAATGGCACTTTGGAAAAAAATTAAATGTAAAAAAGAATTTATCAATCTTGCTATGATTCTGTGGTAGAACCTTTAAAAGTACATATTAGGAGTAGAAAAACCTTAGGGTAGAGATGGAGAAATATATAATGAAATTTTTAAAAACTCTGGGATTATGGTAATGAAGTTTTAATGAACTTCATTTCTAATTGTTTTCCTGAAATTGATTTTATATAAGTCTTTTTCTTCTCTGGAATAAATGAGCATCTCATGAAGGAAGCTAAAGCTTGTCTTTATGGACATAATGCATAATCACAAAATTGCCCAATGGAGATTAGCTGTAACATAAGCACCATTTCCCTATCAGACTGAGATTCATGTATGATGCTTAAGACATGCCACAACAGCATTAGGAAATTCTTTTTAAAAATTCACTAACAAATGACATTTTCCTTTAGAATGAAGATCTAGTTTGCTTCAAAGATATCAAGCCAGCAGCACCTCATCATTATCTTGTGGTGCCAAAGATGCATATTGGAAACTGCAGATATCTAAAGAAAGATCAAATAGAACTGGGTAAGTTGATGGCAGTATTCTTCATGGTTATATCATCGTGAACTGGCATCAGTGATGACAGTGACAATTGAAAAGAAACAGTTTGGGCCAGGTATTGTGATAAAGGAGCATTATGGCTTTTTGAAACTTTCATTATGAAAAAATTCAAATATATACAAAAATAAAGAAAATAGTATAATCTCCATGTATTTATCACCTAACTTCAACATTTATTAACTCATGGCCAATCTCTTTACATATATTAACCTTCTCCCACAGTGAATTTTAAGCAAATCTCAGACGCCATGTTATTTAATTTTTAAAATCTTTAAAAGATAATGCCTCTTTATGCTATTTAAATGATGGCTTTCTTGATTCTGAAAGTGAAAGATAACATGAAAACTTATAAACAAATAGAATGGATAAAGAAGATGTGGTACATATATACAATGGACTATTACTCAGCCATAAAAAGGAACGGAATTGTGCTATTTGCAGAGACGTGGATGGACCTAGAGACTGTCATACAGCGTGAAGTAAGTCAGAAAGAGAAAAACATCGTATAATATCACTTATATGTGGAATCTAGAAAAATGATACAGATGAATTTATTTGCAAAACAAAAATAGAGATGCACACATAAAGAACAAACGTATGGATACCAAGGGGGCAAGGGGGGTGGGATGAGTTGGGAGATTAGGTCTGACATATATACACTACTATGTATAAAATTGATAACTAATGAGAACCTACTGTATAGCACAGGGAACTCTACTCAGTGCTCTGTGGTAACCTAAATGGGAAGGAAATCCAGAAAAGAGGGGATATATGTATACATATAGCTGCTTCACTTTGCTGTCCAGCAGAAACTAACATGACATTGTAAAGCAACTATACTCTAATAAAAATTAATTTTAAAAAAGTTATAAACAAGTAAGTTATAGTATGGCATATGAGTACATATTACCTGAGAGTGAGACCATATTGGTACCTGCCTTGTAGTTTCCTGCCTTGTAATTTTCTGTATAGATGAAGTAGGACCAAAGTTTAATTATGAGATTTTAGTGATGAACTTTTAGCCTCTGAAAAAGAGATTCTGAAATCTTGTCTCTTACAGGATTATCCTGTATTTTCCTATACATGATTTCTGTGACTTGTCAGCTATGGTTTACTAAGACATTGCTAATTTTACTTCAGTAGCCATTGTCATCAGGGTCTGGGATGTTTGGTCAATACTTTAAGGTAGCTGGCAAGATAGATAAATTGGGCCAGATTTTTGACGGTGACTAAGAAATCTCTTTGATGAAAACCTCGATATGTTGTTTATTAGTGTTTAGACTACTGAATTACCAGTTTTTAAACTGTTTTTTCTAGATATTGTGAAATTCCTTAGTCATCTGAAGTTCTATCAGTATGTTTCATGCTCATTCCAACAGACAGAGGCCAATATACGTGCAGTATTTAGTACTAGGCAACAGCCACCATAGCCTTAAGTATTTCCTTTTAAACTGTTTTTCTTATGGAGGGAGAAATGTGTTTTTGCTTGCTTTTCTTTTTCTAGTATTTCTTTTCTTGTTAAAAGTTTTTATAACAGTTGCAAATCAAATGTTACTAATTTTGAAGCAGCGTGGTAGGTGTTTGGGATTTCATTATATGTACTGTTTTTACTGATTTTGTGTATATTTGAATATTTCCATAATAAAACTTTAAAAGTCCTTGCAATTAATATTTTTATACAGTCTGTAAAGTTGGAAAAATAATAAGCATATGGAAGAGCTTAATAATACTATCAAGCACTGTGACTATAATTGACATTAATAGAACTTCACCTAACTATAGAATATACATTTTGTTATGAGCACATGTTCACCAAGATAGTCCATATTCTGGACAATAAAATAAGTCTCAATACATTTCAAATGATCAAAATCTTATAAAATACGTTGTCTGATGACAATGGAATTAAAATAAATAATAAAATCTAGAATGGCACTAAATATTTTTAAGTTAAAACACTTTAAAGTAACTTCTAAATAAATGGGTTAAAAAAGACAATATTTTGAACTGATTGGTAATAAAAATACAACATAACAAAATTTGTAGAATGTAGCTGAAGAAGTGCCTCGAGCGAAATTTATAGCTTTAAGTGCTTATATTAGAAAAGGAGGTACAAAACCAATGACCTAAGTTTCCAGTTTAGGATGCAAGAAAGAGGCAAGCAAATCAGATCAAAATAAAGTATAAAGAAGGAAATAGATTAGATATCAATGAAATAGGAAAGAGACAATAGGTTTTGCTTCATGTATTTTGGATCTGATTTTAAGTGAATACATAATTATGATTGTCGTGTCTTCTCAATGATCCATCTTTATCATTGTAAAATGTTCCTTTTTAAGTCTGGAAATACTTCTTCTGTCTATTTTGTATGACATTAACTTAGATACTCCAACTTTCTTATTACTTATTGTTTGCATTGGGTATTTTTCTCTATCCTTTACATACAAATTGAATATTTATATTTAAAGACTTGAAGATAGCAATATAATTGGGTCTGACTCTTTTTAAAAAAAGTAATGTGCAAATCTCTTTTAATTGGAGCATTTAGTTCGGAAGCATTTAATATATAACTACTGGCATAGTTGGATTTAGGTCTACCATCTTGCCATTTGTTTTCTATTTGTCCCGTTTTTTTTTTTGTTGTTATTGTTGCCCTGTTTCTTCTTTCCTGCCTTGTGGTTGATCAAACATATTTTTTAGTATTCCACTTTATTTCTTGCCATTTTAGCTATTTTTCTTTGTATTTCTTTAAAGTGGTTGTTCTAGAGAAATTAAAATACACATCATTTATCACAGCCTACTTAGAGTTAACATTGTATCAATTCATGTAAAATGTGAGAAACTTTGCAACATTTTGTGTTATTGTTGTCATTTATATTTCATTTAAATACTTTATAATGCCATGGTACTGTTAAATAATCATATGTCTTTTAAAGAAATTAAAAGAAAAAACAATCTTTTTTATTTACTCAAATGTTTGGCATCTTGGGAGTAATTTATTTTTCAAATTATATTTTCAAGGATGGTTTTATGTTGAAAGCAGAAGCAAATTGAATAATCACACGAGTCTCCATACTGAACCAGAAACTAGTCAACATTCTTCTGATTATTTTCAGTTTAATTTTTCATCCAATTAAAGGCTCTAGATTTATGATGCTGAAAGTCCTCTATCTTGTTACATGGAATGCAGCATGCTTCTACCATCTGTCTCTTTTTTAAAACTTTTTTCATTGAAGTATAGTTGATTTACAATATCATGTTAGTTTCAGATAGACAGCACAGCGACTCAATTATACACATATATGTATATATATATTCTTTTTCACATTCTTTTCCCTTATAGGTTATTACAAATATTGAGTATAGTTCCCAATCCTTGTTGGTTATCTATTTTATATATAGTAGTGTGTACATATTAATCCCAGCCTCATAATTTACCCCTCCCCCCAACCCTTGCATCTTGGGAGTATTTTTTTTTTTTTTTTTTGCGGTACGCGGGCCTCTCACTGTTGTGGCCTCTCCCGCTGTGGAGCACAGGCTCCCGACGTGCAGGCTCAGCGGCCATGGCTCACGGGCCCAGCCGCTCCGCGGCACATGGCATCTTCTCGGAGTGGGGCACGAACCCGTATCCCCTGCGCCACCAGGGAAGCCCCCTTGGGAGTATTTTTAAAAGAAAACAAGATACAGTCTGGCTCGAAGTAACATGAGCTTTTTTTTTGACCTTGTGGTACTGGCCTTGTCATGGACGCCTTCCCACTCAAGCCTGACTTAGAGAGGTAAACTGTTAGCAATGATTTTATAAGCCTCATTATAACAACTGTCTTCTGCAGATTCTCTCACTTCTTCTTTTTTCAAATGCTTGATTACACCATTCAGAAACAAAAGAGATCTAAAGTTTGGCATTGTGCTTTGAAGATCCGGGGTTACCAAAATTTTTTTAATGGGGAAGCATATTCCCACCTGAAGGCTGTAAAACATTGAGACAATAAAGATGCTAAGGCAAATGAGAGTTTGGAAGCCAAAACAAACATTTAGCTGGTCACGGCTGGGCCGACATAAAGGGATGTCATATTCCTAATTTGAGTTCAAAGTCAAATTCAAAATTTTCTTGTCCTCTTAACTCAAACAGTTTTTGTTTAATTACTTGGTTTCCTTATGATTAGAATTAGACCTCAGTAGTATCAGATGTCCTAAACAGTCACTTGATAATATCCCTCAACAGCTGTTCAAAGTCAGCTTATATGTGATAGTTTGTGATGGGTTGAACCTTCATTTCAGTTGTTGATAAGCAAACTTCTTAGTAACTTAGAGCTACTGGATGAGTCTTTAAATGTGTATCCATTTGATATGACTTTTTACTAGGACCCTAAAAGTTCGGGTTAATAACTAGGTAGTGAACTTAATGTCTCCTATAGTGTAATGTAGTTTCTTTACTGTTTTGTAGTTGAGAACATGGTAACTGTTGGGAAAACCATTCTTGAAAGGAATAATTTCACTGACTTCAAAAATACGAGGTAGGTATACTTCCAGATAGAAACCAATATATGCAGTTGGTTTTTCTGAAATGTTATTTCCTCAGGAAAATGAAAGTAGAGATGGCGGAATTCATGGTTTAAATGCAGTTTTCCTGAAAGTGAACATTGTTCATTGGTAAATTTAATAAACAAGACTTTTTTTCATGTCTCAACATCATCTAATAATCACCACTTTTAGTTTTGGGCAGACAAGTATATTGAAGCAGTGGGTAGGTAAAATTAGTTGCTTAGTCCTCTTTGTTCAATATGTGCATTCCTATAAAATTGTGAGTAAATTGAATTTCCTTAGAAAAACTTTATTTTATATGATTTAAAAATGTACTATTACCCTTCTAGCATGAAAGTAACTTGAATTTGTTGAACTGAACTCTGACATTAACCAAAGTTTGAGTAAAAGCATACAATGTTCAATTTGGTAACTGTTTTAATTAATCTATTTTTTCTTTTTTAAAAGATTTCGATTTTGCCTTGTATGATCAAAGTAGTACCAAGGCAGGTATAGTGATTACTTCTGACACCTCTGAAGTAGAATTCAGAGGCCTGAATTCTAATGCTATCAGTGTTACTTGCTGCTACTATAGTTGTACTGGCTGTGTTACTTTAGACAAGTCATTTAAACTCTCCAAGATAATACCTGCTCTGCCTACTTGTAGGCTAAAATGAGATTGAATGTGTGAAAATCCTGTGAAAACTATTATGAACTATATCCAAGGGTGATAATGACAAGGAACAGATGGTACTTGAGACCCTTTGGTCAAAATCAACACGTTCCCTTCCCAGTCATAGAAGTGCTCATTAGAAGAATGAACACTGGACTGGTTGTCAAGAGCCCTGAGTTTCAATTCTAGCTCTACCACTGCCTAACTTTGTGACCTTAGGAAGTCTCTTCAACTTTCTAGATCTTGGTTTCCCCATCTTTAAAATCTTTAAAATGAAAAGGTTGAGTGAACCCTTGAGTTACTTCTAGCTTTTAGATTACTTGATTCCATTATATGACTCCTGTTTCATAGAGGGAAAACCTAGTCTCCTTTTCTGGGTGGTGGTAGAGGCTTTTCAGTATGTTACGGATCTGATTCCACTGTCTGTCCTGTATTTCTGCATTATAGCACCTCTCCTTGCCTTCTTCACACGTTCCCAGTCATTTTTAGTCTTTTTTAAAAATTGAGACTTACTTCTAGTTTGAACAGGCAAGTATTTCTAGGCTTGAATTATTGTTACAGGTGTGCCTTGCTCCACTTACAAAATAGACTTACAAAACTGTAAATGGATTTTTAAGAGGTTAAATCATATTTAAAAATTTTTACCAAAAGAATACTCTTGTAAATATTTTATAAAGCAAATAGTTATCATCTAACTTATTTTTAGTATTCAAGAAACTTAAGTGATGATAGTTTTTTTAGTGAGGGTAAGGAAATGACCACTTTATTAAAGGAGAAAGCACGCCATCTACTGGCTATGTCTTGGAAAAAGGAATCCTTCTACTTCAGCATTCAGTAATTTTAAGATTCACTGGAGAGGCATCTTTTAGGAGAATTAAAGCTTAATATGATAAGAACTGAAGTAATAAGACATAATGCCAGCTCAGAATTCATAAGGGTTATACAGAGGCATAATATTCTGTGAAAGCCTTTCTCAATGAAGAGTTTATCTTATTGTGAACTTCAACATGAAGATGAACTGTGTGAATACTCTCAAGTTCATAAAGGAAAACAGTGAAAGAGATGTTTGAGTGGTAATCTGTCTACCTTAGGTAACCTGTTTTGGATATCTTTAATATTTATGTGTTTTAACCTGAAAATATAGTTTTAAACTATTGTAGAACTAATTTGTCAATTATCTCTTACCTTGCTGTTTCAGAATGGGTTTCCATGTGCCACCATTCTGTTCCATTTCCCATTTGCACCTTCATGTTCTGGCACCAGCCGATCAGCTTAGCTTCTTATCAAAATTGGTTTATAAAGTGAATTCCTATTGGTTTATCACAGTAAGTGTTATTGTTATGCTAGCAGCATACAAAAATATTTAAAATATTTGTCCTTTTTGTTGTAGTTTTTCTTTTCTTGGCAACAGTGGGCACTTACACCTGTTATAGACTTGATCATCTGATTTAACATTCTTTTTGCACATATCTAAAATAATATTTTTAATTTGGGGTACTTTTCCAGATCATCAAATCTGTAGGAAGAGATACTATGGCGAAGTCTCTCAATTCTAAGCAGAGGATATGATATAGAAATTCATGGCATTAATAGTTCAGAATTCTGAATTGTGGCTCTGTTAGTTACTTGAGTGACCATGTGCAAGTTACTTAAACTTCTTAAGGCCCAAGTTTTTGTTTTTGTGGTACACGGGCCTCTCACTTTTGTGGCCTCTACCGTTGCGGAGCACAGGCTCCGGACGCACAGGCTCAGTGGCCATGGCTCACGGGCCCAGGTGCTCTGTGGCATGTGGGATCTTCCCCGACCGGGGCACGAACCCTTGTCCCCTGCATCGGCAGGGGGACTCTCAACCACTGTGCCACCAGGGAAGCCCAAGGCCCAAGTTTTTTTATCTACTACCGACGTACAGGTAATAATGCCTACATGTAGGGTTGATAAGAGGATTGATGAAATAACATGTAAAGCACTTAAAACTGTACATTGTAGATAGTGAGGGCTCAGTAAATGTTATCTGCTGCCTCTGTCATCATCAGCCTCATTGCAGAAATTGATGCAAGTAGTAGTATCAGCTACTAGATCTGAAGTTGATGCTTTGAGCCTAAAAAAATTGCAGAATTCTGCTTTACTAGGGCAAAAGTAGAGTAGAATTCAACTGGCTATTGGCTTGTAACCTGACAGTTAAGCTTTAGTTATTAAATGACTCTGTCCTTCCAGGGCCACTTGACTAGTAATTTATGTTTCTTATTTCATGTGTCCATGATGATAAGGTGACCTATAGTTGCTATATCTGAAAAACCATCTAATTGCAAATTAAGTAATTACCATTAGTTAGTGCAGATTATTATTATAGTCATAGTACAAAAGAAATGAAAAAGTAGTCGATTTCTAGAAACTTCATATTTCAAACTTATTATCTCTCTCCTCAACTTTTGTCCAGATGATTTTATTTTATTAAAAATATATTTAGGGCTTCCCTGGTGGCACAGTGGTTGAGAATCCGCCTGCCGATGCAGGGGACACGGGTTCGTGCCCCGGTCCGGGAAGATCCCACATGCCGCGGAGCGGCTGGGCCCGTGAGCCATGGCCGCTGAGCCTGCGTGTCCGGAGCCTGTGCTCCGCAACGGCAGAGGCCACAACAGTGAGAGGTCCGCATACTGCAAAAAAAAAAAAAAAAAAAAATATATATATATATATATATGTATATATTTAAGGTATGTGATGTATATATTTGAAATTAAAAAGTGGGACATTTTGTAGGAAGCTGGTGTGGTCTCTTTAAAAAAATCATAATGATAAAAAAACATTTTTTTCTTATTTGTATTTCTAAGTTTCTACACCATGCTTTTATAGTAAAAAATAATTAGAAATACATTTTTATACTTTTTAAACTGTATTTCCGTACATGATTTTTTAGGCAAAATTGAATGGCAAGTACACAGAGGTCCCGTATACCCTCTGTCCCCACATACTCGCAGTCTTCCCCACTGTGGACATCCTACACCACAGTGATACATTCGTTATAATCCATGAAACTACATTGACACGTCATTATCACTCAAAGTCCATAGTTTACATTAGGGTTCATTCTTGGTGTTGTACATTCTGTGGGTTTGGATGAATGTATAATGACATATATCCACAATTGTAGTATCATGCAGAATAGTTTAACTGCCCTGAAAATCCTCTGTGCTCTGACTATTCATTTCTCCCTCCCCCTTAATCCCTGGTAACCACTGATCTTTTTAGTGTCTCCAGTTTTGCCTTTTCCAGAATATCATGTAGTTAGAATCATATTGTATGTAGCCTTTTCAGATTGGCTTCTTTCACTTAGTAAAATGCATTTAAGGTTCTTCCATGTCTTTAGTATTATATTTATTTTCCTTATTGAAACTATCTAACAAAAAGGCAATGTGGATAAAAACCTGCCTATTTATATATGGTATAGAATAAACACCTTTACTATAGTTTGAAAATTGTTATGTTGAGAGTTTTTTGTAAGATATTTTTAGGAACAGAATATGTAGTATCCAGTTCTTCTGCTGTGGTTTATTATAATAGGGGTGCCAGTAGAATTATTTCATGTAGGCTATGATAACTAGAATTTAAAAATATGTTATTTTTCCATTACAGGCTGATTATTTGATTGACAAACTAAGAACATGAAAATGTCAACAGTGGAAGATTTTCCTAATTTTAGCTCAACATAAACTAATATTCTGCTCTCTTTGAAGTCTAATTACAATTGGGTTTTATGTGAAGCTATTACTAGGTAGTCTTAAATTGTTTCTTAATGTTTGTTTCCTGAAATCTGTGATATAGTTATATGAATATTTTGTCATTGACTTTGTTTTAGTGGTTCCTTATCTAAGGTATTAGATACTATAGATAAAATCCCATTAGAACAAATTTTGTTAATCAAGAAGGGCTCTGTATTTTTTTTAAAGTTCAAACATTTTAATTTCTCAATAGTCAATTATAATAGTGATTTATTTATGAAGAATAAACTGGTATAAAAAGTACTTTGTTGGAGCCTTTATTATATGAAGGAGAAAGAGAAATTATTTCTTGATTGTTCTATAATTTTACACATAAAATTTCAAAATAAAGAGTACCATACTACACAGTGATCTCTGATCTTATTGATGGAAAGAACTGTATATGTGTCACTTTTTACTCAGGTTTCAGATGCTGGTTTTCACTTCTTGAATCCTAGCATCTTTGTAATAAATTGATCCTGAAGCTATGTAATATATATAAAATAATTTCACTGTAACCGTGAATTTGCTATAACAATCAATTTGGCTATCCAAGATAATTCATTGTAATGGAATTTTACCTGTAAGAACGTAAATGGGGAAGAAACATAAGTGCTTACATTAATCTATTAAAACTGGCAGAAACTGTTGCTTTATGGCTTGTTTATTATACCAAAGGAAAATTAGAATGAAAAAGTGGTTAGACCTGTCTTTTATCATGAAAAAGTCCTGATTTGAAAGTAGAAATAGGTTGAATGAGAAAATTAATTTTAATAACTATTAATATATTGATAAATCATTTTATGAGACATATTTCTTTAGGAATTGTCTTTTGGTACTGATCTACACTAACAATAGTGAATGTGAATGAAAAATAAGTATTGAAAGATAATCTTATATTGTGCCAGTGTATAACTGTACCATGTACATGAATATAAATGAACATAAGGATTAAAGTATTGATCTTAGAAACAGGCTGAGAAGAGTAGTTTTTTTTTTTCTTTCTTTTTTTGGGGGATGATATTAAACATAGTTTTAAGTAATGAAATACTTCGTTACAACCTCTGGAATCAATACTGTTTAGTTCATTTGTTCATTAATTCATTCAAAAAACATTTGGTGGGCTTCCCTGGTGGCACAGTGGCTAAGAATCCACCTGCCAATGCAGGGGACACAGGTTTGAGCCCTGGTCCAGGAAAATCCCACATGCCATGGAGCAACTAAGCTTGTGTGCCACAACTACTGAGCCTGAGCTCTAGAGCCCGTGAGCCACAACTACTGAGCCCGCGTGCCACAACTACTGAAGCCCCTGTGCCTAGAGTCCGTGCTACGCAACAAGAGAAGCCACCTCAATGAGAAGCCCGCACACCACAACGAAGAGTAGCCCCCTCTCTCTGCAACTAGAGAAAGTCTGCACGCAACGATGGAGACCTAATGTGCCAAAAATACAAAAAATAAATTCGGTGAGCATTTAACATGTACCAGACACTGCCAGGATCAGGAAATACAGAAGTGAGAAAGGACAGTCTGCCTTTCATTGCTAATACCAGGATCAGACAAAACCAGTGAGTACAATTTGGTATGTTAAGTACAAAAATGTCCATAGAAGAGGCTGTGGAGAGGGAAACAACTTTGAGAGCAGGTGGCAGTAGAACTGAGTATTTGAGACTCAATGTTAGCCAGGTAGATAGTGGAAGTTTAAGCTGAGAGACCAACATGTACTTTCCTTGGGTTCTGCTTCCATTATTATTTACTTAACAACTGAACATCCAAATTCCATTTTGTTCACTGAAGGTGGAGAGAGGAATTCGGAAATAGGGGTTATGGGCTTTCAAAATTAGATTTACAAGTTTTTCAGCACTGCTTTGTTAAGTAGCTCGCTGAGCATTCACACAGATTAGCAGTTACATGTTTCTATAAATCGGTTCAACTGTGATCAGCTTCAGAAAAGGAATTTTCAATATGTGCAACATGTTGTACTATGAACTTACAGTGATATAATTGACAGTATTATGATAACAATATGTAAGGTATTTAAGGAATTCTCAAATGTCTTGTGGACCTCTTAAAAATGTGATTAGCCATTTGATTTAATTTATATGAGATTATACCCTCTCATAGTAAGTTTTTCTCCTTTGTTGAAAAACCCTTGGAACCTTACATTTTCAGTGGCTCTTGTAAAGATTAATAATCAAATTATGACAATTAAAATTCCCTCAGCCTTTTCAGTAGTTCAATTATTTGGTAACTCTCTAGTCATCTATAACATTAGCTCAGTACAAAGCTAATTCATAACCTGTCTTAAAAATGTTTGAAATAATATTAAGAGCATTATTTATGCATGTTGTGATACTTTTTTTTAACTGCAGAATTGTAAAATTATTAATAGTGAACTATTTCAGACTGTGTTTACTTAGCTAAATTTCTGCTAAATAAATATGGAAAAATACTGTGTAAAATTTTGCCTATGGACTTAAAAAAAATTTTTTTTTAAGACTTTTCTTTTTTAGAGCAGTTTTAGGTTCATTCCTCCACACATGCAAGGCCTCTCCCATTATCAACATTCCCCACCAGAGTGGTGCATTTGTTACAAATGGTTAACCTACACTAACACATCATAATCACCCCAAAGTCCATAGTTTATCTTAGGGTTCACTCTTGGTATTGTACATTCTATGGGTTTGGACAAATATATAGTGACATGTATCATAGTATCATACAGACTATACGTATTTTCACTGCCCTAAAAGTCCTCTATTCTCTGCCTTTTCATCCCTCTCCCTCCAACCCCTGGCAACCACTGATCTTTTTACTGTCTCCATAGTTTTGCCTTTTCCAGAATGTCATATAATTAGAATCATACAGTATATAGCCATTTCAAATTGGCTTCACTTAGTACTATGCATTCAAGGTTCCACCATGTGTTTTCATGGCTTGATAGTTGATCTGTTTTTAGTGCTAAATAATATTCCATTGTCTGGCAATACCACAGTTTATCCATTCACTTACTGAAGGACATCTTGGTTACTTCCAAGTTTTGGCAATTATGAATAAAGCTGCTCTAAACACCCATATGCAGGTTTTTATGTGGACATAAGTTTTCAACTCCTTTGGGTAAATACCAAGTCGCACAGTTGCTGGGTCATATGGTAAGTGTATGTTGGGTTTTGTAAAAAAATTGCTAAGTTGTTTTTCACAGTGGCTGTACCATTTTGCATTCCCACCAGCAATGAATGAGAATTCTGGTGGCTCCACGTCCTTGCCAGAATTTGGTGTGGACAGTGTTTGGGATTTTGGTCATTCTAATTGGTATGTAGTGGTATCTCACTTGTGTTTTAATTTGTATTTCCTTGATGACATATGATATGGATCATCTTTTCATATGCTTATTATCCATCTCTGTATTTTCTTTGGTAGAAGATCTTTTTCCAGTTGTTTTAATCGGGTTATTAATATTCTTGTTGTTGAGTATTCAGAGTTCTTTGTATGTTCTAGAGAATAGTCCTCTATCAGTTATGTCTTTTGAAAATATTTTCTCCTAGTCTGTGGCTTTTCTTATTCTCTTGACATGATCTTTTACAGAGCAATGGTTTTTAATTTTAATTATGTCCAGCTTATCAGTTATTTCTTCATGGATTGTGCTTTTGATTTTATACCTAAAAAGTCATTGCCATATTCAAGGTCATCTGTGTTTTCTCCTGTTACTTTCTAAGACTTTTATAGTTTTGCATTTTACATTTAGGTCTATGATCCATTTTGAGTTAACTTTTTTGAAGGGTATAAAGTCTGTCTAGATTCTTTTTTTTTTTTTGCATGTGGATATCCAATTGTTCCAGCACGACTTGTTGAAAAGACTCTCTTTACTTTATGGTATTGCCTTTGCTCCTTTGTCAAAGTTCATTTGATTATAGTCATGTGGATCTATTTCTGGGCCCTCTAGTCTAATTCCATTGGTCTATCTGTCTATTCTTTCACCAGTACCTCACCATCTTGATTATTGTAGTTTTATAGTAAGTCTTGAGGTTGGGTAGTATCAGTCCTCCAACTGTGTTCTTCTCCTTCATATTGTTTTGTCTATTCTGGGTATTTTGCCTCTCTATATAAACTTTAGAATCAATTTTTCAATATCCACAAAATAACTTGCTGGAGTTTTTATTGGAATTGCATTGAATCTATAGCTCAATTTGGGAAGAACTGACATCCTGACAATATTGAGTCTTCCTATCCATGAACATGGAATATCTATTTATTTAGTCCTTTGATTTTGTTCATCAGAGTATTTTAGTTTTCCTCATACAGATCTTGTACATATTTTGTTAGATTTATACCTAAGTATTTCATTTTTTGGGGGGAGTGCTAATATAAATAGGTATTGGGTTTATAACTTTAAATTCCATTTATTCATGGCTGGTATATAGGAAAGCAATTGACTTTTGCATATTAAGTTTGTATCCTCTCACCTGGCTGTAATCACTTATTAGTTTCACCAGTTTTTTCATTGATTCTTTCAGATTTTCTGTATAGATGATCATGTCACCTATGAACAAAGACAGTTTTATGTCTTTCTTCCCAATCTGTATACTTTTAATTTTCTTTTATTGTCTTATTGCATTAGCTAAACCTTAGAGTTATAATGTTTAAAAGGAATGGTGAGAGGGACATACTTGCCTTGTACCACATCTCAGTGGGAAGCTTTGAGTTTCTCATCATTAAATATGATGTTAGCTGTAGATATTTTATAGAAATTGTCAAATTTGAAGTTCTTATCTAGTGCTAGTTTACTGAGAGGTTTTTTTTAAAAAAAATATTTATTTATTTATTTATTTTTGGCTGAGTTGGGTCTTTGTTGCCGTGTGCGGGCTTTCTCTAGTTGTGGCGAGCCAGGGCTACTCTTCGTTGCGGTGCACGGGCTTCTCGTTGCAGTGGCTTCTCTTGTTGCAGAGCACGGGCTCTAGGCATGCGGGCTTCAGTAGTTGAGGCTCACGGGCTCGAGAGCACAGGCTCAGTAGTTGTGGCACATGGGCTTAATTGCTCCGTGGCATGTGGGATCTTCCCAGACCAGGGCTGGAACCTGTGTCCCCTGCATTGGCAGGCGGATTCTTAACCGCTGTACCATGAGGGAAGCCCAAGAGGTGGTTTTTTGTTTTTTAAATAATAAATAGGTATTGGACTTTGTCAAATGCTTTTTCTGTATCTATTGATATGATCATGTGATTCTTCTTTTTTTAGTTTGTTGATGTGAATGAGCCTTGCATACCTGGGATAAATCCCACTTGGTCATCTGGACTTTTCAGCAGTACTATAAACAGAGGTTCAAATGAAAGATGTTTAATAAATTGGCTAATCCTAAAGTAGAAGTGGTTCACTGTCAAGAGATGTAGACATACCTCTTCTTTCATATAAGAACCCAAAGTCAAGAGTGCAGTCTTTATTATTGTAACACTCATACATTTCTAGATTTTGATGTCAAAAAGGCATCTACAAAAGTTGATGCCCACACTTTCATTAAGTGCCCAGTACTGTAAGCTGCTAAAATAAAGCTGATACCTGTTGATTCATCTGTTTATGAGTCAGCTTTTATTTTAGCAATATAAATACAAAAAACCAGATCTCTGATTCAGCTTAAATAAACTTAATTAAAATGGCTAAGTGTACCTTTGACTAAGAAGAATCAGATCCTTTTTGTACGATTAGTTATTTAAAGCCACCTAGGTAGAGATGGATCCACAATTAACAATCATCCACTAATTTAACCCAAAGTCAAATACCTTTCAGGTATTGATACATGTATTATATTTTCTATTGATATAAAACAGGCATCTCAAGCTTAAAATTTCCCCTTCTCCTACCCATTCATTTCAGTCTTCCCCATCTTTGTTAATGGCAACTGCAGTCTTTCAGTTGCTCAGGCCAAAAATCTTGACTCCTGTCTCTCACACTTCATATCTAACCCATCAGTAAACCCTGTCAGCAGTATCTTCAAGATATATTCAGAATTTGACCACTTCTCACCACTTGTACTGCTGTCATCCTGGCCAAGTTCTCAGCGTTTCTTACCTAGATTAGCCTCCACACTTTCTCCCTACTTTTGTCCTTGCCCACCCTACAGTCTATTCTCAACATATTTATACATTCAATAAAGAGAACATGTATGCCTGAGTGTTCTCTCAGGCCCACTATTTCCAAACATTTTCCCCTCAGATAGACACAAAAAAGTTTTGGCATAAGGATGTTGCCTTAAAGGGACCTAAAACAGAAATCAGTTCATTCCTTTAAGTGCCCAGTCTTTGCCTTTTCAGACACTCATCCTTTCTTGCCTTGAATATTACTAGAATCTCTTGACTGGGCTTCATGCCTCCAGTTGCTTCCTTTCTAACACAGCCTCCATCAGAGTTCTTTCTAAATTGCTGACCTGATTATGCAATTTTCTTGCTTATGAAAACCTCTCCATTTACCCTCAAGATTATTCATCAGCCTTTCCAGCTTTGTCTCCTGTACTTATACTCCACATGCCAGACATTTTTACTATTTTAATTAAACTGAGCACACCTTTGAAAATCTGTTCACCTTTAAAGGCCAGGTTAAAATTTTACCTCTTCTGGGAAGTCTTCTCTAATACTTCCCATTCCCAACCACAGCATTATTAAATATTCCTTCAGTGATCCATGGCATTTTCCTAGCATAGTCTTTACACAGTCTAGCCAGGAAATAATGGTATATTTCTTGCGACTGGATTTAAAGCTCTTTTAGGGTTGGGGGATCTAATTTTTTATCTTTGTATTCCCATTGCCTTAACCCAGTGACTGATCCATATTACTAGTCAATAAATGTTGTATATTAATCTCTCAGTCCCTTAAAAAGTTACCATAACAAATCAAAATCAGATCAAACACAATGATAACCCTAATTTCAGGCAACGTTCAATCCAAAAATCAAGAGTGTAACCTAGATGTCAGGATCCCCCTGGCGTTATGTCCTTCATGGCAGTATCCATGACCAATATAACTCAGGTGTGAAATCTTGTTGAGTTTCAAAAAAATCCACCCACACCAAGCATTTCAAACACCTAATAACCAAACTTTTGCAGGGCAAGGGGAAAGTGTCATCTAGCTCCTGCCATCTTGTTGACTCTCTTTTCCTCTACTTCTCTCCTTGCCTTTGGAACACATTTATCTTATTTTCACTCTGGAATTTTAAAAACTTTCTCTGAAGCCTTAGTTCTAGTCAACATGCCTGGTCCACAGGAAGTCACCTAACTTTGGAAGCTATACTAGGTATTTTCTCAGCTAAGGAGATTATCTTAGATTCTCATTCTGACTAGTAAGACAGGGATATTCTTCTTGTATCTTCTGCTGAGAAAAATATTTGCAGCATTTTGCAAATTTATCACCTAAATTCTCTCCCCAAAGTGGGTGTGAAGAAGGCAAAACGTGCTATTATCTGTGGTACCAGGGAATCAGAGCCCATCCATCCACCTACACAGCTCTCTCCCAGGCAGTGGTTCTCAAATCTTAGTGTGCATTAGAACCACGTGGTAGGCTTATTTAAAAGACTCCTGGGCCCCACACTGGAGTTTCTGATTCAGGGGTGGGGCGGGACAGGGTTTTGCATTTCTAAGTGGTTCCCAAGGTGATACTGATGCTGCTGGTGACTGCAGATTAAGTCAAACGCTGAGGAGCTTTTAAAAATGTCTATGTTCAGGCCACATACCAGACAAATTAAATTTGAATCTCTGGGGATAGATTCTGGGCCTTGTATTTTTAAAATCTCCTCCAGTAATTCCAATGTGCAGCTAAATTTGAGAACCTGTGCCCTGTGGGATTGAATAAAACTCTTTGGGCCCTGTTATAGTAGACGCTCAGGAAAATCCCTTTTATGGGACTTGAGGCTATCTATACTATATATAATTATTTTCCTACTCATGGGAAGCAACTAGGAGCAAGAGATGGTGATTATTGGGAATTGTGCTTAAACAAGAATCTGTGTTTTTTTTCCTAGGAAAGCTGCACACCTACTTTGAGACAATATTTGCAAACTACCTGGCAAAAGCCTTTCTTTCTTTCTTTAGAAATCATATTTGCTTCTTTTATTTTAGGAAGGAAAGAAGGAAGGGAGAGAAGGAAAATGAGAAGGAGGAAAAGAGGAAGGACAAAAGATCTGGCTCAAATGAAGTAAATGCACTGTGAACTTATCCCTAATACACCAGTTCTGCCCAAGAGAAGTAATAAATGGCATTCCATTCAAAGATGTGCAAAGCCACCTAAGCTACAAAGCTGAAGCCTGGAGCAGCATAGATGATATCCAGGTCTTGCATGGCCTTGTATTTGAAGTGGAATAAAAGACTGATACCATTATTGGTATCTTGCAATCTTGATCTCATTGCAAACAAAAGAATCAAATTAAGGACTAGCCCAAAGAGGAAAGGCATCCCTAATTTTGGCAGGCCCTAGGTTAGGCTCCTTTTGGAAAGCTGTTTCCATTTCATGCAGTTGCTCAGACTGGGGAGAGCTGGTTTCCTCTAGCTTAACTCAATTATGCTGCCATCTTACATCTGCCTGGAAATGTATGGCCCTTGATTATTAGAATTGTGGCAGAATTAGAGTTTAAGGATGACCAGGAGAGAAGGCTGAATCTCCAGCCTGTTTTCCTTCACATTTTTTCCTATGCACAGATCTTGCTTCAGAGGAAGCAAATTAGTTGGTCTAGTTTGCATTTAGGGCTTCAGGTTTGTTCTGGGGAGTCTTTTCACCAGAGGATGAGATCTACTTTTCTCCACTTCTGGAGTTCTTGCTTGTTGGAAATTGGACATCAAGGAGCTGAATCATATTTAAATCCATTGCAGTTGCTTATGTCTGAACAGGTGCCTCAGAGTCCCAACTTGTTCAGTTTTGTTTCCTGAGAGCAGCCAGTGTTTTTTCCTCTCTTCTCTTCTTCCTGAATTATCTTCTTTAAGACTGAAGATGCTGAGGACCCTTCTGGAATCTTGTGAAATAGAACTCCCTCAGGAATGCTTCACTATAGTGAAGTTTCCATAGTTCTTATATGACTTGTTACAATAAAACTTTACTCTCCAAGCTGTTCAAAAACCCCTTGGTTTTTACTCATTGCAAAAATCTAGTCTTACTATGTATGAAGAGAGCTTTTCTCCCTCTCATTGGTCCACAAATCCCTATGGTTCTAAACCATAGGGACACCTAAACCCTTTTCAAGTGATAGATGTTTAGTCAGATGTATGGGCAACTTTGACATTATACGTGACTTCTGTCACTGGGACCTGTTAACTCGCTAATTTCCTTTCTTCACTGACTGTGTCCTACTAGTCTCAACACTGTAGTGACCTGTTATATAACCAGAACTCAAAATTCTCCTTTCCAATTCCTGGTCCTTCCCAGGAATACCTCTGGTTTTTCAATAAACAGCAGCCTATACCAGAGGCTCCAATGCTTACACAGTAGTAATCTCACAAGAGGGGCCAGGTCTCTACGAGATCTGCCTTGGTGCGCAGGCAGAGCTTTGCATCTGTCCAGGAGACAGACTGAACCTCTTTGCCCCTTCCAGTACAATTTTTTGAAAAAACTGCAGATGCAAACTAGTATATATAGAATGGATAAACAGCAAGGTCCTACTTAATAGCACAGGGAACTATATTCAATATCCTGTAATAAACCAAAATGGAAAAGAATATAAAAAAGAATATATATATGTATAACTGAATCACTTGGCTGTACATCAGAAACTAACACAACACTGTAAATCAACTAGACTTCAATAAGTGTAGCTAAGTCCAGCTAAGTCAGTCCCCAAAGCCTGGAGTGGTTAGAGAAGCCCGCAGGGAAAAAACAGACATTTCAGTTCAGTTTCGAAGACCTAGAATTTGAAGAGTTGTAGGGGAAGTTAAAAGTACATTCCTGATGGAGGATCATTGGGAACTACACTGTCTCATCGCAGACTGCTCTTGAACACAACACAGCTTCTCACACCAGCTCCTGGTACACCGGGACCGCAAACAGAACGCACCCGACAGCTGAGGAAACCTCTCCTGGAGCTGCGGGGCTCAAATCCCGCAAGCCGGGAACCTCCGGAGAGAACCGACTCTCCCCACTTCCGCTTCTGGCTCCTCAGGCTCCGCCTTAGCGGAAGCGGTCTGTAGGGGAAGAAAAGAGTGAGACTCGCTCGATGGCGCAGGCGCGATGTGGGCTGATGGGATGGCGCTGCCGGGACCGCTGAACAGGTATCTTCTGCTCATGGCACAGGAGCACCTGGAGTTCCGCCTGCCGGTAAGCGCCGCAGTGACCTCCACCTCTTTCTTCTGTAGAGGACGGCGGGGTGGAGGTTGGTGTGCGGGCGGAGGCGACCCACGCAGTCCGAACCCGCGGGCATTGGGGGTCTGTGCTTGTCGGGGAGGTCATGCGTCCCCCCAGTCCCTGGGCCCCTGGTATTGGTCTGAGCTCTGCGGAGGGTATGCGAGAGAAGTCCGAGACAGCCTCTCAGCCTTGCTAAGCATTTTCATTCATTCTTAAGCCCATGTGCCAGGTACCGGAGTCAGGCAGGTGAATATGACCGGTCCTCTCTCTCCTGGAGCTCTTCATCTAGAGAATAGAGACAGCTGACAGAAGTGCACAGGGTAGTGTTTTAAGTATCGAATATGCGGGTCAGGTTTCGTGGGGGTTGGCATAGTGATGGTGATGGTGGGTGGTAGGGTTAGATGATGGAAAAGTTGGGGAAATTGTTTTATTTATTCATTCAAGAAACATTTTCAGAGTACCTGTAATCGAATATTCTGGACGCTGGGGATATAACGATGACGGAGTTTCTATCTTCAAGGAGTTTACTGTTTAGGCTAAGGGGTGAGCAGATGCATAAACATAGCACTATGAAATAACGTTGGTAAGTGCAGTGATAGGTAGGGAAATATCAGCATATAGAAGGGAAATATGACCCACCTGAGGGGGTGGGTGATGTTGGCCATTAAGATGGCTCCCAGGACGGCATGACACTTTAACTGTAACCTAAAGAAGAGTAGGAGTTAGCCAGGCCAAGGAGAGACATAAGTAAATTAGAATTACAAGCTATTCATTATTACGGGATTACCAAATATATATAGCAAAGAATGACAAGAAGAGAGCAGGAGAGGAGGGTAGGGTTCAGAAAATGCAAAGCCTTAGATACTCTGGATCTTAGAAGGGGGCTTTATTGAAGAATTTTAAGGAAGTGACAGAATCAGATTTTTTTTAAAGAAATCACTTTGGCTGCAGTACGGAGGATGGATTTGAGCAGAATAAGGTGTTAGGAGTTGAGTCTCTTGGAATAGTCTTGTTAATAAATTAAGAAGGCCTGAACTAGGGCAGGGGGTAAGAGGATGGAATAGACTGGGGAAATATTTAGGTGGTAAAATCACCAGGGCTTGATGATTGATTGAAGGTGAGGGCATGAGGGACCAATCAAGGATGATTGCTGGTATGGATATAAGGGTGCTTCCACTTAAAATAGAGAGCACAGGCAGCTGTATGATTTAAATTTTGGTTATGCTGAATTTGTTATGCTTGTGTAACATCAAATGGAGATGACCAGGAGGCAGTGAATATGAGTATGCACAGATGTTGATACAGATTCATGTACTGGTAATTAATATTTGGGAGTCTTCTGTATATGAACTCTAGGAGAGAAAATGAAATTATTCAGAGAAAGCATAGCTTCAAAAGAGTGGTGGGCCAAATGCAGGTACTTGGAAGCATTGATATTAAAGGGAATTGGGAAAAGGAGGTCATGAAGAAGATAGGCAAGTGTCAGAATAGGAAGTATGTGAAACCATAAAAATCAAGAGGGCAAAGTTTTAGGATTTTGCTAGAGTGGTTGTGTAGTTTTAGGCGAAGAAGCCAGATTGCTTGGTTTAGTGGTCACTGGAAAATGAGGAAGGGGAGATAGACTGCTCTTAACATAAGAAGGGAAAATAAGAAATTGGTTAACAGTTTGAGTGGGCCCTAGAGTCAAGGGAGGATCCCTATCCCTGTTGGAGAAATTGGCATGTTTGTAGGCTGAAGGGGAAAATGGATATAAGGACACAGTGGGAGGTGTTGGCCTTTCAGTAGAAGGGGAACGTGGGCAAAGGAGACTTAAGATGGGTGTGGGTAGTTGCCTGAGGGCCTGTTTTTTGGGTAATGAATGAGTCAAGGTTATTTCTTGAAAGATGGGGGACCAAGAGATTAAATGGAGAAATTGAGAAAAATAGTAAAATCTGAAATAATCATTGAGAGCAAAGAGGGAGCTGATGAGCTACAACAGTTGAGTAGAGAAGAACTCAGGTGTTACAGCGAGGCTGAAAACCCAACTGAGGGTGAAGAGCATGTATTTGTAATTGTGCCAAGATTCTGTGATTTTCTTCAGTTGTGTTCAACTCACTGGCCTTAGGAGTTTTGAAGGAAGATTGTGGCATTGATTCAGGACTAATGTGTTGCTGGGCAGGTGCGTTGATAAGATGGGGTGCAAGGACATAGAGTTTCATGGAAGAAGTAATATTTTAATTAGATCTTAATTGATAAAGGAGATATTCTGGGGATGAAGAGGACCAGAAAGCCCATTTCAGTGAGAAACGAAAGCAAGTGTAGAGACACAGAGGGATGGTTGATTATGGTGGTTTGTGTGTGGAATGTGAGGGGAAGGAGGATGAAGTAATGGGCACTGAGGCTAGAGAGGTGGGTAGGATCCAGATTTTGGAGTGTTATGAAACCATTGGAAGGAATTTGGATTTTGTTTTAGATTTAACGGAGAGCCATTGACTCTTTTTTTTTTCCTTTTTAAGCCAGAAAGTGACAAACATTTTTTCTTTTTAAATCACTAAGTGACTAGCAATCATTTGTGTTTTTAAAAGATAGTTCTGGAATACCAGAGAAAGGATACCACTTAGAGGATACTGGGGTGGAACTAGAGAGAAGCCAAGGAGGGTGAGTGCCTATAGTCAGATGATGCAGGGAGAATGGAGTGGTTAGGCTGCAGTCTTAAAAATAGCATCCCTAGTATTTGCTGGTTTTACCTGTTTTTTCTTTCTTAAATTCTTCTTGGAATCTTTCCCTTGTGCCAGTTTAATCTTCCAAAAGCTCAGCCCTCTCTTCTGTCTCCATCATCCCAAGGCTGAAACTCTAGTCTGGCATTCAAGGCCTGCAGTTGCATGGTTTTCTCCTCTGTATCCTCCTACCCCCTCCTCCCATGAACAGTGCAGCCAAAATAGACTTCCCCATTATTCCCTGAATGATGCCCTCTTGTTTAGGTCTTTCCTATCCCACACTTCATTTTACTGATTTTATATAGTCAATATTCATTTAGATTTGCCCACATATTTGTTTATTTTAGGTTTATATTTTTTACTTGATTCTTTTTCAAATGTGCAATTTCCTTTTTTAAAAAATCCTCTACCAAAATTCTTAATTTTGTCTTTTATCCCCTTCAATATAGAAAGCACAGTTATGTTAAAGTATGTAATTGAAAAAAGGGGTCCTATGGGTCTATTTCTTTTATGTATTGTTTCTTTTGGTTCTTTTTCATATGTGTGCTGGGTGTTTGTTAAATATATACCAGATATATTTGAAAATTTATTTGAAAAAATAAGTGAGGGCTAGGATGATGTAAATCCTCTTGAAGAATATAGGAGCATTAACACACTAGGATCACTTGAACTCATTTTCAGCCATTAAGTTCTGTTTCTGTTCTGATTTGCACATACTGCTAGTGTGTATAGCTTTTGGGGAATGCCAGTCTAAACTGGGTGGTTTATCAAACTTCCTTTCCTTCTCATTGTTGGCCCTATCCTCTTTTTGTTCCTCTAGCTCCATTAAGCTGTCAAAAGGGCTGTCCACCCTCATAGCTGCTTTTGGAATTGGTAAATATCCCAGGGAGAGAGTGACTGCACCTTGAGATTTCTGTCCTCTCCTGGATCTTGGTTTGGTAATACTTGTAATCTCTTGATGCCTTCAAGCAGAAGTCAGGTTTTTAAAAAAAATTCTTTTCAGCAGGAGGCTTAATCTGAATCACCTAGTTTGCCATCATTGGAAGTGAAAGTCCTCTCTCTGTACAGATTTTCCCTGTGTTTCAGGGCTTAAGTGAGTTTCCATTGAAACTTTTCTTCGAAAACTGAAGTAATCTTTTCTTCCTTTGTACTCTGGTACAATACTTCTTTGCTTCTTTAAGGGCACTCACTGTTGTACACCTCACTTTTCAGTTACTGGATTAAATGTTAGTTCTAGTAGAGCTTAAGCTCCCTCAGGATAAATATATATTTATCTTTACATAGCTCAGTGCCTTGCATATATTAGTTGTTTAATAAATACTGAATTGAGTGAAATAGGATCTCTTCAGGGAAGGCACTCAAAAGGACAGTCTACACTTTTGGACCCATCTACTGTATGAGAACTGCTAGGCAGGAAAGCTATAATGAGTAGATGCCTTTATGATTTAAAATGAAAGATTGAGTGCAAGTGTGGTCTGGTTTTAGCTCTGTGCGGTTAATCAGGGCCAGTTTTAGTTGGCAGCTGCCTTGTTGTACTAAAAGTAAAATTCAGACCCCTGGGTTTTATTTCTGGTTCTAAAGCAAACTAAATGGATGAAAGAGTGGCTAAAAGAACTGAAAAGCTCATATGAATTAATGCATCAGGTATGCATCAGATCATGCCATATTTTTATATCCAATGTCTAATATAAATTCTTCTGTTCCTGATGTAAAAAGATCCTCAACTGGAAAGTGAATTTGCCATATGATGAATCTTGTGTTTTGGGCTTCCCTGGTGGTGCAGTGCTTGAGAGTCCCCCTGCCAATTCTGGGGACACAGGTTCGTGCCCTGGTCTGGGAGGATCCCACATGCCGCGGAGCGGCTGGGCCCGTGGGCCATGGCTGCTGAGCCTGCGCGTCCAGAGCCTGTGCTCCGCAACGGGAGAGGCCACAGCAGTGAGAGGCCCGTGTACTGCAAAAAAAACAAAACAAAACAAAACAAACTTGTGTTTTGATTTTTCCAAGTAGGTTGATGTTGTAGTTTAATATGTGTTTTGCTTTTAAATTTGAAACTTGTATTATCACATTTACTCTCACTTTAAATCATTGCTTAGATCTTAGGTAATGGTGCTAATCCTATGCCGTAAAATTTCCAATAATTCTCACTTTAAAAAAAAAACTCTTAGAACCTTTGTGCTTTAACCTGTTGCTAATTTCTAACAAAGTATTCCAAGAGCAGCACACTTTCCTGTTTTAAATGTAAAGCTGATTTCATAATATGGTTTAATACAGAATGAACAATAATCATTCTAGGTCAAGAGACAATCTATAACTTCATTTTTTTCTTTAAAGTATTATAACTTTGTCAGTCTCGCTTGATTTCTTGACTCACTGGACTTTAAGGATAGTGTTGGTCATCATCAGCTTGATTCCTTTAATAAAAAAAACAAAACAAAACAAAACAAAACAAAACCCCACAGCTACTATTTGGAAGAACTGAAGAACAAATTGTGGTCTGACTCTGAGGACCAGTGATGCATTCTGTTCAAATTTGTGTCACCCATGTTGCAAAATGACTTTAGGACTACCTTCAGTGATTTACTGATAGTCTATGCTAGTTCTTGGTCTGTCCATGTGATTCAACTGAGTTCAGCACCTTCTAAGGCCAGGGATTAAAAAAATGGTTTGTTGCATAGAAAAAAGGGAAAACAGAGAAGGTACTAGTTGTTCAAACCTCCCATTCTTCTTGGTCTTGAGGTGGAGGACTTTCATGGTCTGGGTGTACATTCTCTCGTGTTGGCTGTGGTTCCTGATGGGCTTGGTGTTAAACGTTCCTTCCCCTAGTTTGGACGAAAGGGGATTGTAGGCACCCCGCAGTGGGGACACTTATCTCTCATTAGGTTTACTCCTCTGTAAGACCTATACAGAGGAGTGGGATTCTACCTGTTTTATGTTATTTGGGGAAGCAAAATTTGTAAGTAGTATAAATCATAAAGTTTGTATAATCATCCTGTGTTTATCAGTACAGTGATTGCTTCATAGACTATACATACTATCTGAACAGATTTCAAATTTGCATACCTGATGTTTTAAAGTAGCTTTTGTATTCTCTTTCTAGTTCTGTAATTTTATCCAGAAAAGAGGTTAATGTACTATAACTTGTACATAATGAATCCACAGTGATGCTTCCTAGTTAATCACTTTTCTTTTTTTAAATTTAACAAATATTTATTCATCTAATTAACTGGACAAGACAACAGAGTTAATGTCTAAAGGCACTCCTGACATTTGGTAAAAGTGTATTCTTCATCTTTTAGTCTTTTAATCATAAATTAATACATTACTAATGATTTTAGTTTCTAGAAAAAGAATGGTTCCAAATGCAGGTTGTAAACAAATATAGTAAAAATAATTTTCTGTGCTAGTAATCAAAAAATTAAAATAACAAGTTAAAAGTATTATTTTTAAATCTACTTAATTAACAAAAACAGTACAACATCCAACTGAGCAGTAGTGAAGGCAAATTGATACTCTCACCTTATAATTTAGAACAGTCCTTTAAGAAAGTGTTTTGGGAGTGGCTTCAAGATGGCAGAGGAGTAGGCGTGGAGATCACCTTCCTTCCCACAAATACCTCAAAATTACATCTACATGTGGAACAACTCCTACAGAACACCTACTGAATGCTGGCAGAAGACGTCAAACTTCCCAAAAGGCAAGAAACTCCCCACATACCTGGGTAGAGCAAAAGAAAAAACAGAGACAAAAGAATAGGAATGGGACCTGCCCCTCTGGGAGGGAGCTGTGAAGGAGGAAAAGTTTCCACACACTAGGAAGCCCCTTCACTGGCAGAGATGGGGGTGGTGAAGGGGAAGCTTTGGAGCCACAGAAGAGAGTGCAGCAACAGGGGTGCGGAGGGCAAAGTGCAGAGATTCCCACACAGAGAGTTGGTGCCGACCAGCACTCACCAGCCCGAGAGGCTTGTCAGCTCACCCCCTGGTGTGGGTGGGGGCTGGGAGCTGAGGTTCAGGCTTCGGAGGTCAGACTCCAGGGAGAGGACGGATTGGCTGCCTGAACACAGCCTGAAGGGGGCTAGTGTGCCACAGCTAGCCTGAAGGGAGTCCAGGAAAAAGTCTGGACCTTCCTAAGAGGCAAGAGACCATTGTTTTGGGGTGCACAAGGAGAGGGGATTCAGAGCACCGCCTAAACGAGCTCCAGAGATGGGTGCAAGCCGTGGCTATCAGCACGGACACCAGAGATGGGCATGAAATGCTAAGGCTGCTCCTGCAGCCACCAAGAAGCCTGTGTGCAAGCACAGGTCACTATCCACACCTCCCCTCCCGGGAGCCTGTGCAGCCTGCCACTGCCAGGGTCCCATGATCCAGGGACAACTTCCCTGGGAGAACACACGGCACACCTCAGGCTGGTGCAATGTCACACTGGCCTCTGCTGCCACAGGCTCGCCCCGCATTCTGTACCCCTCCCTCCCTCCAGCCTGAGTGAGCCAGAGCCCCCGAATCAGCCGCTCCTTTAACCCTGTCCTGTCTGGGCGGAGAACAGATGCCCTCAGGCGACCTAAACGCAGAGACGGGCCAAATCTAAAGCTGAATCCCAGGAGCTGTGCGAACAAAGAAGAGAAAGGGAAATCTCTCCCAGCAGACTCAGGAGCAGCGGATTAAATCTCCACAAGCAACTTGATGTACCCTGCATCTCTGGAATACCTGAATAGACAATGAATCATCCCAAACTTGAAGCAGTGAACTTTGGGAGCAACTGTAGACTTGGGATTTGCTTTCTGCATCTAATTTGTTTCTGGTTTTATATTTATCTTAGTTTAGTATTAAGAGCTTATTATCATTGGTAGATTTGTTTATTGATTTGGTTGTTCACTTCCTTTTAAAATTTTATATATATATATATATATTTTTTTTTTTTTGCTTTTTCTCTTTTTGTGAGTGTGTATCTGTATGATTCTTTGTGTGATTTTGGCTGTATAGCTTGGCTTTTGCCATTTGTCTTAGGGTTCTGACTGTCTTTTTTTTTTACTCTAGTTTTTTAGCACTTGTTATCATTGGTGGATTTGTTTTTTGGTTTTGTTGCTCTCTTCTTTCTTTCCTTTTTTTAATTACTTTTAAATTTTTAATAGTTTTTTTTTTCTATTTTAATTATTTTATTTTATTTTTTCCTTTCTTTCTTTCTTTTTTTCCCTCCCTTTTCTTCTGAGCCGTGTGGCTGACAGGGTCTTGGTGCTCCGGCCGGGTGTCAGTGCTGAGCCTTGGAGGTGGGAGAGCCGAGTTAAGGACATCGGACCACCAGAGATGTCCCGGCCCCACGTAATATCAATTGGCAGAGGCTCTCCCAGAGATCACCATCTCAACGCTAAGACCTAGCTCCACTGAACAACCAGCAAGCTACAGTGCTGGACATCCTATGCCAAACAACTAGCAAGACAGGAACACAAACCCACCTTTAGCAGAGAGGCTGCCTAAAATCATAATAAGTTCACAGACATCCCCAAACACACCACCGGATATGGTCCTGCGCACCAGAAAGACAAGATCCAGCCTCATCCACCAGAACACAGGCACCAGTTCCCTCCACCAGGAAGCCTACACAACCCACTGAACCAACCTTACCCACTGGGAGCAGACATCAAAAACAATGGGAACTACAAACCTGCAGCTTGTGAAAAGGAGACCCGAAACACAGTAAGTTAAGCAAAATGAGAAGACACAGAAATACACAGCAGATGAAGGAGCAAGGTAAAAACCCACCAAACCAAACAAATGAAGAGGAAATAGGCAGTCTACCTGAAAAAGAATTCAGAGTAATAATAGTAAAGATGATCCAAAATCTTTGAAATAGAATGGGGAAAATACAAGAAACATTTAACAAGGACCTAGAAGAACTAAAGACCAAACAAACAATGATGAACAACACAATAAATAAAATTAAACATTCTTGAGAAGGAGTCAATAGCAGAATAACTGAGGCAGAAGAATGGTAAGTGACCTGGAATATAAAATAGTGGAAATAACTCCTGCAGAGCAGAATAAAGAAAAAAGAATGAAAAGAATTGAGGGCAGTCTCAGAGACCTCTGAGACAACATTAAACATACCAACATTTGAATTATAGGGGTCCCAGAAGAAGAAGAGAAAAAAAAAAGTGGGACTGAGAAAGTATTTGAAGTGATTATACTTGAAAACTTCCCTAATATGGGTAAGGAAATAGTCAAGTCCAGGAAGCGCAGAGAGTCCCATACAGGATAAACCCAAAGAGAAACACGACAAAACACATATTAATCAAACTATCAAAAATTAAATACAAAAAAAAAATATTAAAAGCAGCAAGGGAAAAGCAATGATAAACATACAAGGGAATCCCCATAAGTTTAACAGCTAATCTTTCAGCAGAAACTCTGCAAGCCGGAAGGGAGTTGCAGGACATATATAAAGTGATGAAAGGGGAAAACCTACAACCAAGATTACCCAGCAACGATCTTATTCAGATTCGATGGAAAAATTAAAACCTTTACAGACAAGCAAAATCTAAGAGAATTCAGCACCACCAAACCAGCTTTACAACAAATGCTAAAGGAACTTCTCTAGGCCAGAAACACAACAGAAGGAAAAGACTTACAATAACAAACCCAAAACAATTAAGAGAATGGTAATAGAAACATACATATCGATAACTACCTTAAATGTAAATGGAGTAAATGCTCCAACCAAAAGACATAGACTGGCTGAATGGTTACAAAAACAAGACCTGTACATATGCTATCTACAAGAGACCCACTTCAGACCTAGGGACACATACAGAATGAAAGTGAGGGGATGGAAAAGGATACTCTATGGGAATGGAAATCAAAAGAAAGCTGGAGTAGCAATTCTTATATCAGACAAAATAGACTTTAAAGTGAAGAATGTTACAAGAGACAAAAGACACTACATAATGATCAAGGGATCAGTCCAAGAAGAAGATATAACAATTGTAAATATTTATGCACTCAACATAGGAACATCTCAATACATAAGGCAAATGCTAACAGCCATAAAAGGGAAAATTGACAGTAACACAATAGTAGTAGGGGACTTTAACACCCCACTTTCACCAATGGGCAGATCACCAAAAATGAAAATAAATAAGGAGACACAAGCTTTAAATGATACATTAAACAACATGGACGTAATTGATATTTATAGGACATTCCATCTAAAAAAGAGTAACACTTTCTTCTCAACTGCTCATGGAACATTCTCCAGGATAGATCATATCTTGGGTCACAAATCAAGCCTTGGTAAATTAAAGAAAATTGAAATAGTATCAAGTATCTTTTCTGACCACAGTGCTATGAGACTAGATATCAATTACAGGAAAAAAATCTGTAAAAAATAATAATACATGGAGGCTAAACTGTACACTACTGTATAACCAAGAGATTACTGAAGAAATCAAAGAGGAAATAAAAATATACCTAGAAACAAATGACAATGAAAACACAATGACCCAAAACCTATGGGAAGCAGCAAAAGCAGTTCTAAGAGGGAAGTTTATAGCAATACTGTCCTACCTCAGGTAACAAAAAATATCTCAAATAAACAACCTAACCTTACACCTAAAGCAATTAGAGAAAGAAGAGCAAGAAAACCCCAAAGGTAGCAGAAGGAATGAAATCATAAATATCAGACAAGAAATAAATGAAAAAGAAATAAAGGAAACGATAGCAAAGATAATTAATCTTAAAAGCTCGTTCTTTGAGAAGGTAAACAAAATTGATAAACCATTAGCCAGACTTAAGGGAGAAGACTCAAATCAGCAGAATTAGAAATGAAAAAGGAGAAGTAACAACTGACACTGCAGAAATTCAAAGGATCATGAGAGATTACTACAAGCAACTATATGCCAATAAAATGGACAACCTGGAAGGAATGGACAAATTCTTCGAAAAGCACAACCTTCTGAAATTGAACCAGGAAGAAATAGAAAATATAAACAGACCAATCACAAGCACTGAAATTGAAACTGTGATTAAAAATCTTCCAACAAACAAAAGCCCAGGACCAGATGGATTCACCGGCAGGTTCTATCAAACATTTAGAGAAGAGCTAACACCTGTCCTTCTCAAACTCTTCCAAAATATAGCAGAGGGAGGAACATTCCCAAACTCATTCTACATGGCCACCATCACCCTGATACCAAAACCAGACAGAGATGCCACAAAAAAAGAAAACTACAGGCCAATATCACTGATGAACATAGATGCAAAAATCCTCAACAAAAATACTAGCAAACAGAATCCAACAGCACATTAAAAGGGTCATACACCATGATCAAGTGGGATTTATCCCAGAAATGCAAAGATTCTTCAATATATGCAAATCAATCAATGTGATACACCATATTAACAAATTGAAGAATAGAAACCATTTAATCATCTCAGTAGGGCTTCCCTGGTGGCGCAGTGGTTGAGAATCCGCCTGCCGATGCAGGAGACGCGGGTTCGTGCCCTGGTCCGGGAAGATCCCACATGCCGCGGAGCAACTAAGCCCGTGAGCCATGGCCGCTGAGCCTGCGCGTCCGGAGCCTGTGCTCCGCAACGGGAGAGGCCACAACAGTGAGAGGCCCGCATACCGCAAAAAAAAAAAAAAAAAAAAAAATCATCTCAGTAGATGTAGAAAAAGCTTTTGAGAAAATTCAACACCCATTTATGATAGAAACCCTCCAGAAAGTAGGCATAGAGGGAACTTACCGCAACATAATAAAGGCCATATATGACAAACCCACAGCCAACATCGTTCTCAATGGTGAAAACTGAAATTATTTCCACTAAGATCAGGAACAAGGCAAGGTTGCCCACTCTCACTATTATTATGCATAGTTTTGGAAGTTTTAGCCACAGCAGTCAGAAAAGAAAAAGAAATGAAAGGAATCCAAACTGGAAAAGAAGTAAAGCTGTCACTGTTTGCAGATGACATGATAGTATACATAGAAAATCCTAAAGATGCCACCAGAAAACTACTAGAGCTAATCAATGAATTTGGTAAAGTAGCAGGATACAAAATTAATGCACAGAAATCTCTTGCATTCCTATACACTAATGATGAACAATCTGAAAGAGAAATTAAGGAAACACTCCCATTTACCATTGCAACAAAAAGAATAAAATACCTAGGAATAAATGTACCTAAGGAGACAAAAAACCTGTTTGCAGAAAACTATAAGACACTGATGAAAGAAATTAAAGATGATACAGACAGATGGAGAGATATACCATGTTCTTGGATTGGAAGAATCAACATTTTGAAAATGAATATACTACCCACAGCAATCTACAGATTCAGTGCACTCCCTATCAAACTACCAATGACATTTTTCACAGAACTAGAACAAAAAATTTCACAACTTGTATGGAAACACAAAAGACCCCAAATAGTCAAGGCAATCTTGAGAAAGAAAAAGGGAACTGGAGGAATCAGGTGCCCTGACTTCAGACTATACTGCAAAGCTACAGTAATCAAGACAGTATGGTACTGGCACAGAAACAGAAATATAGATCAGTGGAACAGGATAGAAAGCCCAGAGATAAACCCACACACATATGGTCACCTTATCTTTGATAAAGGAGGCAAGAATATACAATAGAGAAAAGACAGCCTCTTCAATAAGTGGTGCTGGGAAAACTGGAGAGCTACATGTAAAGGAATGAAATTAGAATATTCCCTGACAGCATACACAAAAGTAAACTCAAAATGGATTAAAGACCTAAATGTAAGGCCAAACACTATGAAACTCTTAGAGGATAACATAACCAGAACACTCAATGATGTAGATCACAGCAAGATCCTTTTTGACCCACCTCCTAGAGAATTGGAACTAAAAACAAAAATAAACAAATGGGACCTAATGAAACTTAAAAGCTTCTGAACAGCAAAGGAAACCATAAACTAGACAAGAAGACAACCCTCAGAATGGGAGAAAATATTTACAAACGAAGCAACTGACAAAGGATTAATCTCCAAAATATACCAGCAGCTCATGCAGCTCAATATCAGAAAAACAAACAACCCAATCCAAAAATGGGCAGAAGACCTAAATAGACATTTTTCCAACAAACACATGAAAGGATGCTCAACATCACTAATCATTAGCGAAATGCAAATCAAAACTACAATGAGGTATCACCCCACACCAGTCAGAATGGCCATCATCAAAAAATCTACAAACAATAAATGCTGGAGAGGGTGTGGAGAAAATGGAACCCTCTTGCACTGTTGGTGGAAATGTAAATTGATTCAGCCACTGTGGAGAACAGTATGGAGGTTCCTTAGAAAACTAAAAATAGAACTACCATACAACCCAGCAATCCCACTATTGGGCATATACCCTGAGAAAACCATAATTCAAAAAGAATCATGGGGCTTCCCTGGTGGCGCAGTGGTTGAGAATCCGCCTGCCGATGCAGGGGACACGGGTTCGTGCCCCGGTCCGGGAAGATCCCACATGCCGCGGAGCGGCTGGGCCCGTGAGCCATGGCTGCTGAGCCTGTGCGTCCGGAGCCCGTGCTCCGCAACGGGAGAGACCACAACAGTGAGAGGCCCGGGTACCGGAAAAAAAAAAAAATAGCTAGGACATGGAAGCAACCTAAGTGTCCATCTACAGATGAATGGATAAAGAAGATGTGACACATGTATACAATGGAATATTACTCAGCCATAAAAAGAAAGAAAATTGAGTTACTTGTGACATGGATGGACCTAGAGTCTGTCATACAGAGTGAAGTAAGTCAGAAAGAGAAAAGCAAATACCATATGCCAACACATATATATGGAATCTAAAAAAAAATAAATAAAGTTCTGAAGAACATAGGGGCAGGACAGGAATAAAGACGCAGATGTAGAGAATGGACTTGAGGACATGGCGGGGGGTATGCCGGGACAAAGTGAGAGAGTGGCATGGACATATAGAGACTACCAAATGTAAAATAGATAGCTAGTGGGAAGCAGCTGCATAGCATAGGGAGATCAGCTCTGTGCTTTGTGTCCACCTAGAGTGGTGGGAAAGGGAGGGTGGGAGGGAGCCGCAAGAAGGAGGGGATATGGGGATATATGTATATGTATAGGTGATTTACTTTGTTTTACAGCAGAAACTAACACACCATTGTAAAGCAATTACACTCCAGTAAAGATGTTAAAAAAAAAAAGTATTTTGGCCACATACAGTCTAAGAATACATAAAATTTTTCACATCTCTGAGTATAGTTATGCTACTTTAAAGAAACAATCTCAAATGGAAAAAGCCATATATTTGTGAAAATAAGTATTTAGCTTTGTTTTAAACTGATCAAATTGAAAACACCTAAATGTCCAACATAAAGTATATTGGTTCCTACTGAAAAATTTGCAATCCTGATGCCAAGGAAGAAAATGTTTATGATATTAATATTCAAAGGGAAAACATAGGAATCCTAAACATCATTACAAACATGTTATTTCTTTTCTGAACATCCTCAAATCATCTAATTTTTTGTATTGATTTACTAATCTATTGTTTTTGTAATCTGCTTTTTCCTTTTAAAAATCAGGGCATTTTCTCAAAGTTTTTTGGCAATGCTTTTTTTTTTTTTTTTTCTAAAATTTCTCAGAAATTACTTACCATGATTGTGACTGTAAAATTTTTTTAGAACCCAGAGTTGTAATTTGTCTGGTATTGACATTTAAACACCTAAGTAGATAATCTGCTCTTTGTGTGTGTGTGTGTGTGTGTGTGTGTTTTATAACTGCATCTTAATAGACTTAAAGTTCCCTGTGTTAAAATGTATTCTCTCTCTGATATTTTCAATATAGGAAATAAAGTCTCTACTTTCACTGTTTGGAGGTCAGTTCACCAGTAGTCAGGAAACTTATGGAAAGGTAAGTTGAATTTGTATTTTTCATTAGACCGTATGTAGTATCCTTATAAATAGAACCTTGGATTTAAAGAGAAGAACTGAAAATCTTAAATTTATATTTTTATGGTTACTTGTGTCTGTTTTTAGGGGCAATTGAATAAAAAGGATATTTTGGAGAAATTTTGATTTTGGAAAGTTAGATTTATTTCCAGTATTCACTTATTTTATTAGTTTTTAAATTGTAGTTCAACAGTTATACCATAATTTATATCTGTCACTTCATTGGAAAAAGGGCTGTCTTCTATTGATGAGGTATAATTAGAATTTAGCTGAATTTCAGGCTTATTTTGGTACTCATTTTAAAATTTGTAATTGTGCATGTGTGAAATTGTGAGTTTATTTATATATTTTGTATTTGATGGTTTATCAGTGTATTAGAGGAGTTTGGAAAGTAGAAAAAGAAAAAAATCATTCACAGTTCTTCTTCCTTGACGTGACTTATAATTTGGGGATACTGCCTTCTAGTCTTTTTTCATATACGTTTTTTCCCCTCAGTGTTAGTAATGCTACCAGTGAACTTCTGCATCTCTTTTTCATTTGATAGCATTAATATAGGCACATATTTCTGCATAGTTTTCATTACTAACAGGACTGTGTAATATTTTCCATCAGTTAGCTCTACCGTAATTTATCTAATGATTTCATTTCATTCAGGTTGCTTTTAACTTTTTCCTAATAAAAATAATACTAAGATGACCATCTTTTTTCCTGTTTGGATTATTTTGAATTTTTCTGTAGGGTAGTGTAAATATTGGAATAAAGGCTGGGTGTGGCAGGGAGGACTTTTCACAAAAGATGAGAGAACTTAAGTTGAAAGTCTCCTGGTGTTGGACTTGTACTCCTGAATGAATTTCACTTATTGAGGGAGGAGGAAAAGAGGGAGAGTGTGGATATAATTGGGTGAGGGTGTTAAACTGTTAGGATCCTGCTACATTTTGCTGCATTCTGGCAAGTGGTTATCTGGGTGGAGTACAGAAGTGCCTATAATCTTGGGTATTAAAACCCGCTGATGCACTTGGAACTTTTTTCCTTTGATAAAATAATAAAAATAAATGATAATTTAATAATATGCTGTATACTTTGTGACCACCTAGAGGGGTGGGATAGGGAGGGTGGGAGGGAGGGTGACACAAGAGGGAAGAGTTATGGGAACATATGTATATGTATAACTGATTCACTTTGTTGTAAAGGAGAAACTAACACACTATTGTAAAACAGTTATACTCAAATAAAGATGTTAAAAAAAAAAAAAGAAAGATCCCCCCCCCAAAAATAATAATAATATGCTGTATAATTTTCCATCATAGCTATTGCAGAGACAATAACTATGTTTCCCACCCCCTTGGGTGGCCACAACTACCTAGAAAAAAGGGATCATTCAAAGAAATACGTTACTTAGTAGTTAAAAATAAAATAGCTGTGTTATAAGAAATAATTAGCAACAATAAAAAATTCTGAAATTATATTTTGGGGTAAAATATTCATTAATTCTTGATCAAACTATATAAGAGCAAATACAAAATTAACCTGAAGTTTAAATATCCTTAAATTTGCTGGTGTTTTCATTTATACAGTCATTTATAAAAGTGTTCTGATATTGTACTGTATTATCTTAACAGGTTACCTATTAAAATAATTTACTTTTAAAAAAAAATTATTGTAGCAATTTTAATTTTGGTTAGTGTCAAATCAGATATTCTTACATAAAAGTAGCAGATAGGAATCTCTCCTTATTGACTTCTTAAATGAAAGCATATGAGGCCATAAAACTATATATTGTTGTTTCTTTCAGTCTCCTTTTTGGATTCTTAGCATTCCCTCTGAAGATATTGCCAGAAACTTAATGAAACGGACAGTGTGTGCCAAGTAAGAAAAACTTATAGTGTCCTCCTGCATGAGTGTAAACCAGACTTCTCATAACTACTCTGTCCTACTTTTTGCTTATGTTGGCAGAAGGTAGAAGGGGTTGATTGGGGAGTTCAGCTTAGTTTGTAGTTACATGTATTTGCCACTGGATGGTGGTAGGAGAACAGAGGAGAGTTATCTGCTGAAACAGGGTGAGAGAATTTCAGTGGTGAAATGCAGAAACACTTTAGAATAATTTCTTTAAACTTCTACATTAAGCAAGCATATGGTATAAGATGTAAATGCTATGTTACTACATAGGATAAATGCCACATTTAATTATAACCAAAGTATTGAAAACCTAAAAATGTTTTTCTTATAGATGGTTTTTAGTTAGATGAACAGATTGGTGAAGTGTAAGATGACAAAAAATGAGAACTACCATAAAGTATGTTTTCTGTTTTATTTGTTAGAGGAACTTTGATTATCATATCTTGATATGGATTAATATAATGATGTCATCCTCATTTATCCTGCCTGAGTGTTTTCTAGCTTTTATCTTTAGTATCTGATCTTTTTTCATTTCTTTTCTTTCTTTCATTTTTTTTTATTGTTGGAAAATTCTCTCTTTGGGTTTGAAAATTAAACTGCATTTTTAGCTATGATTTTAAGAACTGAACAACTTATGTTATCCTTGAGTTGCTTTTTTTTTTTTACATGCCCCCTCGCCCCCAAACATTTCTGAAAACTTCTTTTTTCTTAGAAATTACAGTATTTAAAAATGCAGTGCAAATAAGAACTTACATATATCTACTTTTGGTAGCATGGTTAGCAATACTTTTTAGCATAATATGTAATTGTTATATTATTTTCATAGACTATAACCCCCATATTAAATTTATCCTATTGAAAACTAGCTGCAGTGCTAAATCTAATCTCATAAGTTGAGGCTTGTTGATGGGTCTTACTTAGTCAATAAAAATGACTAGAAAGCAGAAACAGAACTAAGAAACACATCCTTTGAATAATTATTACTCTACATTAGCATATTAAAATTTATGGCTCTAAGAGGTGTTTGAATTCCAAAGATAAAGCTTATAGGTTTAAAATAGCTACTTGAGAACCAGAACTTGTATACTTCCTTCAAAGCTCATATCTTCTGATGAATATATTTGAGTATACAATAAATAGTTGTGTAAAAATTGTATAACATTATGAAATAATGTCCCTGGCTGCTTTTTAGTCTCTATATATTTTGCATAGCTGAGGTTATACCTTAAGTGATAACTAAGTAAGAACAGTATTACTGCAGAGGCCTTCTCTCTATAAATTTAATACAAATGGGGGAATTCATTTTCAGAGGATAAAATTTACAGTTCTAATTGTAGCATTAATTGTTCTGGAACTAAATAGACTTTTAGAACTGTGCATTCAAAGCTAACTTAAATTCAAATTTTTTTGTGGTAGAATAGGGATTGAAAGTTGATTTTATTTGACATTTTTTTTTTTTTTTTTCGGTACGCGGGCCTCTCACCGTTGTGGCCTCTCCCGTTGCGGAGCACAGGCTCTGGATACACAGGCTCAGCGGCCATGGCTCACGGGCCCAGCCGCTCCGCGGCATGTGGGATTCTCCTGGACCGGGGCACGAACCTGCGTCCCCTGCATCGGCAGGCGAACCTTCAACCACTGCGCCACCAGGGAAGCCTTATTTTACTTATTTTTAACATGGACTATTTTGAGCATATCACAAGCAATGATATATAGCAAACACCTAGGTACCTACCTTGTTAGATCTCAACATTTTGAGATATTTGCCACAGCTTTTTTTTTTTTTTTTTAAGAAATAAACCATGGGGGCTTCCCTGGTGGTGCAGTGGTTGGGAGTCCGCCTGCCGATCCAGGGGATGCAGGTTTGTGCCTCGGTCCGGGAAGATCCCACATGCCGTGGAGCGGCTGGGCCGGTGAGCCATGGCTGCTGAGCCTGTGCGTCCGGAGCGTGTGCTCCGCAACGGGAGAGGCCACAACGGTGAGAGGCCCGCGCACCAAAAAAAAAAAAAGAAATAAACCATGATAGAAACCATTGGTGCTCCTTGTCTATCTTTCCCCATTCTATTACCCTTCTTCCTTCAAAGCACAGTTTCTTAAAGCGTTTTTATTTGTCAGAAAGGTTTCATTATTACTGCTATAATCAGTGAAATATTTTAGGTCATATTGATATTATATTAGTAAGTTGACATCCATGCTTATTTATATAGCACCCATGAGATGTGGCAATTCATATAAGTTTTATAATATCTAAAATAGGGATCATATATTTACAATAGCCAGGACATGGAAGCAACCTAAGTGTCCATCAACAGATGAATAGATAAAGAAGATGTGGCACATATATACAATGGAATATTACTCAGCCATAAAAAGAAATGAAACTGAGTTACTTGTAATGAGGTGGGTAGACCTGAGTCTGTCATACAGAGTGAAGTAAGTCAGAAGGAGAAAAACAAATACTGTATGCTAACACATATATATGAAATCTAAGAAAAAAAATATGTCATGAAGAGACTAGGGGTAGGACGGGAATAAAACACAGACCTACTAGAGCATGGAGTTAAGGATATGGGGAGGGGGAAGAGTAAGGTGTGACGAAGTGAGAGAGTGGCATGGACATATATACGCTACCAAACGTAGGGTGGGTAGCTAGTGGGAAGCAGCCGCATGGCACAGGGAGATCAGCTCGGTGCTTTGTGACCACCTAGAGGGGTGGGATAGGGAGGGTGGGAGGGAGGGAGACACAAGAGGGAAGAGATATGGGGACATATATATATGTATAACTGATTCACTTTGTTGTAAAGCAGAAACTAACACACCATTGTAAAACAGTTATACTCCAATAAAGTTGTTAAAAAAATAATAATTAAAAAAAATAAAATAAAATAGGGATTATAATAGTGCAGTCATATATGTGAAAACCGTTTACTCCAAAATCTAAATCCCAAATGTGTTACTCCAGTGTTCCGATTATAACTGAAGCTTATGATGTTATATATCTAATATTTTTATTTTGCCATTTAAATATAAATTTATTAACATTATATAAATTCTTTCTGAAAAAGAGGGTAGGAAGTATTATTTCATTTTTACTGATTCTAGGTTATCACTACAAGCATTAGTTCCTATAAATTACTGTATAATGGTTCATTAGGGATAATTATGATTTATGGAATTGTCTGTGCCTTTCCTGAATGGCCTGGAGTTCTGTCTTTTTGCATATTTATATCTGAGAAGCATTGTATAGATTCTGGAGTCAGATGGATTGGGTTTGAATCTTAGTTTCACCTATTTCTGTATGACCTGAGAGAGTTATGTAATCTTTCTGTGCCTCAATTTCCTCATTGGTTAAATGTATGATGGATACTGGCAGCTACCTAATAGGATTCCTGTGAGGAATATGTGAATTAATATTAAATGGCCTTAGAACAGTCCCTGGTACTTTGAGTTACATTGTTAGCTCTTACTTAGCTAAGTAAGTGTAGTATTACTGTAGAGGCCCTCTTTCTATAATTCATTACAAGGGAAAGGAGGAATTCATTTTCAGAAGATAGTATGCTCAGTCCTAACGGCAGCATTACTTACAGTCATAAAGTAGTTGAATTCAGATGCACAGAATTGTGCTAATATATAGATCAAGTTCCATTACAACTTATTCTAAGAATTATTTCATTGATGACAATGAAATTTTGCTTAATTTTTTATGTTCCTTGAAATTGATAGATGCTTGAGATTTTTTCGTAGTAAGAGTTTTGTTTTTGTAATAGTCATAAAAGTAATTATTACTAAATGTTATTAAATAATGGCTAAATATTAATGGTAACATTTCTATCTGGTCATTTTTCCTTTTGTTTTATTCAGAAGACAATGGGAATGATTGAATTTCCTGTACCTTTATTACTGTTTCACTAAAATCACAAGTCATTTTACAGAATCATTTGTGTTCTAGTTAAAAAATGAAGTGATAACACAACATTGTAAATCAACTATACTCCATTAAAAATTGTTTTTAAATGATGAAATGGTTATGATGAAAATTTCAAAAAATCTTGACTTACAAATCCTCCTTCTTTGTGTGAAGTTCAACTTCTGTGTATTTAGACTTAAGCTATATTTGTTTCCAGGATGCATATTTCTCATTTATAGCTTAGAAAACAGGCAATAATTGTTTTAGTGGAGCAAGCATAAAGAACCAGTGAAATAATTGTTACATATTACTGTATGAACTCATTTTTTTTTTTTTTTTTTTTTTTACTGAGGTTAATGTCAATCATTTATTTCCTAGGTCTATATTTGAACTATGGGGTCATGGAAAGTCTCCAGAGGAGCTGTACAGTTCTTTGAAAAACTACCCTGTGGAGAAGATGGTGTGTAGTGAAATGTGGTTTTCTGTAAGCATATCTCTATATACTGTAGAATTACTAAGCTTAAAGAATTTATCTGCTCTTATTTTAGGTTCCATTTCTGCATTCAGATTCTACATATAAAATAAAGATTCACACATTTAATAAAACGTTGACACAAGAAGAAAAAGTCAAACGGATAGATGTAAGTGAATTTAACAAAAACCAAAAACTTGTGAGATTAATGTAATATAGCCACTGTTGATATATAATATCTGCAATGTCTACTAAGTGCTTCTTTTGTACCACATTATGTACTAAGTACTTTTCATGTTTTGTCTTATTTAGTGCTGATACCAGACTTACAAGATTGGTATTATTATATAAACACTATGTTTTCTTTTAAATTTTTATAGGACATTAGAATTACTTTTATTTTTTAGGCACTTGAATTTCTGCCATTTGAAGGAAAAGTTAATTTAAAGAAGCCACAACATATATTCTCTATTTTAGAGGATTATGGTTTGGACCCAAACTACATCCCTGAGAATCCACATAATATCTATTTTGGTAGATGGGTAAGCAAGTGTTCTTTTTACCTATTCTATGAAACAGAAACAGAATCAGGGACATAGAGAATAGACTGGTGGTTGCCAAGGGGGAGAGGGGTGGGAGAGGGTAGGAGTGGGAGTTTGGGATTAGCAGATACAAACTGTTATATATAGAATGGATAAACAACAAGGTCCTACTGTATAGCACAGGGAACTATATATTCAATATCCTGTGATAAACTATAATGGAAAATAATATGAAAAAGAATGTATATATATGTATAACTGTCACTTTGCTGTACAGCAGTAATTAACATTGTAATTCAACTATACTTCAATAAAAAATTGAAAAAAAAAGAAAAAATACTAAGTGGTAGGCCTTTGTATTTGACTCTTTATATGTAAAACTTTAAAGGAGCTGAAGAGTCAGAACTACTATGAATTAAAATCAGTGGAAAAGGGCTTCTCTGGTGGCGCAGTGGTTGAGAATCCGCCTGCCTATGCAGGGGACACGGGTTCGTGCCCCGGTCCGGAAAGATCCCACATGCCGCGGAGTGGCTGGGCCCGTGAGCCATGCTGGGCCCGTGAGCCATGCTGGGCCCGTGAGCCATGGCCGCTGAGCGTGCGCATCCGGAGCCTGTGCTCCGTGCAACGGGAGAGGCCACAACAGTGAGAGGCCCGCGTACCACCAAAAAAAAAAAAATATCAGTGGAAAATATGTGGTGGTGTGTTTTGTTTATCCAGAGATTCTGATGAAATGCAAGAGGATTGTTAGATATGGGGCCCAGGTAGGAGGTGATGTACCTGGAAGTCTTAAGACTCATCGGAAAGTGTGAACTGCTTTCTTAATAAAGCAGAGAAAAGGCAGAGTGCTGTGATAGCAGGATTCTCATTTGTGGAGCTCTCTGATCTAGGTTTCCATTCTGAAGAGAAATGAAATTACTGCAGAGCAGTTCTGCCCACTTCCCTGAGGCAGGAAGCTGTGGCTTATGTTACAGAATATTGTTATTTAGGAGAAAAAAAAGAGGTGGCTAGAGCTCACCACCAAGCCCTGGAATAATTGCATTCAAATTCAATTCAGATTTGCTTTGAAAAGCAAAAGTAAATGAGAACACACTAAGAAATAAAGGTATTTGTCCATAACTGCGTTAATCACATATTTATGTGAAGCAGTGGTAAATGAAAGGAAGTTCTCATTATCAAGATACTGTGGGAGGGGGCTTCCCTGGTGGCGCAGTGGTTGAGAGTACGCCTGCCGATGCAGGGGGCACAGGTTCGTGCCCCGGTCTAGGAAGATCCTGCATGTCATGGAGCGGCTGGGCCCGTGAGCCATGGCCGCTGAGCCTGCGCGTCCGGAGCCTGTGCTGCGCAACGGGAGAGGGCACAACAGTGAGAGGCCCGCCTACCGCAAAAAAGGGGGAAAAAAAAAAAAGATACTGTGGGTTTATTGTGAATAATTATCTTAAATCTGTTCTATATATTTACACGAATTGAAAATTATCTCTAATCTAGATTGCAGATGGACAGAGAGAGCTTATTGAGTCATACAGTGTCAAAAAGAGACACTTTATTGGAAATACAAGCATGGATGCTGGTTTATCATTCATCATGGCCAACCATGGAAAAGTGAAAGAAAATGATATTGTATTTGATCCATTTGTTGGAACAGGTATTTTTATTTAATTGTTAAACTAGTGTAGAGATGTTGCTTGTTTATATTAGTCAAGGTCATAGTAATATTTTTGCTAAAAGATAAAATAATCTTTTATTTATCATTATATAAGGGACAACCACATATTTGTATAGTAGCCAATATTTACCACTTTTGCCACTTCCGAAGAGGATGCTGAAAGAATTTTGTGGGCTTTTCTTCCCCAAGTAAACCACTAAGGGGAGTATACCATATATTGTAGAAATGTTGTAAAGCTATATAGTTTATTTAAATAGGAAAACTCTTACTATACTTCAATTTAAAAAAAAAAGGAAAACTCTTGGGGGGAAGAAAGACTTGAGTGACAAAATTTTAAAAAGTGTTCATCTTTTAAAATTGATAATTATATACTTACATGGAAAAAAAGTAATGTGCCTTTGGTTTGTGGAGGTTCATATCTGAAGTTTGAAAATAAGAAAAGTGACTAAGTATCAGTGGACTAGAGCTTGACTGCTGAGGCTATGACCTGGGTTCTGTATGCACTTGATTGGATGTCCTCTTAATTAACTTTGTGTGGAAGTCCTAAAAGTCCAAGTTTATTTCATCTGACTCTGAAGACATTTTCCTGCTTCAACCCATTTTTTTCCATCTTGCCTATAGTTAGGGAGTACTCACATTTAGGTTCATCTGGCTAAATTCATTATGATTCTGATTGTTTAGGAACAAATTATGCATGGTTTGATTTTCTCCCTGTTGTCGTCTTCCCCATCAGAAACTGATCAGAAACTCATCAGAAACTTTGTAAGCAGTGATGATGCAGTAGCTACTATTTGTTGAATAGTAAACATGTCAGGTACTAGCTATGCACTCCAATGTTACTATCTAATTTAATTCTTACAACTGCTGAAATTGAGATACTTAAAAAAATCTTCCTGAGATTATGGCACAGACAGAGGTTAAGTGACTTGATCAAGGTTATACAGTGTAGAAATCTAATGAGATTCAAACTCAAGCAGTCTAACTCCAGAGCTCGTGCTCTTTACTATCATAATGCTGCCTCTCTCAGCCTTAGGATCTGCCAGCCAGCTATTGTACCATAAACTAATCTGAGGAATACAATCCCATGTCATTAGGAGCAAATAGAATCAAGGTCAAGAGATTCTAACTGGTGGAATTATTTCCTGTGTTGTTGAATTAATCTTAGTGAGTCTCTCTTCTGCTATTCCACCATTGTCTTCATATATCCCACCCCCAACATACTATTATACCTATTCCTTTCTTTCCTATCCTTATTATCCTAAGTGCCTCCCCAACTTTTTGAACTTTACAGGAAATAATGCCTAACTTATAGAAAAGTTACAAGATTAAAAATAGAAGAAAGAACACATACATATTCTTGACCCAGAGTAGACTGTTGTTAAAATTTGGCGTCATTTGCTTTATCATTTATTTTCTCATTTTGTTTATGTACAAGATATTTTTTTTCTGTATCATTTGAAAGTAAGTTGCATCCATTACATCCCTTCACCTCTCAAAGACTTGAATATGTTTCTTAAGAATAAGGATATTCTCTTACATAACCACAATATAGTTTTCAGTGTTAGTAAATGTACTACTAATACAGTACTTTAGTGTTTGTATTCCATTTTTGGTTATTAACCCACTGATGTCCCTTTATACCATCTTTTTTCCTTTCCAGGTATTTTATTTTGTTGTTAACATTTCTTTGATCCCTTGATGTGGAGTATATCCAAAATCTTACTTTTTCTTTTATAAAACTTAAAATTTTGAAGAATACTATCCCTCCTCTCTATTTCTTATCCAGAATGTTCCTTATTTTGGGTCAACCAAACATATACATATTTTAGAAATTGTGAGTTTTCACATATACTGCAAATTCTGGTCTAACCCTACAGATTTCTTTTTTTAATTTCACTTAACTTCACTTAGTATTTCTTAGAAATAACTTCCTTTAGTTCATAGAGATTATCTTTGTTCTTTTTTATAGTTGTACTCCATGGGTTTATGTACTGTAATTTATTCAAACAATCACCTAAACTTGGATGTAGGTAGTTTCCCATATTTCACAGTTACAAAGAATGCTTGCAATGAATAATCTGTACATATATAGTTTCATAGTGTTGGAAGTATAGCTCCAGGGTAAATTCCTAGAATTAGGATTGCTGGGTTGAAGAATGTAAGCGTATGTAGTTTTGTTAAATGTGGCCAAATTACTCTCCATTATACCATTTTGTTTTCTCGCCAGCAATATATGAGCCCCTGTTCCCTCACAGCCTCACCAGCAGAGTATATTGTCAGGCTTTTGAAATTTGCCAATCTGTTGGATGAAAATGTTATCTCAGTGAAGTGTTCATTTGTATTTCTCTTACGAGTGAAATCTCATCACTTTTTCTATTTTAAGGTCTAGTTTTATAACCTTTTTGGAATTATCTTCAAGTCTTTTGCCTATTTTTCTGTAGACTTTTTGATTCCCCCCTGTTATTTTTAAAAATACTTTATATTTTAGTCACTCTCCCCCTTTTTTCCTGTTTTATGTATATAAATATATAAAATATTTTCTCCCAGTTTGCCCTTTATGTTTTGACTTTGCATGTAATTGTTTTTTTGCCAGGCAAAAACTTTCCCCCTACATCCAAGTTATAGAGTAATTCAGCTCTGTTTTCTGGTACTTTAGTAGCTTTGATTTTTTTCCTTTTAGATCTCGAATGCATTTGGAGTTTATTTTCTTGTATGCCGTGAGGAATGGATTTAATTTATCTTTTTCCAAATGGTAACCCTCTGTTAATTCTTAATCTTGTTCTTGGACTTCTAAAACCTTTTCCTGTGAAGTGATTCTTTAAGATACATACATGTATGTGTTTAGTATACACACATACACATAGACCAGACCATGAAGTTTAAAAATAGTTACCAGTATGGGTAAAATTTCCTTCCCTTGATGTAGACAAGGCTGGGCGTATTTTGAAATGCTAACTTCCATAGCAATCAAGGTGTTGACTACTTTTAGTGTGGTAAGGGGTAAGCAGACCTGCCCCTAATTTGCTTTAAGGCTGCTCCTTAGGGTGGGTAGCATATCTTGGTCATTTGACTATTTATACTGTATAGGACAATTAATGGAAAATTAATTGCAATATGTAGGACAGTTAGTGGAAAATTGCAAGAGGAAGATCTTTGCAAAGATGCTGCTAAAATACATTTCATAATTTGTGTTTGTTGTTTAAGCATAGCTTTAAGACTTTAGCTAGGTTTTGGTGCTTTTGTTTTATAACTGGTAATGGCTAATAATTGAGAATAGGCACAGTTCTTAAGCAGTTTGTCCTCTTTCCTGGACCTTTTGTCTCTTCGATGGGTAGTACCTTCTGAAGGATTGGAGAAATAAGTAGCCTTGTGCCCTCCTCCATGGTCATAGTTTTTCATAAAGTATTGGATGATACTTTTTTCCATTTTCCTTTTTTAGTATTTTTGTTTTAATTCAAATGTGTGGTATCCATTTTCCATTCTAAAGGTACAAAATTGATGTTTATTAGTTTCCTGAAGGCTTTACCCACAGACTACTTATGGCTTGTGATATTCTCAAGGTTATAGAGTAGGTTAGAAAGCTTCTGGGAAGTTGAAAGGAGAGATATAATCTTTTCCTCCCTAAATACCTTTCCTTTTTCTTTTAGACAGTGTGTTCTCTTGTCTAGAATGACATTATGAGCTACAGAAACACAGTTTCATTTCCATTTTAGTAAATACATTGATTCTCATTATAGTAAGATTTATTTTAAGTTGTACATCTCCATTTTCTCAAGGGGGAAGATATATATCATGGGTCAGCTGTCAGTAATTAGGAAGTACTGCTGTTCTAATATGAACATTGCTAAAGGAATGATCAGCATGCATAAGTTGAATACCTATAATGGCACAGGCCTGCCTGTGATGTGATACAAGACTTGTGAATTGTATGCAACTCTTATTAACTGAGTGTGCAGCCTTAATTAATTTAATTTGTTTAATAACAAATTTTACTTTTGTGTATCTAATTAGTAGGCTAATGAATATTAACTTCAATTACTGCTGACCCTAAAGGAGGGTTGTATAGTATAGTGTACCATAAGAGCAAAGAGAGTGAGTTTTAAATCCCTACTCTGTCAGTTACTCTGTGGCTTTGAGCAAGATGCTTTACTTGTCTGGGCCTCAATTCCATCATTTGTGAAATGGTAATAAGTAATATATTGTGAGGTTTAATGAGGTAATATATGTATATGAAATTCTTAGGAAATTGTATGATGGATGGAAGACAGTCAGTTAACCATACTGTTTATCATTTTTTAATTATTTTGTTAAGCACTTAGATACCTTTTTGGTGAAAGATGTTAGATATAGCTAATATTGAATGGTGATGATGAACAATTTGGCCATGAATTCATTTTCTAGTTCCTTCTTTGGCTGATTTCCAAGATATTCATAATTTGCAACTATTGGCAAATTATGGCAGCAGGCAAGGTAATTGAGGGTTAAAATTGTAAACTTCTAATTCTTTGTTCATAGTGAAAATAATTGGCACAAGTGTGTGCCGATGTCTGTAGGTGCAGTGACGTAGCTCTGCAGCCCTAGCTCTGATTGCTTTTCCCTTTCCCCTCTCTCAAATGAGTCCACTCCTTTAGTAGACTATTGTGTACTCCTTGCCTGTTCTACCTTCAAATGGCTCATAGGTTTAAGGAAAGGAGTAAAACTTTGAAATTTTGTCATTGCAGATGATAGACATGGGAGCAAGGTGTTGAGAAACCCACTGTCTACCTCTGGGAGGAGACTATGAGGAGGAAAAGAGAAAGTTAGCTGAGAGATAATGGATCTCTGTAGGTCTTTGGGAGAATCTCTGCTTCCCATTTTATCCACAACTCTTTGTAGACCCCTTTTCCTGAGTCTCATAGTTTGGTAGAATTTCTGTTTTCTGGCAATATCCTTTTGCTTAAGCTGCTAGTTTAATTTATGAGTTGTTTTTGTTTGTTTGTTTGCTTTAAGGATTACATAGATGACATAGTATTACAATTTTTCTTCCTTTTCTTTCAGCAAAACCAAAGCCCAGTTCTCGTTTTCACATTTTTATAAGGCTTTCCACTTAAATCTCTACAGATGAAACTCATAAATTTGTTTCTATATCATAAAAGTTCAGTTATTGTGTCCTTTTACCTGTAAGATATTACTCTAACCTTAAACTGGTTACTATTTAGGTAATAAGACATTAAAATACTGATTTGCTAATCTAGATCACATATGTGGTATTTTTACACTTGATAGCTAATAAGAAATCGGGTGAGTCATGTTATCTGCCCCCTCAACACTTCACCCGCTCCTTTTTTATCACCCCTTCTTCCACCAAAAAGCTTCCAAGGAAAAAACAACTAGGTGATTAACAGTGATTACCCAGTGACCAGTTCAGAGAAGCTAATTTCTAATGATTTTATTTGAAACTTGAAAAGCTTTTAAAGGGCACAAAGTTAACTAACAGATGTAGTCTAACAGATTATTCATCTCCTTTCAGCAGTGTACTCTAAATTGGGTCTTCTCAAAACTCACTCTAACCAAATGGATAAGGTTCTGTTTAAGGAACACAGGAAAGCTTTTCTGTTCCCCTTCACAACTAGTTCTTCTAGGTGAGTATCTGCCTTAATTGGCAGAATTGTAGTAATTCCTCGTAATTTGGGTGAAGTGATTTTTGTATTTCAAGTCATTACTAAATATAGTACCTTTCCTAAATATGGACTGTTCCATTTATAGGCTAAGAATTATGAGGTCTTACTTAACCTTACCTCCTCAAACAAATGCTTTTTGTAGTTAGTATGAGGGAACCTAGGTTTTGGTTTCTGCTGTACTTTTAGTCTTCCATTTCTCTTATTCATGGCTCCATTAGGTAGTAGTCAGTTATAATATTTTTCATTGAGCAAAGTATTTTTAAGTACATGTTACCAAACTGTGTTTTAAATGGCTATGGAAGGAACACATTAATTTATAGACCTTGACCCTCTGGAGGCACTACCCATCTTAATTTTAGAGAGTACATTTCAAAAGGATATAACGGAAAGAGCCCTAGTTATTTCCCCATATCCAAGTTTGTGCATAGGCTAAGAATATTGTTCTGTATATTTCTGATTTCAGTTTGGCTGACAGATCGTTCTGCAGTATAGCTATTAGGACTTACCCAAGTACTAAGAACATTTTTAATTTGGATAATTAAAAAAGTGAAGTTCATTGAAGAGAACAATTTTAAGATATTTAACTTGTTGAATTTTTATTCTTAAACAATTAAAAAATATTATACCTTTTAGTTCAAAGGATTTCATTAATTTTTAATCTTTATAAGGATGTTCCTTCATAGGTGAACTGGTCACACCTACCAAATTACTTAGTCTAGTCAAATTGTGTTAGGACATTTGTTCTTTCTTTGTTCACAGCACTAAGTAAAGAGAAAATTCATTGTATTAACTATTTTTGTGTATGTCTGATAACAGTTATTCAGAAATTTGTATCTACAGTTTAATATCCGATAATTACCTCACTGATAATAGGAGCAACTATTTGTTGTCCTCATATTTTAATTTTTGTAAGAATTAATCTCTTATATATTAATTATGCCCTCTTTAAGTTATTTGAAACTCTGACTTCAGTGAGAATTAAGCCCAATTGTCAGACTTATTTATTGCCAGCTCTTTGTGTAGCAGCCTTGTATGTTCATTGTAAGAAAGGAGTAAGATGCTTTTGTATAGACTTCTCAAAATAAGATGAAAATGTCTATATGCACATTATTTTGACCCAAAAAAGGATAATTTTCCCAAAGTAGTGCTGTTTAAAGTAATAATGCCAGGGCATATATTAGTTCCCTGCTTTGTGACCAGTGTGATGAGCACAGCTTAGGGGTTTGTTTTTTCAGTTCTGAAGCCTACTAAATATGGCCAGAACCAATGTCATTCTAGGGTACTCTGCCTACAGCTGGTTTGTAAGATTGGGTCAGATTAAATAGGGGAAGAAATAAGAGTCTGGGACTTTTTGGTTAACAGATCACAATTGTGTGATTTTTTTCAGGTGGCCTTCTGATAGCATCTGCTCATTTTGGTGCATATGTATATGGGACAGACATAGACTACAACACCGTTCATGGCTTGGGTGAGTAGTGGTTCTAGACAGTGTTACAGTCTTTGCTTTTGTACCACATGTGCCTTTAAGATACTTAAATAGTTATATATGGCATTATACGTCTTTTTTTTTTTTTTTTTTTTTTTTTTTTTTTTTTTTTTTGTGGTACGCGGGCCTCTCACTGTTGTGGGACGTAGGCTCAGCGGCCATGGCTCACGGGCCCAGCCGCTCTGCGGCATGTGGGATCCTCCCGGACCGGGGCACGAACCCGCGTCCCCTGCATTGGCAGGCGGACTCTCAACCACTGCTCCACCAGGGAAGCCCTATACATCTATTTTTAATGTTAAGGAGTTGTGATATAGTTTTAGTTATTCTTACAACAATAAGACTTCATTTAAGACTGCTTCATAAGACTGCTTTTTATGAAGTGATCCAGTGTGAGCAAAATACCCCCCGGGGAAACACAAAGATGAGTAGGAAAAAATCCCACCTCTCAGAGGTATTTTTGGTCTTAGATTTTTAAAAAGTAGGCAATCAATAAGGTTGTAAAACTTTGGGGTTGGGAAGGAAGTGGGAGAGGGACTAGTCATTTTTAATTAGCATATTCATGTTAGTAAAACATAGAGTTTCTACTTAAAATTTATCACCGTTCTTTTATTCAGCAGTCATGTGTATACTCTAATTTCTAGTCCTTAAGTACCATACATGTTTTTAATTTCATAACTGACTGAAACATCTTTGAGACAGTTAAGGTGACAGTAATAGTGAAGATTCTGCATTAGACTGAGAGTAATTTGAGATAAGCATCTGCTTGCTTTTGAGGCAATTTTGGAAAATACTTTAAAATCTAGAAGCTATGCTAATGAAGTGTGATTGGATGAAATTGAATCAAACTGAAAATATTTCTTCATAGCTGAATAGTATTAAAAATGTAAAGTTTCTTTGATTTTGAAATTGTATTTATGCTGGTATTTCATTGTTGTAACTAGAATCAGCTTATAAAACAGGCTTTTCCTTTTACTCACCCAGTGTAAATTATTGTATAGGTGAGAATTTATTAGACTTTATTTTCTTATGCTTAAGTAATTTGATATATTGTATTTGATGAACTGTCTTTTTTCCTACCTTGCTATAGGAATTTAGTACTGTAAGGAGAATGAGTAACATTTTATAAAGTTCACCTAAATGGGCTAACCAGAAAAAGATAGTCTTTGCAGTATGTTAGAGTAGACAAAGTGCTAAGAAGAATTATTCCTGTTTGCTTTTAGTAGAAGCAGTATGTTTGCTTTAAGGATATTGTCCTATATAATTCATTTGAATTTTTATTTATTAGAGTTTTGTTTAAAAGTTATGTGATAACCTTTCAGTGTACTTGGGTAGAATTCTGACTGAGGTAGAGTTTCCTCAGAGCTTATCCAAGATGCTGTTAGATATGCCCTCTGTTTCCTATGCTTCTAATCTCTTAGTATACTCTCAAATACTTCCAAGTTTCTTCTATTTTAAAAATACAGAACTTCTTCTATCAATCCTATAGGGACCCTCCTAGCTACTACTTTGGTTTCCTCTTCCTTTTACCAAAGTGTTTCTTTTTCCTTTTTTTAAGAGACTGAGTTTGAAAAATTTATTTATTTATTTATTTATGGCTGTGTTGGGTCTTCGTTGCTGCGTGCAGGCTTTCTCTAGATGTGGCGAGTGGGGGCTACTCTTCATTATGGTGCACGGGCTTCTCACTGCAGTGGCTTCTCTTGTTGCGGAGCATGGGCTCTAGGCGCGATGGCTTCAGTAGTTGTGGCTCATGAGATCTAGAGCGCAGGCTCAGTAGTAGTGGCACATGGGCGTAGTTTCTCCACAGCATGTCGGATCTTCTTGGACCAGGGCTCAAACCATGTGCCTTGCATTGGCAGGTGGATTTTTAACCACTGTGCCACCAGGGAAGTCCCCCAAAGTACTCCTTAAAAAGACTAGTTTATTTGCTATTCCTCTTGTTCATCTCTAACTGCCTTCTGCCTGTTATTTTTCAGCTTGCATGCCTACTGAAAAATCTTACTAAGGCCACAGATCTACAGTATTTGGCAGTGTTGACCTTCATAAAGCATCCCTTGGTTTCCTAGACAGTGGCTTCATTGGGTGGTACTTTGATTTCTTTGTTTCCATCTCAGTCTCCTGAAGGCCCTGCAGTTTTCTTCAATGTCTGTTTATATGTTGCTTTTCTCCAGGCATCTCTCTTTGACCCCTTTTATCACACTACATATTGTGCAGAGTCATGTCATTCTTCTTCTGATTTTTAAGTTTTGTTTTTATTGTGAAGTAGATCATAATACAGAAGAGTTTATTAAAATAACAGGAGTAATTATCGAACAAACACTTATGTAATTGCCACCTAGGTTAATCAGAAATATTCATTCTTATAGATTTAACTTAAGTTTATATACTGATATCTCAAGTATATATATTCTGGCCTCTAACTACCTGCTGAATATCTCTTTCTGAAGCTTCTGTAGGTACCTCAAGGTATATCAAGATTGATGTATCTCAAATGAATCTCATCTTTTTTCCTACATTTTCTTTTCCTCTTGGTTTCTCAGATCTTAATTGATGGTATCATCATCCACTCATGTCTCCTAAAATAAAACTTTTGAACTTCTTCCTTGAGTCACCCACTTTAACTTTTCATCTCTTGTGTTCTTGTTTTACCTCCTCTGTCCATGGTTCACAGCTCCTGCATTTCCCAAGTTAGCTCTCTTCATTTCTGTTCCATTTATCTAATTCATCAGTATTTCTACACTGCTAGAGGAAAGGGACCATGTTCTGTTTAACTCTGTATCTTTATTAGTATGCTTTGAATGCATTAATTATTGAATGAGTGTTTTAAGGCAGTTTTATGTGAAAGGATAGTTAGACATCAGTGCAGTTTACTTTTCAAAATTCTTTTTACAATAAGATAAAATAAAAATAATTGTTCCTTGTATAAATAAAATTAAGATTTTAAATGAAAGCAAGTTTTATTTGATTAAATATAGGTTTAGATAAGTTAAACGTTACTTTTAGCTAAATGATGAGATAAGAATGTTGTTTGTTAGTTCTGTCTTCCTTTTTCTTTCCCTTCAGGAAAGGCTAGTAGGAAAAACCAGAAATGGAGAGGACCAGATGAAAACATTAGGGCAAATCTTCGTCAATATGGTTTAGAGAAGTATTACCTTGATGTCCTGGTTTCAGATGCATCTAAACCTTCTTGGAGGAAGGGCACATACTTTGATGCAGTCATCACTGATCGTAAGTTTATTTTTATACAAAAGGAGGAGTAGGATTAGGTTCCTAAAGTCATTTACATTTAAAGTACAAAATTTATCATTACAACAAAAAAAGCCAACTTGTGTTCGTGTTCCCCTCACTCCTGACTTCTTCACATAGTGAGAAGGAAAAAATTATGAATGTAGGGCAGGACACCAATTTAACTAAGTGGTTTTGATTTTTTAAACTATATGTATTAACTTGTCATCCCTTTTTCTCTGTGGCTTATTTTTTAAGACATCAACTTGTTTTTATATTTGTTTTATATTTGACCGTAATTGGTTATTAGTATAGCAGCTGGAGCCAAAATGTCATTTGCAATTATGGTATCAGATTTGAAGAAGAAAGTTTCAGATATCTCCCATTTCTCTGTGTGTAAGCTTTTATTTATTTATTTATTTTTTTGTGCCCGTTGTAACTGACAGCTCCCTTATAGAGTTACAAGAAATTTGGGTGTGAGCCACTGTGCTTGTGAATCACTGAGCTTCAAGAATGTGCATGAGACCTTGTTTTCTCATGCCATGTGAGTTCTTGGGCTTTTCAGGCATCCTATCTAAGAATAAATCTGCCTTTTCTATAGTATTTGGCAGTAAATCTGTATATAGTGGCATACAGTATCACAACCCTTACATCTCAGATCTTTTCAGTTCTTTGGTAACTTAGATATTTTCAAATCTAACAAAAGAAAAATTAGCAAGTATGGATATACTTTTGAAAATTGAGTGACTTTTTATTAATAATCTACTTTATTATTTGCTCTCACTCTCTATGTGTATTTCTAAAAATATGTAATTTTTTCCTGATCAATTGAGAGTAAGTTGTATACATCATGGCCCTTCACCCCCACCGTACTTCAGTGTATATTTCCTAAGAATAGGGATAGTCTCTTAGATAGCCAAAGTACCGTTACCAATTTCAGTGAATCGCTAATTCTTTAATCTGTAGTTTCTCATCCACTTTTGTCAATTGACCCAGTGATATCCTTTATAGCATGTTTTTCCCTGAAGTGCAGTATCCAGCCTAGTGTCATGTATTGCCTTTAGTAGTCATATCTTTTAGCCCTCCTTTAATTAGTAACATTTTTTACAACCTTTCTCTGTCTTTTATGACATTGACATTTTGAAGAATACAGTCACCTGCTCGCCTGCATTCCCAGTGTTTTAAATAGAATGTCCCTCTTGTTATGCATTCTCAGCTGGAATATTGCATAGGTGATGTGTCCTTCTCAGGGTGTCACATCTGGAGGCACATGATGTCCATTTGCTTCGCAGTGGTGATTAGGTGACGTTTGACTATCTGTGTTACCTCTGTTTTCTGTCTAGCTCCATATGGTATTAGAGAGTCTACAAGAAGAACAGGTTCACAGAAGGAAATACCAAAGGGGATAGAAAAATGGTAAGTAAAAGTTAAATATGGTATGTTACTACTTTGGGAAGAAGTATATTGCTTTTTTTAAATTAACTTAGTTTAATAGTCTTAAAGTTTTTCACTGGTTTTTAAGTTTTTCACTGATTTTGACATTTCGTTTTCTTCATCTAGTCCAGAAAGCCACGTTCCTGTTTCCTTGAGTTATCATCTGAGTGATATGTTTTTTGACCTGTTAAACTTTGCAGCTGAGACCCTCGTATTAGGTGGAAGACTAGTCTATTGGTTACCAGTGTACACACCAGAGTATGTAATATTAAATAATTTTACTTTTAATTATTTAAAATATTAAATAATTTTACTTTTTCTTATGGTATTTGTATATCTAGCATACTGTTTTTCCCTGTCTCTAATCATATTCAGAGTAAATATCTTTGTGTTTAGTGTGTATGATGGCCTTCATTTACCAACACGCTGCATAAAACAGGCCCCTTCTTATTGATTGAATTGCTTTGAACTTTTTATTTTACATCAGGGGTTGGCAAACTACAGCCTATGAGCCTGATATGGTTTTCAGCCTGTTTCTGTAAGGCACTTGAGCTAAGACTAGTTTTTACCTATTTAAAGGGTTGTTAGAAAATAAAAAAACAGCAGAGAAGAATATGTGTCAGAAACACTTGTGGTCCACAAAGGCTAAAATATTTACTATCTGGCCTGTAAGAGCAAAAGTTTGCCCCTGTTGTATATCATACTTGGCTCAGGGCCTGTGTGTTCAATAGCTCTTTTGCTAGGCCATAAACTTAGATAAACTTTAACAACTTAGCTGAGTGATTCATCTATCTGCTGCTAGTTAGCTTGAATATATATTGGCTCTTATGATCACCATAAGTGCAGTAAAATCTTTTTTAAAAGCTAAGACCAAACAAACTAAGAGCTATGCATATATTTAAAGCCCTGATTATGTTCAACATTATTGGTTTGGGTTTTATTATTCGGTAATTATTAATTATAAACAGAGCTTTGTACACCAACAATGAAAGACAAAGATGTGTTGACAAAACAGGATCTTTAGATTTGAAAGGCAGTGTCAAGCTGAAAATTTGGCTATTTGTTCAATATGCTATAGATATTTTTTTTAGGAATTATTTTAATTTCTATATTTACTATACATAATTGTATAAAAAGCATTTTAGACCAGTGTTATCTTGTTTGTCTTTTCATAATGGTGGATGGTCCCTCAGCAGTTGGAAGCTATGCTTTTTTGTTGTTTCTTTTATAAATGTTTCATTGGGAGCTACCATGACCTAACTATTTTTTTATTATTATTATTTTTAAATAAATTTATTTATTTATTTTTTGGCAGTGTTGGGTCTTCGTTGCTGTGCACAGGCGTCCTCTAGTTGAGGCGAGCGGGGGCTGCTCTTCGTTGCGGTGCACGGGCTTCTCATTGGAGTGGCGTCTTGTTGCAGAGCACGGGCTCTAGGCACACAGGCTTTAGTGGTTGTGGCTCACGGGCTCTAGAGCACAGCTCAGTAGTTGTGGCACAGGGGCTAATTTACTCCACGGCATGTGGGATCTTCCCGGACCAGGGCTCGAATCCATGTCCCCTGCATCGGCAGGCGGATTCTTAACCACTGCACCATCAGGGAAGCCCTGACCTAACTTTAGTTTTGCATCTTGTTTTTCAGCTAATAAGACTGTACACATTCATACCCATACCCCTTAACACAGGGCTTATGTTCTGTTAAGAAATTAATTATTTCTTAATTTTGGAAATAAGAGAAATTAATTCCAAGGAGTGAAATGACTTGTCTAAAGTTAAAAGCTAGCTAGTTTATTGTTTTCATTATTTCTAGTGCTGTTCACATAATTCAACATCTTGCCAAAATCTCAGGTGTCTGGTATGTAAAGTGATAGATGGTGTTTTATTAATATTTTCAGAGAAGAGCATATTTGTTTATTTTTATTCAAAAGTGGTTTCTGCCTTAGACAAGCTGAACTCCAGCAGCAAACTAACTTGTCTTTTTGTTTTAATTCAAGTTTTCAGAGCTGGAATTTTTAAAAATTTATTTGAAATTTCAAATTTACAGAAAAGTTTCAAATGCAAAAGACTCCCATCTCTCCCCCATCCAAATTTTCCAACTATTAACATACACCTTCTCTACCACCCTTTCCTCACCCATTAAATTAATCACATGCCCATTATCATTAATCTTTTTCGGAACTGTTTGAGAAGTTACAGATATGATGCCCCATCACCCCTGCATATTTCATTGCATTTCTCAGAAGCAAGAGCATTGTTGTCAAGTCAACATCAACCCCTGAAGTCTGGAAATCAGCATTGATAGTGCTGCTGTCCAGATCATGGTCCCCAGTCAGGTATTACTGATTGCAGTCTTTCTAGGAAATGTACTGCATTGACCCATCATGTCCTTCTCCTCCAGTCTGGACTATGTCCTCAATCTTTCCTTATCTTTTGTGTCCTTAACAGTTTTATAGAGTACAGAGCTTATATTGTGAAGGTTGACCCCTAACCCAGTCCATCTGATGTTTCTTCTTTGACCAGCCTCAGGCAATGCTCTTGGTAGAAATACCACAAAAATGATACTGTGCTCTTAGTGCACTGCATTATGGGGCACACAGAGCCAACCTCTACTGGAGGTCTTAAACTTGATCATCTGGTCATATTGTTCTCTGTCAGGTTTCTCCACTGTGAGTTATCATGTTCTTCTCGATTAGTATTTCGCAGGGGGAGGTATCACAAGATTACACCAGTATCTTGTTCTTCGTCAGGTGACTACTCACATTGACAGCTCTATTGTTAACAGCCACCGTAATGATGACTGTTCTGTTCCATCATTCCTTCTGCATTTTAAGTTGGCATTCTACTATAAGGATTAGTTTTCCCTTCCCTCCCATTAATTTATTAATTTATATTGGTATGGAGTCATAGATACCTATATTATTCATTGGGTTATAGTTTATTACTATCATTATCTTGTTGTTCAAATTGTCCCAGATTTATGATCAGCAGGAGTCCCTCTGAGGTGGCTCCTCTGTCCTTTTGAAATATCCTCATTAGTTTTTGTGTGTTTCTTATATTCTGGCATTTCTGACTTTCCACTATTTTGCAGTTTATTATTTAATTATAATTGAAATTAAATGTGGTTATGAATATCTTCTGTAATTCTTTTATTCTTTTTTTATAAAAAGTCAAACTGGAGGCACTTTTAACTATTTTAGTACTTCTGAAGACCTTAAAAAATGGCCACTGGTTATTTCTTAGCGACTTCTCTTTCAATAATTTTTGACAAGGGGAAATTTCCAAGTCCATATAACCAAAGGGATTTTTTAGAAGTAAAAAAGGGAGGCGTGTTTTTGTCACTTTTTTTTTTTAACCTTAGATGTTTTATCAAAGGACAAATTTCATCCAAGCTAGGACACACATGGAAAGACTACTATGGCATTTACTTCCCTGACTTATTTGTCAGGTCTTCTGATGTTCATCACCAGACTTCTGTTGTGCCTTCTTCTCCCCTTAACTCAAAGTGATCTTATTAATGAACTTAGTTTGTCTTGAGTTTATATTAGGGAATGAACTATTTTCACTTTTGCAGTAAACATAATCCAAAGTATTTACTCTTTTTAAAATAACACAGTATTCGATGAACTTAAAACTAAAGTCATCTGCAAAAGTTTGAAATAATGTTCTTGCTTCTGAATTAAACAATTTAGAATTAGTTTGGTTATGTTGTATTGCAAACATAGCTTTTTATTAGACTAGGAATAAAGAATTCATTTTAAAATTGTACCTTAGCACAGCTTAATTTGAAAACTTTTGTATCTTTGGTATAGTGAATGTAGGCTTTTAGTCCCACTATCGAATTAATTTACTCAGCCAAATCCTGTTATATGATTGAAGTTTAAAACTAAGACTTGCACATTATAATCAAGTTAAGGTATTATTCATTAAACCCAGAACATTTTTATTTTTTTTAAACCCAAGACAGTTTGAAAGGTATAAGACAATGAAAACAAAATACTACCTAACAGCTTAGTTATTTGTGAAGAATTGTCAGAACTGATGATTGAAAAAGGATTTTCTCACTATTTGGTAATTTAAATTGTGGTGAAGAAACTGCTACTCAACAAACTTCTGCTTCCTCTAGTCCATATTCTCCCCACTCTAGTATATTGTATTTTTGGCCAGCATCAAGACACTCTGTATATGTTATATCCTTCAGCCTTTATTTATTCTGTACCCATTGCTTGATATACTGTTTCTTCTTTCCTCAGCTGCAAAAATTCTAGTCATCTTTCAAGGCCTGGCTTAATTGTTACCACCTCTGTGACACTTTTCTGAAACCTTCTAAGCAGAATTCATCAATCCTTCATATGTGCTCTCCTAGTAGTTTACTCTTATTACTCATAGAGACTTACCACATAAAATTATTCTTGACTTTTGGTATTTGTGAGTTTATTATTCACAATTTCAACTATTTGCAAAGGACCCTGAAGATCTGTGTAACATTCATTTGGGCAGGGCATACATTCAACTCGTGTATTTGATATTATAGGAGTTGCTAAGCTGTTGAGTGAGTGTAGCTTTTTGCCCAGGTTCCACATAACCCTATGTGTTGTTTTCTAATTGTCATTTATACACAGATAATGCTCTTGAAGTGATTAGAAACTGTGTTTCTTTGTGAAGGATGTCCTTTACTAGAAATCCAACTACTAGTGCTTGTGATAAAAATGATGACAAAGTGAAGAAGTCTAATAAAGTACTCCAAAGTAAGATTTGGGGATAAATTTTAATTGTGATAAAACGAATTTTGTGGTGGCTCAGAGCCACACAAAACAGAACAGAACAATGTTTTTCATCTTTCATACAGGAAACAGGGAAAAGTGATTCTTTAAATTGTTTTCAGTAAGTGCTCCAATCAGCACAAAATCCGTTTCTCAAATGGGAAGTGAAACTCTAATGACATTTGGAAATATTTAGCTTGAGTCATGAAGATTCACAGGAAAGTAAATGGCTGTCAAAATTGATTGATGGAAAAGCTAGGGACCTATACACTTTTTTTTTTTTGCTTTTTAAAAAAAGGTTGAAATATAATTTGTATACCATGAAAGTCACCCTTTTAAAGTGTACAACTCCATGGTTTTTAGTATAACCTCAAAGTTATGCAACCATCACCACTGTCTAATTCTAGAACATGTTTTTTTAATAAATTTATTTTATTTATTTATTTATTTTTGGCTGTGTCGGGTCTTCGTTTCTGCACGTGGGCTTTCTCTAGTTGCAACGAGTGGGAGATACTCTTCGTTGCAGTGCGTAGGCTTCTTTGTAGTGGAGCATGGGCTCTAGGTGTGCGGGCTTCAGTAGTTGTGGTGTGTGGGCTCAGTAGTTGTGGCTCGTGGGCTCTCGAGCACAGGCTCAGTAATTGTGGTGCACGGGCTTAGTTGCTCCACGGCATGTGGGATCTTCCTGGACTAGGGCTTGAACCCGTGTCCCCTGCATTGGCAGGTGGATTTGTAACCACTGTGCCATCAGGAAAGCCCTCTAGAACATTTCTTATCATCCCAAAAAGAAACCCTGTATGCATAAGCAGTCACTACTGCTCTTGTCCCTAGCAACCACTTATCTATCTCTGTGGATTTACCTATTCTGGCTGATTTAGATTTTAAATAGATGCTTAGATTATAGGGGAATAGTACTAAAAACAGGGAATTAAGATAAGATACCATACTATCATAATAGTCTAGGCATAGTATAGATTTATAGCTTCTACTTAACAGATTGCAAACAGTCCATTAGTATGAAATATGTTAGTAAATATATAGTAAATAAATTTTAACTGCTGTTTTTTATTTTTTAGTGTGATATTTTGGGAGTACACTGTTAAATTGATTGGCTCATTCATATAATAGAGTAGTGGTTAAAAACAAGTTTGTTAATGATAATGATGACCTAAATGATGTCCTTTCATGCTTAAACTCAAAGATCAAGTCAAAAAATAATCTAGAACATGTAAATGTTTTTCTGCTGTTAAGCCAAATGCCAATGACTTAGTTTCACCAGTTTAACATTATTCATGTCATAAATATTAATTAAAACTGTATTGGTTTTGTACTTTGATTTATAAATTTGTTTTGGGTTTTATAGTTATATAAATTATATAAGCATGAGGAATTTGTATACATTTAAGAAACATTTTAATAAAAATACCTTGTCAATAAAATGTATATTAATAAAAAAATACCTTTTCCTTTGCCAAGAAATAAGATTTTTTTCTTTAAAAGGTACATTACTAAATTTGACAATTTCAGACATTTATAAACCCTGATGTTTGCAAGCCTAAGGTCAAAACTATATCTTTTCTTTGTTACCATTACTTAAGTCTGTCAACTATGGTGTAGAATGTATTCTTTCATATCATAAATGCTTTGTGTGAAGACTCCAAATCTGACATCAACTTAATGTTATAGGAGCACAACATTTCTGACTGTATAGTGAGCATTAGAGAATTATTAGGTGAGAGATGAAATCTGAAATGGCCATTATTTGTTGGAAAGCCCTAAGGAGGGAGGCAGAGAATGACTTCAAGAGAATTCCTTCCACTGATAATGAAGTGAAGTGCATTATGAATGTTGCTTGGTAAGTGGGTGATGAAAGTTTTGAGCATGTGGTCAAGGTAATGAAGGAGAGCTTGTTGAAGGTCACAGGAACCTAGAGAAATCAGTGAACGAGTGGTGGGGAAGACAGTGTTGATGCATTAGAATTGGCTGTTCGGATGGTGGTCCTTTACAGGAAGCGCTGATCAGCACTTTTCCCATTTTGGATCAGAGCTTTAAGATTTCCCTTATAAGAAATGTTTGCAGGCTGTTTATCTAGAAACATATGAAGGTTTGCAAAGGAAAAATGAAAACTGGCAATCACAATGTTCTTAAAGGTGCCCCATACCTAGTGAGCCCTCTCTCCTGCTGTTCTTCTGAATTCTGCTCCATAACTGTTTCCCCCACATTTGTTACCTGTTTCTTCTACCAAGAAGAAACTCTACCAAGATTAGTGGCAACAACCTATCAGACATGAAGTTCTGAACTACTGCACCCTGACTGTCCTGCTTTCTAGGTGTCGTCATCTTCATTCACTGAGTACATGTGCTGTACAGCAGCAAGCACCACTGCTCTTTATCATAACTTTGGTTTTATTTCATGTCAGAGGATTGATGTCATCTGTAGTGTTTAGTTTAGTGGTAGTTGATCTGAATAATCTTATATAACAAGGTTAATAGAGGGCTCAAGATGTCATAAAAAATTTTTCAGGGACATTTCCTTTTAAAGGAGTATAAGCTGTAGTGGACTTGACTTCGGGAATTTATAAGACTCCCCAGTTGAATCAGTCCCTCATGAATGTTAGGGGGTTGTTGTTGAGTGTATTTCTGTCTGTCTTATGTGCTCTTGTGGGAGCCTTTAGGGTAGACTTGTCATCTTATATTTTTGTGGTTTAAATGCTTGGCATTCTTCAATAAAACATACTTGTGTTCTCTCTCATCCTCATTATACAGGTAAAAAAATTAAACTACTTTCTTTGGATGTGGTAGTGTTAAATACTTTGCTTTTTAAAAATGCAGATTGTTTATAGACTATATGTACAATTAGCGTATGTGAAGTAAAATGGTACAGCATGTAGTGGGAGGACGTCCCATACCACACTGGATAACCCTCATGATGATCCTTTGCGGGGTGCACGTGTGAGTGTTCCTAACAGTCAGCTGTTCTTTCTTCAGATACACTGAAGAGATGGTACCCTGGCACCCTTGCCTGAAACTCATCAGCAACTGTGAGCAGAAGCTTTCCAGTCACACATCCAGGCGCTTGGTAACGATGGAAAAGGTGAAGGAGTTTGAGGTAAATTATCCTAGTGTTTCTCAGATAAATTCTGGAAGAATTAGAAGTAGATTTTTCTAGTTTTCCTCTAATGAAGTTTGGAAATGTTCGTCCTTGATTTTTTAAAAAATTATTGACGAGTTCAGGAAGAGGCAAAAGTTGAACAGGTTTGTGTGGCCTTTGGCGGAGTTTAGAGGGTAGGAATAGAATATAGAAGTTGAAGACTAGAAATAAAAGTTGGCCTTTACTTTTCAGGCTTATTTGACATCCTTGGGCTAACTCAGTTATAAAACAGAGCACTCTTAATTAAACAACCATTATCTAATTAGCAGTGTACTAGTTACCGTTTCTCTCCAAAAGCAGAACCTACTTGATTGCAGACTATACTGAAGAGAAAATGTCACTTTGTATAAAGGAGAAAGTAATTTGCCCCCATCTGTTAGGGTCCGACACGTGTTCTCTCTTTTTCTTTCTCTTTCTACCCCACACATAATTCATTTAAGCTTGAGAAGAAAGAACAAAACATCTGTTACTTCATATCCAGATCAGAATTGATATGAATAATACCTCATAATGGAGCTTAATTAAATCTACAGAATGCTCCTTGGGCTGTACTTATATTGATTGACAACCAAAGCTCTTCCATATTCACTAGAAGTTTGAGTAAGCCCCATCTTTGTTTTGGATTTGTAGGGCAAGCAGAAAAGAACAGGGTGTTACTGCCTGAGGATTTTGTCTTACTCATCCTTACTCTGCATTTGATGCTTTTCATCTACTTCACAGCTTATGGGTTCTTTCACAATAATAAAAACTAATGTTTGTACAGTTCCTTTTGCATGTATTATTTTACATATTTCTTGTTTTTGTCCTTTTAATTTCCATTTCCTGTCTGTCTCTAATTTAGACCCTTATTACCGTATACCTGGTTTATGCTGATAATCTCCTAAATTACCTTTCTCCTTCCATTTTTCACACCTCTAGTTCTTACATGTTAAATAAATCTTCCTAAAACACTGCATTCATTAAGTCACTTCTTGATGCAAAAATTTTCGTGACTCATTTTTATAACAGAATAAGGTTCAGAATCTTCAATGTGACAAAATTTCCTCAATAATTGGGCTCCAGTATCAGGGCATTTCTGAAGGCTCTAAGCTATGTGTATATATACATATACGTATATGTGTGTGTGTGTGTGTGTATAAAGTTGTTTGGTGTCCACTCTTACGTATATGTGTATGTATGTAAAGGTATATGCGATGTAATTAAAATGAGTGTCTGATAGTCATTTTAAACAAATACTAGAAGTTTATATGCAAATAGCAGATATTCTTGGAGTGGCATTTTGTACTCAATATAGTTATGTCATAATTATTCAGCATGTTCTTAAAACTTTTAGATTTACATTTAAAGAATAAATATATTAAACAGTTATTTTACTTTATAGTACACCTTGCTTTTCTTCAAATTATATTCCTGGACTTTGCTGCTCATATTTTATACCAGACAGCTCACTTAATGTTATTTGGAAGTCAAATCTCGTTCCAAGGATGACAGTTTACCGTTAAATGTTTAAAACATGAGCAGTTTTCAGAAATTCCAAAAGAGGAGTTTTCAAATTGTTTGACGCAGTGACAGCCTTCCAAAGCAGTCATTTTAAATGGCCACCATTTATTTGGATATGCGGTAAGCCCTCCCTATCCGAGGGCTCCACATCCACAGATTCAGCCAAACTGTGCATCCTAAATGTGGTACACGATCCACAGTTGGTTGAAACTGAGCATGCGGAACCCGTGGGTGCCGAGACCCGACTCTCAGACTCGAGCATCGGCCAATTTTGGTATCCACAGTGGGTCCTGGAACCAATCTCCTGTGGATGCCAAGGGAGGACTGTACCATAGAAGCCCTCTTAACCAACCTCATTTCAAACTCAGTTGATTAACCAGTACTGGGTATTCCTGCTCTAAAATGTAATGCATGATGCCTAGAATAGGTCAGATACTTTGAGCTAGTGAGTTACTTGGTCTCTACTAGATCTGTACACTTCTGTACTTACAGATGAATTGTCTATTGTGAGTCACTTGTGTTTTTCCTGTGAGCTGTTTATGCCAGTTATATTTGCTATGGCATTTATATAATCTGATTAAATTCTAGTTAGACCAGTGAAATATGAATGGAAGAATCCAGTTGTCATTTCTGTAGAAACAAATATGAATGCTTTAGGAAGATAGGACAAAGTGAATTGCTAAAAAATGTAGAGTCTTGTATTGGAAATGGTTGAGATAACTATAACAGGTTGGAAAAAAGTTACTGCAATCCAGGTTTCTGTACTGAGGTTGCTTTCTAAGAGTCTATGTTCTTGCTTCATCTTACAGAAGCCAAAACTGGACATCTTTGCAGGTCTTAATTCTGTATCAAAAGATTGATAATGCGGCATGTGGAATCTTAGTTCCCTGACCAGGGGTTGAACCCACGCCCCCTGCAGTGGAAGCGTAGTCTTAACCACTGGACCACCAGGGAAGTCCCTGAATATACAATTTTTTAAGTTGAAATAAGATGTTTAATATATTAACAAAGCATTTTAATTTTTTCCTGCTTTTACTGACTTTTAAAATTAACTGTAGTCTACTCAGCCTGCTATAACAGAAGACTGCAGACAGAGTGGCTTAAATAAAAGAACTTGATTTTCTCACAGTTCTGGAGGCTGGAAGTCCAAAGCCAGCAGGTTTGGTTTCTGATGAGACCTCTCTTCCTAGCTTGTAGACAGCCACCTTCTCTTTGTGTCCTCTGTATATACACACTGCTGATATTTCTTCCTCTTAAGGACATTGGTGCTATTGGATTGCCACCCTACAGTGATGGCCTCATTTAACTTCATTCACCTCCTTTAAGGCCCTCTGTCCAAGTACAGAAATATTGGGGGTTAGGACTTCAACATACGAATTTTGAGGCACACAATTCAGTCCATAACACTGATTATCAGTATGTGGCACATTGAATAAAAGCCTTCTGTTGTATGTTAGAGTATGCTTTTTTCATACTCTCGCAGTCACTTCTCACATCTTTTATATTTTGAGGGAAGTAGTAAGACATTTGATAGTTCAGATAGTAACATTACAGCTCTTAGAAATCACAGCACTTAATGTATTTATTTGAGTTAGTAATAATAAGAATAATAACTAACATTTATGTGCCAGCCACATGAGTAATACATATATAAAACAAATATTACCTATAGATTTTGTAGTTTTAGTCTTGAAATGAGAAAGTAAAGTGAGTGATGTTAGCATTCTTAATGAGGTATAATTGACATATTTCTCATCTAGACATCATGGTTCAATGTTTGTATGCATTATGAAATGATCACCACAGTAAGTCTAGTTAACATCCGTCACCATACATAGTTACAAATTTTTTTTTCTCATGATGAGGACTTTCAAGATCTACTCTCTTAGCAACTTTCAGATACACAATGCACTGTTATTAACTAGTTACCATGCTGTACACTACATCCTCATGGCTTATTTATTTTATAGTTGGAAATTTGTATTTTTTGACCCCCTCCACTGTCTCCCACCTCTAACCCCCTGACAACTATCAATCTGTTCTCTGTCTTAATAAGCTTCGTTTTTTTGTTTGTTTTGTTTTTTAGAAACTACATGTAAGTGAGATCATATGGTGTTTGTCTTTTTCTGTCTTATTTCACTTTCCTTAATGCCCTCAGGGTCCATCCATGTTGTTGCAAATGGAAAGATTTCATTCTTTTTTTTATGGCTGAGGAGTATTCTATTATACATATCACGGCTGCTTTATCCATTCATCCATCGATGAACATACAACTTGCTCCCATATCTTGGCTGTTGTAAATAATGCTGCACTGAATGTGGGGGTGTATGTATCTTTTCAGATGAGGGTTTTCGTTTTCATAAGGTAAATGCCCAGAAGTGGAATTGCTGGGTCATATGTTAGTTCTGTTTTTAATTCGAGGGGTCTTCATATTGTTTTCCATCGTGGCTGCACCAATTTACCTTCCTTCCAAAAATGCACACAGGTTCCCTTTCCTTTTTATCCTCACAAACATTTGTTATTTCCTTTGGATAACAGCCATTTTAATAGGTGTGAGATGATATCTCATTGTGGTTTTGATTTGCATTTCTGTGATTAGTGATGTTGAGCATCTTTTCAAGTGCCTGTTGACCATCTGTATTGTTGTCTTTGGAAAAATGTCTATTCATATCCTCTGCCCATTTTTTTATTTTAATTTTTTGCTTTTGAGTTGTATGAGTTCTTTGTATATTTTGGATATTAACCCTTATCAGATACATGATTTGCAAATGTTTTCTCCTATTCAGTAGGTTGCCTTTTCATTTCATTGATGATTTTCTTTGCTGTGCAGAAACCTTTTAGTTTGATGTAGTCTCACTTGTTTATTTTTGCTTTTGTTGCCTTATTTTTAAAGTCATATCCAAAAGATCATCACCAAGATCGATGTCAAGAAACCACCTGTGTTTTCTTCAAGTCTCTAATCCATTTTAGTTAATTTCTGTATATGATGTAAGAGGATAGAGTTTCATTCTTTTGCATGTGGCTGTCCAGTCTTCCCAGCACTCTTTATTGAAGAGACTGTCCTTTCCCCGTTGTATATTCTTGGCTCTTTTGTCATACATTAATTAATTGAACATAAAAGTGTGGATTTACTTCTGGGTTCTCTATTCTCGTCCATTGATCTATGTGTCTGTTTTTATGCTAAAACCATACTGCTGTAATTGATATAGCTTTGTAATATAGTTTGAAATCAAGGAGCATAATACCTCCAGCTTTGTTCTTCTTTCTCAAGATTGCTTCAGCTATTTGGGCTTTTTTGCAGTTCCATACAAATTTTTATCATAAATGGATGTTGAATTTTGTCAGATGCTTTCTCTGCATCTATTGAGAGGATCATATAATTTTATTCTTCCTTCTGTTAATGTGGTGTATCACGTTTCATTGACTTGTATTGAACTCTTCTGGCATTCCTGGAATAAATTCCACTTGATCGTGGTGTATGATTCTTTTAATGTATTGTTGAGTTTGGTTTGCTAATATTTTGTTGAGGAGTTGTATATCTATATTCATCAAGGATATTAGTCTGTAATTTCTTTTCTTGTGGTATCCTTGTCTGGTTTTGGGTAATGCTGGCCTCGTAGAATGAGTTTGGAAGTGTTCCCTCTTCCTGTATATTTTGGAAGAGTTTGAAAAAGATGGTATTAATTCTTCTTTGAATGTTTTGTAGAATTCACAAATGAAGACATCTGGTCCTCTGCTTTTGTTTGTTGGGAAGTTTTTGATTACTGATTCAATTTCTATTAGCAATTCGTCTATTCAGATTTTCTGTTTCTTTATGACCCAATCTTAGAAGGTTGTGTGTTTCTAGGAATTTCTTCTAGGTTGTGTAATTTGTTGGCATATAAGTGTTGATAGTGGTGTCTTATGATCGTTTGTATTTCTGTGGTATCAGTTTAAAGTTTCTTCTTTCAGTTCTGATTTTACTTATTTGAGTCTTTTTTTTTCAAGTGAGTCTAGCTAAAGGCTTGACAGCTCTATTTATCTTTTCAAAGAACCAGCTCTTAGTTTCATTCATCTTTTCTATTATGTTTTTAGTCTCTATTTCACATATTTCTTCTCTGATCTTTATTTCCTTCCTTCTACTGTGAGCTTTGTTTGTTCTTTTTCTAGTTGTTGAGGTATGAAGTTAGGTTGTTTATTTAATGTTTATTTTAATGCATTAAAAATACAAATATTACCTATAAATTTTGCAGTTTTAAGTCTTGATATTAGAAAGTACAGTGATTGACATCAGCAATCTTTATTTGTGGGCTCCATAAAAAGTACTTGCACCATATGATGATTATGAGGGCTTGAAGCACTGTTCCAAATAATTGGAAGGAGAAAAATGTAGAGAAAAAGCTTTAATAATTAATGGAGCCCCATAATAAACCAGTCATTTCTGTTTTAGTGACAAAATTAAGACCCATTGTGGACAATTTCACATTTGCTTTTCCCTGAGTTTAATTTGTTTAAGAAAGTCTAGTATATTTGGGGGGAGAAGACTTATAATATTTCCCTAAGCAAATTTGATACACAGAAGAAGAAATAGAGAATGATCTAAGAATGCTTCTGAGAATGCTTTTTCCTATCTAAAAATGATAAATAAGGGCACTCATCTTAGATATTTTTAAACCTATAAAGGCAGTGTTAATTTTTGTTTGGTTGCTTTTTATCATTTTACTTTCGTCCTTTCAAATTAATTTATAAAACAAGGAAAGCCCTTTGCTCAAGTAATTTTTTAAAATGGCCTTCACTTTATAAGATCAAATTTAATCAGTGAGTTTTAACTTGTATGGAGTTTATTATAACTGAAATTACTTTGTCATGTTAAATTAGTCGTGTTTGGCTTTTAATTAATTACTTCATTTCTACCTTCTGTTTGTATGGAGAGGAGTGTATATAATTGCAGCAAGATCCCAGTCCTTTATAATGAAAGTGATGACATAAAATTGTCAAACAGTTCTCATGCACATCTAACAAATTATTCTCGACCTTGTTCAGTGTTGTTGACTTTGGCAGTGGAAGACTATTAATTTTAGATTTTTACACTTTTGTATACTGTGTCTCTTCATTTTTGATTTGTTACTTGTTAGGTTTAACTTCAGTATAACTTTTGACCCACTTGATGTGTTGTTATAAAGTGTTCTCCCCCCCCTTTTAAATGTAAACATAAGTTATAAATGTAAAAAAATCTAAAGAATATAGATATTTCATAAAACTTTGTATCTTTACATTATTGGCTATAGTTTTCAGACTTACTGAACATTAGTAGTAAAGGAGAAAATTCTTGCTAACCATGTTAAAACTATGAAGATACCTGATTAAGAAAAGCTAGTTTTCTGTCATTATTCCCTGTTGATATAGTCTGAAAGCTAAGTGAATGACAAATAACACTGTTTTAATGCTTTATTTTTTACAGCGGTTTCACATCCATTTGACCTTATTATTTTTGCCTCTGTTAGAGAGGAGGAAGTGGCCAAGGCCTAGCCCAGTCCACTTAAATAGGAAGTGGCCAATTTGAGACCAAAACTCCTCTTTGTCCCTGAAATTCTCTATCCTTTTTTCTAGATCATGTTGCCTCTTCACCAAAACACAATTCTACCTTTAGAATATGCCAAGATTAAAAGGCAAATGTTCTTGAGTAGCATGTTACAAGTTTCTTTTAAAGCCAGCTTTTTCTCATCACTCATGGAGCCACGGCAGAATGTGATTTGTTTTTACTAGAACTTATTTTTCCTGTTGATATAACATGTAGTCAATGCTGCTATATATAGTTGTGGTCACAGTGGTTACTCCTATTAAACATTTTTCTCATATAAAATTCATAGGAGAAAAATGCTGATCTCTAGAGTTGTCCAGAACAGTTCAGAAATCAAGTGTAGTAGTTTGTCTTCAGTGAAGTACCCAAAATAATACTCTCTCAGTGTTTTATACCAATATATTTGGATAGACAAATGAGTACCCAAAGCAGCCATTTTCAAGACTTCCTTGAAATTTTTTTTCTAAACATTCATGCAACTTTTATATGCTATAGTACTTGGTTAAATATAAGAAAATTATCTTAAATTGTCATTGCACTAAATGGGCCATCATGTGCCCTATTTGTTTTGTGGCTTATTTACTTGACATCCTGCTTTACACTGCTGGTGGTTTGAAAGGACTGAAGTATAGATAAATTTAATTTTAGATACCATATGAACATTAATTTAGACTAAAGTTATAGTATTGTGTAAATCAGTTGTTATTTTTTTTATAGCTAGCCAGTATAGTTCACATGATTTAAAGTAGAGAATATTGAGAGGTCATAGTAGCAGGTGATGAAAGTTAATGTAATTTTTTATTTTGGACCAAATGAAAGAGTCCAGTAACATGAAGCCTATGAATGCTTCATTAATCAGAATGGAAGGTGGCCAAAACTGAAAGACTTGACTAAAGGACTGAAAGATTTTTAAAGCTGTGGAGGGAGAAAAGAACCATTAACATTATAACAACAACAGTGTTTTAAATGAGGAAGAGAGAGAAGAGAAACTGAGTCACTTGTTTGAGAAAATGACTTATGAATGGCTTGAAGTGGAAGAAATTAGTTTTTGTATAAGTAGTTTCCATATTAGAATGATAGTAGTGTTGCTAATCATAAACTGTGGTGTTTTGCTGACATAAATCTTGTGCCTGTTTCCATTATGCATTATCCTTTCCCAGGATCAATGTTGTCAATTCTTTTTCCTTTGGCAGCCATTTGAATTAAGGGTGGTCTCTTCCTATTGACCTTTATTTCTGAAATACTTTTTTTTTTGTCTGTCTCTTGCCGGGATGGCTGGGTATTTTCCTTTTGATTAGAGCTATGAAAGATTAGAGATTAGGTATGAAGTATTTCAATCTTATAACATGCCTGGTGGGAAGTAGATGCTACTTCATTTATCAGTGAGAAAAATAAGACAGGGTGACACTAAGTCAGAACATGATAGTTGGATATGAACTAAGTCTAGGTCATAGTACAATACAGTATTCATTACCATCAAAATGTGTGTCTGTGTGTGTGTCTCTGTGTGTGTGTGAGAGAGAGAGAGGGCAAGGGAGAGAGATGGAGAAAGAGAGACTCTTTAATTATTTTGCATTAGAAATCAGAAGGAAGCTGTTTGCATTATTTATAAATTATATTTCAACTTGAGATATTTTTTAAAGGCTCATAAAAACAGAAAGAAGCCTGATGCTGCATATCATATTGTATTAATTCAGTTTTAAGGATCATGCCATCTACTTAGTTCTGAATGAATCACTTTTGCTGTTAATGGTACTTTTCCTTGAATTTAAATTTTAGAGAGTCATCCCTTGACTTTTTCTTTTATACTTCTGCAACTAAATGACTTTTGCCAAACTGGATTTTTTGTTAAATTAATGCTATCATAATAGTTTTAAATTACTATTGCCGGTAAACAAAGAAAAAGCAAAAGTCTATCCCCTACTAGCTCCAAGAAGGAATCATTTAAGATACCTGGATCCTTCTACTTATGATGCTATTTGGATATGACTCTTTTATTTGCAGGAAAAAGAAGTTCTCTGAAGGCACAGAGAGCATCCATCTTAATGTTCCAGCTCTAATGCTCATATTTTCAAACCATGGCAATAAAACAGTCTTTAACTGCTGTTACAGAATCTTAGGCAGAGGTCAGTTGCAAAGTATAAAGTATGATCTAGGAGTCCAAGGCATGAATGGTTTAGGGAAATGGGAAGTTTATATTCATAGTCAGCATTATCCTCTGGAGCTTTTTTTATAATTCTCAAATGACACATTTTCTATTTTTTGTATTTTTATTTATTTATCAAATGGTTATTTAATTTAGAACTATCTTCCTAGTGTTTTTCAAATTCAGACACAAACTAGGGTCTTCTTCTCACTCCATGACCCACCAAGAATCCAACCCTGAGATTTAATGTGTATTTTTTTGCCCAAAACCTAAAGGGTACAGTTTAATGAATAATTATAAAGTAGACATCTCTGTAACCACCACCAAGGTCAGAATTACGGAGTATTGGAGCACCCCCTTTTGTGGCTATTTTTGATCATAAACACCTCCTCCTGCAGGTATAACCACTAATCTGACTTTTATGGTAATCACTTCCTTACTTTCCTTTGTAATATTATCACTATCGAATTCATCCCTAAGCAAAATAATTTTGTTTTTGATGTTTACATATATAAATGCATGTGTATTTTAATTAATTTTTCTTTTAATGGATTGTTGATGATTTTAAGAAGTCACCTAGGAGATGAATTGTCTCCAAATTAAAGCAAGAGTATGTGTGTTCATGTCTATACGTGTTTTGGTCTGTTACTCATCCTCTGCTGCTTAGAGTAAGTAAGGTTCTTCTTAACTTTAATTGACTTTTAGATATAGTAACTAATAAGTTGTCATTACATTTTTATCCCCTGTGTTGGCCTGTATTTTAATGTTTGAGCTTAAGTTTTGAATTTTATGGAATTATAAGTTTTAGTGGAGAGTGTGTAGAAAGTATTCATAGTTCTGTATCATCATGATAGCACAAATATCCATGATGGTTTTTTTTTAGTTAGAAAGAAATTATGTGTTGAGTGCCAGATGTCAAAGTTCAATCATTAGATATCACTCATTTTCAGAGCTCTAGATATAAAGATTTTTATATATATTAAAATATTTTAACAAATTTTAGGTAACAATATCTTACAGAGTAATTAAACTTTTTACAAGTACAGGTTATATGTAAATACCTAGTTTAGGGATGAAGATTTCCAACCCTTACCTTGCTCCTATTAAGAATAGTGCTAGAGGGTTTTTTTTCCTTAATAGTATTGGATGCCAGACTTTTGACCTGCTTGTCCTTGGTTTGGAAATGGCCTAGTGCTGTTTATAGTTGTATAACTTTAGCACAAGTGGTTTCTATAGCTACTGTCCAGTACCAGATGTAGAACACTGGGAAGCTTTGATAAGGGGAGCAAGATTTTTAAACAAAAGCCGGACATGGATAATTACCCTGAAGCTGAACTGAGAGGTCCATTATGTTCAGCACTGTCATTTACATTTCATTTTCACTCTCTGCTGATTATATGAAGGAAAATCTACTCACTGTTTTCCTCTTCCATCTCTTTGCCTTCTTCCTCTCACCTTATTAAAGAATGTGTATTTATACCTTTAATCTGTTTCATGAATCCTCAACAGAATTAGGTGAGCATCACCAGTTTGATGGCTTTTACTTACAATGACAGCATCATTGGTTTCCACTTATCATAGAATAAGTTTCGTAAGCCATTTGTATTCAAGTGTTTGCAGTGAAACTGCTGTTTTGTATAAACTGCTGCCACTTTGAGAATATAAATGACTTAAGGTTAATACTCGTGAGGTAGAAGAAATCATTATCTTATTATCAGGAGCTGTCAGTAAGTGAAAGGACAACTTAAACCTGACCTATAATTAAAATAGAAGCCATTTGGTTTTCTTCCAGATGGTTTTCAACTTCATCCCCAAAGTGACACCTTTCTAGGCGAAAGCTCTTGTTTTTAAACAGTAGTTTTTATAAATTGATGATTATTCTTAGGTATATTGTTGGGGGATTCTTTGAAAGTAACTCTTTTGGCAGTAAAGGGATACCGTGAGAGAGGATTTTGGCTTCAGTTAGAATGTGGGTTGGGAGTGATGTGACAGACTGTAGAGTTAAGCAAGGGGATCCAGTTTGTAGTAGAGGGGGGCTGGGGACAAGGAAGTTGAGAAAATTCATACCTGGTGACTCCTTTTTTTTCTCTGTAAAGAAGGATGCAAGTTTTTGTTGAGAGTGAATGGAAAAGGTAGTGTGAGAAATGAGAAAGAAGACGATCTTTTACTGATTTTTACATTCATGTATTTTTCATATTTTTGTATGTTTTCTTTTTCTGATTTGACTGCATGTTCCCTGAGGGGAAAGCCATGGCTTTCGTCACTCAGCATGTGTTTATGGGACCGTTTGTGTCATGTGTCGAGACAGAACAGACTGATAAAACATAGTCCTTATCCTTAGAGAACTTGCATGGGGGAGAAACGATGACCCAACCCATTCCAGCGTAACGTGTTTGGTTCCGTAGTGATCAGTGCACGTTGCTCTGTGAACACCAGAGAGCGCCTGCCCGAGGAGATGGCGCGTGAGTCAGGGGGCCAACATTTTCAGCAAAGGTACAGAGACATGAGAGGGGTTATGGTGCATTCAGGGAACCTTAGACATTTAAGCATGACTGAAATACTAAGTATGTGGGGAGGAGTGGCTTGAGAAGGGGAAAAACCAAAGGCCTGCCTAGTGTTTAAGGTCTTTACATACCAAAGAGTTTCAAGTTTATCCTATGGGTGATGGCAAGCTCTGAAGAATGTGAGTTAGGAGAGTGGCAGAAGTTCTTCTTTCAGGAAGGTCACCCGGGCTTTTTTTTTTTTTTTTGCGGTACGCGGGCCTCTCACTGCTGCGGCCTCTCCCGTCGCGGAGCACAGGCTCCGGACGCGCAGGCCCAGCGGCCACGGCTCACGGGCCCAGCCGCTCCACGGCATGTGGGATCCTCCCGGACCAGGGCACGAACCCGCGTCCCCCGCATCGGCAGGCGGACTCCCAACCACTGCGCTACCAGGGAAGCCCGGTCACCCGGGCTTTAACATGCAGGCAAGTTTTCATTATGGAAAGATGCCTGTGATACCAGCCTGGAGGCTTCTGGCATGGTCATGTGAAGATGATGAGGCTGTCAACTAATAAAGGTAGAAACGGGAGATTGCGGGCGAGACAGTGGAATTGAGAGCTTCCGGGGAGGTAGATGTGGCAGGGCCTAATGACTAATTGAATAATTGGGGTAAGGGAGACAGGAGTTAAGGATAACTTTTTTAGAAATCTGGCTTGGGGTAGCTGAGTAGGCACATGTATTTTTATCCTTCCCCCCTACTTCCCAAAGGGCACGGCGGTGCAGTGCCGCTTTCCTGGACTACTGCAGTAGTCTTCCAGCTGGTTTCCCTGCCTCTGGAATTTCTCCTACCATTACGTTTCCTGTACGGTAGCCAGAATATCTTTCAGAATGTAAATAGATAATGAAACTCCCCTGCTTAAAAGTCATCAGTAACTTTCTGTGAAATTTAGACTAAAATTCAAAATCCTTCACATAACCTTCAGGCCGGCCTGATCTTAGACTTCTGGCCTATCTCTCCAATTTCATTTTGTGCCACTTTCCCTTTAGTTTTGCAAGCCTTAGCCACACTAGCCTGCTTTCAGTTCCCAGAATGTACTTAACCTCTTTCAAGTCTTGAGTCTTTTCACATTGTGTTTCCTCCCTCATTGTGTTCCCTAGAATGCTTTCTTCTCGTCTCTTTCTATGAGTAAATTTGATTCATCCTTTAGGTCTCAGATAAATGTCACTTCCTTAGGGAAGCCTTTCTTATCCATTCTCTTCTCCCCCATCTAACTAGGTGTCTCCTTATATTCTTATAGTACCCTTTTCTTCCCAGTGTTTAATCATGGTTTGTAAATACATGTTTGGGTATACATTGTTTAGTGTCTGTTCCAGCTAGTATATAACTGTGAATTCATGGAGCTTGACTGTTTGGCTCACGGCTCAGTAAATATTTATGAAATGAATAGTAATTGTTCAGTGATTGTTTTGGGCCCCTCTAGAATAAAAACAATTAAATTCAACAGCATTTAAATCATCCATTTGAAAGAAGAGTAGGAATAGATAGTTAAGGCTAGCTAAAAGTTTTCTGTTTCAAAAATACACTGAATTTTATCATTACCCTGATATCACTCCTCAAAAGTCAGTGGTACAGAAACATTTTAATCCCATCATACTTAGGCCTCATTTCTCATGAGAAGCAAACCAAAAAAGCAGCTGAATCGCCATACTGTGGAAAATCATAACACCTTCCTTCTGTTTGAGGAGGAGATGATAACAAAGACTGGCAGGTTTCTGGGAGAAGGCGGTAATTAGAAGGGTAGTTTTACCTACATGGCGTTGTCAACTTTAGTTCTTTAAAGTCTGAGCAGTTTCATGATGTTCAGGACGCTCTTACATATATGTATTCTCCCAGTGTGACCCAGGGTGTCAATAGTTCATTCAAAGTGGCAGCTTCAGATGTAACTGCAAAACATAGTTTTTTTTCTTTTCTTGAGAAGTTGTTCCCCTTTAGATGAACATTTATTAAATTACAAGTGGCTGAAGTACCTTCCTTTTAATGTCTCCTGTGTTCTTTTTTTTTTTTTTTTTTTTTTTTTTTCCGATACGCGGGCCTCTCACTGTTGTGGCCTCTCCCATTGCGGAGCACAGGCTCCGGACGCGCAGGCTCAGTGGCCATGGTTCACTGGCCTAGCTGCTCCGCGGCATGTGGGATCTTCCCGTACCGGGGCACAAACCCGTGTCCCCTGCATTGGCAGGCGGATTCTCAACCACTGCGCCACCAGGGAAGCCCTCCTGTGTTCTTTTTGATGCTCTACTTTTGATGTAGAGTTATTTGTAAAAATAAAGATTAACTTGAATAAGGTCTAGTTTATGTACTTTTCCTTTATTTTTCTCGAGGATAATTTGCAAATGGACATAAGTGACAATGATACACTTGACAGTCACTAAGGTAAATATGTATTTGTATATTTCCACACTATTCTTCTAAAAATGAAATGGTGTGAATAAATGCCAGTGCCCTCTGAAGGAAAATGGCCATCACGTTGCTGCTCTGTAACTCTAGATGTTTACAGCAGTCGGGACTTAGAGACAGTGAGGGAAATAGAGCGCTCCTGACTGTCGGATGCATGATGGTCAGCTCTGCTTTAAACTATCTTTATCCACCGCAGGAAATACTATAAAGAAGGATTTATCTGCTTCAGCCAGCAGAGGGCAGTGTACACATAAAAGTACACTACCAATTGTAAAGCTTCCTTTGATTTTTATTTGGCAAGTGTGTTAAAATTCCTCGAGTGGTTTATGTTTAGAATTAGCAGTACTGATAGGACAGGAAATTGGCTGGGTGGGACAGTGGTTAAAGGGGTTCTGTCTAAAAGTTTAGATCTGAAATATGTGCTACCAAATACGTTGCTGTTCCGTGAAGGATGTCCTCTAAATGTCAAACTCCATTTTGAACGACCCACTAATCTACCATGTGGGAAGTTAACTCTTTAACCATTGTTTTCATGTAATTTCTACTTAAAAAAAAAAAAAAAGTGTGATGGAAAAGCATGAGCTTTGAAGTCTGATCTAGTCTACAATTCTGGAAATACTGCTTACTAGATGTGTGACTTGTGGCAGATTATTTAAACTCTTTTAGTCTCTTTCCATGTCTGCAAATTTTAGATAATAATCTGCTGTGAAAAGATGCAGAAAATTAAATAATTCACTTATGTAAAACACATAGTTGCAAATACGTATCAGTTGCTTTCTTGAATCAGAACTTGTATGTTTCTTGTCATATTTACAATTGCTGTTTGTCTTACAAAGTTAAGTGATAGGTCCAAAAGCTGTGTATTTCCATTATGTAGCCATCTGTAGCTAGCACAGATTTTCCTACAGAAATTCTTGATTTCTGGTTATAAAAATGGTAAACAGTAGATAGTGTAATCAACAATCTCAATATTTTATTCATATTTCCTTAAGTACTGCCATGTGCCAAAATTTAACCAGTAGTTATGAAATTTGGGCAAGGTGGTCTGTAATCTTCCATTGCCATAGTTTTCTTTCTTGGCATTTCCTAATTCTTTGTGTATTTTTATTTTCCATGAAGTATTTCTTGCTTACTAAAGATTGGCAGAACTCATGTTTTATGATACATAGATGATATCATGACTGATAGTGACAGACAGATTTGGAAGTGTTAGAGAAACCAGAAATCAAACATTGGGGCAAGATTGAGTTAGTGAGGGTTATCAAGGGTTGTGTTGCTTGAGGATACTCTTCTCCTTTTAAGTAAACCCTTGGCCTTTGAGATACTGAGTTGAAAAAAAAAATCTGCAGATATTCTTGGTTGAGATGGGCAGGGAATGTGAACAGAGAAGAGTTATCAAAAGGTGATGAAAAATATGTAGAGTTGAATATCATCATCTCAAGTGTGAGCCCTGGTAAACTAAACTAAAGATAGGATGAAAGAGAGAGGGAAAAGAGCAAAAAAAAATAGCGAGTTTGACATTTTATTCAGCATCAAGGTAACGTAAGTTCTGAATGCAGCAAATGGTATTTTTCACAAGGACCAGAGTATATGTTAAATGTGTATTGTTCATAGGCAATGACATTTACATATATGATATGTATGTAATAATATGTGGACCATAAATGTACTGAATGTTTTATGTGGAACATTTTATGAACCATATCTTCACTTAGATGAAAATGGTAGCCAAAGTCTCTGGAGTGTCTGGCTTATCCCGAAGCAGGACTTAACGCTGCTAGTAATAGAACGGCTCTTGCCAGGTCCCTGGCTGCACAAGGGATTTGGAGCTTTTGGGTTCTCCAGGAGTTTTTGTTATGAATGTCTTATTTCACAATTAGGGGGCGATCAGTCTTATAGAAGGAGGCGTTCCAGTATAGGACCCAAACACATACCTCACATTGATTCTTCGCTACTCCCTGGGAGATAAATAGGATTTCCCCCAGCCCCCAGAGGTTGCATTTTGAAGGTTAATAGTGTTTCCCCACTTTTTCCGTAGCATGTATTTCTTTGTCACTGGATCTCTGTAGCACTGAATATATGGTCTGTTAGGGGCTTATTTTGCTTTTACTACTGTATGTTCTGAGCGAATCTTGAAGTCTAAACTAGTTAGATAAAGAAAGCCAAAAAAAAAAAAAAAAGAATGCCATAGGTAGTATATGTTTTCTTGATGAACATTAATTGGCATAGGTTTTAATCATTACTTTTGGGTTTTCCAGGTTTCTGCTGTTCATTCTCCGTCTCTGCCTCTGGTCTCCTCTTATAGTCTCTTCTTCATCCTCAGTTTGTCCTATATATACCCTTTAAGTCAAAAACAAACTATTTGGTTAAGCTCCCACTTTGGTCTATGAGGATACCTACCTTCCATTGTGCTTCGGCGTTTCTCTCCTGCTTCCCCCAGTGAGCTGCGTATTTGGCAGTTTAGGTGGCTTAGGCACACAAGTAACTGAGCCCGAGTCAGTCCCCGGGCCATCCCGCTCTTCCACTGTCTTACCATGCCTCTCCCTTTTAAGCTAGCACTCTGGGATCACACATTTCTGTCCTGTCATACCACTGCAGCCCCAGGACATTCACTGAAGTAGTCTGCCGTGCATTTTGGGATGTGGAGGTGCTCCTGCATGGCTTAGAGGAGTCACAGGGAGAAGAGAGGACAGAAGGCAAAGCTGGGAAGGATCTCACTGCCTGACAGTGTTCTGATCCCTCTTGTACAGAAGAGGAAAGGGAGAAGACATTCAGCAAACTGATGTGCAGTTGAATCCCACTCCCACATGTTAAGGGAAAAACCTCAGAATTGGGGAAAGTTTGAGCCTGTTTGGATTTTAGCCAGAATGCTGGAATATTGGATTTGCATTTTAATATGTTGCATTTGATCCCATTATGGAGAATAGAGAGGGACCCACAAAGGCAAGGCAACTGGCAGTTTAGAAAAAAAGCAAGGAGAGATGAGGAAGGCTTAAACTATAGTACTGGAGCTATGGATGAAGAGGAGGAGTGAATTTGAGAAATTTAGGATGCAGAATCTAAGATTTTTAGGACTGACTTAATGTGAGAAGAAAAGGGAGAGCGATTTGACCCAGGTTCTGATTTTGATGACTGGGTGGAGAAAGATGCAAAGAGCTGTGAGAAGTAATGAAGCAGGAGAGATGTGACATCTGGACATAGCTTTACATATAACCAGGTAAAGGTATTTCTGCCAGGATTAAGCTAATGTAGTTCAGGAAGTAGGCAAGTTTTCTAGTGATCTTGTTTGATATAAGGACAGAATGTAGAATGCCTGGAAGAGCAGATGATGGCAGGTCCCTTCCTTTCCTATGACTCTTCAGTCAGACTTCTGATAAAAGTTGGCATGCACGAGGCAAGGCGAAGTGCTGGCCCATCGTCCTGTATTGCTGCTCTGCCAGGTCCAGTCTGGAGATGTGGACGTTGAGTCCTCCTGTCCAGTCGACAGTACTGCTAGGGTTAGGGTATCCCTCGGGCGTCCTGTGGCTCCTTATATCTCCTTCTAGTATGAAAATTTCACGTCATTGAAATAATCCTCTTAGTTACGAGAACAAAGTTAATAGCATTTCTGATCCTGGTCTCTTCCTTTCTGGGAAGCCTTTGTTCATCACATGTTTATTCCCAGAGATACTCCTGCTTCTTGAGTTGAGGAAAGAGTTAGCTCTTTTGGGGGAAAAAAAACTCATTATGTTATAGTTAAAGGGTGTAGTCCCTGGGTCTGGTAGACCTGTGTTCAATTCCTAGCTCTGTCACTTACCAGCTGTATTATCTTGGGCCTGTACTCTTAAATAACTCCTCATCTGTAGATGGTAATAATAGTGTACTTATCTCTTAGAGCTGATGAGTTTATATTAGATAGTGCATGTAAAGCATTTAGGATGGTTTTTGGCCCATAATAAATACCCCATAAATACTACCTTTCATTTGGTATTCTTTAACTTTTTATCTTTTGGGGATTATATAGCCTGAAGTTAGTAACCATTGGCATGCTTTCACGTGCTTGCAAGAATTTGGAACTGTAGTATACTTAGTGCCATAAAATTTAAATAGCCACTTTTTTTCTTTTTAAATGAATCCGGAAATCTGGGCATGTTTAGTAATTTATTTTTTTGTGTAATTAAGAAAAAGAAACATGCTGGGGAAAAATAGTTTCTGAATAAACAAATCAGCCAACATAATTTTATTTTGGCTAAACCTGGGCTTTTATTAATATTAGATGTGAGGAAGAGAATGAAAGTATTCATCTCATACAGGAATGAGGAAAAACACAAAAATATTTTGAGGATTGTTATGTTCCAGATATATTTGTAGAAATCATTTTGATACTGAAACAAGGATAAATAATTAGGCTTCATATTTTCTAATTATGTCTCCCACCTATTCTCAAAATCACATTAACCCCTGTACATTTGAATATGAATTAACAGAAATGCATGGGAAATGAGATTTTATTTCTAATTGGATTTTTTTTCACAGTTTCAGGTGGCTAGTGAAATTGGCTGAGAAGCTGATGTTTCAATGTTGTCTGTCAGTCTTCTTATCCTCAATTTTCTAAGCTGAAACATGACACTTTATCCCAGGTTAATATTTCTGGTTTCCAACTGTCAGTCTAAGCACTAGTCCTCACCTGTCTCTGAAGTCTAAAAGTGTGAAAATCACTTGTTTATCCTGTATCTTCATCTACTGAGGTTACTTAAAGTTGCCAGGAATAGTTTGTTTCGTTAACTGAACGTGCATGTACCCCCAAACAGTTTTACTGATCTGTGTGACATCATACAAAGGTAATAATTTGTTGTTGTACACCACTGGAGTAGAAGCTTCCTTGCTTGATAATTCTTATAGTCAAAGACAGTTTCAGTTTGTGCGGAACTAGGAATCGGAAGATGCGGGTGGTTGTCCCAACTCGAGTTGCCTGGATGATTCTCTTTGCATTCCCTGGGTCTCTGTTTTCCCAGTCAAAGTTTTTGTCTTCTCTGTGCAGAGGACTGTTGTGTGGATCAGATGGGGTGAAGTAAGTGAAAACACTTTGGATACCCAGGCATGATACAGATATAAAGTGGTGGTGTATTTCTTGTTCATGTAATAAAGGAAAACAAATGTGTACAAGAGAGTGAGATTTTGCTTAAAGTAGATGACTGCTTTGGTTGCAGGCTAACGAAAGAAATAACGCAGACATCTTTATTTTCTGTATTTTCCAACCAACCAGAACCGGGACCAGTATTCACATCTGCTGAGTGATCACTTTCTGCCGTACCAAGGTCATAATTCCTTCCGTGAGAAATATTTCAGTGGGGTAACAAAAAGAATTGCCAAGGAAGAAAAATCTAGCCAGGAGTGAAAATTAGGATTTTGACAATGGAGAAAGAATAAGGATTTGATAGAAAAGACATCTGGATGTGAACTTTCATGTATGTTACAGGAAATGTACTGTTTTAAATAATTTTATATAACAAAATAAATTCTATAAAGTCAACTGAACAATTCTTTTAACATTAGCTTTGTTTTATAGACTATTTTGTTGTATATGGCCATTTGAACTTTATATTTATGCTTTCAAGTGTTATGGAAATTGAAAACAGTTATATTTTTGGTAATTAATTTACAAATGGTGTTGACTTTTTAAACAGATATCTGCTGGAAATGTTATAGGCATTAATAGTGTTTGAGAATTTATTCATTAGGTAGGCTTGTTTAATTTTGTTTTCAATTGTAATTGTTTTACATCGTCACTAATAAAGCTTACTGAGGATTCCTAAAATCGTGTAGTATACGGAGGGGATGTGATGAAGGAAATGAATTTTTATTTATAAATCCCAGACAAGTAAGTAATCACAGTGATAATGGTGATGATGAGAAAGGCTAGGACCTGACAACCTAAAAAGATTCCAAACTCCTTGAGGCCTGTCCACATCTGAAGCTCGTCTGTACCTTGGATTTGCTTCTGCATTCCTAAACCTTGACTGTCGGTCAAGTTAACTACCCACAATTTTTGGTTTAGAAAGTAACTGATAGTTAAAAGCAGTAACAACAACACAAATCCTTGATGGTTCCCTAATGGTATTAAGTCTAATCAGAGCTCTTTGAAATAGAAGCTGTATTTTCTTGAAGGAGAAACTTTGCTGAGTCCACATTGTGTCCATCATGAAAATATCTTGTTTGAAAACCACTCTACCCATTAATTCAGGATGCTAATAGCTTTCCTGCTCTCGGTGGTCAAAGTACCTCAGCAGGACAGCAGTAAATGAATCCTCTCTCTTTAACCAGAGCCTATTTTTATTTATGCTATTATTATTATTTTAGTGTTACTGCTGGCTTTTATATAGGACTCACAATTTGAACGTGCATAGCTTAGGACCTTCAGAAGACCAGTGCTGCCCAAGCAGAGAGAGAGAGAGAGAGAGAGAGCAGGCCATCTGCTTAGTTCTCCCTCCTTTTCTTGTCCTGCAGCTCTGAATTTCAGCAACAGATCTCAAACATTTCAGTGATTGTTTTGTTTGGGTTTCTGGATGTGATTTGTGGTACACTGGGGAAAATCTAAAAGTATTCAAGGATGATTTATTTTCAGTATTTCTGTTGTAAACTGACTTATTTAAATTTTTTTGAGGTTATATGGGCGGTGAGTTTGAAACTTTGTAGCTGACTAAATTTGGAATGAGATTTTAGCCTTGCCCCATTTTTTGGTTGCCACAAAAATCAGTCCAAATTAGTTCCAAATTAGATCTGGAAAAGTTGCAACATTAATTTTAGTCACTTTGTTCTTAAAAATTATCCAACATTAAAAAAATATATTTCGAATTATTTCTTATTACCACTAGTGGAGGCCTTCTAATCTTTAATTCTTCGTTGTTGTGAGGTTTATTTTCATATATATCAATAAGTTCAGTCTCCCATTCCTGAAATGTCACTGGACTCAGAGTGTGAATTTGTGCAGTTGTTTTTAGGTTGGTACTCAGAAGTGAAAAAGAAACCCGATCACTTTTAACCGATTTTGATGTTAGTGCAGGTAACACGTCCTCTTATTCTAAAAAAAAGAGACTTTATTTTCTGGCATCAGGATCTTACTACTTCTGCATAAGTTGGAGAAGATCATTTCCAGGATTGCTTTAGTTTTATGTGTATTCCTCATGCACTTACCAGCAGGAATATCACCTAGCAAAATGCCTACATTTTAGGTAGTCCTATAGTATGAATTTATAGTGTAATCTGTGAGTGAACCCTAGGTGGTCTGTGGGCTGGCCTATTTAATGTTTATAATATGACAGACTCTATAATTTTGTTTCTGGCATATATTAAAACACCCGTAAAATACAGACGGTTATGGATGTAACCGTCTTGGTGGTGTTTCATCATGAGTAACGTCCTTCCCATCCATTCTGGTGGATTTTTTTTTTTTTTTTTTTGCTGTGATAGCTGGAAAGGAATAGTGGAATAGGAGGTCTTTGGGGTATTTAGCCAAAGTGGCCAACAGATTAAAAAAAGTTTAAAATCTGCTACAAATTTCTAGCCACTTCCTGCCCAAGGTGACCCAGGTTTAGGCCTGTTTGCCACTAACTTCCTTATGACTGATGTTTTAAGTACAGAGATTAAGCAATGAAACATTTTCATACTGTTTAAACTCTGGGAGGTAAGTCAGTGTTACCATTATTTCCTTATGGCGGAAACTCACTTAAAATTTGATACACCCTACATATTTAAGAAGAGCGGTGATTACAACTAAAGAACTTTATTTCAAGTTTGGTAGGGAAAAATAGAGTATGAGTTAACATACCAAATGCATTGTAGTGAATGTGTTTACATTATTGGATGAAAAATGTGCTTTAAAAGTTTGGGACAGGGGCTTCCCTGGTGGTGCAGTGGTTGAGAGTCCGCCTGCCGATGCAGGGTACACGGGTTCGTGCCCCGGTCCGGGAGGATCTCACGTGCCTCGGAGCAGCTGGGCCCGTGACCCATGGCCACTGAGCCTGCGCGTCCGGAGCCTGTGCTCCGCAACGGGAGAGGCCACAGCAGTGAGAGGCCCGCGTACCACAAAAAAAAAAAAAAAAGTTTGGGACAGAAACAACTTTTAAGGTAATATGTTTTATACTGTTATAATTAAACAATCAGGGATGACTTTTTTTTTAACATCAGGAAATTAGATGTTAAGTTTGTGTTATCTAGATGCCAATATGAGCAAATCTAACTCTTGAATCAAAGGCCTTAGTCCTTTTGGGTTAAGAGAACTAACCCATGCTGGAAATATTATCAAGTATTGCTAATCCAAAGAGATATGTAATAAAACATTATGTGTTGAAAATCAAAGGTGACATTTTTTGGGGGAAATGATCTTTCTACACCATTCTAATCTCCCTTGTAAAACCACAGTGGAACTAAGCTGATCTTCATGGTTCTCATACTAAAGAAGGCACTGGCCCTGCATAAATTCATTAATGGAACATAGGGGTGGAGGTTGGTGTTGCTGAGAATATTGATGACCTTATTGTTGATTTGCCTGTTTGACCAAAAGGGAGTAAATTATACCAGAATAAGGACTTTGGCTCTTTTTACAAGAGCGTGGGTTTTCTCCATTATAAAGTTATTTAGAAAACTAAACACTTGTAAGAATCTTTCTGTCTTAGAAGGATTGTATTCATAGAATAAGCGAAGTCTACTTTGATTTCCAACTCACCCACTCCCATTTTTCTCAGATATTTATCAAGTAATGTGGTTTGTAATACAAACCAAAAAAAAAAAAAAAAAAAAGTGCCTTAATCCAGAACATACACATGGACACAATAACGCTAGACTGATGATGTTTGTACTTTACTAAAACATTGAGATTGTCTCTAAAACAGAGTGGTTTAAGAACATAAGGTCTAGAGTGTAAAGAATTGTAATGGAATGATAAACATATCTGTGATTCTATCTAGCCATAGAATCATGGAGACAGCACATTCCTGGATGTCCTTTGGGCAAACCTGACTCTATTCCCTTAATAGAGGTCTGCCTCAGGATGTTCATATGTTTCACTATGTGGGATAAGCAAGTTGACATTTAGACATAACTGAGGCCAACCTGGAATTTGGCTCTTATCCCTTGCTTTATAAGCCATTGTAGACAGGCTCTTAGGGGGATGGAGGCTAAATTCTCATGGCAGTCTCTTAAGAAGCTTGGGCCATGGAACAAAATAGGCTTAAAAGATGAATGTTAAGATAAGCCAGCTTCACTTTCTGTAACGGCTAGCCCTGTTTCTTGGGATATTAGGACGTGCTTAGTATATTTTTGTTCTAGAATTTGAATGTTCTCACTAAGATAATTATATCGCCGTGATGCCAAACTGAATCACCTAAAAAGGAATCTGCTTTGACCTCTATGACTTTAAAATATCTCCTTTAATCAAGCCTTCCTGACTTTCTCCTGAGGGCTTATCAGAAGAACTCTATTTTGTCTAACATCCAGCAGTGGAGATTAGCTGGGCTTATGTGTGAAGTTAGTCAGATTTTTTAAATGGCTGAGGAGAAAATTAAAATTGGAAATGAAATGGTACTTGGGTTGGGCTTTGATGGGCTGCCCAAGTATTGTATCTAACGTGTTGTACATTTGTGAAGTGGATCAGGATGGTCAGAGCTGGTATTGGTGAGCTTTAAAAATCTGTAAAACCTCTTTAATATCTGTTTATTTATAAATCATGGACTGGAGTATCTCACCACAAGTCTGAGTGCTTCCAGCACAAACAGCAAAACTTCTTTTTGCATTATTTTTCTATAGTTTTTACCTCTTGGGAGACAATTCTCCATAGATGCCTTTCGTTTCTGTATACCTAACTAAAGGGGGCGCTGACCCCCTGCATCGTAGACCGTCTTTTGGTGGAGTGTGAGCACCCTTGAAAGGTAAAGATAGTGTCTCCACCTCCCCTGCCTCCTCCCTCTTCTGAAAAGGGAAGAAAACTATTCTAGCTAATCGTCTGCTAACGATTAGCCGACTACTGGGCTCTTTTCAAAACTGAACACCTGAGCCATCCAACCTGATCCTTCCAAAGTGGAGTGGCTCACACAGACTCACAACGACCAAGATAGAAGGGCCCAACAAACCTCACTTGTCCAATGGAATTGGTATATTCAAGAATGCAGCTGGCTTAGCCCTTGTTGCATCTTGGATTTAGATGAAAAGGTGGCAGCTATCTGTTTGGGGAAAGTTTTACCCCCCATTCCACTGCCTGAAACAAAGGGAGTAGCTCAATGGTGCCCTTGATTCATAAAGGTTACATTGAGGGTGGGTTAAAAATACATTTAGGTTACAATTAGGAGATTCCTCTAAATGCCTTCTGCCTCGTTCACTGATGGATTGGCCAAACTGAAACCCAGCGGTGTTGGACTGCTGTGGCTGCTCGATCTCAGCGCCAGGTACACAGACCTGAAAGTGGATGTGGCTGGCCTGGTCCATGGGCAAAAACAGCTATTCTTATAACTCCAGCCAATACCCTCTTTGCTGAGCCCTGTTATACTTTTACTGACTTTTAGGCTGTTGCTAATGACCTACGGTTTGTTCTGCCACTTGGGAAACTACAGATTAGCTGATTAAAGATACCCTTCCTTAGGGGCTACAAACAGTGGAAACAGACTGTGGCTGCTGACAGAGCTGTCTGGGTCATCCTCTGATAAGAGCAACTAGAATAAAGCTGTTGGTTGGGCTGGCACCACCCAGATTGCCATCATCGTTCCCTGGATCCATCATTGTCCCGCACATGGCAGCGCATCCACCATTATATAGACAGGACACGAAGTAAAGGACTATGTTTCTGATGCAGAGTTACCATTTGCTGCCAGACTTGTGACTCCTGCCAGAGGTAGACCTGATTGCCTTGTGGTGAAGGAGACCACATTGCATGGAGTGTTGTCCAGCCTGCTTCTGGCAGATTGATTATTTTAGATCTTTGCCCCACTCTCAGAGCTGTTGGCACTTTCTCGGGTTACAGTATTGTTCTTCAGTTGACTCCAGCCACGTCACTTTGGCCCTTGAGACTAATTCGTGTCACATGTTTGGCTTTGTGGACCATTTGGTATGACAATGGTATTATACCTTTCATTGCAAAAGCCACTCAACCATGGGCTGATAGTCAAGGTATCTGTTAGACTTTCCATGCTCCCTACCATCCACAGGCATCTGGAATTTTTGAGCTTTGGAAATTTTCTCTACACTGTTCTGTGTTTTCTCTGGCAGTCATTTACCAAGCCTTCTCAGAAAGGCTTAGTACATTGCTCCAGAGTTGGCTCTGACTAGTGCAGTGTTTTGTCCTTTGTCAAACACCTAAGTCTTTTAGTTGATGGGTTTCAACTCAGAGACAACTGTTGATTAATAGCTTGAGTCTCAGGCTGGGAAGGTTTCCAAAACCAGCACCAAAGAGGGAGCTGTGACAATCCGGTCCAAAAGGACTCCTCTACCTAGTATGCTTTATTATTGATGTTGAAGCTGGAAAATCAATATTTCAGCTGATTTATTATCTTTAATTTTCTTCTCCTTACATTTTCCTCTAGATCCCAAAAAATGTAAACAAAAATTGTTTTCTGTTATTTTAATGGTAACTGCCTTTCCCTGTAGCAGTCATATGTGCTACTCTATTTTCCCTATTATACATGTTCTAAGGCTTGCCTGCTGGTGATTGGTTGATGCCAGGGCATAGAAAAAGAGCATGGTGTGTAGGGGAGCTACATGTGGTTTAGAATCACTGAAGGGTGATGTGTGACCTGGGAATCAACAAAGTAAGCCTAGAGATTATGGCAGGAGGGGTTTCTACCTTGTCTCCCTCTGCTCTGGGGGAGGAGGGGAAGCTACCTCCGAATTTTTAGTGGGAAGGAGATATTATCAGGCTTGGTCTATCACCATCACTCCAGTGGTAATAGTTTGGAGTGAAGGGAGAGATGCACTAGAAGCTGGGATGTTTGTCAGAGGTTGTTGCAGTCACCCATCCAGGTTAGATATGTAAGGATCTCAACTAGAGCAGTGGTAGTAAAGATTGAATGGAGAATATTAAGAAGATGAAATGAGCATGTCCTGGTGATTGACTGCGCCCAGGAATGAGTAATGGATGATGTCCAGGGTTCCAACTGGGTGACTGCATGGATGGCATGACACAAACTGGAATAGAAAATAGTGGAAAGAGGATCTGTTTAGGATCGGACAGACATCGTGAACATGAGAAGCCTATGGAACAGGCACGGAGACCTGCACAGCAGGCTGTTGAGTATTCAAGGCCAAAGCTGGATAGTGATTATAAACGTGAGGAACAGAAGATCCCTGCATGAGACAAAGAACTACTGGGTTAAGATACCCCATACAGCGCTAAGGTTCATTCTGTTGCATTGTCCCCCTGCATGTCCCCCCGGTATGTTTAGCAAAGAGAATTGGCACGACGCAATACCCATGAGACTGGATCAGGCAATTCCAAAGTTATTACAAGAAATTTATATTCGAGTTACTAATGAGATGAAATTACTACGTTGTACTACTAGAAGCTGCAGAGAGCAACACTGGCTTTGGGGTGGTGTGCTTCTGTGCGACTGGGTGTGTGGGTGCGTGAGCTCCATTTGTTGTATACATCAGTGAGCCTCATCGTACAATTAGAACTTTAAAAACCGATAGGCTGCTGTTAGTTGCCTCTAAGACAAACCTGCTAAAGAAACACAGGCCACTGCTGTTTGAACTCTGGATGTAGAAAAAGAAAAACTCAAGCGTTTTTTTTCCTCTTCTCCTTATCCTTTAAAATTAAAAATACTTCTCCTTTCTCTTTTGTAAGTAACTATGTAATAACTTTTGGGTAGCAACATAAAAATTACAGGGTAGGCCAGAATGGGGAAATTTTTAATTAAACTGGGGGTTTGGTTTGTTTCTTCGTTATTAAAAAAAGTTGGGCCAAAATCCCAATTTCCCTCTACTCCCTTTTTATATATACTTATGCATTTGGCAGAGTTCATGACAAAACCTCTTCCCAGCTGAGGACGGGCCAAAAACCTTTTCTGAAGCTCCTACTAATTTGGATTAAACTAAACTGGTCGAAAGCTTCACACAAATTCTGCCAGGAAATGTCATAAGATCCCTTGACATTTAATTCTACAAACAGTCTTATCTTTTGGAGCAAAATAGAGAATAAAAATTTATTTTTTGATTTATGCCTTTGTTAGCTTGTTTTCTTTCTTAGTTTTGGAAAAAACAGATCAAGAACCTGAAAACAACAGAACTTTGTTTTTGCCCGCAGTCTGGCTTCTAAACCCATAAAGAGGAACTTGCATGATGCTAAGTGGGTTCCTGAGGAAAGAAGGACAAGATGAGTGCCGTGTAACGAGCAAGGCTTCTTGGAGAAGACATGACACATTTCCACGAGCTGTGAGTGGTCCAGGAGACTCAGTCCTGCAGCAGGTGATGTCACCTAGTGCACCAGAACCGAGGGTTAGACCTCAAAGCCTATCAGGTTGATCTCTGTATACTTTGTTGCCATTCTTAGCGATGAAAAAGACCCAGCCCCTGTCCTCAGTGAGCTTACAGTCCGTGGGGCTACAAGTGGTAGTAAACAAGGAGGTAAGTAGTCAATTCAAACAGTCGCCAGTCTTACCAGAGCGTTAGTCCATGGTGAATATAAGGGGAGCATTCAACCACTTCGTATTGTGTAGGGTGTATTAACCATGTGTTTCTGATATTTGGCCATGTGGGACCTTGCTGATCTTAGAGAGACTGCTCCTTCCAGGGCCAGCCAATTCCTAGAGGCGGTAGAGGACTCGCCTGCTAGTGTGTCTCTCATATGCAGACTAAGCAGCTCAGAGCCCATATACCCCTACGTCCTCTCTCAGACCCTTACACTCTGGGCCACTATTCCCATGTCATAATCACTCAAGGGCCAGATACAGACAGTTAGGGACAGACCCTACACCCCAGAGCCCACTGAAACTATTCAAACTAGCCAATCCCAAGCCTGCTTACCCTGCTTTACAGTTTGTTCCTGTGGGAACCCCAGTAAAGGCTCTTGCCCACATTTTCCCCTCACTCCCCTCTTCCTTCTGACCAACCTGTGTGCCCCTGCATGGCAAGACATGCTCTCTTTTGGGAACTTTGAGGAACAAACTATCTTTTCAATGGCAGTCATATTCTGATCTGTTGGTCTCAGCTTACTTGAGTAATCATAAAATCTACATTTTAAAATATAAGCGGTGGGAGAGGATAACATCTAAGTAGACTCCTAAAGAAGAAGCAGTGCAAGTTGCCAGTTGGCATCAGGTTGTATGAGGGCGAGAGGGAGATTCCAGGCAGGGGGGAAAGCACATTTGGATAACAATTCAAGTAGTTCGGATACTTGGAGCTAAACTAAAAGTGTTGAGTGAAGAGAAGAAATGAAGCTGGAGAGGAAATGAGGGCCAGATCATAAAGGACTTACATGCCTTTCTACAGAGTCTGGGCTTGAACTGGGAGAAGTTCCCTCCGTACGATGATCGTTCCCTTTATGCTGTTGTCAAGGCTCTTTAGGAAGTTGTAGCTTCTTGCAAAATGGCACCCTGTGGCTGAGATGCTTGACTTCCTTGACAAAGGTCCTATGGTGGTGGAGTTTGTGGCTTTGCCACTGCTCTAGGATCTGTTCCTTTCTTGGTCTGGGTCTCAGCTAATGACCGTTCAGTGGGGCAAGCCACATACTTAAGGCGGCCTGAAGCAAAGCATTATTTACTACCTGGGAGCTTCGGTTTCTTCATCTTAGGCTCCCTTCTTAGGCTCCCAGTTACACTCTGTGAAAGATTTCCCACCTAAATGCAGCAGAAACCTCCCTGACCCTGACTGACAGACACTTGCTTCAGAGCCAAGAAAGAGTCTTGAGTTATCCTCCTGCATTGAGGGAGATGCTTTTTATTGGTTTCACTCTTCACACAGTGCTGACGGTGTAAGTCTGCAGAAGAGCAAGCTGACAAAAATCAAGACTCTTGAGTTGCCGGCACTTGTTTGTCCTTATTTCCAAGGGCAAACACAAACCCTGTCTCCGGGAGCTGCTTCTTCACTCCAAGACAAATGAGCTGTTGAAATGTCATGATTTTGAAATCCTAGCAATAGACATAAAGGATATTTTATTGATCAACCTCAAGGAATCTTTCATAAATAAAAAACGGTTTGTGATTCAAACACTGTTGCTTGTTTCAGAGCTTTGCCTTGGGGTCCATTGTTCTGATGTCTAAGACCTGGAGTGTTCCCTGAAGGAAAATGGTTCAGAACCCCGAGCACTTATCTTTCTCATTTTCTTGAAGTAGCCTACCCAGAGCATACGCATACAGTCTTTTTTTTTTTTTTTTTTTTTTTTTGAGTCACCAAATTCTGATGACCCTTTAAAAACCCGTCAATAACGAGGATGAGAGGGAGGGCATTTGTTTGTCATCCTTCTTTCCTCTCCAGTCGCCTCCCTCTATCATTCCCTTCTTGCTTCTCCTTCAACATTTACTGAATGCCTGATGTATACCAACCACCTTGGACAAAAAGATGATAAAAAGCCTGTTTCTTGGGCTGAGAAGCTATATACATAGTCTTTGATTAAGCTAATTTTTGTTACACTATTAAAAATCATATTCTGAGTTCTAAACTCTGGTACTTTAAAAAAAAAACAAGCAAAAATATCAAACACAAAGCTAGATTGTGCCACTTTCAATATAATACTGTTCTCTTGCTGAGGAACTAGTGAGGTTAGGAGTGGTGGGGAGATATAGGCTGGGAGATATAGTCAGTCTTAAAAGAATTGAAAAATATTCTCCTTTAGTGTATATTTCTTTCTTGGGGCTGCACCGTGGGGCATGTGGGACCTTAGTTCCCCGAGCAAGGACCAAACTCATGCCCCCTGCATTGGGAGCATGGAGTCTTAACCACTGGACTGCCAAGGAAGTCCCTTAGTGTACATTTCTTCATCCCTTAACCATTTTCTTTAAATGTTCATGTTTCCTCCTATAAAGCTCTACAGTTATCTTTTTCATGCTTCCTCTGTGTTCTATAAAGTTCCACAGTCCTTTAAACATTTTTTAAAAATTTGGTGAATAGGCAATAAGTTTACATGGTTTAAAATTCAAAACAGCTTAAAAGGATATACCCCGTGAAAAGTATCCCTCTCCCCTCTTTCCCTCCCAGTGGGTGCCTCAGCCACCCAGCTCCCTGCCCTGGAGACAACCACTGTCACAGATGGCTTAGCTCAATGTCAAACAACATAGGATAGTCCAAATGTGAAGCCATCATTGCAACACACATGTGGAACATGGCAAGAACAAATTGTGACCGACCCTTTCTAGTTGGGCCCCAACAAGCGTCTTCCTGCCCGGTGTCATTTGAGCTAATAGAAAGAGACCAAGTTCGGTTCAGAAGCAAAGGACAGTTTCATTCTTTGATCAGAGACTGGTGAGGTGAGAGCTCAGGCTCTGGAGTCCACGCTGTCCCTGACAGGCCGTGATCAGGGCTGCTTTACTGGGTTCTTCTGGCCGGGGGAGGGGGCGGAGCAGATCTCTCACGGGTCTGTCACTGGCGCAGGCGCCGCTTTGCTGCTGGGGCTCCAGGTAGCGGGGGCGGGGGCGGGGACGGGGGTGGGGTGGGCGGGGTGGGCAGCGTCTCTGCACACGGCCGCCGCCATCTTGAATTGCGGTGTCGAGCGCAGCGCTTCTGCTCAAGGTCCCCGAGTGCGGTGTCAGTGCAGTCTTTTGTCACCGGGAACTCTGGTCTGAAGGGCCGGGGCAAGGCCTCTGCACGCGGCACCCTGTGAGCAAGTGAAACTAGACCAAGCACAAAGGAAAAGGAAAAACAAAAGGTTAGACTTTATTACCTGGATTCTATTTTTATTTCCCAGGAATTGTTGATGGGCTTTGCCGGTAACAAAAGAACCAGAAGTGAGAGGGTCCCTCCCAGCAACATCAGGATAGCTCTGACTTCATCTGTGTCTACTTCTCACTGTTAACCTAAAAATAATAATAATGTTTCCTTAGCTATCTCTCTTGGAATGAGAGTCTATTGAGATGATGTGTATAAATGCATTTTAAAAGATTGTTGTGTAAGGGAAGAGAAAACCCAGAGCCTAAAGTAAACCTATCAGGCGTATTTGTCATGGGAAAGAGTCAAATCCTCCAGGCTATCGTCCAAGAAAGTCTTTCACTTGATTTCAAAACTTCCAATGAAGAGACGTGGAGGGGCTTTGGGGCTAAGTAGGGAAAGGTGAAGGATGGATTTATTTCCTGTCAATTTTCAGATTCTTTCTTGAGTCCTCCCATGACCTAGTGGAGGCAGTGCCCTTTCTTAGGTGCATAACTAAGCAAAGAATGAGACTCCTTTTGTAGCTGCCAGATCGGCCACCTTTGGGATCAGCTGAGGCTTATTTCCTGGGCTGCTTGATTCCTTTCTGGTTCGTGGAGTGGTTTCCAATCTAGAAAAGATCTGGTCAAGGTTACTTTGAAAAACATGTGGGAAAAGATAGATTGCTGGAGGACTGTTTCTTCAGGGTGGAGGTCACCATCCTCCCTGAGGCAAAGCGTGCCCTTTACTTGGGAGGAAGTTGTACTTCTGGAAGGAATGCGGACTCGGTGTGCCGTTGAATATGCATGTGTGAAGGGGACTTGGCCTGAGAGCCGAGGCTGGAGCCCTTGTTTATCCACAGAAGATAAGAAGTAGGGACGGAGATACGGCGGGCTTTGATGTGTGTGTGCCCGCACCTGGCCCCGGAAAGGCTGTGTCTAGGCAGATAGCAGCTCGTGTAGGCAGCCCACTGAGTCTTGTGTAGTGACAAATAGCCCTGCAGTTATGTGGACAAGACCCGTGTCCTCTGGTCAGTGAATTCTGGTGCCATTTTATCAAAGGATCCCTCATCTTATGCCCTTCATAGACTTTTCTTTTAAAAGAGAATTATTAATATGTACATACTCAATAAATGATAAACTTGTTTTGAGCATTAATCTTCCTTTACAAAGCAGCCTAAGCAAAGCCCCAGGATGCCTGGGAGAGTGTCCAAGGTTGCAAGACTTTACTGCCCTGTATCTCCCTCTTTACTCTTTTCCGTCCCTCTGTGGCAGGAAATAAAGTTTATTCCACAGGTAACTGTCTGATGGTGTCTGTGGTTTATGTCTTGACTTTCGATGCTGGGAATTAAGTCTTATGTGTTAAGTTTTCTTTGAAGTTATTTATCTTCCATATATTAGGGAGAAATCAGATACTTTTCAAGGAGAGTCTTTTGGTGAATCATATTGGGATATCTGGGTGGACATACTGTTTCTATTCCTTGCTCTGTTAGGGGATCTCTGGAGAAGTTTAGAATCCCCACTGATTGGAAGGGATTGGTGGCGTTTTGGTCAGTGTTGAATATAAATCAGAGCTCTGAACACTGTAATTCTAGGAGAAATCATAGTGACCAGTGAACAAAACAAGCTTGGTTAAAGTTGCTTTAAATGCACAGACACCAGGTGTTTTGTAATGGGTTTGGTGATAATTAAAATAGTTAAAATGCTTCTGTGCAGGGAGCAATTAGTCTTCAGGAAAAACACAGAAAATGTGTCATTTACACCACTGTCTTCAGGCAGTCAAACCCGCCATCTGTATGTGAGATGGTTTTAGCTTTTTCACAGCAATGGAACTCAAGGCACATAGGTCAAGCCCTAGTGGCCTAAGAGATTACATCCTATGGCCCTCGTTGTCTTCAAAGTCTTTCTACTAGAGCATCTTTGCTAAAGGGCAGGTGAGGATTGAGAGGCTTAGCTGGGCAGCTCCATCTCCCCAGTAGTATTTCAAAAGGATATGGCCAATGCAGATGATGGAGCTGGCTGGATTTTTCTTATTGTGCCTCAGATGGGTCTAGGAGCCTACCTTGGGTACTGAGGTTATTCCCTTCTATGCCTCTGGATGTATTGAGTCCTTGCACCTCTGCTGTCTATCAGCACCACTCTATCTCCCTGTTGATGGCCAAAGATGTGGCAGGTAACAACTCTATGATAAACAGGGTTAGCTACAAGATTTCTAAGTTTCTCTTCACTTTTAAGATTCTGGGCTTAGAAAGATCCCAGAGGTGGTACAAGCCAATCATACATCACACAATTCAGGGTGTTCCTCCCTATTCTCTCAATGTATTTTGGACCAGGGATTGTGTGGCTAAAATGAGTGTCTATGACAGCTCTTATAAACAGACCAAAAACATGAGTAGTAGGAGAAACAGTTAGTGGATAGAAGGTAGAGGCCAAGCACGAGGAAATTCAGTGAGCTGCAATGCTAATGATAATAATTACTCAAATATACCAAATATTTAATAGGCTGACATTATAATAAGTGCTTTTATGGAATATTTCATCTTCATGGCCATTCTATGCCATTTTACAGATGAGGAAACTGAAATTCATGGAGACTAAATGAAGTAAGTGGTTTAACGGTGAATAATGTTAGATTTGAACCTGCATTTGACTGATGACATCTGTACTTTTGACCATTACGGTCTACCAATAGCTATTAACTCTTTTCTCCTGTGGACTGTAGGTTTCTCCAGGATAAGGCCTCTGGCCCATTTATTTTGGTGTTCTCAATACCTAATCATATTGTCTGATTGTATGGAATGAAATCCTGTTCTCAAGAAACTTTTCTCCATTGACAAAGAACTACACATTGTCATGTCCAGAGACAGCTCTGAGAATATATTCAGAAAATTTATCTGGAGGAAAGGAAGGAAAAAAATCATGGTCAATGGAAATGTGGCTGAGAACTGTTTCTGCTGGCCATGACGTTTTCACAAGCTCTCTGCTCACCAGCATTCTAATGAAAATGAATGGACAAGGACCATCAAGACTCAGAGAAAAATTATATAAACCCTATGGATTTACTTCAAATGCATTGTCACTTTTTACTTTTTCTGAGCAGGTTGTTTTTTTCTTCCTTTCCTCATGCTGTAGACCCAACCTAGACCTGGTTGCAAGATTTTTATCATATTTATTAAATTCAGAACCTTAGGTCAAGAACTCAAATTTAAAAATTGAGGAATTGTTTTCCCCTTAGGGTTAGCTACTCTATTACCTACAAGCTCTAAAAATAATGCTTCGCCTCAGAACCTGACATCCGCTGTCTCTGTTTTACTTTTATCTTATCACTGGCTCTCCAGCTCAGTCTGTGCACTGAGGGAAGTGAAATGCCAGAGGGGGTGTGTGTGGTGCCCTCACTCTCCTTCAGGCAAGTAAGGCCAAGTGTGCTACAAGAACACTGTTGACTCTGTCTCTACAGAGAGAATAGACCATTCACTCCATGTTCTGTCACTCAGTGCATCTGTGACAAGGTGCAGATAAAAGCACCTCACAACATCCGGAGGGTCTGGGTTGGCCCTGCTCACAGGATGTGGCCAGTCACTGCCAGAGGTGAGGACAAGGCCTGGGCTCTGTCCAGCAAGCACACAATAGATTTGTTTCAAAGTTTCCCTTTTTTCTTTTGATCGAGAAATGAATCCCCCAACTCTGATGACAGACAATGACCCATTTTAAGGGCTGATGTAAGTCAGTATATTAGATTTCTGAGTTGAGCAGCATTTTGAGAATGCAACATAAAACACTGTGGTCTGCTTTTAGATCAGAGGACAAATGGATTGTAGTTTCTGTGCTCAGGGAAAGGGAATCACTTGGTGTCTTAGTCTGTTTGGGCTCCTATAACAGGATAACATAGACTGGGTAGCTTATAAACAACAGAAATTTATTTCTCACAGTTCTGGAGGCTGAGAAGTTCAAGATCAAAGTGCCAGCAGATTCGGTGTCTGGTTAGAGCCCACTTCCTGTTCATAGATCGTTATATTCTCGCTGTGTCCTCACACGGCAGAAGGGGCAAGGGAGCTCTCTAGGGTCTCTTTCATAAGGGCACTAATCTCATGCGTGAGGCTCCATCCTCATGACCTAAGCACCTCCCAAAAGCCCCACCTCCTAGTACCCTCACACTGGGGATTAGGATTTCAAAGAATGAATTGGGGAGGAACACACACATTCAGTCCATCGCACTTATATAAATGATATCCATAAGACCACGTTCGTGGGTAGTTTCAATCTTCTTCCTCACCATATCTTTCTAAAAGTTGCCAGAAGGTAAGTAGCCTCTTGTTACTTGGAAGTGCTGGTGAGTAGTGCAGGGGCTGAATGAAGGACCACATGATGTGAGAGGAGAATCACGGCCATGGCCACGGGGGAGCCACAAGGTAGGGGGAGGCTCAGCCCTCTGGTACTTTGCTGTTATCACTCCAGAGCTTGTTAGAAATGCCTGATCACAGGCCCCACGCCAGACCTGCCAAATCAGAATCTGCATCTTAACAAAATCCTCAAGTGATTTATATGGACATTAAAATGTGATAAGCACTGCTCCAGACTCAAAACAAGTTTCCATTAATACCACATATGTAACAACTATTGTCTAATAGCAGAGAAGAAAGATGACTAAAGTCATTAACATAGTTCTTAAACTTTTGTTATCAAGGTTAATTATTTGTTTATTTAAACTAAAATGGCCTACTCTCTCCAAAACCATTTATTATACATCAGTAAATCACAGGCTTCTTTTTTTTTTTTCCCTACACGCTTCACAATCCTCAGAATGAACCAAGGATCAGTCAGTTCTTTCAGTTGCTGATGCCTGTAACCAGTTAAGTCTGATAGATGAATTTGTTGGTGTCCTTCTTTGCCACCAATAGCCAGTGTGTAGTCATTACACTGTTAGAAGATAATGGCTATTGTGGACAGCTGTTGGTCTTGGCCTGCCCAGAGGTCCATTTCCCTTTTATTTCATAATAACGTGTTCCTCATCAGAGGCCTCCAGATTGGTGGGGATGTCAATCAAGGTCCTCTCCCCTCCAGTGACCAGATGAGTTGGTGTGTGAACAAACCAGGGCCAATCAGGCACTCTCTGATTGTGAGACTGAAGCTCATTTATTCTATCATAAGAGCTGAGAGGACCATTGCTGCCTAGATCCCGGAGTTTCTGGATTACCATCCTGTCTGAGGCTTGGCTGTTCAACTTTTTCTTCTGTTGCTATTCCAGGTTCTTACAATATAGTCCATTTTTATTTGCCTAAGATAGCCAGAGTTCCTTTCTGTTGATGCAAACCAAAGAACTCTGGCTGAGCGAAGGAGTCTAAATATGTTTCATGTTGTGGAAAACCAATTTTGTTTTTAATGAGGAGGGATGGCACTTATGAATCACCACAACTTTCCACTTTGTTTCATTGACTGGGTTGTGTTCTATAGCCATGTGTAAAAGATTTTAAGGTTGTTCAAACGTTATTTATAACTTTTATCCTGTACCTTGTAGTTTTTTATATATATGTATGTCTTTGCGAAGGCTAATATTGATCAATAATCACCAGGATACAGGTGGGTGATACTTCCGTGGCAACTTCAACCTTAACCTCAGTGTGTTTTTTAGTTTTTAAACTTATGACTTTGGTTTTCATGTGCTCTTAGTACATCCTAAGTGAATTCAAAATTAACCCCAGGGAGAGAAAGAACACATGTATAGCTTATCAATCTATTGTACAGAAAACAATACTGTTGGTATAGGCCAATCCACTTAATGACCCTCAAGGGATGTTACCTAGTGGACAGATTTTGGTTTTATCTATTCATAGAGCTGCATAAAAACTCACACACTTTTCCCACAGATGTATTTCTTAATTGTATTAGTGAACACAAAGGACTGAAGGTGATACAAATTAAATGAATAAATGATACTGCTTTATAAACAATCAGTTGAATCAAGCCCAGAGGATAGCTAACATGTAGTTACTTATTTTTTAAATGCCTTTGGAAGAAAATAGACATGGATCCTGGTGAAACATTGGTTGTTTTAATGTCCTAAATAAATAATCAATACTCTTCAGCCATTTAAAAAATACTGTAGATTAATATTTATTGGACATGTGTTGTCCATGATAGATAAATGAAAAAAGGGTAGGTACCATGTGATTGCATTTTATCATCTGTTATTTGTAATGATGTTACATATACACAGAAATATTGCAGTGTCTTACAGTGGTTATCTTTGCATAGTTTTATTTATCTTATTTTATTGATTTGTTTTATTTCCTTCCAATTATGTGTTTGTTTTTCTGATTTTTCTATAAAAACATGTTTTGCTTTTATAACATGAAAACAAGAAAAGGTTATTTTTAGTTAAAAATAAGAGACTCAGTGAACTTTGTGTGTAAATTAATATGGGGAGATATGTCAAGGATTAGATATCTAGACTAAACCTTATTATACAATGTAGAAATCATATACAAAAATACTAAATTTTCCTGAGAATGTGGAAAGTCTTAATTAGCTTTTATTTTTAATTAACCAAATTCAGTGGAACTTAAATTAAGAAAATATTTCTGCAACAGTTCTGATTTTGTAAAAGCATCCTGCAATTGGGGATTAAAAAAAAAGAATAAATTAAACTTGTGTTAGAACAAACGTTTCTGTTTTCTAGACCAGAGCTTCTCAAATCCTAATGTGAATCCCCTGGGAATCTTGTGAAAATGCAGATGGTCTGTGGTGAGGCCTGAGATTCTGTATTTCCATCCTGCTTCCAGGTGGAGCCCAATGCTGCTGGTCTGTGGCCACACTTTGAGTGGCAGGGGTCTCTAGACCAAAGTTGTCATTCTTAATGACATTGGAAATCATTCCAAGCCAAGGAAAAATAAACAATCACTGAGCAAAAGCTTTTAGAGTCCAGGCCAGAAAGCTGGGAGGATTTGAATCTTCTGGGTCTGGGACTTGAAGGTTTCATCAGAGTGGAACTGAGGTCAGAGTTCTAGGAGTAGGAGTGAGGGATTAGATGGTGGATCAGAACATGTGGAGGTGGGTCGAGGGGGGACCGTGCAAGGAGGGAGACCATCCTCCTGATGTTTTCGAACCCTAGTTTGTGTGCCCAATGCACAGTAAGGCCAAACAAACCAAAACATCGGGGTTTGGGGCAGATAAATTTTTATTTCAGGGCCAAGGAAGGAGACTGGTGATTCGTGCTCAAAAGGCCTGAACTCCCCACTGATTTTGAGGGAAGAGCTTTTATAGACAAAATTTGGGAAGAGGAAGGCAGTGTGTGTGACCGTCCTCTGATTGGATGGTAGTGAGGTAACAGGGCCGTGTTGCCGGAATCAGACTTCTGGGTCCATGTGCTTATGCTCGGCTTGAAGTTATCATCCTCCACCTGGATAGGAGCCGTATTTCCTGTAGAAGAACTCAGAAATATCACTCCCCTAATTAGAATTGTTTGAATCTGCCCTTTAGAACTCAGGGAGGGTCTAGGAGGCCGAAGCCTTTTCCCTACTAACAAGTAATGGGGGACATGGAAAGGCGTTTGTTCCCAGGAGAGTCCCACAGGGTCCTGCTTGCTTTCACTGGCATGGCTGTTCCTACAATATTATTTGATATAACATTCCTGAAGATGCCACTGATGGTCTCCTTCACCCAGTGGATTAGAAAGAGCTAGAGGTTGGCAACATTTGGAGAGGATACTTTGGGAGAAGTGGCAGCTCGTAAGCATGGGAGGAGTGGAGGGAGGAGGTGATGGTGAGGGCTGATGTTGGTGCTGACTCCTGAGCAAAGGTGGGCCTGCAGTGGAGGGACGGAGGGACCAGGCAACAATTTGGGACCCTTGACCTGTGGGGTATCTGAGGACAGCCCAAGGCATCTCTGAAAGTCTGCCTATGTGCCAGCTGACACCCTGGATTAAACCAGAGCTCTGTGGTCCACTTTTAAGAACATGGGAACAGTTCCAGAAGGATTAGTATCTTCTCTTCTCAAAATGGGAATCAGAGTACATTAACTACACTGCTGCCAGAGTCACCCAGAGCCGTGGACTCCTGGATTGAGGTTGTGTAGGGGAAATAGAGGCAAGAGCTATTAGACTGCATTTCCCAATCAGCCTGCCTCCTGAAGCTGAAAGGCAGTGTTATAAGAAAAAATTAATTTGCCTCCAATATACAAAGAAAATCACAATTAAAGATTGGAGACAATCTTTTAAAACTTTCTGTTTAATACACTGTGACAATTTCTGACAAGATAATAATGGTCAATAAACTATAAGGAGCAAATTCTATTTTGAGAGCAAACACCAGGTCAAAAACATGGTTTCTGCAGGCCAGAAAATCATGTGAGTTAGGAGGCCCAGTGGTTTTCATTCTGTCACTTAATTGTTTGTTTCAAAGCCTTGTTTTATGTTTGCTTACTACCTTTGATGCAGAGCAGGGATAGTTACAAAGGATAATTAACTTGATACTAGAACAGAACTTGCATTTGCTTTGGAGGTGAAGACTGATCCCCTGGGTGGAGGGGGGGGGGCCTGCTTTGAGTCTAGGAGCATCTAGATTCAGCTGAGATCCTCATCTGCGGATAAGTCCAGAGTCGCCACTTACACTCACTAGGGGACAGAGATGACAGAAGGAGAAAGTGAAAGGGTAGAAACTAGTTCCCAAAGCTAGAAACCACTGACCATAGTTCACTCACAAAAAGATGTGAACTATTTGCCTATGAAAAGAAGCTCTAAAATCCCAAATAATTGAATCTGAAGGTTCTTTTTTTTTTACTCTTAAGTAAATAGCTTGACAAGACCACCTACTATAAAGGGAATCTATTAACTAGAGTACTGTAAAGGAGAGATGGTTCTTGGTCCAGTCATCTGTTTCTTCTGTCGTGATGTCCACTGAGCCTGGGCCTGGAGAAGCTTCAGGACTCCTGTAAGATGCAGGCAGGACTGAGCTGAATTCCACCAGCCTGAGTCCTCATGTAGCCCTGCTACCCAGCGATGTAAAGGATGCCCCCTTTGTGTTTTATCCACTGACAGTGACCTTCTCTTGGTACATTGGAAGACTCCAAACCAGAAAACAAAATAATCTATCCTTTAATTCTGGACAACCGCTAGCTAAATTATGATTAAGTAGGCTTGGTTTAATTCCTGATGCCTCTGTTCACTACTATCAACACCTTAACTTAGTCCTCTCTGGGCTTCAGTGTTCTTAACTGTGAAATGGGAATAATCGTAGTACCTATCTCATAGGGCTGTTGTGAGGATTATAAATTTAACACATGTAAAGTGCTTAGGAGAGGGCCTGCACACAGTAAGTACTCAAAAGATAATACTTTATCATCAAAATTATATTATTATTACTCTTTAGCTGTGCAGTCAAGGGCAGATTGTACTGTTTCTCTGAAGCTGTTCCTTATATGTACAATGAGGATAATAGTACCTATTTCATGAGCTTATTGTGGGTAAAAAAGGATGGATGCTGAGGCAGATGCTCAGACTGTGGACAGGTGGAGGAACTCAGATGGTATCAGGTAGAGTTGCCTGCACATTTACATTTACACAGGAGTGGAAACTCCCTAGAGAAATGGACTAGGATTCAGACCTCCTCCCTTGTTGGATGGCTCCAGGGAACAAGATCAAGGCCAGACTGTAAAAGTAGGTGAGCAAGGAAGCCCTCTGGAAGAAATGCATTTTGCAGGCCAGTACCAAGTCTGGCCTCTGCCGGCTGGCCAGGGTGAGCCAGGGGTGCCCTGGGGGCCAGAATTCATCCTCTCCTGCCTTGTAGTGAGTGAATCACAGGCCCATGCTGTTTGGCGTGACTCTCTGTGGACTGAATATACTCTTCAGTCGGAATACTACATTCTCTTGCCTAGAGATGATGGAAACCCCAGGTGAATTGGCAGACCTACCCTGAGGGTGAGACAAAGGGCGAAGTACATGGTGCAGTAGAGGTGAGGCTTGACGTGCCCTCTACCTGAACAGCCAGAACATTGGCTCCACGAGCCAAGGTGAAAGCAAGGTGCATTGCTTAATGGCTGGAATGTTGGGGGGCCTGAGCAACTCCCTTCAAAACTTTATTTTTAAAATAATTGCTATTTTGTAAAATATATCATATATAGTTAAATGTATACAACATAAGTTTATTGTTCAATAAATTATCACAGAGTAAACACACATGACTCATGTAACCATCACTTAAATCAAGAAATAGAATATTGCCCAAACAGGAAGCCATCCATATGCCACTTTCCCAACACAGTTGCCCTGGTGCCTGTTAAATGGAATCAATATTCTGACTTTCAGGTAAGCGCTTCATTGCTTACCTTAGAGATTTACCACCTAAGAGTGCATCTTCAAAAACCATGGTTTGGGGCTTCCCTGGTGGCGCAGTGGTTGAGAGTCTGCCTGCCGGTGCAGGGGACACGGGTTCGTGCCCCGGTCTGGGAAGATCCCACATGCCGCGGAGCGGCTGGGCCCGTGAGCCATGGCTGCCGGGTCTGCACGTCCGGAGCCTGTGCTCCTCAACGGGAGAGGCCAGTGAGAGGCCTGCGTAACGCACAAAAAAAAAAAAAACAAAAAAAAAAAACCATGGTTTGGTAGCTTGTTTTGCTCAACACTTTTGTGAGATTCATGTATATTGTTGCATCTAACCAGAGTTTGTTCATGTTCTTTGTTGTGTGAATATACTATAGTTTACAGTATTTATCAGTTCTAGCAATGATGGACATTTGGGTTATTTACAGATTTCGGCATTTGTGAATAATGCTGCTGCCAACATTTTTTTATGTGTCTGCTGGTAAACGCATACATTCATTTGGCCGGGTTTATACCTTGGAGTTGACTTGCTAGGTTATACTGTATGCGTATTTTCAACTTTAACAGATTATGCCAGATTATTTTCCACAGTGGTTGTACCAATTTACCTTCCCACCAGAAGTGATTAAGAACTTAATTGCCTCGCATTCTCACCAATACAATCTTTTTAATTTTAGTCATTTTGGTAGGTGTGTGCTAAGTGTGCTGTGTTTAAACAATTTTTTAAAATAATAGTTTTATTGAGATAGAATTCACATGCCACACAATTCACTCATTTCATGAATGAATGGACAGTTCAGTGATTTTTAGTATATTCACAGAATTGTGTAACCATTACTTATTGTTTGTAATTTTTATTTTCCTGATTTCTAGTAGATGAGCACCTCTTCACATGTTTATAGATCATTTGGATTTCATCTGTGATGTGTCTAAGTCTCTGCCTCATTTTTGGGGGTGTGTTGTCCATCTTTTTTTAATTGTTTCATTGGAGTTATTAAAAATTCTGAGTCTAAACCTTTCTTCAATTTGTGGCTTTTTGCTTGTTTAATATTGCTATCTGATAAACAGCTGTTTTCATTTTTGTTACGTTTAAATTCAACAATTTTTTTCTTCAATGTGAGAACTTTATGTGTCCTGTTTTAGAAATACCGTATTTTCCTAAGTCAGGTCATGAAGTTAGTCTCCTATATTATCTTCTAGAAAATCTGTTGTTTTGCCTTTCACATTTAGAGCTCTGATTCACTCAGAAATAATTTTAGTGTATGGTGTGAGTTAAGGAGATCAAATTTTCTTTTCTTTCTGTTAAAATATCCAGTTTTCCCAGCACGATTTATTTAAAACATCATCCATTCCCCACTGCTCTGCAGGGCAACATTTGACATAAACCAAGTATCCATTTATGCACAGGTCTGTTTAAGGCTTTTTCTATTCCATAGATAGAATTGTGCATGTTTGGGCCAATACCTCACTGTCCTTAATCACTGTAACTTTAGAATATGATTTGATATTTGATATCTGGAAAAGCAAGTCATCTTCTCTTTTCTTTTTTGTTTTTATTCAAAAGAACATTTTGACTATTTCTAACTCTTTGCATTTTCCTATGAATTTAAAAATCATCTCATCAAGTCCCACAAAAGCGTCTGTTAGGATTTTGACTGAGAGACTTTCTTCATTCCCTCTTTTTTTTTTTTTTTTTTTTTTCCAATTTTACAAAGTGGATCCCAAAAGAATTGTTTCTTCTCACTTTGTGAGTGACCGTATTCCAGACACTACAGCTATGATGGTGGTGACTGCGGTCTGGCATTGGCTTTTGTAGGAACCAACCTCCAGACCAGCAGTTGTGGAGTTATCCAGAATTGAGGGCTGTTGGAGTTCCTGACCTATGGGAAGAGCCAGGACTCATTTAGGAGATGAGTCAGCATATCTAGGGATTCTTGGACACATGAAAAGAGGACCACAGGGAAAGGAGAGAGTCTGCCAGTTTGGGGAGGGAGAATTTGGAGTCACTGTAATTTAAGGTATCAAGGTGTGTGCCTGGTAGCTGGTGAAATCCAGTCATTCTGATTCCTTGATAACTGAAAGATTGAAGGGTCTCTATCAGCACCAAACAATGCCAAGTCACAGAAGATGTTCAGTAAATGAGTTACCTTCCTCCCTTCTCTTGCTTTGCCCCAACTACTTGGGAGGCTGTGCTTGACTGAACACACAGCAGTCCTAGGCTACAAATGTTAGGCAGCCGTAAACCAATGGCTTGGTAGTTTGTGATCAGATATAGGAAATTCCTTTGAGCAGATGTGTTGTCTGTGATGCCAGAGAGACAAAGTTGTGAGCAACCACTAAAATGCCAAACTTTTACTGGCTGCACCTTTACTGTTTGTGGGAGAATTCTGAAAACATCCCTAAAGCAATAATCATTTGGGTTTCTCTGGTTTCTACATAGTTTCTTTTTCTTAAAAGAAGCAAACTTCTTAAGAAACAATAAAACTCCAACATTGAATTGTCCCTAAGTGTTCTTGCTGTTTTAGTTGCTTTGGACGTATGTCGGAGCCCTGCAATTGGAGACAGCTGGCAAGCTGCGAAGCTGCATGTTATCCCAGCTCCCCTTTGTTAACAGCTTCATGCTGGGAGCTCTCCATCTGCTGCTGCCAGCAGGGTGTCTGTTTCCGGAACCTGTCCTCTAGGACCTGCCAGCATTCAAAGGCATCGTCTTCTCTGGTTATTGGAAACTTCTAAGGAAGAGTTTTTCTTTTGTTTTTGAAGGCTGTAACTGTGGACATGAGGGAGAGATTGACAATAGTGATACCTTTGGTTTCTGTAAATGAAGGAGGTTTCTTCCTAGTTTCATTGAAACAAAAAAGGATCTGTCATAAATGCCCTGTTAAAGTTACCTTTGTTTTTCAAGAGTCAAATAGAGGAGTTAAGGTATGGCTACTTCCCAGTGGATCCCTCCGGGAGGGTTTGGGGGCAGTTAGAGAGTCCTACAAAAGTAGAACCACATGGAGGCTCAAAATAAAAGCAAATACAACAAATGACACAATAGTAGCCATGGGTCCCTTTCCTTTCCTGAATTCTTCATGGAAACTCAGTCAGGAAAGGGGGTCTAATCTCTGGAGACAGTGATGGAGATGTGCTGCCCATCAGAGAATGAAGGAACTTTCACTTCTTTTGCTTTCTCTGTAGGATTCCCATATCAGAATCAAGAGACGTGTTGGTTTCCATCGTAGTTTCCAGTTTGCTGCTTGTGGTTAGGGTCCAGAGAACTTTGGAAGCTGCAAGGCTTATCCTTGCTGCACAGACACCCTCTTCCTTTGTTTTTTTGGCCCAATATCACGTACCTGGTATTCTCACATGTTCTCTTTCTCCAAAATTTGAATAAAGATTGACTTTCAGATCTTACATTCATCCTAAGGGAGAGATGTTTGCAAAACCAGATGGATTCATGAGATCAAAAACCAAAAATGAAAGAATGAAGCTCTGAAGGTAGAATTCCAGGAACCAGCCAGTTGGTGGGAAAGTTTGTATGGTTTTTCTCTCCTTCCTCCCTTTCCCCCTTTCTCTCTTTTCCACTCTTCCCTTTTTTCCTATAGGAATCATAGACCTAGTGCTTTTCTTCCAGGAACTTAACATTCTAGTTGGTTACATCATCACGCGTAAACCAAATTTGAACAATAATGACGATATAACAGCACCACTTATTCAGCCTTTATGTAAACAATGTGCTAAGCATCTTATATGTTTTACTACACTTAATTCTTATAACAGTTCTGTGATGTTAGTAGTAGTATTTCCCACATTTTTACAGATGGGGAAGCTGAGGCCGAGAGAGGTTGAGCTTGCCTGATAACCGTACACCTACTAAGTGGAGGACCCAACCTGGTCTGACTTCCAACCCCTTTGATAATTCAGCCCTGTACTCTAACTTATAGGCTACAATAATTTTTTTTTTTTCTTTTGTGGTACGCGGGCCTCACTGTTGTGGCCTCTCCCGTTGCGGAGCACAGGCTCCGGATGCGCAGGCTCAGCGGCCATGGCTCAGGGGCCCAGCCGCTCCGCGGCATGTGGGATCTTCCCGGACCAGGGCACGAACCCGTGTCCCCTGCATCGGCAGGCGGATTCTCAACCACTGCGCCACCAGGGAAGCCCAAGGCTACAATAATTTGGTCTGTAAAAGAAGGAAATAAAATGCCAGTGAGTGAAGCTTTGTGGAGTTGATGGGACTTGAGTTGGTGAAGAATATATGGATGAAGTAGGCAAGTGAGTGTCATTTATGGCCTTATTATGCCCTCAATTCTGATCAGTTCTTTCCCTTCAGAGAAAATAGTCAGTCTCATTGCCAGACATGAGTGTTTGGAGTGCAGTAGTTTTCCACTTTAAGTAAAAACTGGTTATTCTTAATCAATGCGTGCAGCCCTGTTTCCTCCGGGGGGCTTCTTTTGGATGCTGATAAATCTTTCTAATTAGTTGTAAAAATCATATAAAGTAGACATCATGTTTTTGTTTTTTTTTTTTTTTTCGGTTGTGCTGGCTCTTAATTGCAGCAGGCAGGCTTTTTAGTTGCAGTTTGCCTGCTCCTTAGTTGTGGCATGTGTGCTCCTTAGTTATGGCTGGCAGGCTCCTTAGTTGCAGCATGCAGGCTCCTTAGTTGCGGCAGGCGGTCTCCTTAGTTGTGGCATGCAAACTCTCAGTTGTGGCATGCATGTGGGATCTAGTTCCCTGAGCAGGGATCGAACCCAGGCCCCCTGCATTGGGAGCTCGGAGTCTTAACCACTGCGCCACCAGGGAAGTCCCGATGTCATGTTTTAATCATAAGCCACTTGGGCCATTGGCATTCGTGTGATAGCTTGAATTCTTATTTTACTTTACCAAATTGCTTTGAATTTATGACATTTTTAGTAGATCTTCTGTAAGTCCACAGACCTCAGGATTGCAAAAGCTATGCATTGTTTTCAGTAACCCAATCACAGAAGAGCAAAGCAAAAAAAAAAAAAAAAAAAAGCAAAAGAAAACATTGACACATTGTCAGTAGTTTATTTTCCCATATGTTGGTGGGCTATTAAAGATCTTTGAAATCTCTGCAGATAATTCAATGCAGGCCTGGTTCTAAGAATAAAAGCTGGCATACTGATCAGTGAAGGAGAATTTTTTTTTTTCTCAGAAGCTAAAATGAACTCTTCCGAGAGTGGGGGAGAAGAATATGGGATTAGAAGACACATTACAATTGGCCTTTAGTGTTAAGATGTAACATCAGATCAGGTTCAGAACATAATGGCCACAGCTGGAAAAATCAAGTGTCAGCTAAAGTTTTCTCCACATCTTGGCATATCAGTGGTTCTCAAATTTCAGCATGTATCACAATCATTTGGAGGGTTTGTCACAGCACAGATTGCTGGGCCCCAGGCCAGAGTTTCTGACTCAGTAGGTCTTTGATGGGGCCTGAGATTTGCGCTGCTGATGTTCTCAGGTGATGCTGCTGCTGCTGCTGCTGGGACAGGTACCAAATTTCAGGGGTCTGATTTACAGTCCCAGCTCCATGCTATCCAGCTGTGTGATCTGAACACTTCTTAGTGTCTTGTGTCTTTTTCCTTGAATCACTTGTACCTAGTCTAGTGCAGGTTTAGGAATCACTGTAAAAGCCACTGTGATATATCTAATAGCATCTGCTGGGATCCCAGCTGATAAAAATATATATTTCATTGTTCCTGGGGAGTTCTAAGGATTAACTAATGCTGTTCTTCAGTATAAGGTCATGTAGCAATGTTGAACATAGCGCATGAAGCCTGATGATTACTTTCAGCACTTATATTCTGAAAAGAAAACACTGTTATTTCCAAAAGTCACATACTTGTGTTCTTGTCTTTGTGTATGCCACTAGCACCTAATAGAATGTGTTAAGTTTAGTAGGTGTTCAATAAATGCTAATAAGTTGAAACATTGGATTTTAAATTTATTTATTTATTTATTTATTTTGGATTTTAAATTTAAATTAGGTGCCAAGAACTCATCTGTTAAATTATAGCCTTTGTGTAGATAGAAATAATCTGAATTTTGTACACTTTATATGTGAATTAGAATTTATACAGGATTGGGAGAAGAAATTATCTGTCTTTCTCAGTCTTTATAAAAGTTGAATGTAATGATCGAGCATTTGGGGCTCAGATCATAGAGGATCCTATTTGAGGGGTATTAGTGTTCGCCTTACCAGGATTTCTAGGAGTAACCTTCTGGCTCTGTGCCTCTTTTGGGAGGCTTTTCCCTTTAGCCATTGATGGCTGGATCCTGAACATGGTTGAAAATGCAGATCTGTGTCATAGTAGAAACGCTGTGTGCCCCAGTTGAGTACCACCTCAGAAGGATTTGTGTGTGTGTGGGGGGGGGGGCTCTCACTGCTGTGGCCTCTCCCGTTGCGGAGCACAGGCTCCGGACGCGCAGGCTCAGCGGCCATGGCGCACAGGCCCAGCCGCCCCGCGGCACGTGGGATCTTCCCGGACCGGGGCACGAACCCGTGTCCCCTGCATCGGCAGGCGGACTCTCAACCACTGCGCCACCAGGGAAGCCCCAGAAGGACGTTTGCTCACTCTGAACCCAGAAGAGTGAGCACTCTCCCTGAGTCTTCGCTCGTGAGGACTCAACGAGAGATTACTAAAACCACTCTCTTATAAAATATAGTCTGAATCACTGCACCTAGCACACCAAATACACGTGGATAATTCCATTTTCTATTTTTAAATGTTAGGGCAAGTTCCTTCATTTCTCTAGTTAATAAATGAAGTCCTCTAATGAGACATTATGCGCGACCCACTCTTGTTATCCATTCTCAAATGGGTACACGAATTGCAAAGTTACAACATAAACCCACTTTGGAAATAGTTCCGTGCCTCATACTCAATTCATGTGACATGAATATAAAATAACTCCTATTCTATTATCCTATATACAGTTAGTGAGTATCAAAGAGTTGACTGGTTAGGTAATAAACTGATAGTTTTTTATTATGAGTATGTTATTATATTCTTTTTTAGTGCCTTAGGGAGATATTTTTCTTGGATATAAGTATTAGGAATATCAGTGTTTTTCCTGAACAACTGGTTTCTTTCAAACAATGTGAAATTGTTGCTAACCAAGTTTCCATGCTCACAGTAGCTATTAGACAGTTTGGGCCCTATTTGTGACTTGTCAATCAGGTAACTTACAGGATATGTGCTTTTGACTTTGTGTATGTGTGTGTTTCCTATTCCTTTCTTATGTACTTTATAAAAAAGACTATAATTGTAAAACTGTTCTTGTTTATCTTAGACTAATTGGAAAATATGGAAAAGCAAAAACAACAAACCCAGAATATTTTATAGTCTTTTTCTATACATGTATACATCTTTCTATTTTAATAAATTGGCACATTAGTATGTAACTGTGTTATAAGCCACTTTTTTCTTTAAACAGCACGTCTCTCATCGCTTACTCTTAATGTATGCTATCCTTCTGTGTTTATATATCTTTTAAACTACCTAAAATCCTTTCAGAACAAGGAAGGGTAAATGTGAATTAATCACACTTAAAAAAAACAAACCTGTATCTGGTGACTAGATACAGATTGATAAGGAATGATCGAGGTCAAACGAAAGGTGAAAAATACAATGAAATACCCTGTAGTTTCCCTAAGCAATGATGTTTGTGATAGAGAAAGGAATAAAATATATATCCTTCATATATAGGCCACCCTTCATATCAAAATACATTACCGACCTATCCACAAGAAAATATGGTCTCTAAGTGGTGTTTTCATGAGGGTGGCAGATCTGTACCACACTTAGGTCTTGACACAGCTGGGACAAAGGTCCACTGCACAGTCAGAGGTCCCACAGTTGGGGATCAGAAGAAAGCTCACTGATCCGCACAGTACTGAGGCCCAGTTTCATTCTTATTAGTTGCATGCTAACCCGTGGAGCCAATCAGCTTAGCCTATGGATTTCCACCTGCCCTCTGGCTAGCTCTCTTGGGGATCCTAACAGTCCTTGCAAGGCTAACAATGCCATATCTCAGCTTTCTGGTATCAATTTGTGCACAACGAGATTTCAAACAAAGGATCCATGGAACATGCTGTGAATTGCCCTTCCAAGAGATAAGGCACAACTTACTTGTGCCTTAAAATCATCTTTTGTAAAGATGCCCATGGTTGCAAATGGATTCCTGAATATTCCAAGGCTGATTACATTAATAAGTAAAACCAGCCAATCCTTCCTCTCTCTACTTCTGTGCCTGTGCTCTTTGCCTCAATGCCCTAAATTTGCATTTTTACCAGGCTAGTCCCGAGGACAAGCTGAGGTGTCTCTTCTGCCAGAAGGTCTTGTCTACGCTTCTGCTGCATGTACTCCTGTGCATGTAGCTTACACAGCACTTAGCACTTATTACACCGTAATTGCTCGTAATCCTGTGCCCCACTGGCACAGACTTCTTTACTTATTATAGGAGCACACTATTTGTTGAATGAATAAATGATATGTAAGTTTTTCTCAGCAAAATGGACTTCTTGGGGTGGGGATAAGTATATATAAGCTAAAATAGTTTGAATAGTAGCTATAGCTAAAAGAAATTATCAGAAGGGCCATTGCAATGGAGAGATGTTAGAGTCTAGCAGTTATCCCATTTTTTTTTTTTTTACTGTTAGATCCCTGGAACAATGTCTGTTTTTCTACACTGTTTTCTACACTGCTTCCAAAATAACAACTTCTTAATTTCTTATTTCAGTGAAACCCAGATAAATAGGAACTTAATTAGGCAGAATCCTTAATTAACTGGATCCTACCTGAACCAGAATTTAGGGGAAAATACGAAGAGCAAGTAATTAAAGAATTATTTTCAAGACGGGCTGCCAGAAAAAGTCTGAATGTCAGTGCTCATTCAATCCATTTCTTCATTTACTGAAGTAAATACAAATAATCAATTTTCATGGTGATGTTACATCATCAAAAATTTCTTAATTTTTGAAAAATAATGGTGATAAGAGGAATAATACATTTTAGAAAGGTTGTCAATAAAAACTCAAAAAATCATTTAAATGTAAACAGAACATCGTATTTGGGGAATCAGGTTTCCTAAGTTAAGTCCTAAATGCCAATTAAATGCTCTGTATAAAGAAAACACTGTCAATAAATTAATCATGGAGACATATGCCGGACACCTTAAAACAATTGCTTTTAACTCTTATTAAAGGAAACTTTCAAGTTTCCATTTTCAAGAAGTCAGAAAGTAAATGACTATGTGAGATCCATAAGTAAGGCTTTATTTAAATGATACCTCTCATCTCTCTACTGCTAAGAAATAGTAATATATTAGGTAATTAACCCTAGGTGCTGCAACATGCAAATTTCCAAATCTCAGTAACTTAATGTAAGTAATAAAGTTTGTTTCTTGCTCACACGGAGGCCAGTTTGGGTCGGGGAGAGCTTCTCCATCTGGTCCCATCCCATCTGGACCACAGAGTCTCAAAGGTCACTCTTGCGAAGATGGAGAAGACACATGAGTCTTAGTTGTCTTGGCCTAGATTTCATTCATCCCCTTTTTCTGCCTGCTTAATATGCTACTAAAGTTGATGAGGTAGGAGTAGGAGGTGGGGAAAAACTGAGGAAAAGAGGACATAGGTTGTAGATATTTATTATCTCCTCTGGTAGCAGGACCCACATTTCCTTATGAGAACCAGCTGTCTTCCCATTTTGGTTCATATAGTTCTGGCTTGACCTTTCCTTTCCCTCCAGGCCTGAGCTGTGCCCTACACCTGACCAAGCAGAGACAGAATGAGACAGGAGAGCCTTTCTTTCAGGCCTCCCTAGCTTTAGGTGCTCCATGTGCCTATAATGCCAATAACTGTGCCAATACAGTGCCATCATTGGATGTGTCTGCTTGAAAATGAAGCCAAACAAAGAAACTGTAGAGCAAGAGAAAAGAGACAGGATTTGGATGACATTGATAGAACCCCTGGAACGAGCAGTGCCAATTCATGCCTTGGCTTTACCAGTTATGTAAGCCACGTATTCCCTTAGTTTGAGCTAGGATGAGTTGGGTTTCTGTAACTTGCAACTAAAAGAGAAGAGCTAGTAATTATCACTTTACAAAATTCCAAAATAGCATCCTTATACCCCTTTGTCTTTAAACCCAAATAACTAGCGTGTTGCCTAAGAAAGTACTGATAATTATAACCCATACATTTACATCACAGAATTGTTGCTTTTGTAATATAGATACCATATAAATGAAGAGTGACTAATTGTCCTATATGTGTTTCTTCTAATCCTAGTTCAACTATTAGTTATAATTACTAGTTGGCTGATTACTATCTGAGTCAAAATGGATTTAATTCTGTTAGTTAATCATTTCCACTTGTGACAAGTCAAATATTTAAATCAGCTTTAAGAATATTAAGGGAGAAACTCCCCTCCATCCCTATCACCTCCACAAAAAACAGACTGTTAGTTAATAGAATGTTTTGCAAATATCTCAAGTAAATCTGAGTAATGTTTTCTCTGGCCATAATACCACAAAGGTATAGATCCCATAGCCAGAACCAAACTTTGCAGACTGTTAGTTAATAGAATGTTTTGCAAATATCTAAAGTAAATCTGAGTAATGTTTTCTCTGGCCATAATACCACAAAGGTATAGATCCCACAGCCAGAACCAAACTTTGCAGACGGTTTCGGGGGATTTGGCCCGGGTGTCTGTCCTATTTAACCCAACACTTCTGCAGAAACGTCTGAAAGAAGATACGCAGTAACTTTCTGGTGACCCAAACTATTGTAACCTCAGTCTCTAAATCACATGACATTTGCTTACTTTCTTTCCAATAGGCTGATTAATTATTTATCTTTATTTAGTGTTCTCAGTCAGGAGCCAAAAGAAGTTGAAGCAGCTGGGGCCAATTTTTAAATCTAAAACTAACAGAGCAATTTGGCTGTCTGATGTGGAACCGAAGAGTGACTTTCCTTTAACATTGTCATCACCACAGTGTCCAACATACTCTGTTTCAGATGTGCAACATCTGGGCTTTGAAGAGTATGATTAGGAAATCAAACAAGACACGTGGACAACCAAAATGAGATAAGAGGCTCCAACAGATCACTTTCCTTTCTTATGTAGTTTCTTTCATCTGATTCTGTTACAGTTTGCTGGAAACCTCTACCTGGAAAACAGAATTCCTCCTCTTTTACAAGCAAGGCAGCAAATGTAAAGAAAGTTTTATTGTCCAAGATAGTTAAATGAACTGAATAAGAATCCACATGAAAAATCCCCTAAATCCCTCCCCATAGATTTTCCTCAGGTAATAAGTTGAATTAAACCAAAATCCTCTTACGGGCTGGACAGAAAGTGTTACTGGCCCTAGAGGGGTGAGTGGGAGGAATCAAGTTTCCTCTTAGAAGACATTTCTTTTCTTCCCAGATTGGGGCTGTTTTTCCTTCAACATATATAAAGTAAACATTATTTTCTTCCCTATGTGAGAGTGGAGACTTAACAACTCAGCTGAAAACTTCAAATGACAATACTTGATCTATAGCAACTTCAACTGGGAAAGGCTAATGTTAAACTTTAAGTGGGATTCTCTAGGGGTAGAGAGAGTGTTAATCATTTGACTATTAGCCTGTTCTTCATTACAACTCTGCTTCTTATGTGGTTAACATAATCTCCTCATGTCTAAAAAATCCTGAAGTTACATAAACCAAGTCTGGGTTGAATCTAGTCGTCTCAGTTGAGTATTAGCATATATATGGACATATGGGATGGAGCACACATCCTTTGAGTATTTGTTGAGGATACCCTTCATGCTCACATGGTACTAAGTGGATGGGGGCAGTGGATCAAGTCCCTACCTTATCCTAATCTGGTTGCTGAGATAATACTAGCACAGATTAAACAATGGTTACTAGTAAGAGGCAGCATACCACTAAAACTGTGTTATGGGGCTTCCCTGGTGGTGCAGTGGTTGAGAGTCCGCCTGCCGATGCAGGGGACACGGGTTCGTGCCCCGGACCGGGAGGATCCCACATGCCGCGGAGCGGCTGGGCCCGTGAGCCGTGGCCGCTGAGCCTGCGCGTCCGGAGCCTGTGCTCCGCAACGGGAGAGGCCACAACAGTGAGAGGCCCACGTAACGCAAAAATAAAAAACAAAAACTGTGTTATGTGATATAGACTAAAACTCTTTAGGAGCTCAGAAAACAGGCTGTGGTCATGATAAATTGACAGCGAGAGTGAGGGGTTGTTCTGAGATTTAAGAAAGGTTTAATCACAGACCGTGCACCTCACCCCCTATGTGTGTCTGAACAATATACACCCTTAGTCACAAGGGAGACTGGTTTGGGAATATGGGAAGCCTCATGCTAACGTGTTATCCCCACCAAGGAAACAGCATTTGTATCCTACTTATTGTGGCTTCATTGCATACATTTTATGCTCATTGGAGAGAATATTTATGCATAATCTATCCTATTCTTTCTTATTCTTATAAAAGAGATCTTGGAAAGGTAAGATAGTCACTTTCCTGAGGGAAGTATAGGACTCAGTGATGGAGGGCACTTTGTGATTGGGAGAATTGCCTGTGAAATCAAATTTAGGTAAAAAGATATCCCAGCAGCCATATGTAAATTGTTCCCTCATGTAGAAACAATAGTGTGCACCGGATAATTCAATAGAAAACATTAGTCATTTATCATCCGTAATTATCAGTCATCTCTAACTGCATCTGGTTTGCATTTTTTATTAGAGACTTTTTTTTTTTTTTGAGTTGGATCCGGGCATTTTTTTTCTTCCGTTCATGATTTCATTTTGTTATTCTTTTAAAAATTCCATCACTAATTCCCATGATGTGAAGAGGGTTCTATTTCATAAGGCACAATAAATCAAGCAGCTCCTCTGTCGTAATGTCGTCGTTACTGTGCATTTGTCATAGGCCCTGGATCGCTGAGTTTACTTAAGGTTAGAGAGTCAAGCTGCTTTGAGGACAAACTCAGCCAGCACTGAGGGGTATGCACGTAGCCCCGCCAGAGGAGCCAAAGGTATACAACTTCAGTCAGCTTGAGGGAGAACAGCTGCTTCAGAAAAGACAAGTGGCAAAAACTGACCCGGGGACATCTGGAAGTTTGCATGCTTTTGTCCTGCTACTCTGGACAGTGTATGGTGGCTGAGGTGCACTTTTTTTGTGTAGAATTGATGCATAATATTCTTCTCTTATAGAGTAATGGTAATAGCTAATATTTCTCAAATTTTTTCTATATACTCTGCATCATGAAATGTATTACTTTTATACATTATCACATTTAATCCTTACAACTACCATTTGAGGGAGGTAAATATTATTTACATCTTTCAGATGAGCAAACTATGACCCTAAAATGGTATAGTTGCTTGTTAATTTTTTGACCAGGGAGTTCCTGGACCATAAAGGTAGAATAAATCAGAACTTTAGACCTGCATGAGGTAGCCAAAGAGAGAATCATTTTTATTGTGCAAATCCCAGGACACGATAGGACAGTTCCTTCTTTTTTCTCCCCATGATATGGGGTTTCTTTTTACTGAAGGTGTAGGCAGCAGGGACATAGTAGTCATCAGAGTGCATTGGACTTTAGCCATCTTTGCTGATGGCTAATTGATCATGGTGTCCCTAGGAATGAAATAGGAATGAGCAGTATACTAGAGTATTCCTTGTTCTATATAATAGAAAAACTCTAGTTCGGGTAGACAAAAGCCTGACTGAGTTGCCACAGTGGAGAGTAAAGGTCACTCACCAAGTTTTCTAACCTAATCCAATTCACAGATTCAGAGTCCCTTGATTGAAGGAAAGGCCAGGCCCCCTTGAGCAAGGACCCTTCATTATTGCTTCTAGTAAATACCATAGACTTCCTGCAAGTCTTTTCCCAAAGGGACCTGCAGCCATTTGATAGAATGAGGGTGCATTGTGGAAAAGGAAAAAGAAATACCTAGGTCTTTCAGGAGTTACTAGATACTGGCTCTTAATTATGTTAATTCCTATGACTTAAACTACCCACCATAGCCCACCAGTTAAAATAGTGGTTTTCAGTGGTCAGGAGACAGATGAAATCTGAGCCCAAGTTTAACTCACTGTGAGCTCAGTTGTTCAACTGACCAATTTTGTGGTTATTTCCCCTGAATGTATAGTTGTAGAATTTGGAATGTATAATTGGCAGCAGTCAGAATCCCTGCTTAGGCTCTCTGACCCATGGAAAAAGGGTCATTACAATAGGAGGAGCAAAGTAGAAGCCCCTGGAATTTCCCACCCCTACAACTGTAGTAAACCAAAAGCAGTATCACATCCCTGGGGGAAATTGCAGAGATTAGTGCCACCATCAAAGACCTGAAAGGTGCAGGGTACCCATTCCCGTGCCCATTTAACTCACCTGTTTAGCCTATGCAGACATTGACTGGATCTTGGAGAATGACCGTGAATCATAAATTTAAACAGGTGGTAACTCCAATTGCAGCTTCTGTCCCAAAATAACTAGAACAAATAAACACAGGCCCTGGAGCTTGGAATATAGCTATTGACCTGAATAATACCTTTCCCTCCAAACTATTTTGCAAGGATCACCAGAGGCAGTTTGTTTTTATCTGGCACAGCCAACAGTGGACCTTCACACTCTTGAGTCTGGGCTGTGTCAGTTCTGCTCTCTGCTGTAAGATAGTTTGCAGAGAAATATATTGTCATGACATTGAACAAAACATTACACTGGTGTTCTACATAATATCATGTTAATTGTATCTAAGGAGCAGAAAGTAGAAATCAGATGCCTTAGTAAAAAAAAAATGTGTAAACACGAGAGTGGGACATAAACCCCACAAAAATTCAGAGGCCCAACATTTCAGTGAAGTTTCTGGGGCCTCAATGGTCTAGAGTAAGGTGAAAGATAAGTTGCTGCACCTTGCACCATCCGCCATGAAAAAAAGAGGTACAGTGCTTGGTGTGTGGTTCTAAAAAAAAATTGAGGTCACATATACCACATTCGAGCATGCTCCTAGCTATGTGCAGAGTTACCCCATCAGGCTGCCACTTTTGAATGTGGACCAGAGCAAGAGAAGGCTCTGCAGCAATTCCAGCCTCAGGGCCTGCTGCTCCACCACCTGAGCCTTATGATCCAGGAGATCCAGAGGCAATGTGTGCATAGCAAATAGGGTTGCTGTATGGAGTTCTGGCAAGTAGATCTCTAGGCTTTTGAGGCAGATCTGTGCCTTCCTCTATAAGTAATTATTCTTTTGAAAAAGCTTCTGATTTGCTACTGCACCATGTGAAGACTGAAAGTTCAACCACAGGACACCAAGTGAGTATGTGGCTTGAGCTTCCCATCATGAACTGGATGTTGTCTGACCCACGAAGTTGGGTGTGTACAGCACAGTCTATCATCATGTGAAAATGATACATAAGAAACCAAGCTCGGGCAGGTCTAGAAGGTACTGGTAAGTTGCTCTAGCATGTTGTTCAGACTCTCAAGATTGAGTCCTCATCCTCGATTCACGCCTATGACCTCCAGTGGAGTTCTTTAAAGCCAACTGAACAAAGAAGAAAAATCTTGAGCATAGTTTACAGACAGTTCTGCATGTTAATGCCAATACCACTGAAGTTGGACAGCTGCATCATTATAGCTGTACTTAGGGGTGACTCTGACATATAAATATGTCAACAGGTTTCTGTTTCTCTGAAACCTGGATAATACAATAGATGATATTATTGTGATATATTATATTGTAATATTGTCAATATATTATTGGGTATTTTCAATATTAGGAATTGTAATATAACATCAATTGTATATTGTTAATATAAATTTAATAATATAATATCAGTTAACCATTTGCTCTGTGTTCTTTTCTTTGAAGACTTGGTTACCACACTGTGGAATCTTGCTCCAAATTACGATCATGTTCATTTTTTATAATTTGTTTTTCATTTTGAAAATTGGTCTTTAGGCATGTTCTGTATTCTCTAAAATTCTTTAACTACTATCAATTTTGATCTACTTTATATCAGGTTTCCCAGTGTTCTAGAAATGAACCAAGAGACTCTTATTTCAGAAAAAGGTTTGATATGTGAGGTAGCATAACATATTTAATATGAGGATGGCTGCTCCTTGTGGCCCTGAATGTGTCTCCATGTCCTGTTTGTACTCATGAAGGCCTATAGCATCAGTAAGCTACCATAGGCCAATCCTTGACACAGTGGATTTCTTCAGTCAGTTGACATCCTGGCTGTGTTCAAGGTGATGCCTGCCTGTTGTCCCTTTTCTGGTCTCAGAGGTTAAATAAATGGTTTCAGAGGTCTATGGTTTTCACAACTGGAGGAAAATGTCCTTAGATGGCTCACATGAGAAGGGTACATTTTCTAGTCTCTAATTCCTGTGCTGATTTATTTAAAAGTAATGGATTCAAATTAAGAAATACTCAATACAAATATCATCCAAATAGAATCACAAATGAAATTTTTCCCATTTTATTCATTGAATCATGAGTGAATTACTTAGATTCCCATTATTACTTAAACACATTTGCTTAGCTTAGTTCTGGGCAAAATTTATTTAAGCCACAATGAGTGTGAGAGGAATGTTTAGTTAGTGGTGCCACAGTGGGCAGTTGCTCAAGCTAGAAACCTAGACATCATCCTTGACTGCCTTTTTTCTATTCCCATATCTATCCTCATCGGATCATTCTGTGTATTCTGTCAATTCTATCTTCTACTGGCTCTCAAATTCATCCCTTTTCCTACGTATGAATTTCTACCCTTTTGGTTCATAGTCTCTTTATTGCTCACTCAAATCACTGCATCTATTTCATCTGTTCTTCTCCTTGTCCTCAGTCTGTTCTCCAAATCACAGCCATATTAAGCCAGATCATGTATCTTCCTACTTAAACTTCTTCATTGATTCCTCATTGTCTATAGAGTTAAGTTCATGCTTTTTTGGTACCACATACTTCCATACTTGGTTCTTGTTCATCTCTTCAGTTTTATCTTGGGTTACTTCTTCCATGCTTTGAGCTTCATGATCTCTTGTGACATTAGGCCATTGTACAAACCGCTTCCTCTTCCTGAGGTGACTTTTCTCTCTTATTTGTGCAGCTAAAAGCCTTTGTTTTTACTACAGTTGAGACCCCACTCAGGGATGGGATTATCCTCCCTCTAGGCTTCCCACAGCTCCGTGTGCTTACCTTTGTCATGCCATTATTCATATTGTGTTTGCACTCTGTATTTTTCTATCTCCTCCCCACCCCAAAAAGAATCATAAGTTTTCTGGAGGCAGGAGCTGAGCCTTATTTGTGCCTAACCTGGTGCCTGATGCAGAGAGGGTGTCTCAGTAAACATTTGTTGAATAAATAAATTAATGAATAAAAGGACTAGAGTGTACATCCAAAAATTTCCTCTTCTATATTAGTTCACAGAGCTAGTTAAGTTAGTAGTTTTCCAATTATAAACCATCACAAGCTCAATGCAGGAACTCGCTTTTGTTCTAACTGAATACACTGTTCTTCAAAGACACAAATGACATTAAATATTTTGTAAATGGACCCACTGAAGTGCAAGAAGGAATATTATATTGGAAAATGTTAAGCAGATCATTTCTCAACCACAAATTGCAAATTAAAGAAGAAAAATCCTCAACCTTTAAAGTAAATACTGCCAGCATTTTAAAGGGAGGACACAACCAAATCCAGTGAGCAAGACTGTAGACTGAAGACAAATGGTAAACTAAAGAACATTAGCCAAGAAAATAAAATGTCAGGAAAACCACTTGGGCAATGAGTGAAAATGAAATAAACTCAGGAGTGTTAAAAATGTCTTGATTTCTACAGGGTTTTTCCATTGTTTTTGGTTTTGCTTTTCCCGATGAGCTGATCTCAGAGACTTTTTCTTTGCAGAAAGAGGCCATGGCTGTCATTTTATCATGGTGTGTGTCTGTTCATATCCTACACAGGTACCAAATTATGAAGAAAGGAGAACCTAGCTGGAGGCCAGGGGCAGGCTGGGTATGCCTTTAAACGAGACAATGATAAATAAGCCCAGCTAGAAAGATGACTTGAAAACTGGATTCTTCCCAGTGTACATCCCCAAAAAGAAATGCTGAACTTCTCCTTTCCTCTCTGCTTTTACAATTCTTACCTTGTAAAGATCTGTCTCAGTTTTCCCCAGTGTCCTTGAAGCGTTCCCTAGAAATTCAGCCTCTTTGGTCATTTCTCCTGACCTTCCTGAGACTCTAGAATCAGACCATTCAATTATTCATATTATTATGTTATAACTATCACTAATTATGTTTTTGTGTGTGAATGTTGTCTTCCCAGTTAGATTATTTCCTCTGCTAAGAACAGTGTCACTGACTTTAAAAAAATATTCCTGACAGTTATTAGCACAATGTACAGTGTACATAGCAAGGACTCAGTAAACATTGCCATTAAATTGAATTAAATTAAACAAAAGACATTTTATGACATTATTTTTCCCTTGCAAAATTATTAATGGAACCAAAAATCAGAACATGACCATCTTCAAGTGTCCCTGTATATAACAAATAGTTTCTTTTCTCTCTTTCTTGTTTTCAGTATTATAAGAGGGCATTATGCCACACCAGTGGTTTTAAATCTTGGATGCACATTTGAATTGAGTGGGGAATTTTTGAAATGCAGACACCAAGGCTGCTATCTAGACCAATTCAACCAGAAGGCACAAGGGAGCATAAAGCGATCCCCAGGTGATTTTAATACAGCCAGAGTTTAAAAACACTGTGCAATTGCATCAGTTGAAGAGTCAGTCAGTTGACAGTGCTAATTATTAAGGTGTTCTTAGAAACTGCTTATGTGGGCTTCTACTGGTTGCCCTTTTTAAGTGTGCCATGCTGTTCATGAGTTTTTAGGTTTCTCAAATATCTTGATATCCCCTTCTTTGGTGTATAGGTACTTTTTCTTTCACTCATCTATTTATAATAAACAATACAAGCAACGTTTAACTAAAGAGTACTTTGGTACAACCAAAATTCAAGAAGTTTAGGGAGAGCAGAAGTTTAGGTTGGTTCTATACACTTACAGGTAAAAAGAGAATTGACTGACTTTGCTAGAAAAATCAAACCCCAAACCATTTTCATCTGAAACCCAGATCCTTTTAAATATCTAAAGTAGCTGTATTTTCAAAAATGAGAATTAGTTCACAGTTACTTGGATAATTACATAAACTCCTAATCTTGCTTGCAGTTACAGACTAGTATTGTATTGTCTTGTTTTGTTCTTATTTTCAAATCATTTATTGAAATCTTACTACATGCCAGATTCTCTGCAAATCTCTTTACATACAATCTCATTTAATTATCAGACTATCCATTTGAGGCGTGTGTTGGTATAACACAAAGAAACGAAGGCTCAAAAAGGTAAGAAACTTAGGGTCACATATTTACTGAGAAACAAAGGCAGGATTCAAACCCAGTTGGGAACAGGTCCAAAGTTCTTAATCTTTGCACTATGCTTCAGGAATAACTTCTACCATATGGTGCTTCTGAGCAAAGAATTGAATTAAATGCTTAATCTGAAATCCAAGGGTGATGGAAAAGAAATAAATTGGAGGAGTTTCTTCCTCATTGAAGTTCAACTGTAAGTCATTTGTGAATTTATATCTACTGTAATTGTGTTTGTAACTTTCCTCTAGAATGTGTTTTGCATGATCTTGTAAAATTTCAAAGAAAATTCATGGGATTTTTTTTCTCAGTATTAAAAGATGGGGAAAAACCGCAATGTGGCTTTAATGTATGGTTTATTTATAAGGAAATTATAGAATATATTAACACAACTGTTCTGTGTTTAAATCCAATGACAGTTCAACTACTGGTTCTTGAACATGCTGTGCTGTTTCTTGCCTCTGTGAATGTGCACATGCTGTTTGCACTACCAGGCCCTATACCCCGCTATCCTTGGTCATGTCTACTTGTCAAATTCCAGCTAATCCTCCAAGATGCTCAAGCATCTTTCCCCTTGTTGAACTCTTTTCACTGCTACCTGCCAGGGAACTAAATAACATTTTTTCTTTGTTTCCCTAATTCAGCCTAGACCTTATGACTTTCTCTGTTAGTTTCTACAGTTCTCAAGACAACCCTTTCTCACTTGTCTCTCCTGGGAAACTTCTCTGAGGCAGAACTGTTTCTTGATTTTTCTATCCATAGTGCCTAGCACAGGGTATGTGCTCAGGAGATGGATGGTTGAATTTTTGAATGAATTGCGATTTAGACAAATTGGAATTGACCAAAAAGACCATGCTGTGCAAGTAGAGCAAAGCTTCCATCCATTTCTGATTAGAATTCTGTTCTGCTTGAAAACCTGTTGCCTCCCCCCAAAAAAATTTTTAAGGGAAATACAGGTATGCATATACAAATAAACACATTTACTGTTGATCAAAGATAAAGCCTTCTCTGAAAGCAGTTAGTTGATTTACAGTGCCATTGGTAGCAATGCTTATGTACGTGGGTGTGTATGAATGTAAGTCTTTATCTCATGTCCTCTGTTTATCTCTTGATATTGAATTTAATTTAGTAAACCAAGACATCCTTATATCACTGTTCGCTCTAGTACATAAGACTGGTTCATCCTGACATTCATCTGTGCAATTTCTGTGACTAAAATAACAACTTTGAGAGAGACTCCATACATGTGGGGTGTGGGTGTTAGTTTGTTAATATGGGAAACAGCATCTGAATTCATCTTCTTCAAAGCTTTCCTTTGAAACAGATGTGCTCTCTCACACTGAGGAGAGATATTTGGGGCAATGTCTCTTGGGTACACTGGGTCAGGTCCCATCTGCCTGGCACTGTGAGGGTCCTCAACCTCAAAGGGCATGGTAATCTAGTGTGGCAACTTGATTGTTTACGTAGAATCCTAAGGAGGACTGGTTACCTTCTTTGGGGTTGAAATGTTAAAACTCAAACAGTTGTCTCGGTCTACAGAATATTGTTCATTTTGATGACACATTAATTGCTTTCCATCAGTATATTCTGGCCTTAAAATGACTGTATGGAAATTCATTCAATATCTTGAGATTTTTCCAGTTTGCTCAAATTCTGGCTTCTTAACTTATTAATTCATATTCCATGTTTTAAAATTACTTAGAAGAGAGAAGTTAAAAATAACTCATCACTGTGTTTACGAGTCCTAAGAAGCATTTAAGTTATATACAATCATATGATCTCAAAATTTAAGAAGCTGTGTAAGAAACAAATAGCCAGTTAAGGTAGTTATTCATATGATTCAAGTTTAGTCTTATAAAAACTTTATTTGGGGGCTTCCCTGGTGGCGCAGTGGTTGAGAGTCCGCCTGCCGATGAGGGGGACGCGGGTTCATGCCCCGGTCCGGGAAGATCCCACGTGCCGCGGAGCGCCTGGGCCCGTGAGCCGTGGCCGCTGAGCCTGCGCGTCCGGAGCCTGTGCTCCGCAACGGGAGAGGCCACAACAGTGAGAGGCCCACGTACCACAAAAAAAAAAAAAAAACAAAAACAACTTTATTTGGTATGATTAATCATAATTACTTGCTCATAGTGGTTGAATTCTCTGTGTAGATTTAGTTTTCATTTTCATTTAAGTACCACACCTGGTTTTCTGTTAGAGGAAATGAAGCACACAGTGAATATGATCTGAGACCTTTTGCTCTTTGCTGTGGCTAGTCCATATGTTTGTTTATTTCTTTATTTTTGTTATGATATTTTTTAAAATTTAATATAAGGGGTTTTTTTATACGGCAGGTTCTTATTAGTCATCCATTTTATACACATCAGTGTATACATGTCAATCCCAATCTCCCAATTCATCACACCACCACCCCCTTCCCTCCACTTTCCCCCCTTGGTGTCCATATGTTTTTTTCTCTACTTCTGTGTCTCAATTTCTGCCCTGCAAACTGGTTTGTCTGTAGCATTTTGTTATGATATTTTGAGTCTGTGGTGACTGTGAAATTCTGCATTTGTCTTGGTGATTTCTAGAAATTTCAGGGACTTTGACCAATTCAGTGGTTCTACTTCCAAAGATTTGTTAGCTGATCAACTGGATACCAGAATTCTCACAAATGAGTAAAAATGACACATTCTTAATTTGTGACTCAGAAAGTATGTGAGCTCTACCAGTCTTGGTGGAGCCAAATGATACAGTTCTAGAAACTGTACAAGAGTTCTAAGTTTACCCTAATGTACTCTGGACCCCTTGCTCAAATCTCGTATGTGCTAGAGTTTGTCTGTGTGAAAAGGAGTCTTACATTTTAATCTGCTCCATGAACTGTTTCTTACTTATGAAATACTTTCCACATTGTTTATTTAATTGAGGTGGAAAGAGGGAGATATTTTCCCAGAAAGGTGTTAAATTATCTTTTTAAAAGTCCAAGTATAATTTTGAGAGTTTTATGAGTTATCCTCACATTTGTTTGATCACAAATCTGAGTTATGTGGGTAAGATAAAAACACATAACAAATTAGTGATTTTTCCTAACATGTCAACTCCATCACATTGCCTACTTTGAACTTCAGACACCTGAGAGAAAGATGTAAACGCTATTGGCTGTGGTTTTCAACACTACAAGATTTCTTTCCTCGTTGCACTCTCTGTATGTTATGTATTTGGAATGTCAAGATAAATTAACTGTAAAGATAATTCCAATGTAAGTATGTAGGATGAGAAGTTTGGAGACCAGTAGAAGGGACTTATAACTCCTTTCTTCTGAGTGTAACTGGGTTCCAGACACACTAGGGGCAATGCTACTTCAGGCTTCAGTACACTGGCCAAGATTGTTTCATTTGGTACTCTAGTACAGAAAATAGGACATATTTTTTTCTCCCTAGTACTGGATGATCAGTTGGGTGCTGGAGCTTTTTCAAGAACTTAGAAACGGAAAACAAGAGGAACTCTGTTAGAGAGTTAAATTATAGAATTTACACAGGTTAGTGGGAGAGTACAGTTAATCAGGTACTTGAGTAGCTTGAGGCCTACAAGACATAATATCTCCTACAACTAATAAGTTAATTTAGCAAGTTCATAGGACATAAAGTCAATATATAAACATAAATTACATTTCTAAATACTAGCAATGAATAATTGCAAATTTCCTGAGTTAGTAGACTTATCCAGGATGCTTCACCTAGCTCTAGAGTTTTTTCCAAAGTGTGATATAAGCAGCAGGAGGACTGAATGCTTTCTGGAACTATGTTTTTGAGCTGACTTTCAGGGTGGTATGTTCTTGAACAGTTGTTTCTTGATTCATGGTTATTTAAGTGGTGGAATGGAAAAAGTGATTGTATACGTGGGACATCACTAAGCAAACTAGTAGAGCTGTCTGTTGAGTTTTCTCTGACTACTATGTTTTTGTGAAGTATGCCTGGGGAGGTTGTATTCTCGTATTCATAGTCATTTAATTTTGTTTGTGCTTCTCAGAGTAATAAAATCTCGTGTGTCATTTTGAGCATGGTTGTATCCTTTAATCCTGTGTGGAGGTAGAAACTCTGTCAAAGAAGAGCATATATCTAGTAGGATGGAGAGGGATGTTCCTTTAGAAGGGAAATTTTCTCATTTAAAATTATTGCAGTGTTATATATTTTATATATTTATATGTCAGTTTTGACATAGCCTCAAGGAGCTTTAAAATTACTGCATTACTGCCCTGGTTGCCGGGATTCAATACTTGTGATTTTGTCATGGAGAAATAGAAAACCCTTGGTCTGTTGTGTCTTCCAAAGGCTTTATGCCCAAACCTTGGGACACAGTAGACTTGTCATAGGAAAGGTTATTCCTTGGCTGATGGGCATGGAGAATGCCAGGGATCTCATAGGCCTGACCTGGGTTTGAATGTAGAAAGAAACAAAACGATGGTTCTTTTTTGTACCTTTTAATTACTATGTGTGAGCTGAATGTTCAAGAACAGGCTTGGGGTGAACACTGTAGGTCACATTAACTGTGGTTTATTTTCTACTTAATTAATAACAAGTACATTATGTAGAGTCTTTTCAAAGAACTCCCATGTATGTTTATTCCACCAACACATTCTGCTTTATTTTACCCTCACAATGAATTTGTAAGGCAGGTGGAGATCTACCTTTTGAGGTAGCTAAAGAAGCTTGGATTGAGAATCAGATCTAGATTCTAGTAATTAATTTTATGGCCTAAATCTCCTCGTGTTTAAGATACTTCTAAAACTCTCATAATAATATTTCTACTCTCTAAAGATAAACTCATAAAACACAGAGAGTTAAGTTTTCTTCAAGATCATGCTTTTCCATGCAGTTAGGGCTGGCTCTGAGCTTATAGCATTCACCTATAGAATTTAAAAACAGTGTGCTAGGAATGTCATTACTAGCAGTGTTGGTAAACAGATACTAGTGGTAATCAATGGTAATGGATGAGACTGGCCCTCCTATGTGATTATTTAAGCATGAAGGCTTCACTGAGAAGTACAGACCTGGAAAGTAATCTCTTCAGTTGTATTGCCTACTGAAGACTGATGAAGAGTTGCATTATTTGCAGTAATCTGTCAAGGTTTCAAACATACTCTAAGGGAGAGGAAGCTGTGGTCACCCTGGTCCTTGTGTGAGGTAATGGTCTAGAATGGAGTTAACTGCATAATGCTAGAATGGCTGGATGACCTCCTGTTCATTAAGAATATTTAATTCCCTTGCTTTTTTTCTTTGTTTGCCATATAACTTTTCAATGCCAACTTGGCTTTTCATGTAGAGTCACTTATTCAGTCAGCAAAAAATTTCTTGAGTCTGCCAAATGCTAGGTCCATATATTCAGAGTTGAGAAATGTGGTCTCTGTCCTTGTCCTTGTTCATAACTTATTTGAGGTGGGGGAGGGGGAGATAAACCAAAAGTAAAAAATAATTATTTTAGAGTGGGATACCTGCTATAACAGAGATATGAACAGATTGTAATGGGAGCAATTAACTCTTCTGGGCCCAGGTTTAAGTGGGAAAGAAGGAATAAGAAAAATTTTCACATGGGAGGTAATACTTAATCCAAATCTTACAGTATGAGAAGGGGAGAAGAACCTTCTAAATAGAACCATTTGTTAAGGGATGGAGGCATGAGAAAGCATGCCTTATTAAGGAAAGAATGACAGATTTCGTGTGATTGGAGCTTGGTTTGGGGGGGGTTATGGCCAGGTGTGGGATAAAAGAAGAGATAAAACTGGAGTCAAGCTGATATCAGATATCGAGTGACTGATTCCCAGGCCAAGGTTTTTCTGCATCAAATGATGAACCAAAAAAGGGAGAAGAGTTTGCTATATTTAACCAGTAGGGGAATTCTGGTTGTCTTGGAAATTAACTATTGACTATAGAGTAGAGTATTTTGGTTTTAAGTGTAGTCTTTCCCTTGGTCCAGTACACCCATAGAATTCCAGGTTCATTGGCAAGTAACCTGATCAGTGCAAATAGGTAAAGTAGTGTTCTAGTTTACAATTCAGTCTATTCTAAGTCTTGATACTTTCAGTCTCCTTTGGGCCTGATCGGTTCTGGGTAGTTCCGCAAAACTGTATTTTTTGGATCTGCACAATGGAATACCCTCCTGTTGATCCCTTTGTGATGTTTCCTATGTCCTTAATCAGCTTATCGCCAACTCTCAATTGGTAGCAGATTGAGGTTAGGCTCTAGAACCTCTTAATCCTAACTAATTATTTATAGATGTCATGCTATCTCTAATTTTAAAAGCCCATATGAATTAGATTTCAGTCTCTTTCTCATGAGAATCAAATACTTTAGCTAGCATGGTGATCATGACCATTAGGGCATTGTTGCTGTTTGTTGCCTTGTCTTTAAACCTCTGTAAATGGAAATGGGATTTATTAATCTTTATATTTCCCCCCCCATCATGCCTAGTCTTGTGCATGTAGTAGGAGCTCAGTAACTATTCACCAAATGATGACTTCACAATCATATTTTTTCTATAAATAATTTTTGGGTTGCATCTGGGATCTGTCTCTTGCTATTTTGCGTTACCTATTAATATGAAATTGATTTAAATTGATCCAACTTTCTTGGAGAATTTCCTTAAGAAGAGGCTTGTTATATCAGAGCTATGAAAGGCTAAAATTTGGAGAACAGAACACAAGGCAGTGAGTCACTGCTACAGATATAAGCTTGGGGTTTATAACCACAGTCAATGGCTGGAACCATTTGTAATTATAGGGAATGTTATTTGTTTCATCAGACTATTCCGACTTGCAGACTTTTCTTCCTCTCAAACAGCTTAACTTTTATTTGACATTAATGTGTCAAAACTAAAGATGACTAGATACATAAATGAGTGGGTTTATATTTTTCCCAAACTGTGTGATTTGATGGTGATGGCTATGAAACAGAGGAACCTTCTGATGGTATTGTTAGAAGAAAAGTTATTAACTTCAGAGTTCTAATAGAGTATCTAGATTGGAAAATAACTTTTCTCTCTTGGGAAGGTAGTCTCCCTGACTCAGCCTCTCTGTTTGTTAGCACTGACGGTGTCTCATTAGCTGCTAAAAAGCAGCAATAAATAATGCTTACATCACGGGACCTCCATTCTGCATTAAAAAGACCATATACTAATAAATGACAATTATTTTAAATACTACTCAAGGGAAAGCAAAATTCCAGAGAATACATTTTTAATGTGCCAAGCTGATGAATAAAAGGAGCATTTTACATCATTTTAACTTGCCTTACCTTAGGGCAATAGTATATTATGGTACTTGTCTGAGAAATATGACATAATCTTTATTTTGTTGCATGCATATTGAGTGTGAAATGTTCCCATATTTTTAATGGTTTCTGAAGCATGATTCATGGATTTTTTAGTAATATCCTGGGTGTTCTCAAACTTTTTTTTTTTTTTTTCCCGGTACGCGGGCCTCTCACTGTTATGGCCTCTCCCGTTGCGGAGCACAGGCTCCGGACGCTCAGGCTCAGCGGCCATGGCTCACGGGCCCAGCCACTCCGCAGCATATGGGATCCCCCCGGACCGGGGCACGGACCCGTGTCCCCTGCATCGGCAGGTGGACTCTCAACCACTGCGCCACCAGGGAAGCCCCCCTCAAACTTTTTAATCAATTGAAATTTTTTTAAAAAATCTGAACTTAAACCAAGATTTCTTCATCTCATCTTCTTTTGCCTCTAGAGATTTAGTTGGCTTATGAAGACTAAATTTTGTTTAAGCTCTTTATTTCTGAACTCTTTAATTTCTTTACATTTCAATATGTGTGTGTTCTTGGGGCAAGGGCTGGGGAGTGTGGGCAGTAAGGAGAGGAAGTGGAGGGAAGCACTTAAAAATGCCTCTTACCCTTTTAAAGAAACATCTCCAAGCTCTCTTTGTTTATTCTTAGGGTAAGTGGTTTTACAAAGTGCTGGGTAGGATAATTTCCCTGAAATTTTCCCTGGATTTTAATGACCTGAGAATTATTCAAAATTTCTCCCAGAACACTAAATGGAAGGGCATGTGGTCTAGTCTGGAGTTTCTTCACTGTTTTTCTGGACAGATCACACCTCTGGACTCAGCAGGCCACCCCAGAGAAGATGTCCTTCCTTCCTCTCATTGAAGAACTCTTCTGCCTCCCCTGCCCTCTAAGCTATTATTTGGGGTAATTACGTATTGCATTTGGGGTCTACTCACTCTCGTCTCTGCTCCCCTCCATGTCCTCTTTGCTGCTGCCCTCAATTCCCTAGTCAGGTGCGGCACAGCCTCTGCACAGGTGTTCCTTACCGCACTATGGAAGCTTTCTCTATAAGGCCTCCTCTCAGTCTTGCCCACCCTGAACTTCCCATTACGACTTGTCTTCTCTTTGTCTTGGGTGCTATTTAAATTTAAAAGAATTATTCAGTTATTCATATATATTCCTCTTAGATATACTTGCCTTTTAATTAAGAGTACGCGTCAGATGCATTATTGGAATGCAAAGAAATGAATGGTGGTTACTTTGGGTTCCATAAAAGTCTGAGCATTTTAAAAGTGTGCCTGTATCACTCCATATAGGCCACAGGTGCCATACAACCCATTTACATTCCTGCCTCAACCTGCTTCTCTCTTCTGCAGCAATTCTGTCTTTCCCCCTACATAGTTGCAATCATCTCCTTTCTTTAGCCTTCTTGTAGAGATCTGAGAAACAAGATTGAGAGAGAGGAGGGGGCAGGACAGGACAAGCTGGAGAACAGTATAGTTAGTAGAAGCCCAGTAAGGAATATTAATATGTACCAGCCCCTCACTTTAGTGATCAGTTTCCCTCTTGATCAAATGGGCCTACATAAACAGAGGCCTACACTGTTTTGCTCTTTCATGTTTCAGCAGCTTAAGAAATGTCCAAAAAGGGGATTTCTTTTTTTTTTTTTTAAAGAAATGGGTAAAAAATTTATGGGTTTAAACTACTAATTAATTTAGAAAGTGTAGGTGTTCAGCATTCATTAACTCTACAAGTATGTATTGAGTACCAGTTATGTGCCAGACACAGCTGGCAGATAATTAAATTAGGCAGCTGCTCACGTAGCATTAAATCTACCGAGGAGTTGCTTCCCAACCTCCTTCTTCTGGGAGTTACTTCTCACTGCTAGGAACTTGGTAGCACCCTTAAATTATCTGTAGTCAATGTGCATCATTTGGTTGCCTTTTAAGAATATATTGCATTTGTGTATTCTGCTTCGAATGTGTTGTGTTTTGAATTCAAGAGGGCAAATTTCCCCAGATTTCAGTAAAGCCCTACTTTGGTGTAATATTAATACTATACCTCTTAGCCTTTACGTTCACATTCTCTATATCCAATCACACCAACCTGTTCAGCAAAATTCTCTATCTAGAAGTCTTGTTCCACGTATCTCTGTCAAAATGAAAATAAATTTTATTCATTACTCAAAATTTGTCCACATGCTTGTGAGTTGATATCAGAACTAATAGACTATACATAATTGACTTTCTGTGTATTGCTAAACAAGACTTAATGCTGAGATCTGCCAGGTAATTCTGATCAACTTCGTGCATGGGAAGTTGGATCCCTGTTCTTTTCCTGATAATAATAGCAGTTAAAATTTATTGACGTCAACTAGGCTGAGCTTATGTGCAGTATCTCATTTAACCTATGCTAGTCCTGTGAGGATGGGTCCATTTTCTTCCCAATTTTACATTAGATGAAATGAAAACTTAGGTTAAGTCATAATGATAGCAAGTCAAATTTAGTGGATGTATTTGGGAGTGTTAGAAAAATCAATTTCTTCTTTAACATCTGACACATAATAAAGGTAAAGTAAGATAATTTTTTTCTCAATATATTTTGAGAAGGAAAAAGAAAATGAAATACTTTAAGGATTGTGAAATCCTTCCCACATCTTTGCAACACTGAGTGCAAAAACAGAGGGCACGGATTCGATCTTAGTTAAAAAAAAAAAACTGTAGATATTATTAAATCTTTCTTCATTTTGATATATTGTATAAGTCTGATTATTACACAACCCCAAGTATTAGGCCATTTTTCATTTCTCAAATGAAAAGATAACAAAATCAGTTTTGTGGCCAATCTGAACACATAGCTCTTTTAGGGATAGATAAAATAGGTAATTTGTGCCTATAATAATAATTGACTAATTAGTTCATGCATATTTGAAATAAAATAATATATTGATTTTAGAGTCACTATGTTGATATGGAATAATACATGAACTAGTATATTGATTTAGAAATGATTTTTTCCACACTTACTTTTCATGAAACAATTTCACTGAAATGCTTCACCTACATCTTCAACATCACTTTTTTATCACTAGAAGAACTTTTGAATCACCCATCAGAGTTTTCCCAACAACTTCATATTTACCTGCACCTAACTATTGAGTTATAACATTGTTCGATTTAGTATATGATGCCGACACTGGAAATTTTATGCTATTTGTAATTTCTGTATTATAATAACTTATTTTCAAAAAGCCTACTTACAGTGTTAAATCTGTATTAAGTTTCTTTGCCTCCTACCTAATTTTTAAAAATCAGTTCTTTCAGGTGACCTCTATAAGCGTTGTCTGATACAATTTCAGCCAACATTACTTTCGTTCAAACTAAAACAACTGAGAAAGTGCCCTGCAGTATGAGAGATATTGTAAGGACTTCAGTATATGATGATTCTCTCATTTCTGAAGTATAGTTTTTGAGGGAAAACAAAAGCTAGCTTTATATTCATGAATATGTTGTAGTTCCAGAAATTGCACTTCTGAAGCACAACCATAGTAATTTATGGTTGTAAAATGATGTGGAAACTGTGTATCAGGTCCAAAGGACTCTATAATGTCTATATGATCCAACCTTTTATTTTAAGCTCTTTACTTACAGTGAAGACACCAAGACCAAAGATAAGATGTTTACAAAGTTTCTTGGGTTAAGAGTAGAGGATAAAATAGTACATGGAGAGTCAAACTTGAATGCAAAATATATTATCAAAAAGGAGGCACAGAAGCTATTTTTTCTAATTCTGCTTGAAAATCATGATGAAAATAGGCATTCCCCTTCATGTGAGTGCATCTTACACCCTCCATTTCATGCTTCTTTTTTCTCATCTGATGCCAAAAACAAAAATGCAAGGGGAGGCAGCATAACTTACCTCTCTGAGGTCAACAAGAAGACTGACCCCTGCCCAAGAAGAGTGAGCCACACCTCGATATGTTTGAGTAAGTAGCTGGAGGAGTATCAGGAAAAACCAACTCTCTTTTTTGATAAAGATCTTATGGTTTCATATTAGGCACTTTTGAGAGCTGAGTATGTGCCTGGCACTTGGCTAGGTTTTGGTCGCTGGTGGTGGTGGGTATGGTTTGACCCAAAGAAAAATAAAAATGGTCTCCCAGTTTTCAAGGAGCTCGTGGTCTTAGAAGGGGAACAAGCCTCAAGATCTGAGCTATGAGAGGAATTCCAAATTCCTGGTCTCCAGGAAGTGGGTAGGGAGGATAATTTGGTTAAGGCTAAAAGTGGAGGTACTTCAATAAGGGAAGACAGACCAGGTAGCTACTTTGGGAAAGAGGTTCAATGAAGGAGGGTGGTACATGGGTAGCTCCAGAATCAAGGGAAGAAATGGCCTAAGACTTTGTTGTTGTTGTTGTTTTTAATTCTAGAGATTGAAAAGGAAATCAATCAGACTTATAAGGTGATATCTGGGATTGGAAAGAAACATGTGGTTGTGGGTCTGGAAAAGATGGGCCTCTGTACCAGTCTGGGCATGGAGCCTTTAGAGCAGCAGGGACTTTGGAAGGGCCTAGCTGAGCATGTGCCTGGCAGGTCTGGCAGCTTGGGTGGAGTGCGGTGCCGAGAGGGTAGTGCTGCTGACAGTTTTCTCTTCTTTCCAGAGGCCATTGCAACCTATGGCACTTTTTGCATGCTTTGGATTGGAAGTTAGTTGACTCTTCTAATTGGTTTTTGTAAATCTGGGGTTCTCAGATAATTCAGGGGAAGGAGAAGAAGGTGAAGTAGAAGATGAAGCCCAGTATAAGATTCTTGAGTTCGTTTTAATCCTATCTGGTGAAATAAGAGAAAGGATCTCATTTGTACCCAAAATTTTATAAGCATTTCAAACTAGTTCCATTTTATAGATTAGGATTAAAATTGTGATTAGCTCAATGTCACATAACTAGTAACTCACAATGCTGAAATTTCAATAGCTGTAACCAGATACCCTAGGCAGTCTCATTTCTGATCTGTTATGTTCCTTCTTTTTGATAGTCTTCCCATTTTGAAATTCTCCCCTTTTCTTTGTATCCTTATCTCATTATTGTCTCCCTTATGGTTTTAGAAACCTTTCTTGTTGCAGGTGACAGAAACCCAACTTAAACAAGCTTGAGCAAAACAAAATTTGCTAATGGAATCTACTGTATAGATGTGGGGGTGACTTCACATACTCTGAGGGTAAGAATGGGACTGAGCCTCAGGAACATTGTCCCAATCATCTGTGGCCAGGAGGACTCATTCTATACCAGCATGGTGGCTTCCACACTACAGATGAAGTCTGGGCTAGGGGAGGGGCAGGGGGGATCTGAGGCAAAAGTTCCCAGAAGAAGGTATTCTCTTTGGCCGACAAATGTTTATTACAGTTAATAATAATTTTGTATTTATTATAATGTATGCCCCACTTACAAAATGATTCTATGAAGCTAATAATAATAATAATAATATTTTTGAGGCTCTACAGATCTTCCTCAACTTACAAAGAGATGTGTCCCAATAAATCCATCGGGAGTTAAAAATATGTAAGTTGAAATGCGTTTAATGCACGTAAACTACCGAACATCGTAGCCTGGCCTACCTTAAACGTGCTCAGAACGCTTACATTAGCCTACAGTTGGGCAAAATCATTGAACACAAAGCCTATTGTGTAATAAAGTGTTGAATGGCTCTTGTAATTTATTGAATATTTACTGAAAGTGAAAAGCAGGATGGCTGTGTGGGAACAGAATGGTTGTAAGTCTATCAGTTGTTTGCCCTCCTGATCACGTGGCTGACTGGGAGCTTCAGCTCACTGCCACTGCCCAGCATCATGAGAGAGTATCATACTGCACATCACTAGCTCAGGAAAAGATCACCATTTGAAGTACAGTTTCTACTGAGTGTGTGTTGCTTTGGCACCATCATAAAATAAAAAAGGAGCCCAATCATCATAAGTCAGGAACTGTCTGTATACGTTACATGATCTAATTCCAAATCACAACTACTTGATGCAGTCAGGTGGCAGGTGTGTACCTGTTCCCATTTTATAGATGAGGAAACCGACGTGCAGAGAGGTTACAGTTTGCCCAAGGACACACAGCTGGTGAGTTACAAAGATGGAACTCATGCATTTACCACCACATCCTCCTCCTGGAGGCTTTAATTCTCAAAATAAATCAACTCTGTTGTTTAGGTCTTTTTCATTTATTTTAAGGAAACAACATTCTGGATTAATTTTCAGTAAGAGTACCCCGAAGGTACACTGAATTTTCAGACTTGGACAGCTGATGATCTGATGGAGCTATAGTGTTTCCATTTCTCTTCTGGTTGGGAGAAAGGCCATTCTCCATGCTTCTCTTTTCATTTGATTTCCTATTGGCATCTCTGTTTCCCTCTATACTCTTCAACAGTCAAGCCAGATGCCAGTTGTCTGTGTGAAGATGCACTGCTTCTCAAATACACCAGGATGTCAAATGTATGAGTAATATTTGACCATATGTAACTCTCCCAAGTAAAATCCTGGGTACTTATGTTCCAATGTCAGCACCAAACAACAGGAAGACTGTAAATTCCATCACCTAACCAGAAGACTCACATATGCCTCATATTTATAAATTTTCTATACATGTAATGCAGTATAAATTTGACTTTTTAGTATGATAAAGATGTTGTATGCTTTCTCCATGGAGGCAGTGAGAGCTTGCAAAAATACAAATGGATGGGACCTCAACAGGTTATTGCTGTCATTATTGATTATAGCAATTGATTAATGTGGAGAAACTTGCAAGCAGGGAACATTTCTCAAGACGCATCCTGAAAGAAAAGAAGAGAAGAATGTGTAAGTGGTAGGCAATAGATATGCTACAAAAAAAAAAAAAAGGTTGAACTACATATACTAACTGGGCCAAGAAAATTCCCTGTGGCTGGACCGAGTGGGCTTAAATTCTGGAACTTCAAGCAAAGTATTTCAAAGGACCTAGGATAGAGGCTAGAATTTTAAGAAATGTCTTTACCACTTCCCAACCCCCTCCCAACTCCTGAGATGCTGCCCTGATCATCATTGAAAAAACAAAAACACAAAACAAAACCCCTATAGGAGGGTTTACTACATGCAAAGCTTTTTTCGGGACCTGGTGCGAGTTAAGATGAAATAGGCCTTCGTCCTCAAGTCACTCGTGGTTTAGTACAGGGAAACTTCATTGCCATCAAAATGCCTAACAACACAAGGCAGGAAGCTGGGAGTGGAAAGCAACATTTCTTTGAAATGGCCCCGGTATTGGGAGAGAGGCTGAGACTCTTAACTTGCCTCTGAGCTGGCTAAAGGATCTGGTGAAAGAGAGGTCTCTGTTGAACTGCAGTCTCTTCTTCTAGCAGGTATTAACAGTCCTATTGGTAATAAAAGAGCAAGTATTTATCAGGCACTTAACATGTGCTAAGCACTTTAATTCTTTTCTTCATTTGACTTTCAAAACAACTTAATGGAGAGATACCATTCTTATACCTGAATTACAGTGAAGTGAACTGAGGTGTCCAGGATAAAATAACTTGTCAAGGTCATATAATTGTAGGCTCATAAAATTGTTGATCCCGTAGAAAATTGCATTTTCATTCTACAGAGATGGGGATGTTAACAATTCTCTAAAGGAGGTGTACTTCGAGTCACAAATGTGTTAACTTTTCGCCTCTGCCAAAGCAAACCCTATTCATCCTGCAAGAATTGTGGGACTGGCTCAATTTCCATCAGAAACTCTTCCTGGGACCCAGTGACCTGTCTTTCCAAATAGCACCTAGAACACTTGTGCCTGCCTCATTTATATGGCAATTAATTATGAACTGCCCTGAGCTCTCACTTATCACACAGTACTCTTTAACTTCATTTAATCTTTCCATCTGGCTTGTAAACTCCTTCAAAGTTGGAGGCTTTGTCTTAGGAATCATAAAAATAAGGCTTCTATAGCATCCACCACACTGTCATTGTAATCATTTTTTAAATGTATTTGAATTAAAGTTGTATTCATTATCTGTTGGGGCTTAACAAATTACCACAAACATTGTGATCTTACAATTTCCGTGGGTCAGAAGTTGGCCACATCTTGACTATGTCCTTCGTAAAATTGCAACTGAGGTGTCAGCTGGGGCTCAGTTCTCATTTGGAGGCTTGCGTGGTGATGGTTATGCTGTCAAGCTCACTCAGGTTGTTGGCAGAAGTCACTTCCTTGTGGATGTAAGACTGAGGTCTCCAGCTTCTTGTTGGCTATCAGATGGAGCCGCTCTCAGCTTCTATAGGCTGCCCCCAGTTCCATGCTACATGGTTCTCATCCATAGATCCTCTTCCAAAATTGTAGTTTCCTTCTTCAAAGCCAAGCAACGAGAGCCTCTGGAGTGAGTCCTTTGGTAAGATGGAGTCTTACATAATGTAACAATCCCATCACCTTTGCCATATTCCATTGGTGAGAAGCAAGTCACACGTCCTGCTCACTCTCAAGGGGAATAGAATTATTCAAGGGCTTGAACAACAAGAGTTGGGGATCATGAGAAGCCCAGCTTGGAGTCTGTCTACTGCAAAAGTGAGAGAAGCAGAAAATGCGCAAATATTTGCGACTGTCAAATTCATCTAGCAAATCAATAATAGTACTTGAAATAGAATTCAGAAATCCGATTCTGATCTTGTTTTAACTACTAAATCATCACCATCAATAGTGAGATGCCCTTGGCTACATAGTCAGTTCTGGCTGGTGGAGACAGACCCCAGGAATTAATCAACTAGGGGTGTGTGTTGAGGGAGATAAGTTGCTCTGAATAGTCACTGTCCAAAGTGGTGTGGTCAGCTCAGACTTCACTCTTGCTGGAGCTGAGATACAAGGTTATCTATCCAGGAGTGGGCAGCAAAGACCTGAGTGTATTAAGATTGTGGTTAATTCAGTCTCTCAGAGAGAAAAGTTGGAAAGGTCCCGCTAGTTTGTCAGGACCTTAGCCTGAAAGGACCGGGATATAACCTGGTGGAGGATTCAACTGCTAACAGGAAGCTGAGATGGAGCCACAGCTATGAAGGATGGAGAAACACACATGTGGGGTGGAGGTTGGATTGTGGCTCATTGCGCCCATTCCTCGCTCACAGGACTAGCATTTGGCTGCATCTGTGGGCAGATGGCTCTGAAGGCTCCTAATGTACTCCTTGTGGAGGGCCTCACTGAAGGGAGAAGCTGAGAATTATCTCAAGAAATGTACGCTCTGATTCCATGTTGATCAAATTTGTCAGATCCAATACATAATTGCATTTTGTTTTTATCTGAATATAAGACACATTTTCTTAATTATTTTTAATGATTTCTTTTTCCATCTTCCTTTCTCTTCTTTCTCCTTTTCTTTAAACACTTTAACTTTTATTAAAATCCTTGGATTTCTATCCACTTATTCTTTTTTCATTGAAAATCTAATGATAAGATATAATCCTATCGATTGAACAAATTGTATCAGATATGCTTTTTTGCATATTGCTTATTTATTACAACTTCCTATACATTTAAAAATAACACATGTTTTATAGGGCCTTTCTCCCATGACTCATTTTTGGAGCTGGTCCAAGAAGGAGTTATTCTCCAGACATGGCACCATTGACCCTCATTTCGAATTACATTTTTAATTTATTTTTTAAAAGATATTTCATTCACAGAATCCCCACTGAGCTTTTTATTGTGGAAAATTAGGGCCTGTAAATCATCCCCCTTGGAAAACTATAAATTTTATACAATTGAAACATTCCATGGACTGGGCTTGGCACTTTGATGAAATCACTCCTTTACTTCTCATAATTTATGTGCTTCCCCCATTCTCCTCCCTTCTGCGCCATCATCACCTTGCCCTCCCAGCAAGAGTAGGGGGTGGTATCGTGCCTTTAAATTGCTCACTGCGGTTTATTGAGTATAATTTTTGAGTGAATTCATATAATCCCACAATATTACAACCTATCCAAAATTATGAATAATAAAACTTTTCATTTTCTCCTGGCAGGCAGAAGAGACTGGGTTGATCACGAGGGAGTTATCTCAGCGTGACGCACTGGGGAAGGACAAAGTCCCTGGAGCCAGATGACATGGGATCTGTGAGTGGCTTCCTGAGTCCCAGGCCTCAGTTTCCTCAGAAATTGGTAGGTACAGATGGGTGATTTTTAAGGTTCTTTTTAGCTGTCACTCATTCTGATTCTATGGCTTGAAGATGGTTCTTGGCATGTTGCTTCTTTTAAAGGGTAGTTAGGAAACCCAACAAGATATATCTCAAAGGTTTGATGTGCTATCTTGAAGGTGGGTGGTTAACTCTCATTTTTTAGGGGAAAGCACAATAGTAGTAAAGAGCAAAGCACTCCTGGTTTTTGTCTGTTGGTTTTGCACTGGATTGTGAGGTCTTGGAAACTAGGGGCTGTGTCTTATTTAACTTGGAAACCTTGGCTTTTAGTGTAGAACCTGATACTAAATAATAATAAAAGCATTCAATAATAAAAGCATTGAATGAACACAGAGAATCCAAAGGTGTGTTGCTTCCATAAATTCAAGTGCCTGGAACAGTGCCAGACACACAGTAGGTATTTGACACATATTTGTTGAATTTCCAACAGATGGGCTACTTGCCATCATTGGGATGTTCGAATTTCCCTGTGTCCATTCCCAGTCCAGTTGGAATCTTTATTTTTATATCTTAGTGTTCTTCCTCACTAGAACTCCAGATGGGTCTTCTAAGAAATTGCTAGCTTTACGGCATCACTAGTACTCACAATCCTGGAAAGAGTTTTGCTGCTGGAGAAACAGGACAGAATTAGAAGATAGAAGTGGTATGGCAGATTGGATGAACTTGAGCTTTGGAGTGAGACCTGGGCATACATCTTAAAATCACTGTGACCTTGGTTGGAATATTCCCTCTGCTAAGCTCACTCTCTCTATCTGTTGAATGGTGGGGGGGTGGGGTGTCATAATTGTATAGCATGGTGGGGGTCATAATTGTACTTATCTGTTAGGGTAGAAGCAAAGATTCAAACAGATCATCTATGTCAAGTACTTAGCCCAGTGCTCGTATATAGTAAATATTCAGTAAATGTGGGCTATGACTTATTTTTAATTATTATTAGTAGTATTGGTGTATACATCAGTACTTGCTATAGTTTTTACTTTTGTGTTGAAATTCTGATTCTTTTGTGGCAGTGTAACTATTGTCCTATGTAAAATTTGTTTCAGTTTTAATTTAACCATTTATTTAGCTTTTCAGGGCATATTTTGAGATCCTTGCATTAAAAGAAAAGAGTATCTCTGATACTCATTTAGAGAACCTCACCATTTTGGATGGAAAGTGTCACTTCGATTTCTTGTTATTCTGAAATACAGCTTTTGTGATTCCAGGCTTTTGAGAAACAATGAGAATATAGTGCTCTATGGAAAGGGTCTGGTATCTCTTTTTTCCCATGGAAATTTTTTTCCCAGTAGTTGTCAGTTATGACTTTGCCTACATGCAATTATAATATAACACACTACTATTTAAGGAAGAATATTACTTAGGGTCAAGAATGCAAAACTGTCTGAAATACTACTTGAAAATCAAGGTGAAGCCAGTTGCCTTTTCTTTGACCTGCTTGCAGGTTACCCTGACAAGGTATGAACTGGAATATGTGTCTTGGAAATATTTACCCCCTAAATATTAAAAACATAAATAAGCAGTAGAGTTTGGGGTGACAGTGGATCTAAAGTGATGGCGCCCAGCCTTTGCTGGTCAAATATAGCTTACCTAATAACATTTCAGCCCTAAATCACTTCACTGCAGGCAGGTTTGCAGCTGAGGTAGTTGCACAAAAACATTCCTTCAAGACCATTTAAAAAGGCTGAATAAGCAAAGTATCCTGTGTGACAACACTCAGAATATCAAAGGGGCGTTCAGGTACACATATTATTGCCCATGGCTCCATGCCCAATAACCTTTTCCTCATAGAGATATATTCCCTGGACAGAAAACAAATCTCTTTCCAAGTCAGAGAACTTTATCAGATTTATCTCTCATTGTCAGATCAGCATGTAGGAAACAAATGCAGTCTGCAGCATGATTCACATTAGAAGCAGAGCAATTTACAGTGTTCACTGGCTTCTCGTAAACCTTGTTAATATTTGGCACGGGGTGCCAACGAGCCATAAAGAATCGTCCAGCTGAACATTTATATCTGCTTAGTCTCTTATTATATATCCTCAAAACAGCTTAAACAATGGCAGCCAGAGCATCTCGTGAGCAGGAAATGAGAAAGTTACACATGTTTTTGTCTCATAATCAAATATTCTTCCCTATCTTTTTAAAGTCTCCCCCTGGGAGGCAAAGTACTGTTTTTTTGGTTTCATTTTTCCTTAAGCTGTTGCCTGTAATTTCTACTTTGTTTCAGATTTGTCACAGCTCTGTAATGGAATTGGTTTGCTTATTTATGCTCCTGTCTTCTATTATTTTGGATTTCTTAATTCAGTCATGGCTATGTAGTTGCTTGAATTCGTATTCCCTTTTGAGTTCTAGCCCATAGTGTCCTAACAATGTGAACACATTATGGATAGCACCAATTATTCATTTATTAGAGTCAAATTTTCTTTTTCTTTAAAGTCCTCAATATATTTAACCTAATAAGACAAATAGGTTTGTACTTACTATATGGCAGGCATCTTACATTTTAATCTTACTTAATCATCATAAATAAGGTAAGAGCTAGTATCATGAGGTAAGAACTAGTATCACCTTCATTTTAGAAATGAAAAAAAAAAATCGTTTTCCTGGGATACACTGCTATAAACAGAAGAACCAGAAATTGCATCCTAACATCCTGCTCTTACCCATTGCATTGCACTCCATCTCTGACACTATAGTTCATTGAATGCAATGCCTTAGAAAGCATGAGTGTAACAGAGAAGATGGGAGGAAGATGCAAAGAAAGAATGTTAAATGTGGAAAGAGGAATAACATGGAGTTTTACCAAGAGTGGAACTGAGGGAATCTTAGTCACACAGTTGGCTCTTGTTGAACTGAATTGTCTTCTCAGGTGCCTTGTTAATGGGCAGTGATATGGGTGGGTCATTCACACATTCTGATCACTAGAAGAGGACAAACTTATGCTATAGAGGATTACATATTTTTTAGTACTTTTTAATTTTGAAATAATTTTACACTCAAAAAAGTTTTAAAGTACAGAGAACTTCATACTCCTTTACTCAGTCTCCCTCAATTATTAATATTTTACATTTGTTTTTATCATTTTCTCTCTCTTTAGATACTTAATATTATTTTATGAACCATTTGGGAATAAGTTACATACACAATGGCCCTATACCCCTAAATACTTTGGTGTACATTTTTTTAAGAATAAGTAAATTCTCTTACATAACCACATTATAATGGTTATCTTCTGAAAATTAACACTGATTCAATGCTAATATCTAATCTATAGATTTTATTTATATTTCACCAGTTGTACCAATAAAAATATTTTGGGAGGGTGTGTTCCGGCACCAATCTAGGATCACATGATGCATTTAGTTGTCATGTCCCTTTAAGTCAGGAACAGTTTCTTTGTTTTCTTCATTTTAACATTTTAGAAAGGAATTCAGGTCAGCTGTTTTGTGAACTGTCTTTCAACTTGAGTTTGTCTGATGTTTCCTCATGATCGGATTGAAGTTATACACTTTGGGGGGGAATAACACTGAAGCAAAGTTGTGTTCTTCTCAGTGCATCATGTCAGGAGGCACATGATACTAATTTGTCCCGTTACTGCTGATATTAACAGGTTTCTTTAGTGTAAAGTTGCAATTTTTCAATGGATTAAAGTTAAAATTTGATTTAGGTGCTGGTTTCTGGGAATTTGTTTCAAAGAAGTTCCATTACCTGAGCAACTTTGAATATTCTGAAAAAGCTAGTTTCCCGATCTCTAAGTCTCAGGAACACACTGCGAAAAGTGGTGATTCAGCTGAGATGTTCCTTTAGGGAGAATTAACCTAAATCCCACCCCTGTCATCAGAATCTCAGGTTGTGCTTCTGTTGGTACTTAAGGAAGTGTCTTGGTATTTGGTGAATCTTTAATAGATACGTGAAATATCAAAATATTTCTGTGTTAAGATAAAATATGATTTTTACCATAGATTCAGATTATGGGTGAGCAGAGATATTTCTAGAGCAATTGCTCTTGGGGTGGGAATAGGGGAGTGTGATCAATTAGCTCTGAGCTGTTGTTGGACAAGGAAATAGATGCCTTCCTATCTAGTCTGAAGGCCCAATTCATTGCAGCAAAATTAGGCTAAGTGGGAAGGGCTGACATCTGAAACTGCAACCTTCCTTGAAATGGAGGAAGTTCAGTTTGGCAGAACATCATCTCCTGGAAGGCAGTAAGGGATAGTGCTACTTGTGAACATTTGGGGATTATATTAAATGATGGAGGTGTCCATACAGCAGGCAGTTGGGTCTACCAGCAGCCCGTGTGTGTGTGTGTGTGTGTGTGTGTGTGTGTGTGTGTGCGTGTGTGTGTGTGTGCTTGTATGGGGAAATGGGGAAGGTGTGTAAGTGGGGGTGGCACAGATAGAGAAGAAAATTAGAAAAGGAAAGGCAGGTGAGGACCCAACTGTCAAGGGCTTGGGGCATTAAGCATATGCACACACTGGTACTCCAGCCCAGGGAAGCAAATCAGAAGACTGTAGAACTGGACCTCAAACCAAGTCTGGGCTGGTACTAAGTATCACTTGAAGGAGACTCCTGACAGAGAGGCTAGAGAGCTAGTGAAATTTTTAGCGTAAAGTCTGGTCTGGTCTTAGAGATTGAGGAAAAGAAACAGAGAATTTCAGCTGGTGGAGAAGCAGGGCACAGGGTCTGTGGAGCAAGTGTGATGGCTTATGCTGTTAAAGATCTGAGGTGCATAATCAGCATTTAGGCAATCAGTGTGAGCAGTTGTATTCACCTCAACCAAGCCACACTCACCTTAGGGTTGCACTGGTTTTGGATGGGGTAGGGTTTTTTTGCATTTTATGAAAATTTCTCTCTTTCAAGGTTATCCTTCAATCACATATCATTTGTGCAATGTGTTGGGGCTGAGAAACACATAGCATGATTTGGTCTGGTCTCTATACCCTTCCAAGAAATACCTTAAGACTGAGAAAATGGTTTTCTTTCCATACATTTGAGTTGGGTGACAGTAGAAGGAGAAAACCAGAATGCTCAATGAAATGTGTGTTGTTAAAGAACTGTCAGAATAAAATTATTTTGGAAAATAATTGCTTTTAAAAAAATTGGGTAAGATGTAGACATAGAGAATGGACTTGAGGACATGGGTGGCGGGGGAGGGGAAGTTGGGACGAAGTGAGAGAGTGGCATGGACATAAATACACTACCAAGTGTAAAATAGATAGCTAGTGGGAAGCAGCCACATAGCACAGGGAGATCAGCTTGGTGCTTTGTGACTACCTAGAGGGGTGGGATAGGGAGGGTGGGAGGGAGGCTCAAGAGGGAGGGGATATGGGGATATATGTATACATATGGCTGATTCTCTGTGTTGTACAGAAGAAACTAACACAACATTGTGAAGCAATTATACTCCAATAAAGATGTATTTTTTAAAAAGAAAATGATTGCTTTAAAAAAAAAAAGCTCATTCTTGCCTCTGTAATTCTGTTCCCTTTCAGCTTCCTTTTTTAAAAATCCCTTTCTTCTCCCATGACATTTCCTATTCGTTTAATTTAAGCAGTGTTCCTAGAGAGTTGTATAAACATAAAAAGGGGCAATGGAAACCCATAGAAACACATGCGTGTGTGTATATAAAGCATTTTTGGGGTCAAAGCTTTGCAGGGCTCATGCAATTGGGAAAAAGAAGTGTTTCATTGTGATCACACTGCTATTTGAATCTAGTGTTGTTGTCATCATGATTTAACATTTATTGCAAGTCTGTAGTTCCCTGGACAAGACCCTGGAATTAAATGTCAACTCTGCTTAGTGAATTTATGCATGAAACTAGATAGCAAAGCCACAAAATGGAAAAAGATAATACTTCCAAAACAGAAATGTTGAATAATGCATTCCCAGAAAAGGTAGGTAAGGAGAAAATGAGTTTGATCCAGGCAGTTAAGAATGAAGCAAGTGTGAGAAGACTTAAATATAGAGCTTAGGGGGTGGTTTGCAGCCATTTCCAAGAACCCTGGGAGGGACCATGGAGACTGCATGACCTAACACTTTAATCCTCCTCTGCCACAGCTCAGACCCCATGGGGAGGAGTCTTGATGAGGAGACTCCCTGTCTTGGATAAGAATAACAAGCTGCCCTCTCTGTGGCAGATTTTCAGGTGGAAGTCTTACTCTGCTCTTTGCATAACCAATGCAGCAAATAATCCAGTCCTCAAACTGGGAGGAAAACCTTGAGCGTTTTTTTTTTTTTTTAAGGATGTAAATGTCATTCAAAAATAAAGATAAAATTTCTTAGAATAAGTTTTTTTTCCCTTTAACATGTGCGTCAGACCATCTCTTTCGTACCTCAGACACCCCCTACACTTTTAAATATTAAATGTCTCTTAATAACAAAAGTAAACTGCATGTTATTTATGGAAACTGCACAATATTAACTTTGCTAATTACATGGTTGCTCACTTTCCCAGGACCCCGTCACCTCCTGTTTATTTCCAACTGCTGTGGCCACAATGTGTTTTAAGAGTAAGACAGAAATAATATACTGCAAGTTTCACATGTTATTTCTGCAGCTCACACAGGGAATTTGCCATCTGGGTTTGTAGGGTGCATCATCTCAATGGGGTGAGTTGGGCTTCCCTTTTCACCTGCCTATATAGCTTTGGGGAAATTTCAAATGGTGTTTTGAGGCCAAAACAGCCCAGGTTCAGAGACCTGGTATGGCAACTTACTTAGTATGTGAAATCTTCAGCAAATAGCTTCTCTGCCTCTTGGCTCTCTGTATATAAATTAATGATAATGAGTCCTAATTTCTAGTGTGGCTCTGAATCTTGAATGGTGTGATACAAGATGGTGCCTGGTGCTTGGCATAGGGTAAGTTGTCAATGAATGATGGTTCTTAGTTTTTTTCCAGTCCGTTTTATGTTCCTTCAAGCTTCTGAATGCTAAACTGAGAAGGCACAAAACATGTCATACATACCAGCCTTGCTCTAAATCCAAAATTAAAAGCTCAAACTGGGCTTCGTTCTGCAGGGGGATTTGCTGTGTCATGAGAACTACTATTTGCCTGGTGTTAACTATTCCTCCCATCCCTCCTTGGTTAGTGAACTGGTGCCACCACCTGCTTATAGGAGAACTGGGCTATTTGTAGAGGGATGTACATCTCTGGACCCCAGAACTGAGCTTGACTAAACTGATAAGTCAGTCAGCAACCCTTTACTGAGGTCTACTAAAAATGGCAGGAGTGGTTCAGCCTCTCCAGATCTGTGAAATAATTCCTGTGGTTACATCAACTTGCGTCTTTGGATCTATAAATTCTTTCTGTCTTTTCTTTTTTTTCAAGGGCTTTCTACTTGAATACTGTTTCGCCTCAAACAGCCTGTTGCCTTCTGACAGAGTGGAGATATGGAGTTTCCCTCAACTGACACAGCTTGGCTAAGTGCCAGCCAAGAGTTCCTCCAGGGTATTTTAGCTGTGGGATAAGTTACAGATAGCTTGGCCTTGCTATCTGCAACGATCATTTGTTGTAGTAATAACAACCACTGGGTACATAATTGGTTGTCCAAAAACGTGAACTTTATTAATTACCCTCAATTTCTGCTTGGCTGCTGGCAACTACGTCTAGACTCTATTTCTTGGCATTCTCTCATCTGCCATTTCTACCACAAATCCTTTACTGATTTTTAGCTGCCTACTTTCCTCTATTTCATTGTCTGTCTTTCAGCCTCTGGCTCTTACTGTGATTTTTCACTAAACTGGAGATTTAATGTCCTCCTCTGTTGTAAGGGAAAGAAACTGGGTCCCCTTGAATCAGTATCTCCTCATATCTTCTGTTTTTCTATGTCTGCTATAGCCCAATAACCTATTACTGAAGTAGGCTATGCATTTCTAGACTATCAAATCCATTCAATATACACTTATTGAACTTATGGCCTCAACTAGTCAGGCAGTAGGCTTGCAGCTGGAAACAGAAGTGAAACCCCCTCTCTGTCCTTGAAGAACTCCCATTTGGGAAGTTAGGCATTTAAACAACCACCATACAATGTGCTAAGTGCTATAACTAAAGTATAAACAAAGTGGCTTTGGGGGGTCTGATGTTGCCTCCATATGCATCTGAAGCAAGCTACAGTATTTTGACCTCCTCTAGAGTAACTATATATCTCTGTTTGCCCAGCAGTTCTGATTTATTAATAGGGCCCTCTTTCACTTTTGGTTTCTTTATTTCAAGGATAAATTGCATGGTTTTCCTATTTATAAATCAAAGACCAACATATGAGGCTAGTTTAGTTAAGGAACAGTTACATTGCTATTTATCATTAATTTTTGAGTTGCCTGGATTTACATAAGTGGTTGAGGCATTGGGGTAGGTTCCTGATCTGGTTCACCTTTCTCACCAGCAGTGATACTGTACTTTTTTCAGCTTACATCAAATGTAGGGAGACAATCCTTTGCCCCAGCCTCTTTGTGTTCTTTTAATAAATAGATTCAACAATAGTATGAGTTTCCAAAATAATTTTTCCCTCACCCATTTGAGTTTCAAAACAACTCCCCAAGGAGCTGACTAAATATCTGGGGGAAAAAAAAACAAAAAAACAAAAAAAACCTAGTCCATTGAAAACTATTGTAAAATAGAATAGAAAAGAAAAAAATTGGAGTATCTTTCATACCATGATGATGTGTTGTTTTATTAAACTTGTCTCAGCGTTTTATATACACACACATATATATGTACTATCTTGATGAAAATGTATTTATTTTCTTTAAAGCTTTTTAAATTTAATTTAATTTATTTTTTAAACAGCATGTTCTTATTAGTTATCCATTTTATACATATTAATGTATACATGTCAATCCCAATCTCCCAATTCATCCCACCACCGCCCCCCCGCCACTGTCCCCTCTTGGTGTCCATACGTTTGTTCTCTACATCTGTGTCTCTATTTCTGGCCTGCAAACCGGTTCCTCTGTACCATTTTTCTAGGTTCCACATATATGCGTTAATATACAATATTTGTTTTTCTCTTTCTGACTTAATTCACTCTGTATGACAGTCTCTAGATCCATCCACGTCTCTACAAATGACCCAATTTCATTTCTTTTTATGTCTGAGTAATATTCCATTGTATATATGTACCACATCTTCTTTATCCATTCATCTGTTGATGGGCATTTAGGTTGATTCCATGACCTGGCTATTGTAAATAGTGCTGCAATGAACATTGGGGTGCATGTGTCTTTTTGAATTATGGTTTTCTCTGGGTATATGCCCAGGAGTGGGATTCCTGGGTCATATGGTAATTCTATTTTTAGTTTTATAAGGACCCTCCATACTGTTCTCCATAGCGGCTGTATCAATTTACATTCCCACCAACAGTGCAAGAGGGTTCCCTTTTCTCCACACCCTCTCTAGCATTTATGTTTGTAGATTTTTTGATGATGGCCATTCTGACCGGTGTGAGGTGATACCTCACTGTAGTTTTCATTTGCATTTCTCTAATGATTAGTGATGTTGAGCATCCTTTCATGTGTTTGTTGGCTATCTGTATATTTTGTTTGGAGAAATGTCTGTTTAGGTCTTCTGCCCATTTTTTGATTGGGTTGCTTGGTTTTTTAATATTGAGCTGCATGAACTGTTCATATATTTTGGAGATTAATCCTTTGTCCGTTGATTCATCTGCAAATATTTTTTCCCATTCTGAGGGTTGTCTTTTCATCTTGTTGTTTCGTCTTGTAGTTTCCTTTGCTTTGCAAAAGCTTTTAAGATTCATTAGGTCCCATTTGTTTATTTTCTTTTTTATTTCCATTACTCTATGAGGTGGATCAAAAAAGATCTTGCTGTGATTTATGTCAGAGTGTTCTTCCTATGTTTTCCTCTAAGAGATTTATAGTGTCTGGTCTTACATTTAGGTCTCTAATCCATTTGGAATTCATTTTTGTGTATGGTGTTAGGGAGTGTTCTAATTTCATTCTTTTACATGTAGCTGTCCAGTTTTCCCAGCACCACTTATTGAAGAGACTGTCTTTTCTCCACTGTATGTTCTTGTCTCCTTTGTCATAGATTAGTTGACCATAGGTGTGTGGGCTTACCTCTGGGCTTTCTAGCCTGTTCCATTGATCTATACTTTTTTGTGCCAGTACCATATTGTCTTGATTACTGTAGCTTTGTATTATAGTCTGAAGTCATGGAATCATGTTCCTCCAGCTCCTTTTTTTTTTTTCCCTCAAGACTGCTTTGTCTATTCGGGGTCTTTGGTGTCTCCGTACAAATTTTAAGATTTCTTGTTCTAGTTCTGTAAAAAAATGCCACTGGTAATTTGACAGGGATTACATTGAATCTGTAGTTTCCTTTGGGTATTATAGGCATTTTCACAATATTGATTCTTCCAATCCAAGAACAGGTATATCTCTGCATCTGTTTGTGTCATGTTTGATTTCTTTCATCAGTGTCTTATAGTTTTCTGAGTACAGGTCTTTTATCTCCTTAGGTAGGTTTATACCTGGGTATTTTATTCTTTTTCTTGCATGGTAGATGGGATTGTTTCCTTAATTTCTGTTTCTGATCTTTCATTGTTAGTATATAGGAATGCAAGAGATTTCTGTGCATTAATTTTGTATCTTGCAAATTTACCAAATTCATTGATTAGCTCTAGTAGTTTTCTGGTGGCCTCTTAGGATTCTCTATGTATAGTATCATGTCATCTGCAAACAGTGACAGTTTTACTTCTTCTTTTCCAATTTGTATTCCTTTTATTTCTTTTTCTTCTCTGATTGCCATGGCTAGGACTTCCAAAACTATGTTGAATAATAGGGGTGAGGGTGGACATTCTTGTCTTGTTCCTGATCTTAGAGGAAATGCTTTCAGTTTTTCACCATTGAGAATGATGCTTGCTGTGGTTTTGTCATATATGAGCTTTATTATGTTGAGGTAGTTTCCCTCTATGCCCACTTTCTGGAGAGTTTTTATCATAAATGGGTGTTGAATTTTGTCAAAAGCTTTTTCTGCATCTATTGAGATGATCATATGGTTTTTATTCTTCAATTTGTTAATATGGTATATCACATTGATTGATTTGCATATATTGAAGAATCCTTGCATCCCTGGGATAAATCCCACTTGATCATGGTGTCTGATCCTTTTAATGTGTTGTTGGATTCTGTTTGCTAGTATTTTGTTGAGGAGTTTTGCATCTATGTTCATCAGTGATGTTGGTCTGTAATTTTCTTTTTTTTGGAGTATCTTTGTCTGGTTTTGGTATCAGGGTGATGGTGGCCTCATAGAATGAGTTTGGGAGTGTTCCTTCCTCTGCAATTTTTGGGAAGAGTTTGAGAAGGATGGGTGTTAGCGCTTCTCTAAATGTTGGTTAGAATTCACCTGTGAAACCATCTGGTCCTGGACTTTTTTTTGTTGGAATATTTTTAATCACAGTTTCAATTTCATTACTTGTGATTGGTTTGTTCCCATTTTTTATTTCTTCCTAGTTTAGTCTTGGAAAGTTATACCTTTCTAAGAATTTGTCCATTTCTTCCAGGTTGTCCATTTTATTGGCATAGAGTTGCTTGTAGTAGTCTCTTATGATGCTTTGTATTTCTGCAGTGTCCATTGTAACTTCTCCTTTTTCATTTCTGATTTTACTGATTTGAGTCCTCTTCCTCTTTTTCTTGATGTGTCTTGCTAAAGGTTTATCAATGTTGGTTATCATCTCAAAGAACCAGTTTTTAGTTTTAATGATCTTTGCTATTGTTTTCTTTGTTTCTATTTCATTTATTTCTGCTGTGATCTTTATGACTTCTTTCCTTCTTCTGACTTTGGGTTTTGTTTGTTCTTCTTTCTCTAGTTCCTTTAGGTGTAAGGTTAGATTGTTTATTTGTGATTTTTCTTGTTTCTTGAGGTAGGCTTGTATTGCTATAAACTTCCCTGTTAGAACTGCTTTTGCTGCATCCCATAGGTTTTGGATCATCATGTTTTTGTTGTAATTTGTCTCCAGGTATTTTTTGATTTCTTCAGTGATCTCATGGTTATTTACTAACGTATTGTTTAGCCTCCATGTGTTTGTGCTTTTTATGTTTTTTTCCCTGTAATTGATTTTTAATCTCATAGTGTTGTGGTCGGAAAAGATGCTTGATACGATTTCAGTTTTCTTAGTTTTACCAAGGCTTGATCTGTGACCCAAGATGTGATCTATCCTGGAGAATGTTCTGTGTGCACTGGAGAAAAAAGTGTAATCTGCTGTTTGTGGATGGAATGTCCTATAAATATCAATTAAATCTATCTGGTCTAGTGTGTCATTTACACCTTGTGTTTCCTTATTAATTTTCTCTCTGGATTATCTGTCTATTGGTGTAAGTGAGGTTGTTACAAAGTCCCCCACTACTATTGTGTTAAAAGATTTCCTCTTTTATTGCTGTTAGCATTTGCCTTATGTATTGAGGTGCTCCTGTGTTGGGTGCATATATATTTATAATTGTTATATCTTCTTCTTGGATTGATCCCTTGATCATTATGTAGTATGCTTCCTTGTGTCTTGTAACATTCTTTGGTTTAAAGTCAATTTTATCTGATATTTGTATTGCTACTCCAGCTTTCATTTCATTTCCATTTGCATGGACTATCTTTTTCCATCCTCTCACTTTCAGTCTCTATGTGTCCCTAGGTCTGAAGTGGGTCTCTTGTAGACAGCATACATACGGGTCTTGTTTTTGTATCCATTCAGCAAGCCTGTGTCTTTTGGCTGGAGCATTTAATCCATTCACGTTTAAGGTAATTATCAATATGTATGCTCCTATTAACATTTTCTTAACTGTTATGGGTTTGTTTTTGTATGTCCTTTTCTTCTCTTGTGTTTCCCACTTAGAGAAGTTCCTTTAGCATTTGTTGCAGAGCTGGTTTGGTGGTGCTGAATTCTCTTAGCTTTTGCTTGTCTCTAAAACTTTTGATTTCTCCATGGAATCTGAATGAGATCCTTGCCGGGTAGAGTAATCTTGGTTGTAGGTTCTTCCCTTTCATCACTTTAAATATATCGTGCCACTACCTTCTGGCTTGTAGAGTTTATGCTGAGAAATCAGCTGTTAACCTTATGGGAGTTTCCTTGTATGTTATTTGTCGTTTTTCCCTTGTTGCTTTCAATAATTTTTCTTTGTCTTTAATTTTTGTCAGTTTGATTACTGTGTGTCTCGGCATGTTTCTCCTTGGGTTTATCCTGCCTGAGACTCTCTGTGCTTCCTGGACTTGGGTGGCTATTTCCTTTCCCATATTATGGAAGTTTTTGACTATAAACTCTTCAAATATTTTCTTGGGTCCTTTCTCTCTCTCTTCTCTTTCTGGGACCCCTATAATGTGAATGTTGTTGTGTTTAATGTTGTCCCAGAGGTCTCTTAGGCTATCTTCATTTATTTTCATTCTTTTTTCTTTATTCTTTTCTGTGGCAGTGAATTCCACCCTTCTGTCTTCCAGATAACTTATCCGTTCTTCTGCCTCATTTATTCTGCTATTGATTCATTCTAGTGTATTTTTCATTTCAGTTATTGTATTGTTCATCTCTGTTTGTTTGTTCTTTAATTCTTCTATGTCTTTGTGAAACATTTCTTGCATCTTCTCAATCTTTGCCTCCATTCTTTTTCCGACGTCCTGGATCATCTTCAGGGTCATTATTCTGAATTCTTTTTCTGGAAGGTTGCCTATCTCCACTTCATTTAGTTTTTTTTTCTGGGGTTTTATCTTGTTGCTTCATCTTGTAGCTCACCTTCTGCCTTTTCATTTTGTCTATCTTTCTGTGAATCGAAGATGTATTTCTTAATGTGGGTCTAAACCAATAGAAGTTTGAATTAACTGCTCTAGACAAGCTTACCTAGGCACAGAATGAAGTGCTCAGAGCTGACTGCAGGCTAGAATGTAGAGGTCACCCAAAAGGGATTCTGTAAACATCTGAACCATCCAGAATCCTAGTGGGAAACTCCCAGGAAAAAGTAGAATATTGGTGCTAGGGACATTCTCTATCAGGGTACCAATTTGTGTGATGATTAGGTCATGAGATACCATGTTTAACTGTATGTGCCAGTTAATGTTAGGTTTTTCTTTTTAAATTAATTAATTAGGCTGCATTGGATCTTCGTTGCTGTGCACAGGCTTCTCTAGTTGCGGTACATGGGGGCTACTCTTCGTTGCAGTGCACAGGCTTCTCGTTGCGGTGGCTTCTCTTGTTGTGGAGCATGGCCTCTAGGCATGCAGGCTTCAGTAGTTGTGGTGCATGGGCTTAGTTGCTCCATGGCACGTGGGAGCTTCCCGGACCACGGATTGAACCTGTGTCCCTTGCATTGGCAGGCAGATTCTTAACCACTGCACCTCCAGGGAAGTCCCAACATTAGGGTGTTTTTGCATGACCAGATATTTTGGACTGTGAACTCTTTGAGGACAGGGCCTGTGTGTTATTGCTAGAGGCTAAAACAGTTCCTGTACCATAGCAGGAGTTTCCTGTGTACCCTGAATTTTGTTTCCTTCATACTATGCAACATACATATGTTGCCATTAACGTCCTTTCTGCCTCATCCACTGGGAACCATGTCTTATCATCTTTGTTTTTTTCTAATGTCTAATTAAACATCTAAAAGTAGATATTCAGTAAAGTCATTCATTCAATAAATATCTTCTCTTTTATTCTGCAGAGTATTTTCTGTCAGCTGTGCAACAACAGTTCTAGAAGGCACACAGCTGAACAGGTTTGATAAATAGCAACTCTGTGAAGAACAACGTCTACTATGGCCTAAGTGTCATCATACTGCATAGCAAGTCACGCTTGGCACTGATTTTTATACTGTATTATTTTACTTTCCATTCCTTTTGCTTAAAGTTTTGGTTTTTCTCCAAAAGTTTTGTACGTCAACCCTATCTCCTACTGTCAAGCATTTCTTACTTCGTGTGTGTTTTTTTCCATATACTTTGCTGCCTAAATCACTATGGAGCTGGAATAACATGGTCTAAACATCTACCTTCTGACCACTGTTACTGAGGGCATCAGCTTTTTCTGTGCTGCAGTTGGGGAGCCTTCATGGCACAGAGCTTCCTCTTCCTACCAGTCCCACCACCAAACCTACCTCTCCAGCTTCAGTGATTGCTGCTGTTTCTAATCTCAGGTGATTCCAATGTGCAGTGAAATTAAGAACAACTTCTTAGACAGAGAATGAAGCCACTTCATATTTAAAGTTCAAGAACTTTCTTCAGCACTCAAAGTACATTTATGTCTCTTCTAGCCTTGCCCAAATCTGACAGTATTTATATTGCTGTTTGAGGTAAAGCAGTTAGAATGTATGTTACCCAAGAGGGAAAAGGCATTAAATCATTACTTAACCTCTCACCTGTGCTGGTTATTAATCTATTTTCTTACCTTCCAGATTCCATTTTATATTCCACTTTGTGATGCCGGGGCTGGGAATCTACAAATGACAATTCTTAGCCCTCTGGCTCATTGGGGGTGCTAGAGGAAGACCCTGTGGGAGGGAGGGGGAACTTGCTTCTTGCTGTCTGCTTTATGTTCCTTCAGCATCACCCCAGCACTGACCTTTCACCCTGGAGTGGCAGGAGGTATTAGTTTCCAGCTTCTTTGGGTGCTCCCAGAAGCAGTCTCGCTGCACCCTCTGAGAGGAACTGGTAGCAATCAGGTGTGGATCCCAGCCTGTGGGCGCCTCCTCCAAGATTCTAGGTTACTGTAATCTCCTGTAGTTATTACCTGTGTTACTTTAGTGTCTTAAGAAAAAAAAATCTTTCAATACTTGTTTAACCAGTTTCCTATATTAAATTACTGTGTGCAAATATCTGTTCTTTTCTTCTCTGACTGGATCTGACTCTTAAATTGCCTTACTTCGAATTAGTCTTTAGATTATCCACTTTAATTAGTATGGCTCTACAATGAGGTGGGCTTTCAAGGGAGGCAAAAAACAAGAAGGCTCAGGTAGCTTGTCTCCATCTGGGGCAATGATTGTGTGCTGGAAATCTTCCTAGGGGCCAAAAGTGGGGGAGAGGATGCGAGAATGAAGAAGAGGTGGACAGACATGGGAGATGAAAGTACACTGGATACAGTCCTTCATAATTTTGCTTGATTTGTTTTAGCTGAGAAACTCTGGGAGTATGAATCAGAGGTAAATGGTAAGCAAGGAAGAATCCATAGTAATCCACAGTGACATTTGTTAGTAATACAAACCTTATGGCCTCCATCCCCTTTCCTTCCTATAGGCCCACAGTTTACAATTTTTTTCTGTATTTGTGGTCTCATCCTTAATCACAGGGCAGTGCAAATTGCTATTCTTCTTTTGGATGTGCGATTCACTCCTCCTACTGCTAAGAGTAGACCATCCTATCTGTTCTTACATAACATGTAGTAAATCCATTTGGATATGTTTCATTAAGTCAAAAATTTAGGTTCTGCTTTCTCATATTTATCTGTTTTGGTCAGCAGTATCTTAAGTCTAAAAATAAGGTGGGTTCTATTTGGTCCAGTTATCCCTACTGCATCTAATATATTTAACGTTACAACCATTTTCATACAAGCAATGAGTTGACTCACATACTGTCATGAATGAACTTTAGGCATTAATGAGGGAGAGTTAAATTCACACACCACTTTCTTATACTGTTTCATTGTCTTGAGACTTTGCTATTATTAACTTTTTTTGGAGTTATTTTGTGCTAAAAATGAACAAATATAATCACCTCCTGAGTATATTTTTGCATATGCAACAATGTAAAGAAAAAGCAAATCTTGCTAAGATGCAGAACCTAGGATCAACAGCTAGTCTAGAGGTTCAACCCTAGAAGGGTTCTGAATCACAGGCTCAAGCCTGTGATTCAGATTGTTACACCAAAAAATTGCAGAGGTATATTTTGGTGGGGTTACTTATCAATAACTGAAACCACAAATATTAACTTTATGAATGTCTGGGTGCTACTTTGCCTTAAGTGCACCAAATGTCAAGATTATATATTAAATTTTTATATTCATGCTAAAGAAATGGGATAACTATTCGCCAGTATATTTAGGGGAAATTTAATACAGCCTAGATCCTCTACCATGAATTCTATATCTCCTGGCCTCTAAAGAGATCTTTATTTCTTGCTTCTGATGCTTATTACTAATTATAGAAAAGTTTTTAGTCTTAATATCTGTTGAATTGGCTGAGCAATACTGCAGCTTTCTTTTCCTAATCCAAAGAAGCTCATCTGCCTGTTCTTTGATGAGTCTATTTCTCTGTATGAGCAGCATTCTCTATGGCATTGGAAGGGATGCTCTGTACCTTCTTTGAAAGGGAGAGTCAGTTCCTGTTTGTCATCTAAAAATGGTTTCCCTATTGTATGATAACATCCAGGAAACAATCATCCTTTTTCCTCTCACCTTGAATAGGTATGTTGAGCCACATTGTTAATATTGTCTAGTTTATTCTTACATTGATTATGTTAGTTTCAGCGCATAGTGTAATCAAGACCTTCAAGACCTTCAACTGAACCTTTTATTCTGACCTGTGATTATTCCACAGGACCATTCATTAACTTAAAAGGAATATGGATGACTAACTGTAACCCTACCATCTGACTGGGAAAAAAAAAAAAACAATTATAATAAACCCTTCAAAATATTTGCCACCAGAAAGCAGTGAATAGGAGAAAGATCACTGAGAATTGAGTCAGGAAATAGAGTTTCTAGTCAAAGTACTACTACTTATTAACTGTGTGACCATGGGCATTTCACTTAACCACTCTGAACCTTAGTTTCCTATTCTATAATGCAAAATGTAAGTTATAATATGCATTTCTTCTACCTCACAGACAATGAACTCTTAAGAGCCTGGAAATTCCCCAACTCTTCTAGGCAGGTTGACTTTCTGGAAAAGGGCTTTATTTTCAGAGGATTTGATTATTGAGTTATCTTTTTATTCCACTGCTGTCAGTAGATTTACCATAAATGCTTCCTGAGAGTCTCTTGAAGAGATTCAGGCCGCAGTTAAGTTCATCCCAATTAAAAATAGAACCCTGAGAAGCAGCAGCTGTAGCACCTCTTAAACCTCTTCAAATAACATTGAATGACTAAGTGCATGCTACTGTGGAGATAGTGCCCACAAAACCAGCAGCAGGCCCTCTCAGAAGACGATAACACTGTAAGTGGCTGTCAGTCCTTAGTAATTTCTAGTAGTTCAGGGGATGCTACCTTATCTTCTAAGAGTTCTAAAAGTTCCTGGGTTGGGGGTAGGGGGGAATCGCATGTTTGTTATTAAAAAAAAAAACCACCCCAAAAACTCTCTCCCCACAACAAAATCTTTCAAAACAATACTGAACAAATAGGCATACAAGTCATAACGAAGTTCTGTCATCTGAATGAAGTAGGTAGCTGTGGTAATGTTGATGTCTGCCAGGTTTTGGGTAAAGGGCTGATGAACCGATTGCATTTAGAAAATGAGCATTGATTTCTAGGAAGATGGACACATTTACTTCCTTTCTTCCTGTTCCTTGAAGAAATTACTAGCTTTCAGAAACATGACTCAAGAATTGAATTCAGCTCTAATGGATTTTCTTTTGATTCTTTAAAAAGAGTTTGAAAACAAACTTTCCTTATCTTCTCCATAATAGAAATTCTGACTACTAAGAAATTACCAAATGAAAAATTATAGAAGGTACTGTGTTTGTAAGGCAAAGCTCAGAGGAAGATCTCTATTGTATTTCAACCAATATTCACTATGGAGACATTTCTTTTTCCTTTTCTTAAATCTAAATTGCATGTATTCATTAATAGAAAAATGACAACTATTTAGGCTGCCAAATCTCTTTTATAAACATTTCCTCAGGTAGGTAGGATTTTTATATACTTTCTGAAAGGGCCAAGTTGACAGACATGGACTTTTGCTTCATTACCACAGAGCTCTGAATCCAAATCCCTGAGTCAAAATATATGCCATTCACGTCCTACATTTGGTTGTGTGATCCCTCTGAAGGTTGACCTAAGAGAGTCCTCCTTTCTGATGAGACTTTCAGCACAACCATTAGTCCCTAGATAAACATGGGAATGTAGTCATTTGCAAAGTAAAAGCTCCCGAAGCAAAGGTTTGTCCTTTACAGTAAGAACAGGTCCAGTTTTCCTTAAAAGCTATGTGGTGTGATTTGAGAAGTCTTGAACGCTTTGTCCCAAGTATGTTTCCCATTGAGCTCTAAATTTTCACAAATAGTGTGTCACTAAGTGGGTTAAATCTGTTTTTTCCAGGCCGTTCTCTTTAAAATATGGAAATAGCTCTGGAAAGGTCCTGACCCCTTAGTGTGCTTGACTTCTAAGATCCTTTCTCCTTTGACAAAAGAGATAGGGTAGGATGAGAAAACTGGATGGCTGGCAGGGAAGACATGTGGGAAGAAGAAAAATGATACACAGAATGGAAAATGAAGTACCAGTGTGCCAAAGAGAGTCAGCCTGGTTCTCTATCAGATGTACTGAATTTATGAATGAGGATTCAATATGCCTATGCCCTGTGTTAGCCTTTGGAATGTTCCCATGAGCATCTGGCTGAGTGTAAATTGAGAATATCTTTCTGGAAAAACAAGTTGGAAATATTTATCAAGGGGATAAATAATATTCATATATATAGAAACAATAATTTCAATTGCAGGACTCTATCCTAAAAAGTAAACAGCAGTGAGCAAATTTGGACCCAAAGATATTCATTGGGACATTACTTATAGTTGCAAAAATAATCGAACAAGTTAAATGTTTATTAATAGGAGAATGAATACTATGAGAATGAATTTATGTCATGGATATGACTAAAACAGTATAAAAAATATACTAATAATATGATCTCAAGCATATAAAATACATATGCATAGATAAAAGAATATAATTTTAATTAGTGGTTGTCATTTTTCTTTATTCCTTTTGTATTTTCCAAATTTTCCACAGTGGTCATTTATTACTTTAGAAACAGAAAAAAAAATATTATTAAGAAATTCATCCAAAAGCAAATATTTGTGTCAGGGTTATAAACCTAAAATATAGTGTCCTCTGAGGAGGTTGTCTATTGCTGTACAGCAATTTCCAAGGGGATAATTAAAGATCTGTCAGACTTTCCCTTATGTATGGGTCCTTTATATTCAAGGCCTATACGTCTACATAAAGATGTCTACATAGGATGAAATTTGGCACCTAATGTTTGACTTTGGATAGTATTATATCTTGCTTTGGCCAAATTTGAGATTAAAAACAAATTGGATGGAGTTTAGTTTTCTAAGCCATTTTCTTACAACTGGACAATGGCAGATACATGTGAAAAGCAGAGGAAGCCTTGAGTTAGGTCTCAGCCCAAACATATATGTAATGGTTTCATTTATTCACTGGACATGGACCTGGGTCATCAAACTGTTTTTCCTAAGTTTGGTTTGCTTTCCATGTTTCAGGCACATTTGATATATCTGAAGAGGGGATCTGTACTCACTGTCTTGATACCATTTTGGTGGTCTTTCCTCCACCTGGAATGCATCTCACACTTATCGCCTCTCATGTTCTTTAGGCCTAAGTTACCTGAAAGCTCTTCCTTGACGCCTCTTCTGCTGCCCCAACGAGTGTGATCGCCCTCCTCCTTTGAGCCTCCATGACACACGTAGTGTGTTTTTACATTAACTTTCTTTTAGATTGTCAATTTTTTAAGCACAAGGGCTACTATCTTTTATTCCCCATTCCTTGCCCATCTTGGCAGAATTAAACTTATCTATTTAATGAATCAGGTGTTAATTTGGCTGGCCCAGTGTCTCCCTTCTCCCTTCCTCTCTTCATGCAATTTAGATATGATGCCCATCTATCAACTCAAAAAAGTCACTACAAGTAAAGGTAACAATGAATTTTTCAAAACTTCTCCATGAGGTATCTTTCTAGAGTAACCTATTTATAGATGAAAAACAGGGAGTGCAGAGCTACAAACTTCTCATGATTTAAGTTACCAGGGCTCTCCACCATGTTTTATTTAACTTTATAATGTGGAAGAATGATGTGGGCTTCAGTGTTAGAAAGAACTGGTTGAACCTAACGTTGACGCTTATTGGCAGTGGGGTAAATAATTTATCCTCTCCATGCCTCAGTTTCTTGATTTGTAATATGTGAGGTTAATTAATGGCTGTCTCCCAGCCTTGTTGTGAGGACTGTGTGAAATTAGGCATGAAAGCACTTAACATAGTGTCTGGCACACAGATTTAAGTCTCTTCATTCATGAGGGCAGAGGATCCATCATGTCCTGGACAATTTATGCCCTCCTGGAAAGCCAGGGCCAAGCTCCCTAGAATTTGCAGGGCAGTATTTACTTAATTTCTGGGTCTGTTGCTCTGAAATTACTATTCACGTAATACAGGCCCCCAAACAGTGGCCCCTTTTGAAAATTGTGAGGGAACACCGAGATGGAATATTGAATAAATTTCGGTACGCGGGCCTCTCCCTGTTGTGGCCTCTCCCGTTGCGGAGCACAGGCTCCGGACGCGCAGGCTCAGTGGCCATGGCTCACGGGCCCAGCCGCTCCGCGGCATGTGGGATCTTCCCGGACCGGGGCACGAACCTGTGTCCCCTGCATCGGCAGGTGGGCTCTCAACCACTGCGCCACCAGGGAAGCCCCCTATGAATTTTTTATACTCAAAGCAGGAGAGTTTAGTGGGCTCCAGAGCTAAATTGCTTGGGTTAAACGTCCTGCTGCTGTGTTGACCCTGTCTGTTTCTGAGAGAAGTTCTTATCTTTAACAAGAATTAATGATAATAATAGTAGTAATAATAAAATACTTGCCACAAAGAGGTGCTCTGAGGGTGAAATGAGTGTATGTCTGCCAAGCATTTAGAACAGCGCCTGGCATATAGTAAGCAGTCCACCAAAGCTAGCAACTCCTAATCAATTGATTTAAAAGATGGACCATGCTTCAAGTACCATGCTGAGCCAAGTATTCCAATATTGATATGAAGCTTTTGTTGTAGCCCTGGTGTCCTCTTTGGGGGGAGGAAGGGAGTGTATACTTTGGAGACTTGTGCCTCACAGTGGTTTGGACTTGTTAACAGCATTAGTCAAGGAACACAGTGTGCTGAAAAGGTTGCCAGACCCCAAATGAGATAAGGGGCATCCTGTGAGCAGTGACAGACTTGAACACTCCCAACAAATAGACAAGGAAAGTGATGGCTCTGCCTAAGAAATCTTGTCCTTCAGTCTTGACATCACTGATTTTTTTTTTTTTTCGGATGCTGCTGACCATATAAATAAACACAGGAACTTCCTGATAATGGAACATCTTCACTTTCTAATGTAATTTCCACCTCTACTTACAACACGGGCATTTAATATATTGGAAATAAAGTGGTATGCCTGTGTGGATAACCAAGTAACTAGATTATCTGATCTTAATAAATAAAGAAAATGTGTAATTTGCTTTGATTACCAGATCTGTACATTATGGCTAAGTCATTTGATGTTTCAGGGACTGTCTTCTTGTAACTAGCCCTTAACTTTCAGATATTGAATCTCCTCTAATGATCTATCAGTCTTCTTTCTTCTTTCTCCCCTAATGTTCTACCTCTTGTCTGTTGTCCTTCTTTTGAGTCTTTTTTAAACCTAATAATCTACTAAACTTTGATTGAATATCTATTTTAGCTATTATAATCTTTAATTTATAATTTGACAGATTATTTAACAGGTTTTTAAGTTTTTCTCTTCTCCCTCCACCCTGTCTCTTCTTCCTCTGCCTTTTTCCAGTTGTTGTTTGTTTGTGCCTTTTGTGATACGAGATTTCTTCAAATATCTGGTGAACCTAGGTTGTCCATTCATAATTGTGAGGCAATTAAAAAGGTATATTGACATTGTGATCCACAGAAGATTAAGGGAGTAAATCAGATTTCTCATGGGAGGGGCGAGTCCCCAAAATGTCCCAGTCTTAGTTCTTCTCTCTGTCAGTCTCTGAAGAAGAATTTTACACTGCCTGGGAGGTATAAGGCTGAATGCTAGCATTCTCAGAGCTGAATGTGGGCATGGAATGCGAGAGGCTTACTCCTCAGTATGCAGACTTTTACCTAATTGCCCTCACTTTAGTACAGGTGTGACAGATTGAATAACAGCACCAATTCTTTATACATCCCTATATTCATGCCTTTTGCTGTATGACTGCAGTTCCTCTCACCTCAGAGGTAGAGTCTCTTTCTCCATGAGTTAAATCTGAGCTGGCTTGTTACTTACTTTGGGCAATAGATTATGGCAGAATTGAAAGTGTGGCCTTTCCAAGCCTAGGACTCCAAAAACTTTGTGAATTTTGGCCTGTTCTTTCATACCTGTCATCAGTACGAGGACATTTTGAGCTCTCCTGCTGGAAGATGAGAGGCTTGTGCATCAGTACAGAGTCACTCTGGTCATCCTAGCCCAAGTGAGCCTAGATCAGGCAATCAGTCTCCCAATGTGTTTGCATCTCCAGCTAACTCCATATTCATAAACAGTCAATTGTTAATGTTGAATACCACTGTGGTTTTGTGGTTGTTTGTTACAAAGCATTATCGCCATAACAGGTAACTGCTACTACAGGGTTTCACCCTCCTCCTCAGGGCTGCAAACCTCTTCAGAAATTAACCTCTTGCCTCTGCCCAGACTGGGGGTAAGTCACCATGTTATATACAGCAGGAAAGGAACTGGGTTGATTAATTGTACCTTATTTGTACTAATCTTCAACTGATCCTCTTGAGTCACACTCTGGGCCCCATACTCAGGTGTCTCTGATGTGATGATTCCTGAGCTTTTCCAGGGCTCTGTGTCATAAGTGGAGTTGTTTCTTTTTGAATCTCCCTCCGTAGGCACCAGGTTTTGTCCTTTTCCTGTTGGCTAAGTCACCTGCCCATCCACTTTCCAGTGTCTGAGATTTTGCTGCTCATTCTTCTCTACCTTCAATCCTCCTTGGTTTATTTTGTCCTTTAGGGTTTAAACTCCTTTAATTCTTTTCCTCTCACATAGAAAGATTTTAGGAGGAAGTGTGGTTAAATGTGTGTTTCAATTTCGTGTTTAGCCAGCAATATCTCCAGTTATTTATTTTTTCCTCCCTGATTCTAAGTCTTACTTTGTTGTTTGTTGTTTTCTTTTGATTGTTCATCTGCTAAGTGTGCTTTACTTCAGTGTGCTAAATGATATGATTATAAACATCTCTCTGAATAATTTAATAATATAATGATAATTGACTCCTTTACTAACGTTTTCTCTTGTCTGTGTTGAATCTCATATATTAACTCATTCAGTGGCTACTTATCAAGGGTCTACTATGGACCAAGTATTGTGCTAGCACTGGTGAAACAGTGGAGAATGTAATAGATATGGTTCCTTTTCTCAATAAACATAGAGATCTACCAGTTGTCTGCCATGAACACTTCTTTCTGCATTGTCCTAGTAAATGTTATTTTTAAAAATAAATTTATTTGTTTTTATTTATTTTTGGCTGTGTTGGGTCTTTGTGCTGCACACGGGCTTTCTCTACTTGTGGCGAGCGGGGGCTACTCTTCATTATGGCGTGCAGGCTTCTCTTTGTAGTGGCTTCTCTTGTTGCTGAGCATAGGCTCTAGGTACGTGGGCTTCAGTAGTTGTGGCACATGGGCTCAGTAGTTGTAGCTCTTGGGCTCTAGAGTGCAGGCTCAGTAGTTGGGGCTCACAGGCTTAGTTGCTCCGTGACATGTGGGATCTTCCTGGACCAGGGCTCGAACGCATGTCCCTTGCACTGGCAGGCGGATTCTTAACCACTGTGCCACCAGGGAAGCCAACCTAGTAATTATTATTGAGGTCACCCAACAGCTATCTCCATTACTCACTGGGGTTTATAATGTGCTGAGCCAGTTTAAGAATGGAGTCACATAGTTGTCAGCTTAACTCTTGTGCAGTAACTTATCCTCTTTAACTCTTGGAATCTTCAGTGTAGTGCAGAGTCCTAAAAAAAAAAAATAGAATATCTGGTCAACGTTTAAAAACTAGGATTACTCTTCTTTCTCTCTGACACATATACACAAGCATGCATAATCATGCATGCACACACGTACACATTCTGATTTCCAACTTCTTTAGAAAAATCAAAAGATGCTGCAATATCGGGCCACCTTCCTGCATGGCAATGTTAAGCAGAACTCATAGGAGCTGACCTCTTTATTTTTTAATTTTTAATTTTTAATTTTATTTTTGGCTGCACCACGCAGCTTGTGGGATTTTCATTCCCAGACCAGGGATCAAACCCTGGCCCTCCACAGTGAAAACGTGGAGTCCTAAACACTGGACCACCATGGAATTCCAGGGGCTTACCTCTTTAGATAGGGTATGATCTGTCTCATTTGCCAAGGTCCCCACAACCTCTCCTTGTAATAGACCTGTTTTACACGTTTACAGTATTTGCCTGGTCTCTGTGGGCATTTGAGTTTTCTACATGCTCTAGAAATTAGGAAATTGGAGACCTGTATTTAAAATATTCCTAAGGAATATTTAGTTAATCCATAACTTTCAAAGACATGAGACATACTATTACTTTTCCCAAATCATATTCTTTTTCTATTATTAATCAGATATCCCTAAATATAAATGTATTTATTTGTATATATTTTAAAATGTATTTCAATATTTGTTCCACCAGTATTTGTTAATGACTAGGTTGTGGATTCTGAACAGGTTTTCAGCCTTCTTAGGTATCTGTGAAATCCCTAATCTACCTGATTTCCAGCTCTTTATGCCAGATCACTGTCCACAATTGATCTGATCTCTAGCCCCCTCCAAACTGTTTCTGTGTTGTTTTCATTTTCATCTAGTCTCCACACAGTTCTGAAGTCATGACTCTATTTATGCAATTTCGTGCTCTCCCTTCAGAACCAGTCCTCATATTTGCTCTCCATGGTATGTTAGCTGTGAATATTCTTTAAAGACTTTAGCCTGGCTTATTCCTCCAGTCCCTATTGCCTCCTATTAACTTTGGTGGTTCAAAAGAACTGTTCACCCTGCCCCTGCATCTCTGCAGAATGTTAGCTATTTCAGCCCTGCTGAGGCCCACCCCTGCCAAGATCAAAAAAAGGGGTTCAGACATCCTGTAACGCTAGGATCCTATGACAGTTACATTGAGCAAAGTACTCTTGAGATATTAAGATAGATTTGAACACTTGAAATAAACTTTATGATTGGTTTCCACCTATGGAAACTCATGAAGAGGGATTGATTCTCCTCACCTCCTTACGAAAAATAAATCTTTGTTCCTTAGATACTATATGGTGCCCTTATATTTTGCCTGATTCCTTCAAGAGATATGAGATTAATAACAGCAAATATGATCCTAGGGTGTGGAAGTAGGAGGACAATATTACAAGAAAGAGGCTGGTCTCATTCTTCCCTGCAGTGTTCAGTCCACCTCTGGGCATTGTGTTTCCACCTGCACACCATCAAATAAGGGGGAGGTAGTTAAGCTAAAGGGTGTCACCACGAGAAACTTTAGGATAAATTGTGGGAACCCAAAGCCATATTATGTGAGGAAAGGTTGAGAAGAGAAGACTTGGGGATGATTTGAGAGAGGACAAGGAATGTAGTTATCATCAGAACCATCAAATTGTCATGTGGAAGCGAGGGCAGATGACTCCACGGAACTGAAGATGGTTCAATGTGTAGGAACCTAGGCAGACATAGTTGGGCTTTTTTTTTTTTTTTTTTTTTAAGAAGAATAGTTTAAAGAGGAAATTTGCTGCCCAGGGAGAATATTCTGGACCTCTAAGCAGCCAAGCATAAAGTGGATGACCACTTGGTGGGGATGTTGTAGAAGGGATTGACTCATTGATGGGATGGTTGGACCAGATGATTTTTAAAGTTTCCTTTTATCCTGAGATACTAGAGTGTTTGAAATGGTCATGGCAGGTGATTCCTGCACATTAAAAAAGTTAAAATCACAGTATTGTGGCATGTTTTTACATAACCTAGGAATTTATTTACTTCTGCCTATTATAATGGGAATAATAAAATATTAATGTATGAACATGTTCTATTTACTCATATAGCAGATTAGACCTTTTTTTTTTTTTTTGGTCAAAAAGTGCCACAACACATTGTTGAAACAAATTTGGCTTTTTTCCCCCCAAAATTAATCATTTGGTCGATTAAGATAAGAACATAACAAATGTCAGCTTTGGCCCCAATTTCTGGGTTAAAAATAACATTTATTTCTTTTCCTTTTTCCTCTTCTCCTTCCAAATTAGTAGAAAAAAAGATATAAATGCTCATGTTCATATTTTTGCTGAGTTAATAATATGGTAAATCTGGACAATCTAGTTAGGAGGACTTATAATTGAATAATTCATTCTCGTCTCTATCATGTTGGATGAACCTCAGCCTTATTAACTTTTCTCCCCATAGCCTTACCTAACCTTCTCAATCTGAATTCTTTCCATTTTCTTCCATGTCCCTGGACCACTTCCTGTGCTTTGACTAGGGAGCGGCCATTTGTGAACATGTTTGTTGGCCCCTGTGGATGACAAAAAGGAATCTGTCTTGTACATTTTTGTAATCTCCACAACACCTATTGCCCTCTCCTGCATGAAGTGATTCTCAATAAATGTTTGTGGTTTTAAATGATTTTTATCATAAGCTCATTCCAATTATTCACCACAAGTCTGGTCTAGTAGTTAATATGCTAGCACTCATTAAATAGCTCCTGTGAGATTGTGATGAAGCACTTTGGAAGTTATAGATCACTACCATTATGTGAGAAGATGACAAACCTGATGGCTCTGGACATGTCGGAGCATGGCTGAAAAGGAAATGCGTCTGATTTTTTTTTTTAAACACAGTTTTAAAGAGGGGCCTTTTCCTATGGTCTGGAGCCACAGTCTCCTGCGCTTATACAGAGTTGCGAAAGAACAGAGAACACCTGAATCTAGTCCCAGCTCTACTACCAGTTAGCAGTGTTGCATCGGGGCAAGCATTGAGCCTTTCTGGTCTTAGGTTCCTCATCCATAAGACAAAGGAGCTGAAATTCAGTGGATTTCTAGTCCCTACCAGCTCTAATATTCCTTGAGAGTAAGTTGAGAGATTCCCCCTATGGCAGACATTGTTCCCTTTCTCTACACTGCTTACAATGTGTGCAACTGCAGACAAGTGATTTAGCCTCAGTGTGGCTCAACTTCCTAATTTATAAGATGGGGAATACCTATTTCTTAGTGTTGTGATCAGAATTAAATGAGTTGATGCATGTGAAGTATTCAAACAGTGATGCAGAAGCAGCACCAACTTAATGTTAGCTCTTTTATTTTGCTACTTTGCTGAAAATATGTTAGCTCATCACCAACTGTTAAAATTACAGTGAATTCCTGACATGGTGCCTGGCACAGCAAGTACACCCAATATGGGTTTTAAATCTATTTTCTATCATTTCTCTTTCAAGAAGCATTATATAAAGTTGTATTTCCATCTGTTCTTAGAATATGTTGATCACTCACTCATTCTGGTTCACAATTTGCTATCTTCATCTCCTACTCTGTGATGCTCAGCATGTTTGCTTTTACACAACCAAACTTTGGCTCCTGGCTCATTGTCCTATGTTCTGGGAGAGACTTTGGCCTTGCCATTTCCATGTTCATAGAACTCATCAGCAGCATGGATGGAGACAGATGGCACAAGAGATGGTGTCTTTGGAGTGTCTGAGTCTAAGAGTCTAATGGAAGGTTCAGCGTGAGAATGCACTGATCTTCCAGAACCTTTATTTTGGCTTGGAGCATGATGTTACATTGCCATAATGGAAGGTCAGTCATTTCAGTTCAATACATCAGAAACTTAATTAACTCTGTTGAGCCTTTGATGTGTGATGAGCTCTGTTCTAGTTTCGTGAATGTGAAGAAATATATTCCACTGAAGGTTGGAGAGAGAAAGCTATGACGCTTTCTATGAAGGAAACAACAGTGGGGCCTTTGGTCTTAAAGAGTTTGCAGTCTTATTTGATGTGGTGTTCTAGGTATTCTGAGAACAGTATGCCTTAGAACATGGTTACTGACAAAGAAACTCATTGCATGCAAAATCCTTTAATACATGTAATATCGTTTAATCCTTTATCACTATTATTTGATTTTTTTAAATCAAAGGGTCAACTGAACTTGAGAGTTTAAATAAGGTACCAGCAGGTAGCCAAGCCAGAATGTGAACTTGGGACTTCTGACTCTAGGGTGTGTTCTTCAAGGTGCTCAGAGAGGAGAATGTAATGGCATTTCTGCCAAAGAAAGCTTGGGTAAAATGTAGAGCTTCCTAGTACCTTTTACTGGTTTTATTGTTAGTCTGCAGTACATCTCTGATTCTCTAAAGTGATCCACAGTTTTCCAACTATGAATTCTGATAGAGTCATGATTTAAAGCTTCAAACATATGATTATGAGATGGTGGTTCTCAGCATTTACCACAGCCTTCCTGCTAACCACACAGCAGCCAACTCTCAAGACTCCTTTAGAAGAGCAGAGGAATTTTTCTCCGCATAGGCGGCCCTGTTCCATGGGAAAGCATTAGCAGTGACAGATGACTCTGAATGAGTGCTCGAATCTGAGGTAAACTTGAACCTTAGCTCTTCCATAAGAGGAAGCCACCATCAGAGTATTTTCCATGAATAAGTGTGAAAGGCATCATGTGAACAATTTTGGTGACTCTCTTTTAGCCTTTGGGAGAATTGCTGTAAATGACTCAGCATGCAGTGGGAAATATTATTTCTTGGAGTCAAGTCTATTTACATGGATATTTATAGATATTTATAGATATTTCCTTCAGCAGACGTGGACGATCCCATTTTTGAAAAGCACTTAAAACCTGTGGAAAAACAAAGCGGAATATACTTTAAAAAATCTGCCACAGAAAGGATAATAACAGCTTCCATGTCTGAAGACAACAGACAGGCATAAAATATAAGGGAATTATTTTATCCTGGACAAGAGAATTGCTGTTACAGCAAATTTTGACCCTGTCACAGTCTGGATAACTCTTAGGTTTAAAACTTCCACTCCCACAGACCCCAGTCCACAGAGGAGATAACTGATCTGGGGCTTAGCAGTACTGGCAAGGTGGCGTATTATGGGATTTAGCTATAGAGAGTTTGCTCCCCAGGAGAAGAACTGCAGGAATTTTAAGAACTTACATCAATTCCCTTGGGTAGAAGCAGTATGTCTAAGTATATTTCAAGTAAATCCTCAACTCAACACATAAAGCTGCAGTTACACCACGCCTTTAAAAGGAAATTAGCACGGGAATGAGGCCAGACTGACCCTCCCAGAGACAAATCCACCATATATCTCTTCAGTTGCCCTGTCAGTCTGTTTTAGTCACATGTTAGAGAGGCTATCATTTTCACTGAAAGCACATTCGCCTCCCCTCCCACCCCCTCCACCACCACATGGGTTTCAGGTTCCTGAATTTTCTTTTAGGCCCCTAATAGCATACTTCAATTTGGATTGTTTCTTTAGACATTGTTTCTCTAGCAAATTGTTTCAGATCACAACTCTTTTTTCTGACACATTTTTAAACATTGGTTATCATTTCTTTTTCTTAAAGGAAGTCCTCAATAATGGTCTTAGGAAGGCAGATTTGATCGACCTCAGTAGATTTGATACAACCTCAGTGAACTGTTGGTGGGATTGTAAACTGGTATGGTCGCTATGGAAAACAATATGGAGGTTCCTCAAAAAATTAAAAATAGAACTATCGTATGATTCAGCAATTCTACTTCTGGGAATACATCTGAAGGAAATGAAAACATTATGTTGAAGAGATATCGGCACCCCCATGTTTATAATTGCATTATTTACAATACCCAAGACATGGAAACCACATAAGTGCTCATTGACGGGTGAATGGATAAAGGAATTGTGAGATAGATAAATATATATATTTGCATATATATATATAAAATTCAGCAATAAAAAAGAATAAATAAAATAATAAAATAATAAGAAATAAAAATAAGAAAGAAAGAAAAATGGAGGAAATTCTGCCATTTGTGACAACATGGATGGACCTTGAGGGCATTATGCTAAGTGAAGTAAGTCAGACAGAGGAAGACATATACTGTATGATCTCACTTACACGTAGACTCCAAAACAAAACAAAACAAAATAAAAACAAACTCATTCAAAAAGAGATCAGATTTGTGGCTACAGAGGCTGGGGACAGGTGAAGGCAGAATTGGTTGAAGGTGGTCACAAGGTACAAACTTCCAGTTATAAGATAGATAAGTACTAGGCATGTAATGTATAACATGATGACTATAGTTAACACTGCTGTATGGCATGTATGAAAGTTAAGAGAGTAAATCCTAAGAGTTTTCATCACAAGGAAAAAAATTTTCTCGTATTTTTTTGTATTTGTATGAGATGAGGGATGTTAACAAAACTTATTATGGTAATTATTTGACAGTATATGTTATTCAAGTCATTATGCTGTACACCTTAAAATTTACACAGTTGCTGTATGTTAATTACATACAGTAAACTCAATAAAAGGTGGAACATACAGAAAAAAATCCCTCAGTCTTTGAATAAATGCAATATACCTTGGTGGCATAACAACTAGGTTGCTTAGATGAGGGTGCTTGCTAATTATGGCAACTTAGCATAATGACTAGGGTCATTTATTCATGTTGCTGGTTGTTTTTCAAATGTGTCCTGGGAGAGAGTGGCAATAAATAACCGTTCTAGCTTCTTCACTAGAGATGGTGAGATCCTATGGGTTTATGTGGAAAAAAATGGGATAACAACACAGATGGTGTCACAAATTCATAAAGCTAATGTTTTATCTATCTGATACCTACCAATTTTTAATGGTTTTAGCCCCAACCACACATTAGAAGTAAATCTCATTGACTGCAGAGTTTAATGATAGCACTATCATCTGTGTGTGTTGGAAGTGGCACCTTTGAAGACAAACGTAAGACATGGGTGGCACAGGTTCTAGGCCCTGTCACTTGATGGACCCACTTCTGGATTAGCCAGTTGCTTTTGCTTCTAGTCATCTGCATCAAATGAGTACATTTTGAACTATTCAGAATTATCTGACACGATTCAAGTTGTGGTGTGGTGTTTCTCCCATTGACCTTTTTGCCTGTTGCTTGACCTTGGTTAAGTACAGAGTCACAACATGGATATCCTGTCATTTCATATTCTGGCCAGGTCTTATATCTATCTCAATGTGTATCTATGATGTGGTCTTTCTGTCTAATAGGGGTTAATATGGAATATATATTATGAGTTTGAAACAAAAACAACTATTGTTATTTTTGTAGAGTGATGACCAATAAGCCATCACTCCATTTGACTGTAACTGATCACAGAAGTAAGTTATTGTCTCTTCAACACTGTAATGATACCATGACTGTTTTTAATGATTTCCAACATAGGAAGAAAAACTAAGAACTCAGAACTCAGGGTGGGTGTGGTAGGGGAATTATAGTATAAAATCCATATGTTTTAGAGTTGGTTGTACTATAGGAGGTTAGACGAGCTCAGGTATGTTTTGGGTTAGTCTAGTCCCTCAAACTATTTCTTTCAAATGTTTTCTCTCAACCAAATCTGAAACACATTTTGCCAAAACCTTTTTTCCCTTAATTTTTAAAGCCATGTGTATTTAAAGGGACATTTAATCCATATGTTTTGGCTCATTTACACTTAACTCATCAAGATATTGTTTTTAAGAGCTATTTGAGCTCCACGAGACTCATTTTATAAGTCTTTTCTTCCGCAGTACTAGGAAGTTGTGTTTTGCTGGAAACAGAAATGGAACCCACAAAATAATTAAGTTTGGATGAAAAATGAGAATGTACAATATTTTTGAGAGCCACCAAACTTCACTTGGAAGAAGCATGTTATTCTCTTGCCGTTTTTTAGTTACTTCTTCTAAGTACAAATATGCTTTGGCCAAGCTGCTAAATTTGATCATCTATTAAATCTTTATTTCCCAGTTAAATGTCTTAATACATATTGCTCAAAACATCTTCTTTAGCGTAAAGGATAAAAGCAAGTTCAAAAAATAAGGAGAGCCTAAGATGGCGGCGCCCGAGGCCTTGGCGTGCCCAGAGTTGCTGGTTCTGTGAGGTAGCGGCGGCAACGACCTTGGAGGACACAGGCCACGTCCCGGGAGGCGGCGCCAGTGAAGAGCTCAGCGTCGGGCCCCAGCGCTCCCCCCCCCCCCCCCCCCGTCCTGTTCGAGCTGTGTGGGCGGGCGGTGAGCGCCCCCTATGGGGGTTTTGGAAAGCGAGGTGTGGGCCCTCCCAGGCCCAGTACATCAAAGCATCTTACCTCTGCTCAGTATGTATTAACTTGGAGAGGATTGAGGAAAACTGCCCTCAAGAAAGGCCTCTCCACTCAGGCCATTTGGCGCTGACTATGGGATGAGCTGATGAAGACAAGGCCTTCCAGTTTGGAAGTCAGTTAAGGCACCAGGTAGAACTCTGGCCTGACTTCGCACAGTGAAAGCAGGGATAGCACACAAACACAAGCTGGGTACTGGTAAAGTGCAGGGGCAGGCATGGAATGAATTTGGGAAGAGGTCTCTGATGGCTTGTCACAAAGCTCTTTTCATTTGACATTTGTCACTGACTTGCTTGTTCACCATGTTTGCAGGTGACACAAAACAGGGAAAGGTAGTGATCACGGTGGATGGCAGATCCTGGATTCAGGTCTTGACAGGGCTGGAGCAATGGTCAAACCTAACAAGATGAAATTTAGCAGAATAAACCAACTCTCCACTTGAGTCTAAAAAATTCTAATTACATGACCTCAGGGAAGTGGGTGGAGGGGTCTGGCTTAGCAGCAGCTAATATAAAAAAGATTAAGGGGGTTTAGTCTACACTGTGCTAAAGCCACTCATATAATGACTGTGTCCTGAGCTGTGTGAACTAATGTAACTATAATGTAGACTGAAAGCCAAGGGGGACGATAGACCTGCTTGACTCTGCAGTGGTCAGGCTATCCCTGGAGTATGGAGAAAGAAGTCAAAGCCACATCATGTGAGTCACATTTGGAAGACTGGAGATGTTTTTCCTGAAAAAGAGAAGACTTGGGGAACATGAACTGTCTTGAAATATTTGAAAGAGGGATTAACAGACTTGTTCTGGGTGGAAGCTAAAGGAGGATAAATTTTTGCTAAACTGTAGAATTTTTAAACTCTGAGGTTATTGGTGATGAAACAAGCTAATTCCAGAGGTAATAAGCTTCCCATCACTAAGTGTTTAACAGAGTCTGGATAACCACCTGACACAAGGGTACTACTGTATCAATAGAAGAAGTTTGACATTGTTGGAGATATTGGACAAGATGACTTTTAGGGGTCCTCTTAGCCCTTAGACTAATAAGATTCTATTATTCATTGGTTCAAATATAACTCACTGGAGCTCTCATTTAAACAGAATTCCTTTTGCTGCTCCATAATTAGGTGACAGGACAGATTGAGTTCAATAAACATTTACTCAAACTTAAAAAAAAAATGAGATTATACAAAGAGTGAGCTCTAACTCCTTCAGAAGTTGATGCAGAGCTATAAACTTGGACCTTCAGGCTGCCTTTTCTTTCCCCCCTGCATTTCCATAGAGTGTTCTGGCTGCTCTGTCTCTCAATGCTCCTTCTGCTGTGTTTCAGGGAGATGGGGAGCTACTGTTGTCTGTATCTGCTGCAACTTGAGTATCCTCAGATTTTTCCTACTAGGTAGAGGGATGACTCTAGGACGCTTATTAAATATGTAGTAGGATTTCCCATCTGTCTAGATTTCCCAGGAAGTTCAAGTCCTGAAGATATTCCTGAAGAGATTTCAAGAAAGTCAGTATATGCCTTATATTGGGCAGTGTCACTGAATAGTTATGAGGGTGATAAAGCCATTCAGATCAGTAATGACTTGATGTTAAAGTCTCATCATTTCAGGGAGGAATTGAGCAACTTTGAAACAAATTGTGTCCATTGAGCCTCAATATCCAGTGAAAATGAATGACTCTCAACCAAAAAAAAATGTTCTACAATTCAATTCACATGCCTCAGAATTCTTTGATCCGCATTTCTGGAGTGAGTTGAGTTGTCAACACTCTGCTTTTCTTCTCGTGTTTGAGTGAACATATGAGTAAAAATCTATTGCAATTGAGAAGTCAGTAAAAATTAATAAGATTTTATTTCATAGTAAAGTATAAGAATGTGTTATATTTGTATATTGTTATAAGTATATGATACTTATACCAATGAGTATTGATTGATATAAATAAAAATATTTAATTTGTAAAAATACATCTCTGAATCTTGTTTGCTAGTATTTTATTCAAGGTGTATATATCTTCATTTATAAGTGTTATTGGGCCATAATTTCTTTTCTCACATTTTGTCTTGTTTTGCTATCAGTACTATATTTGCTCAGTAAAATGGATCAGATGACTTGTCATCTCTTTCTTTGCTCTGAAAAGTTTATATAACATAAGAAATATCTGTTTCTTAAGGGTGTGATAAAATTCCAAGTAAAAACTTAGGTTGGGTGCCTTTTGAACTACAATATTTTGGCTATTAGTTTAATTTCTTCAGTGATAATTGATTTGTGAAATTTTTTAACACATTTGTTTGAGTCAGGTTTGGTGATCCATGTAACTTTTCTGGAAAATTGTCCATTTCAGCTAAGTGTTCATCTAAGTATGCAAAATTTGCCACCTGAAAATGAAAGATGCATTATTTCTTTCCCACATCACAAGCTAGAAGTAGATAAATTGCTTTTCTTGCTGAGTTAAATTTAACTTTTGTAGCAACGAAACAACCAGTTTTTGTTCTGTTTCCAATGAAGGTTTTTCTGTTTGATTTTTTGTTTGTTTTTCTGCGGTACGCGGGCCTCTTACTGTTGTGGCCTCTCCCGTTGCGGAGCACAGGCTCCAGACACGCAGGCTCAGTGGCCATAGCTCACGGGCCCAGCCGCTCCGCGACATGTGGGATCTTCCTGCACTGGGGCACGAACCCGTGTCCCGTGCATCGGCAGGCGGACTCTCAACCACTGCGCCACCAGGGAAGCCGTGAAGTAGGTTATTTTGCCATCAAATAACTGTAGGACATTTTGCTTTTTTTTTTTTTTTTTTTTTAAACCAGTTGGCAATGCATTTAAATAATGCCACCCCTAACTCCAGAGTCAAGAACTAGAGATTTCCAAAATGCTTCTAATTTTCTTAAACTCTGTATTTCCTCACCAATAAAATTGAAAATAATACCTTGCTATCTTATAGGGGTAGCTATGTTAAAGTATATAATGACTCTACTAGCCTCCATCCAAGGTTTGTGTGTGTTAAATTACCGGGATAAGTTTTTATTAATATATCCCTTTGCTTTAGAGAAAATGTACTTAGTGAAAACTGTTATTTGCCTAAGAGAGTTTTCCTCTATGTATAAGCAATTAGAATTGAATCTGGGGCTTTGGGCTGTTGTTTCATCATCTTAATTAATTAACAGTGTAAAGTTAACTACTTTGTCTAATTTGAGTTATCAAACAAGTAGACTGGCCAGATTAATTTAAAGCAAAACAAACAAAAAGTGATTATACCTAGTTAATTGTAGTTCTAATCAATTCAATAAGTAAGTTAAATAGTCAAAAGTATTTGTGTTTTTACACACATCTTAGATCAGTGAGGATGATTTTGCTGACTTACTAGTGATTGTATGAAAGTAGCAGGTCTGAAGATATTGTTCAGCCATAAATCTATAGGTTTTCTGCTGCTGCAAAAGTTAAAATGCATTTGGCATGGAGAGAAACTTCTCTACCCTAAGCCTGGCAGGACAGTGAAGGTGATGTGAGAAGAAAAGTTCAAGAGATGAAGTCAAGAAGCTAAACTAGGTGTTCTGTTAAGTTTGGGACACACAGTTAACTAACTAAAATCATTCTTTTGGAGAAGGAGGTTATATTCAGTATCAGCTCAACACCCTCTCATTAGCAACACTTGATTGGTTTTGCCCTTTATCTTTAAGTTCTTAACAAGATAAGTGTCTTATATTGAGCGTAAGTGAAATCCAGTCTAGTTAAGTAACTTTTTCTTTCTTGTAACTTTGCCTTAGACTTCATTATTCCAAGACTCTTTTTGTCTCGATTTTCTTGTCAATTTGAGTATTCCTTTCTCTGTTAAACCCTACCAGGGAAAGAGCTTCCAATTTCTCCTAGCAGGACCATTTGTCTTACTGACTAAAATTTCAGATCAAAGATATAAGATTATGAGATCAGAAGTTTGTGTCCTTTTTATACTTCCTTGCATTATTCTCCTTAAGAAAGTTAAACTGTATCACCTAGTAATAAATCTAAATTTTATTGGTGGGGATCTCTGACCTTTCTGTGACCAGCAGATTTCTATATCTCACCTAACTCTTCACCCCTGGAAAATAATAATATGTGATAGATAGTGTTAAAATGAGTGGAGTTTTCTAAGCAATTAAATTTGAATTTTGTGCAACAAAGACTGTAACTTCCTATTTGTAGGTAGAATTGGCATCAAAAAAATAATGGAAAGAAATCCATACTGGAATTCTAGCTCTGCCATATTTTCAGCTGGGTAAATTTGATGAAGTCACTCAAAATTTCTGAATTTTGGTATACACATTCATAAGAATAATAATAATCCATCTCATAGAGCTATTATAAAGATAAAATGAAAATCCTTTTTAAAGCACCAGTAAGGTGTCTAACACAGAAGACTCTCAGTATCTATTCCTATTTTTCTCAGTAGCTACATTAACAGGAGACTGTTCTGTTCCAGGCTCTATTTCTCACAAATGATATCACCTTGGTAGTTCCCATAAATGTTCCAAGTTCCCGTTTTCTTAACTGTAGAATGGGAAGAAGTACGCTCCCATATGAAAGATCTGTCTTAGAGAACTTGTGTACCTATCAAATGAGAAACTAATATGCAATAAACTTGGAAAATTATAGAGTACTAAGGAAATAGAAGCTGTTCTCTTTTAAGTAGGTATTAATTCAGGCACTGATATTGTATATATTGTATTTTACCACAAAAACACACAATAGATAAACATTCAGGAAAGAGGCGTTCTTAATATCCAAGATCATATTTCATCACATTTATCCTTGATCATTTTCTAAGTTCATGTGCAAACAGAATTCTAAAAAATGATTTTTTTCTGACTATTGACATTTATTCTTTTACAAATATAATTGTGGGTCACTGAAATCCCCTTAGCTTCCTGAGAAACAACTAAGAGCACATTGAATCTTCTCCTAGGGAAAAACAATATGTGTGTGTGTGTGTGTGTGTGTGTGTGTGTGTGTGTGTGTGTGTGTGTATGTGGGCAAGAAAAAAATCAGTTTTATTTTGAAGGAAAATAAGTGGAAATTTTTAGGTTGAAAGGACATGGAATTATTTAGCAAGGTCAAATTAAAATGAATATTGTTAGAAGTTTTTAATTTTATTATTTTTTTAGGATACAAATTGCCTGGATAGTGTCACTTGACAGAATAACTTTGCTTGAGTGGCATAAGATTGTCTTTTCTTTTGTTTTTTTTTTTTGATAATTGCATCAGATTTGGAGAAGAAATAAGAATTGTCTCTGTTATTGTCATGTAGCCTCTTTTGAACAATAGAATTGATTTGCCAACATGCCAGGTCACTGACCAGAGCCATAGAAAAGAAGGGTTTGACTTTTGTTTTCAAAATTAGGTTTTGTATGAAAGTTTGAGAAATTTCAGCATGTTTCTCATAATCCTTTTTTTTTCTTTTTTTTTCTGGAAATTGGAATAACACATGACCTCACTTTACGTGATTAGGTGTCACTTGGTTGCATACATGAGCTTTGTGCTGATTCATGGAGAGTCTGTGATAATGCTTAGAAATACCTTGAATTAGTTTCTGGGCTTTAGGATGGGGCCGCTTGATTCCCTGTCGTCTGAGTTGGAACAACCCTGTTTTATTCCACAGCCATCTAGTTGGAGAGTGAGGAAGAACAATCTACTCGCCAAGCAACAAAGGGATTGAGGTAGACAGAAAGTAATTAGTTTTTAATGATCTTTTGGAAATCCCATGAATAGATTGATTTCTGTTTTGATCTTGTTTGAATTAGTAGATGCTTTTGAGTCTTCAATCCCACTCCAGCACACATTGTTTCTCCATTTCACAGTCTGGTGCTCCCGCTGTTTAGGGTTTACTTGGACCATTGTTCCGTTTTGTAAGGCTCAGCCCAGTGTTTTGTGTTCTTCGGCTTTAAACATTGTTGTGGTGTTTTCCTTTTATTTCTATAGCTGTTTCCTCTTGGGAATTTGATGGGGTTATTATCACTCACACTGGACTAACGTCCAAATTGGAGGTTCTTAGTCAATTGGTTTCTCGCTGAGAACCTCCGTGCTCCTTGCTAAGAGACATCTCAGCCCTGTCTTGGTTACAGCCCCAACTTTTCCTTTCCCCCTTTTAGGATTATGTGAGTTATTTAGAACCAACATTAATGAGGCTGCAAGGAAGCAGTTTGTATGGCTGGAGTGGCTGTTATGACGAAAGCCTTTTCTCTATAATACACAGTAATTTGCTTCTCACCAAAGCTTTCCAGACAATGACAACATCCTCACTTTTTACTCGAGGGTTGTCACCAACTCCCTGTCTCACTGTCAGATGGATGTCTACATTCTTACACTCTGCTTCCCACTTGTCCATCCAATTTTTAGACACTTTTCCTTGTCCGGAAGGTAGTAAAGGATTACAACTTTTTTTATTCTTTTTGTTTGATTTTTTTTTTTTTTTTGGTCAATCAAACTATGCATGTATATTTATTTAAAATTATTTTTCAAGAAAATGTGGAAAATGGGGAAAAAAATCTCCAATTTCCCACCAACCAGAGACTTTCAACACTTTAAAGCAGATCTTCTGTTTTTTATATAATTATATTCTTTGATATATGACTATTTTATGTGAGTATGCTTTAAAATAATTTTTCACTTTAAAGTGATCATCTTTCCATGTCAAAAAAAAATACAGATCTCCATGATAATGTTTAAAGACTGCCAACAAAAGTATTGTATCTTTATGGCCCTGGCTTTAGGATGGCTTTAGGAAGAAAACAGAAGTAATTTAAAGATAGTAAGAGAAGATCAAATAAATACCACTACTGAAGTCCTCTAGAAAGGAGAAATGAGAAGAAACAGGCTTGAAAAGTTCAAAAGAAATTACCTTCTGGTGTGAATCAACAGAACACTACCTAAACACTGCACTTACATTTAAGCGTGAATTCGCATTTTGGAAGTTGAATCCATGATGAGTGTTGGGATTTCAAATCTCCTCAGTCTGTCCCTCACCTCCCCTAACTCCACAGGACAGAGGAGGGAAGTGGGCAGAGGAAGAGAGTGCAGGATAGAAGTGGAAGGTAACGTACAGGAGCCACATTGGAAAAGAGAGGAGAAGGCTGGACTAGCAGGCTGGGAGAAGCTTTAAGAGAGGAAAAGGGAGAGGAGGCTTCAGGATATTTACAGCCAACATTCCATTTAGCACCAGGCACCCAGTGGAGAACAGGCAATTTATCCTTGTCGTAGACCTGGCAGCACTGCTTCTCTAGCCGCCAGGCATTTTGTTCCCAGAAGAAGGGGCTACTCGGGAATAAAGGGAAGGTTGCCGGTGAGGGTAAGGAAAGGCTTTCAGGGCCAGTAGCACCCTTAATCCTTTTCAGCTTAGATTACAGCCTTCTCACTTAGCCTTCTGTATTTGTTTATTATTCTCTTTTCATTTCCATTTTGTGTTTTGTATAGTTGGGTATCTCTAGCTCTCTATTTCCTTCTTTTAGCTAAGTGTCGTCCTTTTAAAAAAAAAAAAAAGATCCTCTTCTAACTATGCTAACTATAAGTTACTAATGTTTTTTCCCTTCAATTTTTTTTTATCTCTGGGGAACCTAACCTCCACCAAAAGGACCAGTGGTTGCTTTCTTATGTACCAATGACTAAGTTTAGATACACATAATGGCAAGTATGCATTTGTTCAGTGTGACCTTTGGGGTAATTTGGACTTTCGGAATTTTTCCAAAATAAGGAAGGAATTATAACAGTTGCTTATTGTTCTTATGAATTCAACCTCATCCATAATCCAGCATTTTGGGAATTTTCTACCTTTCCCGGTAGAAGTTGTCAAGCTCTAGTAAAGACACTTAGTATCCTAATCATGAGACATATTTTGTGTAGTATGGCCTACTTGCTCTGCAGGGGAAAAAAGTGGCAGGATTAGGCAGTGGATTTAAATTCCAGCTCTGTCTTCTTCTAGCAAAATGGTCTTCTAACTATACTTTGGTTTCCTCACGTATTTAATGAGGATATAATAGTATGTACCTTATAGGATTGTTGTGATAACTAAAGGACATTTTATATGTACCTGGTACTTAATATGTTCTCTGTAAACAGTAACTGATGGCTTTATTATGATTGTCTATGTTAATAATAACTATTAGCTATAACTTCAAGATGCTTGTATTTTGTTTACAGGTTAAAATTATCAGATGCTGATCACCTAGAGCCCACTTAAAGTATTTTTCAGTGTTAAACTGTATGATGGTAACCATATTTTCAATTACAGGCACTCAGGTGAAGAAAAGATGTATGTGGACCAGCAGATGGGGAAAAGAAGACCTCCCTGAAGAGGTGAGGACTGAATTGGGCCTAGAAGAGTAGACAGAATTTAGAATACGCAAAATGGGATTTAAGGTTCAAGAGAAAGGAGGTCAGGGACCAAAGTATGAGTAAGCATATAACAAAAAATGGCAGGGTTTCAGACCTGTTTTTCTGGGTTATTTGGCAGCATTTATTCTTTCTCTTCTTTTTCCTTTTTATTAGAGGCCTTTTATTAAATTTCATTGAATTTTTTTAGCCGTTACCTGTGCCAAAATAATAAATATGCTCATAATATTATATCACTTTAAATCCTTAAGAATTGGGGCATTTTACTATTCAGCTGTTGCTTTTAAAGAATACCATCTTGGAATTAATTCCTGAAAGCTATATTTGCATTATTGCATATATGCTAGGCAAATAGAAAGAGTTTATATTCCTAGGGACAACATTAAATTTCTAAGGAAAAGCATTGCACTTCAACAAACAGTAAACAACATCTAGTGTCTGTGCTGGCTGTTCCTCCACTGATTAAGGAAAAAATAATTAGTAGTCTACTGTAGTAAGACATGGTGCTACCGAAACGCTCCATCCCTACGGTTACCTCATATCCTCAGCGCTTCCCCATAGTCACATCTGTGAAGGAAGCTTCGGAGGTGGGGATTTAAAAAGAAGTGGAACCATCCAGAGAGTCGGGGGTGGGGGGGCGGTGGGCAGTGGGGGGAGTGTGCTGAGGACTCTACAAATGAAGCGAGTTAAAAACATAAACAGAGGGACTTCCCTGGTGGCGCAGTGGTTGAGAGTCCGCCAGCCGATGCAGGGGACACGGGTTCGTACCCCGGTCCGGGAAGATCCCACAATGAAAAATTGTCCCACTTGAAATGCTAGTAGTGCCCTTGTCGGTAGACAAGGGACTAGGTGATTCAGAAACATCTCTCCTGACTTCTTCTGAAGTGATAAAAGGGGCCATGGCTGTGTTAGTAGTTATATTTTATAATTTTCACTTGTATGCTTCTTACAGTGTATGAAAACCCAACCCTTACTTTCCAAGCAAGACTACATTGGTTTTTCTTTAGGTGTTCTGTTTATATGCCCCTTGTAACCCTTATCACAATATATTAATCACTGTATTCCATACCACAAAAACATAAGCATGGATACCATTCTATTCATTGCTGGTTTTGCAGTGCTCAGCGCAGAGTCTGGTTACTAGTAGGTGCTCAATAACACTTGTTACTATGAGGACATAGCAGTTTCTCTGTCATCTAGAAAGCCCAGGAAACAAGCTTGAAAGCATGAATCTGTGTTTACTGCACCTCCTCCCCGTCTCTAGAAACCCTAGTTTGTCTTAGAAAACATTAGTGTTTCAGTGGTCATTAAGTACACCACACGTTTTCATTCTTGAATTCTTGCTCCTTTCCCAACTGAGGAATACTCTGATAACTTGGGGTTCTCATTTGGTCACCAGCAACCTTTTAAGAAGTAAAGTGCTGCTTTTTGAGTCTGGCCAAGCAACTGTTGGCTTACAAGGATTAGTTTTCACTTCAGCTCCGTTAAGTTGTAGCTCCGTTTCCTCCCCGGTACTTTGAGTGATAGCGCTATTACCAGACTCGGGATCTGTTTTCAAAATGTTTGGCCAGAGTAAAAGCACCACATCTGATTTTTCAAGCAGACCATTTAATTCATCAGAATTGTCAGTTCTCATTTTCTACCTATTCAACTTTGAAAGAGTATTTTCCCTTGTGGCATTTGTATATACATCAGCATTATTTTCCTCTTTCTTATCTTTCCAATAGGCTTTCATATATTTTAATGTATGGAGCACTTCAGGTTGGCACTGGCACTTTTTTTTTTTTGCGGTATGCGGGCCTCTCACTGTTGTGGCCTCTCCCGCTGTGGAGCACAGGCCCCGGACGCGCAGGCTCAGCGGCCATGGCTCACGGGCTTAGTTGCTCCGCGGCATGTGGGATCCTCCCGGACCAGGGCACGAACCCGTGTCCCCTGCATCGGCAGGCGGACTCTCAACCACTGCGCCACCAGGGAAGCCCGACACTGGCACTTTTTATTACTAATTAAAACATCTCAAGGCTACTTTGAAAAAGAACTAATTTTCCATTTTATTGATGAGGCTTCAGTTGTCATGTGACTTGCCTAAAATCCCTTAGCAAGTAAGTTGAGGGGTTAAAATAAGAACTAAATATCCTTGATTCCTAGTTATTTGACTTTAATGCTTTTTTCTTTCCCCCTCTTCCTTTCTCCCTCCCTCCCCCCTTCCCATTCTTCATTCCTCCCTCTCTCCTTTCCCCTTTCCTTTCTTTCTTTCTCTTCAGGAACTTCATTATTTACTTTCTTTTATATCTTACATGAAATAGCTAATTTTCTCACTATAATTATTGCCTCAGGCTTAGCAGTCAGGGTAGACCCAAGTAAAGATTGTTAACTTAGGTTAGACAGTCAGCAGTATGGAATCTGCTCACCCTCTCTCTCTCACCTTTCCTTATACTTCTCCCATATTCTTAATACCCTCTTTCATCAATTTCTTGAAAAAAAAAAAAGACCACTTTTGTCTACTATCTCCCACCTTTTCCCATCCTTTTATTCACTATTATAACCTTTTCTCACTAAAGCTTTTTTCTTCCTTCCTCCCTCTCTCCCTCTTTCTTTCTTTCTTCTTTTTTCCTTTTTTCTATTGCAGGCAGCATATTTTCAGGTTTTGTGTTCTTTCTCTCCTTTTTTGGGGATGAGGGCAGTATGGTGGTGGGGTATGTGTTTCCACACAGAAAAAAGTTTAAAAGTGCTGAATGAAACTTTATGGCATTCTAAAATGTGGATTAGGTTGTGGTGTACTGGTTCTTTTTGAATTAATGTAGTTTCATCAAATGGCTGAAAAAAATCAATCGGCATACTTAAGAAAATGTATAATGAATACATAGAAAGTGGACCTACATATACTTCAGTCTCTAAGTGGGTAAAGAGAATTATCTTTAACTTGATAATGTGTTTGAGAAAAGGACAAGACATTGACTTGGGAAATCACTGCCCTCCTCCCTGGGAGAAATACAAGGATTACTGGTATTATAAGATTGCAGATTATGGTTACTGAATGGAAGGATTACTGAGACACACTTGCCTCGGGCTCAAAGAAGACAATGGGAATTAAGAGTCTACAATGAATAGAGATTGGTATTTACTGTATTTCCAAGGTTGAATACTTTACAAAAGAAATAAGAACAACTATTCCTCAGGCCTAAGTTTGGAGTGGTACTGGAGCTGAGGTTGCTTTTAAACATTCTTACTACCTCTGACTCCAAGCCTTTAGGTTCTGCGTATTAGTCTAGGGAGAAAGATGGCAGTCGTCGTGATTTGGATATTGTTTCAAAACTGTCTTAATTTGTTGTCTTAACGCATGCATGTTTTGCCCTTCCTTACAATTCAAATAGTGAAGAGTGATGTGAGAATCGTACCTGAGTCAGTTATGGAAGAGAGTGTAAGGTCTCTGGACTGGTTTTCACAGACGTGGAGTCTAAATCCATTTCTGACCCAAAGAATGCAACTGAATTTCTCGGACCTCAGATACTTCATCTGCAAAACGGAGGGAATGATGCTAGATGATTTTTCATAATTCCAGATGTTGTTAAAAATATAGGAACCTCTCAAAGATCTACAAACATATTAATTAGAAGCATTGAAAATCTGTTTAATTGTTCCATGATATTATATCTTGGAAATATCAGACAAAAGTTCATGAATGTCTTCCCTTTAAGAAGCCTCTAACATTTATGAGATTTATACAAACCCTGTTGGGACAGCTGATTTCATTTTAAAAGGTCTAAGAACTTTTTATTTAAGAATAATAAAATGAATTTAAATATAAAACATAAACCGCTTAAACATGTCCTTAAAGTGTGTTTTAGTCCAAACATGGCTAATTCGTAGGAATCAACAGGCAAAAACTCTTGCCGTTGAAGTAAAATAAAAATGAAGTTGTCTGATCTAGCTTTCATCTTAGTTATTTCATTCAGTTCTGAAATTCCTGTAAGAGTAAAGCCACATTTTGATAATGTACTTACACTTGACATAAGATTAATATGTAAAGAACAGGGCTTCCCTGGTGGCGCAGTGGTTGAGAGTCCGCCTGCCAATGCAGGGGACACGGGTTCGGCCCTGGTCCGGGAAGATCCCACGTGCCGCGGAGCGGCTGGGCCCGTGAGCCATGGCCGCTGGGCCTGCGCGTCCGGAGCCTGTGCTCCGCAACGGGAGAGGCCACAACAGTGAGAGGCCCGCATACCGCAAAAAAAAAAAAAAAAAAAAAAAAAAAAAAAAAAAAAAATGTAAAGAACAAAACAATAAACAAAAGGAGAACAGACTCATTCATACGTACAGAAAACAAACAGGTTATTGCCAGAGGGCAGAGGTGTGGAGGGGGGCAAAATAGGTAAAGGAGATTAAGAGGTACAAACCTCCAGTTACAAGATAAACAGGCCACGAAGATGTATACAGCCTAAGGAGTATGGTCAGTTATATTGTAATAACTTTCTATGGGGACAGAAGGTTACTAGACTTATCGTGGTGATCATTTCATAATGGATGCAAATATCAAGTCACTAAGTAGGGATACCTGAAACTAGCATAATATTGTATGTCAACTATATTTCAGTTTAAAAAATGGGAAGTAAAGTTAACAAAATGTGTTGGTATATTTCATTTTTGGCTAAAACCCCAAAATGAATAAATATTGATAACAGAAAAAAATTATCATATAAAAAATATAACTACCTAGCTAGAAGATACTACTGCTACTTTAAGTCTTTCTTTAAAAAATACTAGGAAACCGTTTAGCGGTTGTGCTTTCCTTATTTAGCTGGGTTAACCTCTTAGTTGCTAAGGGCAGACTGATTTGTTTATAAAACTTGTTTAAACCAGATCTGCACACAACCACATCACAGATAATAAAGTGGGAAAAAACCATTCAAATTGTCAGTCTGCACCCACTTAACCATCTCATCTTATTAATGCCTAATTTAACTTCAGCAAAGTATTGCACATTGCATGTTTGCACACTGTATTTTTTTTTGTTTTTTTTTTTGTTTTTTTTGCGGTATGCGGGCCTCTCACTGTTGTGGCCTCTCCCGTTGCGGAGCACAGGCTCCGGACGCGCAGGCCTAGCGGCCATGGCTCACGGGCTTAGTTGCTCCGCGGCACGTGGGATCTTCCCGGACCAGGGCACGAACCCGTGTCTCCTGCATCGGCAGGCGGATTCTCAACCACTGCGCCACCAGGGAAGCCCTGCACACTGTATTTTTAAACGATGTGCTGCGGCTGATTGTTATCTGTGTGTGGGGGTGTGACTGCAGAGACCCCATGTGTGACCAGAATTCCTTTCCCAGTGACATACCCAGGCTGGGCCATTGTCAGTGCGTCATTCTCACTGCAGTGACACTGGAGCTCCATGTGCAGTCTGATGTGTTTGAGACTGCCTGGCAGATGCCAAACATGTTTATTCCACATCAGTACCACTAGCGCTAGAGAGGAGTGTATGCCACGCTTAGGTTACTGGCAATTAAAACTTTCCCTTGGTATCTGCCTCTTTTTAAAAGCTTCCTGATTTGGGAATAAATAAAACCAGATCTTTCTACGACCACTCATCTAAATGAGCTTTTAACCTTTATAGTGTGTTGTCATCTAACACATGGAATTATAAAGTTCGTGCAACTTTAAATTTCTTTGTGTCATATTTAGTTTTCTTAGCAATTTTTATGAGAGTATTGTTGTCCTGATAGGTCAAATATTAGTGCTAAAAGGCAGCAAAGCTTGTGTGATTGTGTGTGTGTGTGTGTGTGTGTGTGTGTGTGTGTGTGTTCAGTGGAAATTTAAAGAGTAGGTGAAATGACTTTTTGACAGGTGATAGCATTAACCCAAGTATGGAAAAGTTTCTATCTATTGTAGCAGATTGAAGTCTATACACCACAACTTAAGAAGGCAGAAATGTGATTTTCTTTTCTAGAATTAGAGTCTCAGTTTTACTCATGAGGCCCTGCTCTACAATGACAAGATAATTTCTCCCAGCCCAGTATTCTCAGTTTCATCCAATGATTTTCAGCCAAAATTAAATATCTTAGGCACCGTTCATTTCAAAGCTTGGTTGCTTTTCAGCGAAGGGCTCCTGGAAGGATTTCTTTCCATTTCCTCAGTGGCATCTGGGAGCAAGGGAGAAGTCATCACCATCATGGCAGCGGCAGTGGACCAGCTCTCCTCCCAGTCCATGCTGGTCTCACCCTGCAGTGCCTGACTTGCTTGGTTCCAGCACATGACTCATCTCTGAGCATCCTGATCATTTCTGTAACTTATGCTTATGCACCTTTGATATTGAGACTCTTGATCAATGTGGAGGGTCCTTTTTGGACTCAGGTCCTGAGCACCTCAGTATTCCCCATTAGGACTTCTGGTTTCTTTCTCCACCCCTCACTGGAGTGTGTGAACCCCCTGGGGCTGGTCCTAAAATTCACATATAGGCATCTTCCTCAGCTGCAGAGACTGTATTTCACCACCCTCCTGTAGCCATTTTGAATGCTGTGTCATTTCAAATGTAGAGCTTTTAAGAAAGGTTTGTTTTGGGTCCAGTCTCTGCCCTGGAAAGCAGAAGCACAGTAATGGCTCCTCAGGTGCCCCCAAACCTTAGTGGGTGCTACCCTCTGTCCCTGAGATTTGACCCCTGAGCACTGGGTTGGGAAGCAGACTTCTCACATCTGATTCCTTGTCCTTCTCTTTTTCTTGCTCTTGCTATTTCTTCTAGCACAGAAATGGTTTTTCCTTTACAAATTCTGTCTTCTAGAAATTGATTCTGGGTCATAGCCTCTTTCTTTTCTGCTCTAGACCATTTGACTATTGATCTGAGTGCTTCAGGCTTGACTTTTATACACAAGATGCTCAGCTTTGGGAAGTTTCAGTAAAACTCTTTTCTTCTTCAAGAAAGCTTTTGCATTCAGGCAGTAGTCTTGCTATGAATGTAAAATCTCGTATTGTAAAATTGTAGGCTGATTGATGACTGCCGTTCTTGGCTGTATGTTGCCCTTTTCTTGAAGCAGTGAACTCCAGTGAATTAAGGGGGTGTGGGGAATATGGGGAAAACTACAGGAACATGAGGGTGTAAGGCTTACCAGGGATGAAACTACATTGGTTTAATAGTGCAAAAATATTATACCCATTAGAACAACATCATCTCTAAGTCACCAATTTACCATGGAGATTTTTTAGATGGGTCTGATGAAAAGGAATGAAATTCCCATTTGGATTTCTATTAATGAACAGTATATTTTGTTAAAAAGAAGAGTCACTATAGTCTTCTTTACCTTGCTGTTACTCAGCCATTTTTTTCTTTTATAATTTAGACTTTACATTTTTAAATTATAAAATAAACTGCAGATACAGACCCTCGCAAACGAATGTGTATATACATTAACGAATTTCTTAATAAATTGTAAGGTGAACACCTTTGTAACCATCACTATGACAAGAAATAGAACTTTGCCAGCCACACAAGAGTTCCCTCTATATGCTACACCCCTCCCTTCTGCTACATGTAACTATTATCCTGACTTTTATAGTAATCACTTCCTTGTGTGTATGGTTAGTTTTGACATTGAAATGTGCATCCTTAGACACTAGAGTTTAGTTTTTCCCATTATTTAAAATTTGATAAGCTTTTGAGACTGTTTTAATCTATGGTTCCTCCCTCTACCTCTTTCTTTTCCTTATGTTTCTGTTGAGGACCTGGACTGTTGGATCTGTAAAGTTTCCCACAACCTGGATTTTGCTGATTGCATACCCATGGTGCAGTTTAGTATGTTCCTTTGTCCTCTTGTATTTTCTGCAAATTGGTAGTTGGATCCAGAGGCAATATTAGACTCAAGTTCAATCTCTTCCGCAAGAATAGAGGTGGTGTTTGGGAAGACTGCAGGAGGCACATGATATCTGATTGTCTTTTTATGACATTAGAAATTGTTGATGTTTATAGTGCCTAAATTGATTATATACTATACTCTCTAGTGCCACTCTCATACCCGGATCATTAATATATATGCAGGATTCCGAAAACTGCAGGCAGATGGGAGGTAAGGTTTCCCAAATGGCACAGCAATTTAAAAAATTTCTAGATGTGCTTTACTTACTTTTGTATTTGGCATAAACTAGATTGCCAGGGTTACATCAAGCTTGGAGCAAATGCAGAGTGACAATCGCAGGGAAAAAGCAATTTCTCTGGGTCTATCCCCCACCTGCTATTGTGGCACTTCTCCTTCCTACAAAGGTCTCTTTTTCTCACCGGATACTACTGGAAGTCCCCAGGTGGTGTCTCCTGTATGCTCTGGAATACAGCATTCTCAGCTACCATGGGACATCTTTCTGCCTCTTTGCCTTGTTGCCCAGCTTTGATTCCCTTTGGTGATGTCTTCTTTAAAGCTTCTGGAGTCCGTGAAACCCCACATCGGTGGCCTCTCATGGCTGCTGCTACTGCATTGATGTGGGAGACATCTTCCACTGATGCCCAGGGGCAGAGTCTGCTAATTGTTCCCCAAATATCTGTTTTCTCTTCCTCCTGGATATACAGCTATATTACACTACTTAATCATCCTAGCAATTGCTGTGGCCACATAACTGATTTCTAGACAATGCTAGATACTTGGAAGGGATATGTGCCATTTCTGGGAAGCCTGCTTTGCCCCCTCCACGTTCGCTTTCCCTTTGTGATGGCCAGATGCAAATGATGATGATGCTCAGGGGCAAAGTTCTGTACATTTTTTTCTGTGAAAAGCAAGAGTATAACTATTTCAGAGTTTGAGGTCATATGGTCTCTGTTACAACTACTCAACTCAGCTGTTATTGTGCGAAAGCAGCCAAAGACAATGGGTAAATGTGTAAGTGTGACTGTGTTCCCATCAGACTTTATTTACAAAACAACGGGTGGGTTGTAGTTTGCTGGCACCTGCCCTGGCAGAGCCACAAGATGTAAAGAGCTTGGATACTAAGTATGGAGGAAGGCTGCCTATTGACCAGCACCACCTACCTTCAACTGTCACATCAGAGAGAAACCAGCTTTTGTTGTATTTGACTCATGTATTTGTTATCTAGGGCTGCCATAACAAACGACTACAAAATGGATGCCTTAAAATAATGGAAATTTATTGTCTCACAACACTGAAGTTTAGAAGTCTAAAATCAAGGTGTCTGCAAGGCTGTGCTTCCTCTGAAACCTGTAGGGAAAAAATCCTTCCCTGCCTTTTCCTAACTTTAGGTTGCGGCCGTCTGTCTTTGGTGTTCTTTGGCTTGCAGCTGCATCCCTCCAGTCTCTGCTTCTATTGGCACATGACACTCTCCCTGTGTTTCTGTCTCTGTGTCTCTTCTCCTCTCTTATAAGGACAACAGTCATATTGGGTTAAGGGCCTTCCCTACTCCAGTATGATCTCATCTTAATTTTATATCTTTATTACATCTACAAAGACCCTATTTTAAAATAACTACCAAGGGTTTGGACTTCAGCCTATCTTTTGGGGGAACTCAATTCAATTTACAAAAAGCTATTATATATTTTGCGGGGGGGGGGATTTATTTATTACTGATGCACACTTGACTATGACCATGTCAGTGGCATGCTAAACTTGAGTGATTTGGGGAAAATTTATTTTTCATACCTTTGTACCTCACCCAATGTATCTCAGAATTTTTTTTTTTTTTTTGAAACAACTTATTCTCCTGAAAGAAGAGCCACTATCTTTCTAGAACTCATGCCCCAGTCCATGCAGGGCTGGAAGGAAGCCAGAAATGGTAATGGAGAGGTAAACAATGACAGCCCTCTCAACAATGGACAGGCTTTGCATCTGAGCATTGTTCTACCTGCTGTTCACCCGGCTGCTTAGCATAAACTGTTTCCAAGGGGCTCATTAGTCAACTGTTCTCTTGGCAGAACCACTTCTTTCTCTCCTGATCCTCCTGCTAACACGCGGGCAGACACGACCAGATACGTTTAATCTTAACCTGAACACAACGGACACTCCTGTTTGTTATTGATACTTCTGCTGAGAGCTATAAAAGGTGTTAAAGACACATGATAATTAGAACTTCACCTCCATCTCCAACCAACAGCCTTCTTTTAGGTAAAGCTTAACAGAGGTAACAGAAGACAGGACACTGTCAGGAAACTGATTTAGATGATTTCTTTCAAGCAAACTTTTGAAACAAAGGTACAAACCAAGGTGAATCAAAAGGTAAAAACATTGATAGCTACCACCTGGTAAACTTGTTATTTTAGTTCTTGAAACATTAATGTGCTATTCTGTGGACAGTCTAGATACAAAATAAATGTGGGAACCCAGTGAATATTGAGAAGGTAATGTTCTTGTGTTTATGTCTGTGTTTAATCATTAATATTTCTCAAATTTATGCAATGATCAGCACAGAAGTGTGTTTCCTAGTCTTTATACTCTTAGCAGGCCAGCCTTCTTTCTCACACCTCAGACATGTGTTTCCAGGCAGGTTTGCTGATGTCTCATCAGTCAGCTGAGATACTCAACTGTTACTTAGCTCTCCAGCCCTATCTGGAGGAACTCCAGCGTGGGAGAATCTAAACATATCATTCAAAGGCCTCTGATGTTGCAAAGAAAGGAGGTTTTAGATGATTTTTGTTTTTCTTTGGACTTGGGTCAGTGCCTCCCATTTACACCTGGAATGTGCACTGGATGGTGTCAGATGTGTTTTGGAAGACTGATGTGGGCCTCCTGGAAATCAGCTACAGTGGGGCCCCAGGAGACTCTGGAGCAGGTTATCACGTTAAGAAACACATCTCTTTTTATCAGTGAATATGGATACTGAACAATGAGGCCATGGAAATTCTCCACCTCCACTGGCAACCTTGGGCCTCCCAGACAACCTGCATAGTCAGAATGAGTGCCAGGGTGAGCTCTTCTCTATGGCTTCTCCATCAGGCTTTGACTCCAGATAAAAAGGGTTCACCCGGGGGATTTCAAGTCAAAATCCAAGAACCAAATTATTCCTATAAATGATATGAATGACCTATCGTTGGTAAGTGGAAAGAAAATGCTCCCAATGTATAGGAGAACTATAGGAACGAATGCTAGTAGGTAGGTTAATGTTTTGCCAATAGCATCCCACCGATCCTACAGGCTATCACAGACAGTTGCCATCTTACCACTTTCCTAGGATGAAAAGATGTCTTATAAAAGTATGACTCACTCTTGCTTTATTTTATGGGGGGGGGGGTTCTACCTGTGGTGAATACACTTGTCCCATACCATCATGTCTACCCCTTTATCTTTTGACCCCCCATTACAACTTTCCACCTTCTTTAAAGAAAATGCAGAATCCAAAGGAGGATTGCAAACAGCTATTCCAGAACCAAACCAAACCAAACCAGAAACTAGTTATCAACATTTAGAAATCAGGAGATTACACCTAAGAATCTGCATTTCTTATAAAATGGGCCTGTGACAGCACCAGACCTGCATTTCTTCATGGTAGCAACACACTGGAGCCACATTTAAGGGGGGCATGTGCTCTTATTAATACCAGGCCAACTTTACTCATTAACATGACCAGCTCCGTCCTTGAAGGCATTCGAATTTGCAGTGCCTGGTCCATAGGAAAGGAAAGCAAGCTTCAACAATTTTCATTTTCTTCCTTGAGATTCTAAAGTGTTTCTTTTTTTAATTCAAAAAAAATTGTTTTAATTGGAAATGAGCCACAGTCAGTGAGTGGAAATGGCCAGTGAAAATGTATAAATAAGTGGGCTTCCATAGAGCTACCATTAAGTACATTCAACAATAACTAGGTTCAGTGTTTCCCATGTCTGAAAGACTGACAGAACCACCAGAACTAGGTAGGCAGTATGTGTTTAGTCTGTAGATATATTGCAAGGGGAGATGTTTCCCAGAGGATGGTAGTGTTGGTATTTAGTGCCTGGAACTATGGCTTTAAAGGAACCTGTATCCCATTATGGTCACTTAGCGAGGGAAGAAAGTTTCTGGGTCTTGTAATATTACACAGGACAAGAAAAACAGGATGCTTTTGGATTCAGTTAATTTTTATTCTCTCTTCAACTCCTTCTCCAAAGAGGATATGGTCACCTAAGAGGAGTTCTTGCTTCCTCTCCCAAGACCGTGCCCTTCTTTCAGGTTCCAGAGAAATTATAATTTCTGGTTATGGAGAAATTATAAATTTTTTTTGCCAATATGATTAGAAAAAATATAAAAATCATGATATATAAAATGCAACCTCTTTTCTGGTTTTTAATACTAAATAAGACAACATTTTTTAAATACATGTCCCTGTTTCTGACTCTCTTAAATGCTTCACCTTCCCATGCTTTCTATTCTCTTGCAATTCATTTTATATGGTCTTTTTCCAGGAATCTTTCCATCTCATTAGGTTTTCCTTTCTTTCTTTCTCTTTCTATGATGCTGCATTTTCCTTTTATTCTAAAATCTGTGTTTAATTTTCCAGTTCTCTACTTTTGTTCTTGTTTTCCTTTTGTCAGCCCAGTCTCTTTTATTTTCTGTCTATTGTTTCGTTTTCTCCCTCTTGGTACCCTCATTCATGTGCTATTTTACATGGTCTGCTTATTTCCCTCTTCTTTTCAGTTTGTTTTCTTCTCTTACTGCTTATTTATGCCTCCTGCTTAAAACCAACCCCCCCCCCAAAAAAAAAACCACACACAATATGGATTCTTACTTGTGTTAATTACAGTTTTCTTCCTAATTTCTTTACACTAACTCCACATTGTAAATCAGGTTTTTTTTATACTCTAAATTGCCAAAATCCCATTATGAAATACAAATTTCCCCCAGTTTTCTATAGAAAATTAGAAGTTCGTTTGTCCCTTAAGGAATGAATGTTTTTTCCATGTGGTGGCTGCTGTGTGATAATGCTGGGCTGCAAGTCATCATGTCGGCCCTGATCCTATTTTGTCCCTTTACTCGCTGTGTTACCTTCAAGAAGCCACAGTGTCTCTGGGTCTTTAATTCATCTGTGAAAGCTAAAGGGGGGAAGGGAAGAACTTCCCTGCTACTCAAACTCTGGTCCTCCTACTAGCCACATCAGAGTCAGCTGGGAGGGCTTCCCTGGTGGCGCAGTGGTTGAGAGTCCGCCTGTCGATGCAGGGGATGCGGGTTCGTGCCCCGGTCCGGGAAGATCCCATGTGCCGCAGAGCGGCTGGGCCCGTGAGCCATGGCCGCTGCGCCTGCGCGTCCGGAGGCTGTGCTCCGCTAAAGGTAAAGGCCACAGCAGTGAGATGCCCGCGTACAGAAAAAAAACAAACAGAGTCAGCTGGGAGCTTGTTAGGTTCAGGCCTCCCCAAAACTTCCTGATTTAGAATCTGCACTTTTACAAGATCCCCTGGTGATTTGTCTGTTCATGGAGGTTTGAGAAGCAAACTAGGTGATTTTCAAGGCTTTTTCCAGCTTTAACTTTGCTGAAAATAAGTGCAAACTGATTTTAATAAGTGGAAGTAAGTGGCAAAATAAAGTGAAAGCTACCTTGCTCACAGGGCACAGTAAAAACCACCCAAGAATCTTTGATGAAAGGCCAGTGCCTTGGGGGTCTTTCCTCAGATCAACTAATTCAGAAACTCTGGGGACGGTATTTGTTCCTGTCTGGATGATTTTAATGAGCCTACTGAGAACCAGTCAAGTGTACTACTGAAACTTTTACCTTCTTTTCTGATACCATTAGCACTGCTTTCCTTTGGATGGGAAGTAATTACTATGGAAAGAGAAGAACTCCAAACTATTTGTTTTTTACCTACTTAAACCCACCAAAAATTATTCTGAGGAGGATGAGGAGTTAAGGAGATAATTATTGAAGGTGACTGTATACATTTGTATAGCTTTGTGGGAGCAAAAAGCAAGGTTCACTTTTTTTTTTTCCTCAAGCTTCCGTCAGACTTCTGCTGACAATGGGAGTGTTTGTGGTAACAAGAAGGAAGGAACCCCTGGCAAGTGATAGATATGACATTGTACCCTGAGTCGTGGGAATGGGGGTGGATATTTCAGTAGAATGGATTCATTTCATCATAATTTGGTGTTACCTGTGTCAGCACAATTAGCCACAGGCTATGATTGGGTTACCAAACATTAAGTTCCCATTTACTTTTAATTACTTCAGGTTGTTGAACTATAGCTGATTTAAGAAAAATTGAAACCAACAGGTTTTTTTTTTTTTTTCCTAAAATGTCCTTTAAAATATTTTTAGTGTGAGAACCGGGGAAGTGATAGTGATATTTGATAGTCATCAAATAGTTTGTCACAAGAGTGGAAGTTGTGACAATACCATTATGGGGAAATCTTTTATGTTATAGTTTCCCAAGTTAGATCTTGAGAAACTTTCTTTAAAGATTGTTTACTTTTCGGGCTTCCCTGGTGGCGCAGTGGTTGAGAATCCGCCTGCCGATGCAGGGGACGCGGGTTCGTGCCCCGGTCTGGGAAGATCCCACGTGCCGCGGAGCGGCTGGGCCCGTGAGCCATGGCCGCTGCGCCTGCGCGTCCGGAGCCTGTGCTCCTCAACGGGAGAGGCCACAACAGTGAGAGGCCCGCGTACCACAAAAAAAAAAAAAAAAAAAAAAAAAAAAGATTGTTTACTTTTCCTTAAGGTTATTTTTTTTTTCTCCAGTGCTTAATGAGAAACATGAGCAAATAATTACATTTTTGGAGTAATCAATTTTTTTGATCAAAGTAAAGAAAAAATGTATTTTCCTTAAACATTTTTCGCTTAGTAAGTACACCACCTTCTTTTCTCAGTTTTCATGTCCTGAATTATTTCTGCATCAAGTTTAGCTGAAGGGTCCAAATTTGGTTATCATGGGGAATTTCTGAGGTGTCACATCAAAGAAGAGAGATAGCAGAATAAGATGTCATTTTGGTCTGTTACTTGAGTGTTACTCCAAGAAGTTATGTGAGCAGAGAAATACTGATCTGGTTGGACATCTGTCTTTCCCACAGTGTGGCAGAACCCCAAGCAGAATCTTTAGTCAAGGCTGGGCTGTGGCCTCATTATGTCAGGTCTTCAGAGTCTCTGGTAGTTATGGGGTTCTTACTTCATACATTGCTCAGAGTCTCGTGAAGACTCAATGAATATTTCCTCAAAGATTTATTATAGGGCTTCCCTGGTGGCTCAGTGGTTAAGAATCTGCCTGCCAATGCAGGGGACACAGGTTCGAGCCCTGGTCTGGGAGGATCCTGCATGCCGCGGAGCAGCTAGGCCCGTGAGCCACAACTACTGAGCCTGCGCGTCTGGAGCCTGTGCTCCGCAACAAGAGAGGGCGTGATAGTGAGAGGCCTGCGCACCGCAATGAAGAGTGGCCCCCGCTTGCCGCAACTAGAGAAAGCCCTCGCACAGAAACGAAGACCCAACACAGTCAAAAATAAATAAATAAATACAAAACAGAACAAAACAAAACAACCAAAATGGTTCTTAAAAAAAAAAAAAGATTTATTATAGCCCTGGTCAAAATTGTGAAGAACATTTTCTTTAATTGTATCCTCTCTCTCATTGAAACATGTCTTCCTAATGTTGGCACTACTTTGTTTCCCTTCTGCTGCATCTTTGTCCTACTTAGAACTAATGTAGAGAATCATTGCAACAACTTCTTCAAGCTACTCTGTTACTATTCATATTTTTCTCAATAAAGAAATCTCTAAATTGGCATATTTTTCTTATGGACAGGAAATCTTTCTTTTACGTTGTTTGATACATCTCTTCAGCTTTCTCTGTTCTTTTGTAAAGGGGAGGAAGTTGAAGAACTTTCCATCAAAAACTTAATTGGGACATTCCAGTATGGCTATTTTATTTGATTTTGGGAAAAAAGTTCTAAAATTAAAAAAAATCTTACTCCTCATTAAAAAAATAATCTATATCCCAATGCTATATAAAAGTGTCAAGTTTCCCCATTTTCTTAGAACTTTCTAAATAGAAAATATCTTTCCCAGGTTCTCAAACAAATGAGAACTATTCTTTTTCCTTACTTCAATTCTTAGGTTATTTTTTATCTTCTGAGTCTTTGAAATCATGATGTCAGATGGAGGTGTGTTTTGTGATGTTAAAATTTAGCTACATAAAAAAAAACAGCAGATAACTCCATCTTACATTTAATACAATACCTGTTGTATTATACATAAGTATGTATACATATATATGTTTATGGGGAAGAAGTTGAAATGGGAGCTGCTTCATATAAAATATACAATTTGTCTTGGCAAAACTCAAAACTATATATATATATATATATAATATATCTTAACAATAAGACTGATTCTTGCAAACATAAGCTTCATGTGTCTGGAATCTTTCTGATTGTAAATTATTAATACCTTCTAAATTTATAATCATGGCTTTTGAGTCAATCTGTACATCAACAGATAGCAAAGGTAGTTAGCTTGAACCAGTGATCTGGACCAACAAACTCTGAAGAATTTAATAAGTTACTTCTAGTGCTTTTTTTCTTGAGGCTGCTGCTGAATTGTGGTGTAACCACTTCAGTTAGAACATACTTGAGCCTTATGAAAATCCTCATACTCTCATTAATGTGGAAAATTTAGAGAACAACAAAAGTAGACTTGGTGCTGGTTAGAATGTGATTTCTCCTGAGAACATTTGGAATTTGATGTGGGTTAACGAAAACTTCAGTTGCCGTTCCATGTCACGTGGTTTCTCACTGGATGGTGGGATTTTTCCATTGTTTCCAGGCTGCAGAAGGACGTATGAAATAATGGACTCAAAGTTTGAAACAGGGTGGCTTATTTTTTTGTCTATTTGTCAGGTTCAAATATTTGAGTTGCCTGACTTGTTAGCACAAGAGCTGGTGGAGAGGACGGTCAGCGTTCTGACTCACACGTCTCTGAACCAGAGTCCTGCTCAAAGAAGTAACCTAACAGGTGTGTCAGGAGGAGCCGTCCTTTGTTTGGGAGCCTCTTCCACTTGGGATAGAAAAAGTAATCCATCTGGCACTACCTAGTGCTATTTGAAGGTAGCGAAAACATCAGCAATAAAGCTCACCCCTACATTTGTTTTGCAGTCTTAAAGGTCCCATCTTTAGAGCCTCTCCTTTTAGTTAGTGTCATTGGTAATGTGCAAATACGTATCTGAGAAGACCAAATGCTTTTTTGTTCATGGATTAATAGGTTGGATTATTTTGCTCTTAGAAAGAGCTCTGAAAGGAGGGGACACAGGATAGGTATATTTTGCTTGTGGAGTCAAAGGGAGAGAGTCCAGAACATGGGATTCTGTAAAAAGATGTCAGATCTTGGTAGGTGGTGCAGGAAAAGGGGTACTGGGCAGCCCAGGGGTACCCCAAGGAGATGAGTTTTTAAATGGGTGATTCTCAGTTATTTCTTAGCTCTAATGTGCCATAAAAGTATTGTGTATTTCTTAGCCAGCTACCAACAGGTATTTACTGAGCACCTACTACGTGCCAGGCATTGTTCTGGGTGCTGCAGGTACAGCAGCGAATGAGCTGACAGAATTCCTGCCTTCAAGGAGCTCACATTCTAGTAAAAGGGTCCTTTTGCCCTTGTTAAGTTTGAAATGCCTGTTTCTGGCAAAGAAGTTTAATAGGAGATGTGTCATGCTTTGTCTTGGCAAAACATCCCTAAGGAGAGATTAAGACAGTGGGGAAAAAAGCATTGAGAAACATTCTCTCCGTTTCCACCTTTCTGTCAGGTCATAGATATAAATTACAATTCTGGCCCTCGTACACCCTCACATTGCTCTCTGGCACCCTTCCCCATTCTCTGAACACGAGAGGAATGAGGAGGTTATTTGGAAGGTCATTGTTCTGAGGAGTTGTCCTGCTACAGTTACAGGAGAATCTTGAATTTCATCTGGAGAGACTGAAAGGCAGCAGGGGCAAACACACGATGAGGAGTCAATTGGTGAGGAGACCCTGAAGATGAGAAGCACATGGAAAGTCAACTTCATGATTTGCTTCTTTGGAAAGAGTAGTCTGTGGAGGATTTTAAATACAAGCTAGCGTCAGCGGCTGTTTTCAGGAAAACCAAAGGAACTCAACGTTCTCCAATGTGTTACAGAGGCCTCGTGGCCTCAAGCAGTAAAGTGAGGAACTTGGTTTGTCTTCTTTCTCAGACACACATCCTGGAACCCAGCAGCATTTCTGGCCGTGCATCTGGTCGTTCGTGTGCTGCAGAAGTGATTAGCGTGTTACTGTGGGCTCTTTCCCTGGCTCGGGAAAATTTTCTCTTGTCTGAGAAAAATAGGAGCAAGCTCCTGCATGGGATTGGGTGGGTGGGGGAACTATTCCTTCTTAAATAGGTACCGTGAGAAGCCCTGATCCAGGATCCTCGTTACTCAAAATGTGGTCCTGGGAGCTTATGAGACATGCAGAATCTCACATCCCACCCCAGAATCAGGAGGTTAAATGTAGAGTACTGGCCTAGGCAGTACCTTTTCTTTTCTCACCTTTCTGTGCCTCTCATTCCCCAGTGTCCCCCGTTCCCCAGAGGCCACCGTCAGGAATGGCGTTGGCGGGGTTCTGGGTTAGGCGATAGGCCCCAAGCATTCAGTTCTTCTTTATTAAACCAGTATTCCAAACCCATGAGAGTGTAAGTCACAGAAAACAAAGGAATGGTCTCATTTCAGACACATCTAGAGTCTTTGTTGGTTAAACCTCAGGAAGCCCACAGAAAGCCCCCAGACTTGTTAGGGTATGAATTTTGAATCTGTACTTCTTCGCATCTGTTTGTCTGCCATGACCTTCAATTTACTAAAATATGGAAACTTCATTATGGCATTCTATGCATAAAATGAGGAAATCGCTGATGTCTGGCTCGACCTCAAGCCCCTAAAGGAATACTGTCCCTAATCACACTTTCCTATATAACACTTTACACAAAAAAATGAATCAAGATATCGGTTCCCTGGAAGTTAATATAAGTGAATTTTCCCTTCTTGTAAAATAGAAACAGTATTGAGTTCTTTTGATTATCACAGACCTCTTGAGTAGAAGTCAAAACTCTTCAATTAAAGTTTTATCTAGATAAAGGGATTTCCTCCTACGGGTATATCCCCACCTTGAATGGTCCTGCCCTTCTAGATCTTTGTGGGTGAAAGGTAAAGCCACCTTTGCAATTTTATGCTATAATTGTGCTTTGGGGGTTTTTAGAAGAAACAGTTACAGTGCAAGAGCAAACTGAGAAGCAAAGACAGTGAATGAGAGGACTGTGTTGAGCCCCAACAGAAGTAAAGATAAGTGATTTTTTGTAGAACACTGTATCAAAGCAGTCTGTTTGCAAGGTTGAGGCAGCTTCCCCAGATTGGCCTCAGATCATCCAATCATGATATTAACACATGGTCTTCAGACAGTAGGACATATATTTTGAAACGTTTTATATTATTGATTACTTTTCTTGTGTCCATCAACAGTTTCAAACTCATAGTATTGTGACAGTAATGAACTCAGGTCTTCCTGTCAAGAGGCAGTTTTTCAGAAGTAGACCAAAGTATAGAAGAATGAGACCTTGCTCTAGCTTGGTCTATTTTGAGATTAAAGTGTCCAGGATCCTCTTCACTCCTACACACTTGGCTCTTTTTTTGACATAGGATTAGTATGTTTTGTGTGCACGTGTGGACATGTTTTCATTCCTAGGCTTTTGGCTTCCTTGAGAAGTCAGATGAGGAGCCAGAAATGCCAGAGAGGCTGATTTTTGTAGTAGGAGTTAGTTTATCTTCTGTTTGGGGCTGAAAGAGAAAAAGCTTAGAAATACCCCTCTCCCCCAAAATCTGATTTAGCTGATTTCTAGGTTATCTAAATCAACCTGAAAATTTTGAATAAGCATTGCTTAGGCACTAAAGGCAACAAAAATCTATTCAACTGTGTCTGCTTTTATACTTGGCTCGAGGCTGACTGCTTTCATTCCTTTCAATTCTACTAAGAAGCCTGAGGAGTGAACCTCCTAGAAAAGGAATTTCACTTAGTTACCATCCAAAAGCATGAACAGGGACAGCAAAGTTCATGTTTTTGAATGGTAACTACATGGTAACATCAACTCATGTATTTTCTTTCAAGTTAATACCCCACAGGCATTCTTGTTGGCATATTTTATTCTGGGGAATTGTTAGAACTGAAATTAGCCTAATTACTTAGAGCAATGACTTTTGTACATATCTCCTGAAATGAAGTTTTGGTACCAAATGCCCCGGAACTGATTTGACTAGAGATATTAATGAGAATTTCATTCACTGTTGTTCATCAGAAAGACAGCCTCAGTCTCTGTTCTCGTTCCCTACCCCTCTCAGAGATTAATTGAGGAAACATTTTAAAAAGTATTCAGTTTGAGTTAGGAAATAACATTACTAAACAAGTTTTGGTGGGTGGTGGGTAATCATTGAAAGGCTAATTTGTTCAGGAAGCAGGAATTAACACCTCTAGTCCAGTGGGGACAGAAAAAAACTGGTACAAGACCTTAAGTAATGAGAAATGATGGAGTTTGGATTAAGCCCTTAAACAGAGGAGAGGGTTGGAGGGAGGGCAGCCCTGAGTTGGAGACCCTGTGAACAACTGCTAGCCCCTGGTTAAATATCTTTTTATCTTGACATAGAGAAGTTAAAAATACCAGCACAATTCAATGTAACCTTCCCCCTTTATCCCAAAGGCCAAAGAATTTATTAAGGAAAAAGAATCCATTTGGCCCAGCCATTATACATGACTCTACAGTTCTTGGAAATAAACCACAAGTCAGCTCTGGAAACAGAAAACTAATCCAACTGACCACTTGAGGGAGGTGGTGGGTTATCTTATTTGGAAAAAGGAACCCAGTTCTTTTTTTAAATAATGTACAATTTTAAGAACTTTGAAAATCTCCTATGCCCTATGAGTGACAAAGAGATAACAGGAACCCAGACAATGGCCTTTTTCCCACTTGGATCCATTCTCTAATTTTCCTATTAAAATAAAGGAAATAAAATAGATTTACTGAACACTTGTGATGGTCTGTTTGATGGATCACTTTAAAAAGAGAGAATGGGGCAAAGTATGGGTAGTTTATTTTTACAAATCAATTTTAGTTTTTTTTTATGAAATAAATGAACAAGAAGCCCATTAAAATGGTGGTTACAATTCTTCTTTTTAATTGTTTACTCTATTAAGGTGACAATACTCGACAGTTTGATATATGAACAGTGTTCTCTTGCCTGACATAAACATAAATTATAACCTGAGAATGTGATGGTCCTTCAAGCCCTTCATTCACTCACCCAGGTTAAATGGAGAATTTGGAGAGAAATCAAAATTAAAGTTACATTTACCTAGATTCCAACAGCTGTTTCTTCTTGTTTAATGGTGGCTGAAGAAAAGTTAGATGAGATAAACGGTAAAATGGGTCTAGTCCATCAAAATCATTGTATTTCATGAGAGCCAAGATGGGAAATCAAATCATTAAAGCCAACTTTACTGTGCAAACACCATCAATCAGTTCACAGATTTCTTTTTACCCAGATATCATAAAAAATACTTAAACTTGGGATCATTCCTCTTGGGTTGAATTGCAGCATTATAGATCAAAATTTTTAAGGGATTATATGTAAAATTATTATAGAAACAGGAATTTTAATTAATATTTTATTCTGTATTTAATGCAGATATATAGTGTATAGAGTCAAATAATAGAAAATTTATAATGAAAAACAGCCATACCCTTTTCCATTGCTTTTTATGCCCAGCTCTTGATGCACAGATAAAACCACTCTTGATTTATTTAGCTCTTTCTTCTGGCGTATAACTCCACATGTCTAAATAACATGTTTATGCAGTACTTTCTTGTATATGTGTGATTAAGTTTTAGATATTTTCTATTGCTTCCACTTATAGTAGGAAAGAATCCAGCCCTGTCAATTCTCTTCACAAGACTTGACGTATACTTCCTATTTCCTCATCCTTTAAATATAGTCAAATCATCATTTTTAGTTTAACCTATGTTCAGCGTTAACTTTATTATGACTATATAAACGCTGTGCACAGCTAAGCTAAGCAGGGTGCTCTGACCTTTCAACTTTTTGTTTTCCTAAATGAAGCGTTCAATCATTTTTTCATTTAACTTATTTTTATGTGCTTAGTACTGATTCATCCTTTAAATTGCAGAGAGAAGTATACAGCCCCTCTCAATAGAATCAAAACATGAGTTTCCTTTTTTTGACCGTCCCTCCCTTTACCCCCCAAGCCCTCTGGCTGTTTCCTCATTCCACAAGTCATTCCCTACACCTACCGCTAAGCTCTTGTCCTGGGTTTTCCCTTCACTATCAAACTGGGGATTCTCTTTATCCTTTTCTGCCTTTGCTCCCGTTTCCTGAATCACATGCTTTTCCTGGTTTATTCTTTCTTTTTTGGGGGGATTCATTCTCCAGCTACTTCCTAAGAAAAGTTGGATGAGAGGAAAATGTATTTTTTTCTACCTTTGTATTTTATTAAAGCTTGGCTACTTGTGGTATTTTTGGATGGAAATTATTTTCCCTCAGAGTTTTAAAGATGTTGTTCCAATTACTTTCTATCTTCCACTTTGTTGTTATAAAGCCCAATGTAACTTTAATTAATAATACTGCACACGGGATTTGCTTTTTCTGTCTGGAAGTTTTTAGAATCTTTTCTCTATTTCTGGAGTACAGAAATTTCACACAAAAAATATATCCTTTTTCCTCTCATTTATTGTTCTGGAGACTTAATGGGACTTTTCAATCTGGAAACACATGCCCTTTGTGATTTTTTTGTGTTAGTTATTTGATAATTTCTTTGCTTCATTTTCTCCATTCTCTCTTTCTAGAACTTCCATTATTCAGATATTATAACTGAATTGTTTCTCTAATTTTTCAAGTTCCTTTTATTCAAGCTATTTGCCAGATCTTTCTTGTTTTATTTTATTTTTTTGGAATATTTTCTCTACTTTATCTTCTACCCTTTCTGTGGAGTTGTTTTAAAATTTGTCATTATATACTTTTTTTTAATTAAAAAAATTTTTTTTTCCAAAAATTCTTTTTCTTTTTTGGCCACACCACGTGGCTTGCAGGATCTTAGTTCCCTGACCAGGTATCCAACCTGGGCCCCAGCAGTGAGAGTGCCAAGTTCTAACCACTCGACCGCCAGGGAATTCCTGCCATTATTATATTTTTATATTTCAAGAGCTCTTTTGTGTTCTCAAAATACTCCGCATTAAAAACAAAAAACAAAACCTCCATAGCATTCTCTTTTTGTGTTTCACTAGATGTAGAAGTAGCTTCTTTTCAACTCTAAAAATATTTATTACAATTTCTCTGATGTTATTGTGGTGGAAAATGGGATGTGGCACCCAGGTCCCCCCTCCAAGGAATGACCTGTTGCCCCCACTTCTGGGAGTGGTGTGAGAGAATCTTCAGCTATGGACCCTTCAAGGATCAGAAGAGATCTTCATGAAAGATCATGAAGTTGCAGAGAGATGCTTCATGAAAGATCACTCCCCTTTCTGGGATGGCCCACATCCAAAGAGTGTTCCATACTAGGTATGAATGCTTGGGCATCTTGGCCCAACTTAGGATAACCCTGAAAGGCTGATGTAGCCCCTGAGACTGAAGCTGAGTCTGTCATGGGTCTGCCCTTGCAGCTTGATTTCTCTCTGCCCACTCTTGCTTTCGTCCCTTCCAAGGATACTCCGTAGTAAGCATCCTGCCCACTGAACTCCATTTTAGAGTCTGCTTCCCAGGGAAACAAAGCTGCAACTCTTCTCTTCTCCATGCAGCATATCTCTTTCTCTTAAGTTATCTTTATTCTGCTTATTCATTTTGGACTTTGACTTTCATGCTACCTTCTGTCTGATCTTAACTGAAAGCTGAATTGATGGGAAGCTTAAGTATACATGGCACATGTGTCCTTAGGGTCACCAGGTAGAAACCAGGGAACCAGCTGTTTCTTTGGTGTCTGTAGGTCTTTTGGCCCAAGGTGGTTTTTCCTCCTTTCTCCTGCTCGGAGAGCATAAACCTGGGTAGCAGCTTTCTAGGACCTAATGGCAGAAAGAGCTGGGAGTCCTGCTGTTAGTGTAAACATTGTAATGTAATATTCTAAGTTTTTAGTCTGGAATCTCAGCTCCAATTTCAGCTCTGCCTGGCAAATCTACTAAACTTCTCTGTTATGAACTCTCTAGAGAATTCTCTTTCCTCTTTCCTCTTATTTTCTACTAGAGTGTGGGAGGGGCATTCTCAAGGTGTATGGGATTGGGAAGTTATTTGGGGCATCTGTCTTTTCCTTATACAAATTTTCACCCAGTTACTTTGTCTTCAGCTCCCTAACCCTCCAGAGGAACTGCTCTAGTACCTGATCCTTTCTAAGTGCTGCAGTAGGAATCATGTTGCTTCTTGTGGACTGCCTTCCCGTTGTAAACTTGGGGCTCTCTCCTCTCAGCTAAGTCAGTCACTGTTCATCCATCAACTTTCCATCTTCCAACATTTTGTTGATATTGTTCACCTGCTGTGGTCTCTTCTTCCATTCTCTCTGTTTTAGTGGTTTCAGTTCTCTTTTTATTTCTTTATTGTTATTTAAGTGGAACTTGAAAGAGAATGGGTATACACATAGGCTTTGCCTAAACTAATTTGAATCAATCAGAATACTCTTACTATAGTGAATCAATGGCATGTTACAATGTGGATCATGTCTTCTTTTTAGAAACACGTTCTTGTTGGCTTCCAGGACAACACAACTGCCTGGTTTCTTCCTACTTTGCTGGCTATTCATTCTCACAATATGCTTTTTAATCTCTCATTTTTCCAAAGACAAACTTAGCGTGAAAAAAAAGCCCTCAAAACAGGACAGTTCTAGTAAACAACATTAACCAGGATAGGTATCTTTAGATGACACATCTGAAAGATTAAATGCCAGATTTCTAATTTAAGGTTTCTTTTTAAGACTAAACAAACAACAAAGATTAACTAAGACAATTCACAAATAAAAATGAAGAACATAGTTCTCTTTTCAAAGATATTCATTTAGCACTCAAACAAGTGAAAATGAATTTAAAATTTCTTGTTTCTGAAATATCATGAAATCTAAACATTTGAAAATATGAACACATTTTAATTTATTGATCTATAATAATTAAGGAAAAAAACTTTAAAAATCACACAAATTAAGACTCATGCTCTTCTGAGTTTCTTTTCAGTTATAATTTTTGTAAATGATAGAATTTTGTCAAAACGGTTTTTCATACCAGAAAGGGCAACAGAATTTTTATAAACGTTGTAAAAGTAAGAACCAACATGCTTGAATCAGTACTAAAAATTCAAACCTGCTTTGTTCAGATAGAATATACTATGTGATAAAGTGATTAAAGGTAGTTGGAAAGAAAGAAATAGGATAAAATACAACTTTATTAGAAAAAAACATCAATGATTGTATTTCTTGATCTTTGACCTATGCAATCATACTTTGAGAAATATTTTATTTGGTTATCTTAGGTAATCTGCACAGATTACCTATTGTGAATATGTATTTAAAATTTTTAAATATATACCACTATATTTTATGCCTTTCAAAATGAAACGTGCACCTGAGAGCTAGATATTGTGTACCATTAGTATGTAACTTTTCCCTGAAACCCAAACCACAGTAATTGTTGCCATTAGCTAGGTAAACCTGATATTACCTTCACTCATTGGATAGTTTATCATGTTTACAGCAAAGAAACACTAGCATGGGAACTTTAGTGTTAGGTTTATAAACAAAATATTTCCTAAAATGTTAGTTCTTAAATTGATTAATTTAGAGAATGGAACAAGTTTAATGCAGAGCTATAACATGTAGAAGCAAGAAGGATACATATGCTTTCAAACAGTTGTTAAATTAATGAGTAGTTGTTTATTTCTCTTCAACAATTGCATATGCATGTAGTGATATGAGTCTGAGATAGGTGCTGAATCTTCAGTCACTTGTCCACAGAGTTTATGGTTAATAAATTATGGAAATTGCTTGTCTTAATCTGACTGTTAAAGCTCTATCCCATTGTCTTTTCATGTAACAGCAACAAGGCTTGAATGACAAAACCCAACTACTTACAAAACTTAATAGTTTAAATCGCAAAGGGCATTCCCTATGCAATAAAATCTTTTGTTTGGAAAATTTTAAACAAATTATATTTTACTTTATGTTCATTATTTACGTAATAAGAATTTACAAGAACACAATTTTCTCAAGATTTAAACTGCTCATTGTTCCATAAATAGGACACACATTTAGAAAGATGAGTTTTTTTAAAGGAATATTTTACTGATTAGTTCTGGCTCAAGACATAAAACTCTTTTATTGCTTGATGTTACTGGAATTTTGCCGTAGATTATTTTTTGAATCTCTTCTGTAAGATTAACAATAGAAGTATTTTCATCCTCAATTACGTCTTTGAACTACTACTTTGAATTTAAGTTTTGTATATGGATGAAATTTCCTTCTGGCTTAATACCTGAGCTGGTAGAAATGTCTCACCTAAATCCTCTATCTTCTTTCTGTTAGAAAGATTCATAATCCAGAGCCCTAATAGTTGGAAATGCATGTGATGACCTGTAGTCTCACTCCTGTCCCTGCTTTTTAATTCCCATGACAGTTACTTCACTAAATATTATCACCCAAATTCTGTTTGATTACTTCCAGTGATGGGGAAATTTCTCTTCAATTTAGGCATCTTGGGTCATGCTCAGGTCATTACCAACTATTTTCACCTTAATACAGATTCCTACCTATCAAAGTGTTTTGTGGGTTGGACCATGGAACCTTAAAAGGTTCAGGAATGTAAATTGACCAAGGTGAACTCTGACCTATAAGAGAAGGGTACCATTGTTCCCATGAGATTGTGATCGTGGTAGCTAATAGAAAAGATTGTCAGCCATGCTGGCCCTGGGAGTCGGGCAGGGAGTACTTCCCAAGACTGGTTAATGTCAGTATCCTGTGAGTTGCGAATGCCATCTGGCCTGTTTTCAGGAGAACTGAGGCAACTGAGACAGCTTACTGAGCCAGGGTTCTCACTACTATTATTTTCTTTTCTTCACTGATTCCTTCATTTTAATGACTTTTTGTCAACACTTAGAGGTAAGAAAATAAGATCCACCAAAAACATAGCAAGTCATCCTGTTGGACAACAGGCATTTTAAGAGCAGACTCCTTGGGGTAAGGAGGAAAATTCAGAAGAAATTGTAGATGGTTTCTACTATCAATGAATTTACAGACTCATGGAGATAAGGAAGAGTCAACCAACTCATAAATAAGGCATGTAAGACATGAAAGTTTTATAACTTTATAGACTGAAGTATTACATACTGACATAAACTCTAGAATGCACAGATTCATCAAAGCAGAATGGGGTTGAAAAAGTTTCTACAAAAGAGAGGGAAAGAATATGATTTTACAGGATCAAGCGAAAGCTTTTGGGGAAGGAAGAGGTATTGTTTAGTAAGGCAAGGGTATCCTTAGATGATCTGCAAATCCCAACAGAGCAGAAGTGTTAAGGAAGTTAATCTATGCCCAGAGCCTTTCTGTTTGGGGCAACATTTCTTCTTTCCCCACTTTTTTTTTTTGCAGTACGTGGGCCTCACACTGTTGTGGCCTCTCCCCTTGCGGAGCACAGGCTCCAGACGCGCAGGCTCAGCGGCCATGGCTCACGTGCCCAGCCGCTCTGCGGCACGTGGGATCTTCCCGGACCGGGGCACGAACCCGTGTCCCCTGCATCAGCAGACAGACTCGCAACTACTGCGCCACCAGGCAAGCCCCTTTCCCCACTTTTTGGTGGTCTTTTTCTCCAGAGAATTTGGACTCCCCCTACCCTCTAGAGGATCTGGAGCAGAATTGCTTTGCCTTGCACATGGGCTATTGGGACTTGATTGTTGATGTCTCCAGCAGTCTCTTTTGGGAGCACTCTATGTCATTTTCCCCTGTGGTATGTGCTTGAGACAGCATGCCTGCTTGATCTCCTTGCCCTGTAATATGGCTCCTCTTCTGAAGATTTAAACTCCTTCCCTTGGGCACCTGTAATAGGGCAATATCCTTCCTTCTGATATGAGATCTCTGCTTTCACTTGTCATGCAGGTAGGTAGACAGCTTTATAAATTCACTCTTAGAGGAATCTTTTTTTTTTTTTTTAATTATTTATTTATTTATTTATTTTTGGCTGTGTTGGGTCTTCGTTTCTGTGCTAGGGCTTTCTCCAGTGTGGCAAGCGGGGGCCACTCTTCATCGCGGTGCACGGGCCTCTCACTATCGCGGCCTCTCTTGTTGAGGAGCACAGCCTCCAGACGCGCAGGCTCAGCGGCCATGGCTCACGGGCCCAGCCGCTCCGTGGCATGTGGGATCTTCCCAGACCAGGGCTCGAACCCATGTCCCCTGCATCGGCAGGCAGACTCTCAACCACTGCGCCACCAGGGAAGCCCTAGAGGAATCATTTTTATGACTCTTAGTGTTCAGGGCATGTCCTGAGCTGAGAGTGCCTATTCTGAAAGTGAATCGAATCATTGTCTGTGTCTTTCGACCCTCAGATCACCTTTATTATTTTACAGTCTCTGCCCAGTCACTGAGGATCAGCCTGGCTGCACACACTGAGAATGCCTTTATATATTCTGTAATTAAAAAGCCCAATTTCAAGCCCACTTTAAAACTGGGGATGTTGCACTTCACCTACCTCCCTGCAGGGTGATGAGGTTGGTGACCCTGGGAAGACTTAACAACAAGAGAATTCACGCATCCCTCCCCCAACACCACTCACCCCCAAACTGCAGGCTTCTTGGACTGATTGATGGCATTTCCTAATATAGCAGGGGTGAGATAACTTATTTTGAAAATAGAATTAAAACTTTCCCTTTTTAGGAGCAAGCTCCACTTTGGCAACACCATCAGCCCCAAACACATTAGTTCTTGTGGTCAAAACATTAACAGGGTGCTTTGTTAACAATATGTTCAGGTCATGATAAGGCCAACAAAGGAACTGTTAAGACTTTATGAGCTGAGTCTTTCCAAATAGTGCTCCAAATCAAAAATACTGAGAGTACAACTTTCTCCTGTAAACAAGGCCCGAAGGAGCCAGGGTGAGAGTTTTCATGAGTGGGCTGAGGTGTCAGGGTATCGCATTGACCAAAATAAGCCACCTCGTGAAAAGTAGGAAACGCCTGACGGGTCCACAAAGTATGCAGCTCTCTGAAAGTTTCCAGTAAAGGAGCTGAGATGGGCTTACTAATTAGCCTTCTTGGACATAGTAGGAGAGCAGGGAGCCCTTTAAAGAGGTCCCAGGGAGTGCTAAATGCTGGGGAAGTTTATTGCTGTGCTCATAAACAATGGCCGTGGACAGGGGATTGAAAGGAGATCCTGTGAACTGCAGGGGCACCTGCTGTGGGAACTCATCTTTATGAAACCTTCCCTGACTGTAAACTCTGATTACTGTCCTACTCAGTCACCTTGGCATTTTAAACAAGAAATTTAGATTAATTTTTACTGTTTACTTGGTGCTTTGTCTGTTTAATGAGAGGGAGAGGGAAGAGAAAGAGAGAGAAAGAGAGAGAGGTTGGGGGATGGTTGATGCCCACACCCTGGGAGAGGCATCTTTAATCCTCAGTTCAAGTCCCAGCTCTCTGGGATTCTGTCTTGTACTCTGTAAAATAAGGGAACTGGACAAGATATCACTTTGATTTTCAAAATCACTACTGATTTCTTACGTTTTTGAGTGCCCCCCGACACACCTTATTTGGCATTATAATAATCCTTGAGGTAGGTGAAATAGAAAACATTATTTCTGCCTTAAAGAGGAGTAATCTGAGACTCAGATCAGTCAAGTGATTAATTTATGAACCACAGCAAATACATAGTGCAAACTGGGTCAAGAACCAAGGTATTTTGATTTCTACCTCTTTCTACACCCCTCTAAACTACAGCTGTAGTTTAGGTAGTCTAGAGTTCTTCCTTCATCAGAGTGCTTGAAGGCAAGGAGAACATTAAGTATCTACTGTGTAGCTGCTATGGATCTGGCTCTAATTCTCCACAGCTTAATGAATGTTGCTCACTGCAGCTTAGGAGACAATGTTCTTACTCTGAAGTCCAGAGTATAATAATTGATAGTAATTATAGTTTTTTGAACTGCTACACTGTGCCAGAAACATTACATACGTCATCTCATTTGTTACTCATTTTGAAGAGGAAGCACCTAAAGCTCAGTGGCAGGCCAACTGGGTGGAGATGGAATGTGGTCAAGGCTGACCTTCTCTTTCTCTCTGTGTATCTTTCTCTCAGTTCTCCCTCCGGCTCAGAATTCAGACCTTCTCTGGTTCTCTGAATTGGAGGAAGTCATCTAGGAAAGAGTATAGGCCCTGTGAACATTGCAGGAGGATTCAGTAGGATATGTGGGTTCCAGGAACTAGGGGAACCTGTACCTGGCTCTCCTGTAGTGTTGCTATGGAGGAGAAGTTTTTCCCCAAGAGGAGAGGCTGCATAGTTAGTAGGGTGAAGCCAGACCATATGTAACCTCAGAAAAGAGTTTCTTGCCCCAAAGCATGGCACAGGGACGGTAGCTTGTTTAGGATCAAGCAGAAAGGAGTGACGGAGTTTCCAGTGGCAATCTGTGAGGACTGATGTTCCAGAGCTGGGTCCATCTCCCTACCGCCCTGATGCACTTGCCCAACAAAACACCCCGTGGCACTATTCCAGGGGGTGATCTCTTGGAAGTCTGAGGTTTTATTTGTGCCACTAGCCTGGTGGAATGGGCTTTTTACACTCAAAGTAATTTGAGATATAGAAATTAAAATTTTAATTTATTGTCTATCTCAGATTATCGATTGTGATACGTATTTCCTATAGACGATTTCACAGTCCTTCATGTAGAGACTAGTGATGGAGAAATTGAGCCACCATTCAGTGCCCTATACTTCAGGCATGCTGGACTCAAAAGAACTGATGCCATAGGAATAAATGTATATCAATGTTTGACTAGCAACTAGTGTCCATCCCTTTAAATTAAACCTTTAAACCTTTAAATTAAGGTTGTAAATTTGATTTTCATTGACTTATTATTTCATTTAACTTAATGTAAGTTGTATTTGGCTTCATAGTTTAAATTGACTTTATACTTTAAAGTTTAAGAGTTATAAATATAAAATATTTATATCTGGTTTTATGTTCACACATATTTAAAAAATACTAAGTATATCTAGTATCAACATTGGAATCCTTGAAATTATTTCTTTCTTCATGGCCCACTGAAGTTTGAGGAAAATTGGTCTAATTCAAGGGAATGATTCTAATTGTAGTTGCTGAAGGTCAAGAAGGAGGAGAAAACGTAGTAGGTCAGTAGGGGAAGCATCTTGGGACAGTCCCTGGAAATAAGTCACCTTTCTCTATTCAAAATGTTCTGCAGATAACTTAGATTTGCTTTGAAATATTTATTGGTAATATGATTTATTTCTAAGTGAGGAGTAAAGTCAGTAGGACTGGCATAGTTAAGCTGTTAAGGTCAGCAAAGTTTATCTTACTCTTTCAGTCTTCCTCAGGATGCCATCCCAAATCTCCCCTTGGTGTTCTTTACTCTTCTTTTTGGAGACCCTTCACCTTCTGGAATGGTGAGCAATGATCTGGTGAGGAGCCAGCCCTCCCCTGCATGTCCTAGCCCCAGGCTGCTCTCAACATCCACCTAAAAATAAATATTGCAAGTCTGCTGAGCCTGTGTATTCTGAGAGTCACTGTTTTCTCTTATTGATATGCTTTTCTAATTTAAAAAAATTATCCTATTCATTAATACTTAATTTTCCTATCTTATTTTCTTCTATTCTCTTCCTTTCTGCTTCCCAGGGTAACACTTGCTGATTTAGTAAATGAAACCATAATTTAAGGTAATAGCTCTAGGGTTTAGTTAGCCCTCCATATTGGCATGTACATTTTAAAAGAGTTTTCTGAAGGAGATGCTGTAATCCCAAAGATTAACTTCAATTGTGAGACTTTGGGTACTGTGGTTTTTTTCTTTGATTTGTTTTGTTTTTTGTGAGGTAATGAGGCCTTCCATGGCTTGCCAGAAAACATGACACAGGCAGCTTACTGGTTTATAAGATAGAGGACAGAGCATCTCCATTTATTTTGGTTAGACGCATGTATCCTGGGCCCAGGATAACTATATCTTTATTTCATTTCATCTAACTTAAGCATACAGCAGGATTTTCTTCATTAAATTGCAAAAATACATTTCTTTGGGATCTACAAGAATATCTAAATGAAACTTCAAAAACAACCAGTTCTGTGTTTTTTTTAAGATTCCATATATATGTGTTAGAATACGGTATTTGTCTTTTTCTTTCTGACTTACTTCACTCTGTATGACATACTCTAGTTCCATTGACCTCACTACAAATAACTCAATTTTGTTTCTTTTTTATGGCTGAGTAATATTCCATTGTGTATATATGTACCACATCTTCTTTATCCATTCATCTGTTGATGGGCATTTAGGTTGCTTCCATGTCCTGGCTATTGTAAATAGTGCTGCAATGAACATTGTGGTACATGTCTCTTTTTGAATTATGGTTTTTCTCAAGGGAAAAAAAAAATAGTGTAACTGAATTCCTAGAATGTATTATGGTGTGAGAAGTAGGATATTAAATTAAAAAGCTATACCAAATAATGATTTTGGAAAAGAAAGCAATGTAATATTTTCATTGCAACTAGGAAGCATCTGTTAATGTTGTGTGACTTCATCTGGTCACTTCCTCTCTCTAAGCCTCAGTTTCTCATCTGCTCCTGACTGTCTCGCTGAGTGGATGTAAAATTCAAATAAAATCAATTAATTTGGGTGAAAGGGTTTGTTAACTTCCATAGCTGCTGGAATTGGGTTTAGAGGGTGAAAGGGACCAGGGTGGAGAGCCACTGGAAAGGACAGAGGAGCAATTGGTAAGGGGAAAGGATGGAGGGGAATGCTTTGTGAAAGTGACCACCCCCATGGAGGGCTATAAGTGGGTGGGGTGGAGCAAGGAGAGATGTGGTCTGTCCTGCTCAGTCTGGGGGCCCCTGGAGCCCTGGGGAGGGCTCTGCAGCTGGCTAGGTACCAGGTGGTCCCATCCTACCTCCATTACCCTCATAACTGAGAACCCAGGCAAAGGACCCCAGCAAGAACCTCCTATTTCATTCTCTGTCAGGATGGCCACTGGGTAGAATGTTCCTATGGGGTTTACAGGCATCGCTTCTTCTCTCCTCCTGCCCCAGGGTCTGCTAGCTGAGCAAACGCCTATTGCTTTATATAGTTTATGTGGGGGGCGGATGGAGTGGGTGGTGGAGACCTTTACTCTTTGACAGGTCAAGCTCCAGGACTGGGACTATGTCTAGCTAATGTCAGGACAGGACCCCCACCTTCCATCCTCACAGGCTGAGAATAATAATAGTTAGTGGTGTATTAATAGCCATCCCCATTTGCTAGGCCCTAGACTGGGTGTTTGTTACAGCAACCCTGTGAGATGGGATCATCATTTACATTTCACAGGGGAGGAAACTGAGGCTTCAGAGGTTAGGTAAAAAAAAAAAAAAAAAATTCATTGCATTTTTCAGGTGTCTGCAAAATGTAGACTTGATCTTTGACAAATTACAATTAAATATCACCTAGCATAATGGCTATTTTAATTATATTAACTTAGAAATCTTACCCTAGTATATAGCAAAATTATCTTCTTACTACCTAGGAGTCTTTCAAGTATGTTGTAGGAATTTTGTTAAATATCCCCCATAGACCTTTGTAATGTCTAATCACTTTTTTCCTTGATGTTCTATTTGTTGAAACAGTTCCAAATTCTGCATTTGGCTCTTTGAATGAATCCCTCATGATCTTTAGTTTTCTGATCACAAGAACTCGTAGACTGCTGGATAAAATTAATGAAAAATAACCCTGAATTTTGAATTTCAGGGATAAAAGAAGGAATACACATCTAATAATATTTTTAATATTATTTAATAATATTTAATAATAAGTAAATATAAATAAGTATAAATATAATAAGTAAATATAATAAGTAAATAAAATATATTTAATAATAAGTATTTTTTAGATAAAAAATACTCTGCAAATTAAGACAAAAATGAAACTTTATTAACCTGCTAAAGGCATCTGTAAAAAAGCCTATAGTTAATATTTTATATAATGGTGACATACTAAATACTTCTGCCTAAGATTGAGATACAGGCAAGGATATCTATTTTTGTTACTTCTGCTCAACTAAAGTCCTAACCAGTATAATAAGAAAAGAGAAAAAATATATATACAGATTTGAAAGGAAGAATTAAGATTGTTTTTATTTGTAGATGATATAATCATGTATAAAGAAAATCTTACGGAATTTACAAAAAGACTATAAGAACTAATAAGATAATTTAGCCAAATTGCCGGATATAAGATTGATATAAAATCGTCAACTGAATTGTTATATACTAGCAGTTAACAATTAGAAAACAAAATTTGGAAAACAATACCACTTTCACTTTCAACAAACAAAACAAAACAAAGTACCTGAGAATAAGTCTAATGAAAAATGTGCAAGACCCTACCTTGAGAGTTATAAAGTGTTACTAAAAGAAATGAAAGAAAACCTAAAATAATAGAGAAATACCATGTCTGTGGATTGTTAGACTCAACATTATTAAGATGCCCATTTTTGCCAAACTGATCTAGAGTCAACTCAATCTCAATCACAGTCCAAATAAACTTTTTAAAAGAAATAATAAATTTTAAAACTTGAAAAAGTAGGCAAATTCTAAACCCTATATGGAAATGAAACGAATCTAGCATAGACAAAACAATCTTGAAGAATGAAGTACAAAGATTTATACTACCTGATTTCAAGACACATCATAAAACTACGATAATCAAGACACTGAAGCCTTGGTGGAAGAATAAATTAAATATATCAATAAAACAGAATAGAGCCCAGAAATAGACCTACACAAATATAGTCAATTGATTTTCCATCAAAGCACCCAGTCAGTGAGAATTCATTGGGCAAAGGAAAATCTTTTCAACAAATGGGGATGGAACAACTGGGTATTCATGTGTAAAACTGTAAGCCTCAGCCTCTACCTCACACTATAAATAAGAATGAATTTGAGATGGATCATAGACTTACATGTAAAAGCTAGAACTATCAAACATCTAGAAGAAAACTCAGGAGAATATCTTTTTGACCTTGAGGTAAACGAAAATTTCTTAGGACACATAAAGCACACATTATGGAAGAAAAAAATTTATAAAATAAATTTCCTCACAATTAACAATCTGTTTATCAAGACACCAACCAAAAAATAAATAAGTGAACCACAGACTGTAAAAAAAATATTCACAATCCATACGTTTGACAAATGACTGACATCCAGAATAGATAAGGATTTCCTAAAATTAAAGATTTACAAATTGACAATAAATAGACAACTCAGTTAAAAAAAAACGGGCAAAAGTCTTGAACAAGCACTTGACAAAAGAAGATATAAGAATGGCCAATAGACATATAAAAATGGTTCAACACTGTTAGTAATGAGGAAATGCACTTTAAAACCACAATGTGATATCATTTTGTACCCACTAGAATGGCTAAAATAAAAAAGGTTTACAATTCCCAAATTGTAAGTTGGTAAGGATGTGGAGCAACTAGAGTTAATTTGGTGCTGTTGTGAAATAAGTTTAAATTTCTGTTCAAAACAATTCAATTTATGTGATTTCTTTTTCTAGAAAATGTTTATTCATCATACACTTATCCAACAACTATGTATTTAGAGTTCACGATGGGTAAAACAAAGTTCTTGCCTTTAAGGAGCATGTAGACAGTTTGCAAACAGAAGACTTGTTCAGTTAGCCACCAGGTAGCTAGCGTTATTTACCATATTTTCTTGATTCCCAAACACATGTGTTATCTTACAACCAATTTCAAAATAAATCTGACAACTGATTGATCTTCTCACAAAGGCATTTTTATTGAATCAATGGTACATTTTACAGTTGAGCAAATGCTCTCAGTAAATCTAGCTGTTATATTCATATCAGCCAGCTGTTCTCCCTGGAGGAAATTACTTTAAAAGATTTAAAAAAAAAAAAATAAGGAAACAACTCTCTCCTTCTGATTAAAAACAAAAGTCATAGGAGTTGTAGATTTTTACATTTAATCAATCAATCAATCAATTAATTAATATTTAGGGATTGGTTCTTTCTGGTTTCTTTCACACAGAGACTGAAAGCAGAGGCTTTGAGTGCCAAAAGGTTGAAAAGGTGATTTGGTGAAAGGGTTAAGAGATGTACTGTGGGGTCAGATAGAGCAGAGTTCTGATTCTCTTTTTACCAGTTAGTTGAATGCAGACTAGTTGCTTACCCTCTATGGGCTCAGTTACCTGATGTATAATGGTGCAGGGTCCAATGGGCAGTGGTGGGGTTTAATGAGGTTTTATTTAGAAGATGGTCCTCAAGATGGTGCTTCACATATTGTAGGTGCTCACTAAATTGACAATCTTATCATAAACTAAAATCTTCCTTCTGATTAGTATCAGAGTCTTAGCCAAGGTGAACTGAGTGTAAGACACCTAGGCTAAGGTAGTTTGTTGAGTACTTAGAGATTGGTAGCCTGTCAGAGGCACCTTCATTAGTGAAACAAGAATGAATTCCGAGGATAACATTTTGCCTCTCAATTAAGATTCAAGGCTGATTGATTAAGGGAAACTAAGAACCAGAAAGTCTCCAGATTTTACCAGGATGTCACTTTTGCTTCACTAATTCATTAAAAAAAATATGTAATGATTTGAAAGTTAAATCAGTTTAGCAATTTTCAAAAATGACTGAAAAATAATAATAGATGGTAGGAAAAGTTTACAAGCCTGACAGCTGAATCTGTCTGTAGCCTCTTTCTTAAACCTCACAGCCATAGCATAGAGTTACTTGAAACTTGAGGGTTTGAGGATTTTTGTTCTTGTTTGAGAGATGAGTAAAGCTTCTTGTGATGTTAAGTTCGCATATGTAAATAGATGCAGCCCCAGAGAACCAAATTACCCTTTTCAGAATATATTAATTTTATTTTTAATGATTATAAAATATGATTGGTTAAACAACTTCCTATCTTGGCATTTTCCAAACACCAAGCAGAGAAAATTGCACAGATTTGGCCAAGTCAGTCTTTTTCATCTGGGTATTTTTATTCTGTAATGCCACAGAAACACATTGAGGATTTCTGGAACCATAAATGTGCACCTGGAAACAAGCTCTACTAGACAACAGGATGAGTGGCTTTGGATTTATATACAAAAGAGTTCTGGTTCTATTAGTATATATTACTGGCTGTGTTGTGGCTTTTTGATCATACAAACAAATGGCTTAAGTTTTCTGAGCTTCAGCTTCATCTTTACAATTATATATATCCTACAGAGTTGCAGGAAGGAACATAGGGATGGGAGTTTCTCCTAAGATGTAAATTACTTTCTTGAAATGAGAGGTACTTGAAAAGAAGGACCTTACTGAGGAAAGACACTCCTTGGGAATGAAAAGGAAAGCTGGATGACATCTAAGAAATGATGTCAGGGATCCTGGGGGCTTCATGGTATTCCCATGTGTGTTGTTACTGGCATTTATTCTCTTACTCACTGAACAGCCAGAGTTGGGGCCTTTGCCAAGTTAAGGCACTTTGCTAGATACTGAACATACAGAGACGACTGAGACACCTTTCTTTTAAAGATCGTATAATGTACTTGGGAGACAGCCCAGTACTTTTACAATACAATGTGATAAGTGCAATGGAAACATTAGGGCAGGATGAGTTCTTAATTTAACCTGGATAGTAAAGATAGGCTCTTTATCCTTGAAAGAAAGGAGTTACTTAGTACAGAATGGGGAGGCCATTGCAGGGGAGGGAGCAAAATGTATCAGTAAAAGAAAAAGTTGCCTGGTAATGATGGATTTGGAGTGCCTAGTGGGTGATAAAGCTGACCAGCAGGCAAACCCTGTGCCACTCAGCTCACTCAGTCTACGGCTCTGATGAGAACCAATGACTTTGCCGGAGTTTCCTCTGTGTGTGTGTGTGTGTGTGTGTGTGTGTGTGTGTGTGTGTGTGTGTGTGTGTGTGTAACTTTGTAGAAGGAGAAAATTGGAGAAATAACCATGGAAAATCCCTGTCAACATTTCCCATTCAGAGATTTTGGGAAACACATCAAATAGGCAATGAAGTTTTTCGAGAAAGATGTCCCTAATTCTGAATGTAATTTGCAAGTCAGTGATGATGACTTGATGAATTACTTAACAATGATGAATGTTAGTGTTTCCTGCTGTGAGATTTACCAGGACAAAAGGATCAGAAATCATTGGTCTTGAATTTAAGAAGCCCGATTAGAGCTTAAGCAGAACATCCATCCCTACAATGGAACATTCATGATAAAGCTTTTTCATTGTGTTTGACTTCATGTCTACAAATGCTCACAAAGATATATTTGTATTTTCTTTTTTTTTAGTATTTATTTATTTTGGTTGCCTTGGCTCTTAGTTGCAGCACGTAGATCTTCGTTGTGGCATGAGAACTCTTAGTTGTGGCATGCATGCAGGATCTAATTCCCCGATCAGGGATGGAACCTGGGCCCCCTGCATTGGGAGCACGGAGTCTTTCCCACTGGACCACCAGGGAAGTCGCTGTGTTTTCTTTTGAATTTTCTATTGTCAGTAAGTTTATGAGTGCTTCAAATCCTAAAGAGGATGATGGTGGTGCCACTTTATAATCTTTGTCAATTTGACAGGCAAAAATATCTTACAGTTCTTTAAAAAATAAATCTATGAACATCCTATTGCTTTATTTATTCAAATCTTCTTTTATGCTTCCCAATAAAATTTTATAGAAAATGAGAAAATTTTTACTTAGTTATTTCCCTGAGGGCTAGGAAAATGAGGCCCCATGTACCTGCATTAGGTACTGAGGTTTCTATTCCTTAAATGGCCAATAAATGTGAGAACAGATTTTACTTTGCCTGTAGTTCCTAACATTGATTCTCTGAGTTTTGTTTGTGGTCAAGCAGGGTTGGGATAGTCCTGGTCTAGCAATATAATAGCATATTATATAGATTTGCAAGATACGTTCATGTATAATGATTTAACATTAATAATCCTTGGGAGGTCCCTGGCAGTCCAGTGGTTAAGACTCCACGCTTCCACTGCAGGGGGTGTGGGTTTGATTCCTGGTCTGGGCACTAAAATCCCGCATGACACGAGGTGTGGCCAAAAATTTTTTTTAATATTTAACATTAATAATCCCAAATTCCTACTTGTCCCTCAAAACATTCATTGTTTGTTTATATATTTCTAATCTCTGGTGTTTATGTGCATCTTTTACTCTTGTCATTAATGAGATGTACATAACTGTATTATGTTTTTACAGATTGCACAGCACTTTATCTTTTAAATCACTTTTGTTAGAGGACCCTGGTATCTGGAAGAGCTTGTGTGATAGCTGGCACTCTTTTTAACTTCATCTGTATTTCTGTAGTACTCGTCAATTTAGTGCTATGTTGCAGCAAGTGCTTTTCTTGCAGAGTAGCTTATCAGTGTCTTCACTTGGCCAAGGTCTTGTGTTAGTTACTTGATGGACATAGCCTCTAAACCCTACAATGGCTTTCTTTTTTTTTGTGGTACGCGAGCCTCTCACTGTTGTGGCCTCTCCCATTGCGGAGCACAGGCTCCGGACGCGCAGGCTCAGCGGTCATGGTTCACGGGCTTAGCTGCTCCGCGGCACGTGGGATCCTCCCGGACCGGGGCACGAACCCGTGTCCCCTGCATCGGCAGGCGGACTCTCAACCACTGCGCCACCAGGGAAGCCCTACAATGGCTTTCTTTAAGTAGTTTTTATTGTCCCATTTTATTGAGGACTAAAATTAGTTCCTTGGAGAGATTAACAGAATAGCTCAAGATTATAAGTAATGTAGCCAGAATTCAAACCCTGGTCCACCTAGTCGTCAAAACACTTTTCTCCTCAGTGTACCACACTGTCTCCATATATCTAATACCTTAGCATAGTTGAGGCAGCATGTTGTATGTAGCATTTAAAAGACATGAACACTGCCGGGCTTCAAATTTCAATTCTGATGAGTACTTGCTCTGTGACCATGGATAGATCATTTAACATTTTCATTGCTTCAGTTTCATCACTTTAGGGTTTTGGGGGCATCAAATGAGTTGATGTACCTAAAAGCACACTACTTGGCATAGAGTGCGCGTAGCTGCTTTTTATTCTCTGTTTGCTTTGGTGCCTGATGTTAGGTCCTTCCTCTCCAAACAGTGGAAACGTCGAGTGGTCACCCTTCCTTTGTGCTACTTACCATTTCACTGATGATACACGTCACTGATCATTTAAATGACAATTCAATTATTTCTTCATAAAATTTGTTCCTCTTGCATACTCCCTGAAAGCTTATCTTACTCATCTCAACCCTGTGACATTCACTGATTTACAGATACATTAACAAATGTAATTAATATAGGTTTTAGAACCTAGAGTGGACTACCAATCTGCTCTAGACAACTTTTGGGATTTATACCTTAGAAAAAAGTTTTATTGTAATTTGAATGGGATTTCAGGTTGAAACAAATATAAGTGAATTGTTCAGTCTGCCATGTTTTATGCAGAGGTGAACAAACTGTTTTCTAATATATATTTTTCACTTAAGCATATAACAGGAACATTTTCCCATTTTGTTAAATGTCCTTGATCATCACACATTTTAAAGGCTACATAGTATTTCACATTATGGGAGATTATTAGTGCAATTTCTAATGACTGGTCCAATCCATAAAGATTTCTGCATGTTCCTTAGATCATTTTATCCATTATTTTCACTGTATCAAACAAAGCAGACCTGATCCTTTTCCTTTCCTTCCACATAAATCAGCTTTCTTATATCACCGACAAGATCATTTATGAATAGGAATGCAAGAAGGACACGAATATATAGATTTTCTTATTTTGACTTCTTTCCTATGAGTGTCATATCCTATCACTTTTGTGTGGTTAGAGGTATCACAATCCTGCTCCCCAGCTGCCCTCAGCTCTCCCAAGGTGCAAGCTTGTAAAATTCAGAAGGCAATGAAGGACTAAGGGAAAACATGAACACAAAGGACATACACCAGTCTAACAAAAGGGCCTCTCATAACAAGTAGGCTATTTCTTATCCAGGTGAGAAGAAATAATAAAACTCCTTATCAGTCAACTTGATCTTGAGTGGAGAAGAATGAATGCAGTCTTTGAAGCAACTTAATAAGACAGAATAGACTTGGTGGGAACATTTTAGACATAGCTTACATTCTACTCTTAACCTTTCAGGACACAGTCACTGCCCTCTGTCAATTACTGCCATCTCTTCATTGACAAGTCTGATGGGTTATAAGTACAAGAATCTTCCAGATGCATGGCAGAGGAAAAAAATAGGTCTCTAACGCTGGGGTGGTGCTTCTGGTTGAGGAACTTAGAGCCAGAAAGGGAGGAAACCATTGTAGGGAAAGAATGAGGCTGAGAACTGCTCTCTATCAAAAAAAAAAAATTGTCAGTGTGTCCATTCTTATAGTGAGCATATGTAAGGTTGTTGCTCTTTCTTTTCTCAGATAATTTAAAGTGGGTCTTTATGAAAGCTAAGAAGAAGTTTGATTTCTTCTACTTTTCTCTATTTCTGTATCTTGTTTTCAGATAAATCTTCCAATGGATTCCCACCTGAACCTGATCCTAATTCCAGAAACACAAAGCCTGGTTTCTTTGTGTTCACCACGCTTATTCTGTCTTTCTCTGAGCTAAGGCTGTAAATCCCACAGTGAAGCATGCATAAACACAAGCTAGGCAGGATTAGACCACACTATTTAGTTAATCTCAGTTTACAAAACCCCTTCTTTCTTTGTGTGACAGGCTGCCACAGAAATTCAGCAAATGCAATTTGCAGACCAAATGTGAGAACTTTCTGCATTATGGGTAGAGAGACAGTAAAAAATAACTACTCGCTGTCATAAGCTCTCTCTCTTTGAGAAACCTTAGGGATATTATTCAGGGTGAAGGATCTCTACAGTTAATTCTTCAAATCATCATCATCATGAAGGAGAAGAGCACACAGTGTTTCCTTCCAGAATTTAAGCACCATAACTCCAAGAATCTTGACATGTGTAACTAAGACTACCAAGAAAGAAGCCTCTTCCTGACGTTCACCCTCCAATTCACCACCCCCCATGTTTAAAGAATTTGTGTTTCTGGATCCAATGACACTGATACTGGGAGGACTTTAACCAAAGTACTTTGAGTTCTAGGAGGAGAAACAAAGGATGGTTTTCTATAGCATGTTCATATAAGTGAACATCCATTAAATAATTGGTGTGCAGCTGGGAATAAAAATGGCTTAACAGAGAAAAGTTCCTATAACAGATGTGAGCACAAAGCCAGCAAAGGACTTGATGGCTGAGCACTTCTAATATCCTGTCACAGTCACCTGATGTCATGATCACCTGCTTTATAGGAAAAGCACTGTGGTAGAAACATCCATATATATATGTTTGGTGACAAACATTCCATTTCAGTTCTATATTTAGATGAAAGATGCTCTGGGTGATTTATTTCCTGCAATCCTCAGGCCTGTGGCTCTACAGACTACTCTTTGAATGTCCTGAAGAATCATGTTTGCTTTGGTCAAAGATCAGATACACATCCCAATGTTCACATTTTCTTCTCTCCCAAGTTGGAACAATTTGAAGTTGCTTTCAGAGTCCAAATGTGTTAGACTCATCCAGAGCTCTTAAAGTGTGTTCTAAATTACAGAATTTAGTTTGTCACAGAACAAAACTTTACTTCAGTGAAAACAGTGACTGTTATGGATATATATTATGGGATGCTAATCTTCTATAAATCAAGGAGAAATTAAAACTAGCAAAAAGTCCTGATGGTGTCAGTGGTGGTAGTTGAAGGGGTATGTGTGTGGCTGATATAGTAGAAAAGAACCACATCGAGTGGTAGACTGTAATTATCATAATATTCTCTGGCCTTAGTGTTTACCCTCTTCTCCTCCAGAGAACAGCAGTATTATGTTATTTTAAAATACAAAAAGTCAGAAATTAAAAAGACCCACCACCATGTTTTAATCTCCGGAGTTTATACCTAGTTACGAGTTCACTGCTAAACAACATATGTAGTGACAAAATATGACTCTTCAGGGTTTAAATCTCCATTCTGGTCTAATACACATTAATAAAGAAAGACTGACTCATCACTGGCTTGTCCTGATTTTTCTGACTGGAAGTAGTTCTCTCTATTGAGGCAGTGGTTTTTAGATAATGGTGCAAACACATATTCTTAAAGCATTGAGAATAGGGAGTGTTTAGACAGAGATTGTGGGGATTTGTCTGCTAACATGGTTTTAAATGAAAACTCAAGTAACTATCCAAAATGAGCTGCCTGCCAATATCATATTCCATAAGAAATCTTGGCATCTATAACAAATGATATATTTATTGATTCAATCTCCTTGGTAACTACTTGGTCCATGGACAAATGCTTCTCTATATCTGGGACAGCTATGACAGTGCTCATCATAAAAATGTTGAATATTGGCCATTGACTTTAAATGATGAAGGTTATGTTTCAAATTTGCTTCTCTTAATAAAAAGAAAACCTTAATAGGAAAAATTTGACCTAGATTTTATTCTAAATTATTCTTTGGGATAATTTTCCTTAGATAAAACAAAGGTGTAAAAAGTTGGCAGTTATAAGGAATGCAGTCTTTAGATTGTACATTCTGCATGCTGCCTGTTCTATGTGCTGTTATCCTACATACTCCATATGGGACCATCGCCTTCCAAGAACTAGAGAGCCTTTCCACAGATGTCTTTCCCTGTGGATTGGTTCTAATCCTTTCAATTCCACAGTGGACCCAGGAAATTATAGAATAAGCCTACTGTCCTGTTTTTTATTCAAATGATATTTCACAGACCTCCATTTTTCTCTATTTCTCTCCTCCTTGAAGCATTTGACCCCAATCTCTTGGATTTTTCATGGTAATTTATATCTTGGTCCTCTTCTCTTTATTCCTCTTCTTCTCTACACTTCTAGAAATTTTTTCTTCTATTCTCTCTTTACTTATCTTTTTTTCTGTAAATTATTTGTCCTCTTCTTCATTCTCTCATTTTCTTACTCACATGACTCTGTTATTTCTTTTTTTGCCTACCCTATTTTAGAGTTCTTTCATATTCTGCATTAAATTATAAGGAATATAACTGTGGACATGTATAGCCCATTCAATGGGGCCTTATCCTATAGCATTAAATTGTAATTATGAATGCTCTACCTTCTCCTCCACTGTTCCACTTTATATCCCATAAAAATAGTCTTTATTTGTTTTTGTGTTTGTATTTTGCCCAAGTCCTCACATAGACGATGCCCTATAAATGCTGGCTGAATGCTGAATAAGTTAACATTCTTTAACCTTTTTGCCAGCCACAGAAATGAACTAACCTAAACTCCACCGTAACCCTGGTGCATAACATGGTACCTGATATATAGTAGGCACCCAATAAAGGTCTGTTTAATAAATAAGTAATCAAAGACCGAGATTACACCTAAAGCCTGTTTTAACATACTGTTGTTCACATAAATGTATATTCTTTCTTTTTTAGGTTGATATACCCATATTTAGAAACTGTTTTACTCTCAAAGAGTATTCGGAACTTGATGGACCAGTCAGAATTTCATTCACTTTCTAAGGCTTGCATGTGCCTCACCCATATTTCAAATCAGCATTTCTTTTGACTATTTATCTACATGTATTCCTACTTTTTTTCCTGTAGTTAAGACCACAAAAAATCTTGGCTTGCAGCAAATATACATTTCCATGGAAACCAAGCCAAAAGCACTAGAAAAAGAAGGCATTAAATATAAAATGTCTCTTGGCTGCCAAACTTCAGACCACTGCCTGATTTTCTTTAGTTTTGTGTTGATTTCTTTAATTCATTGTGAATACACAGACCAGGACTTTTTAAATTAAAAACTATTTTTTTAAAGTATACTGTGTTTGTTGATTTAAAACATATACTTACAAACATACACACATTTGCAGGGTGTGGAAAAATAGCATTAGTGAATGAGATTTGTGTTTCAGTGTTATTTTTATAGAAGCTTCATCTTTACTGGGTTAAGGGCATTTACTGTAAATTTAAACTGTTCACTGACAGATGAGGACATTATTCATTTATAGAATGAAGGCTTTTTTCCCCTATGTGAAGTGTAAGGAAAGTGTAGTCGCATATTATTGAGAAGTAACAAATGGTTACATCAGCAATTACATAAAGAATTCTGCCTGCTCTTCAGGCATGAATATCTGAGGAATAAAACAGATGATCTGAAAACTGGTGGTGTATGACTGAGTAAGTGATCATGGCAGATAACTTCTGGGTGAGCACGAGCCTAGGGCCATTTCTGCACCTGAGAGGTGTACACTTGCACAGGGCCCTGTGCTCAGAAGGGCCCTGGCCTTGGTTTAATGCTCTGTTGTTGTATCTTAACATTGTCAATAATTTTTGAACAAAGGGTTCTACATTTATTTTCCATAACCATTTTAAGAGTATAAGGAAGATTCCAAAAGGGTGAGTAGAAATATTAGTGAAGGTGTAGCCTTTTATTGGAGACCTTCCAGATGTACTAAGAGTCTGTTTTATTACCTTAGCCCACCCTGGTCACCACTGGTTGAGAGCAATCCATCTCTTTGGCAGTGAAAAGCAATTTATATGGTGTTAATGAAAGGCTTACCTCAAAACCAACTTATACTATTGTATCTCAAAAACCTTGAAATATACAAACCTATTAACTCAGTAATTCCACCACAGGATAAATGGTGCAAAGCTGTATGTACTTTACAATATTCCTCATAATAATAGTAAATAATTGGAAATGATCTAAGTGTCTATCTGTGAATAATTAAATAAATTACATGCTACTTGATGGTATATGAAGTAGCCATTAAAATGATACTGTAGATGTATACTACTAAATATGAAAATTATATTACAATATACTATGTACAGCATGATACATTAAAAAATCTCTGCATAGATAAAAAGTTTACAAAGTTGTCTAACACAAGGTAATTATCTCTGGATGGTGAGATAAGTTTCTTTTTTTTTTTTTTTGCGGTACACGGGCCTCTCACTGTTGCGGCCTCTCCCGTTGAGGAGTGCAGGCTCAGTAGCTATGGCTCACGGGCCCAGCCGCTCCTTGGCATGTGGGATCTTCCCGGACCGGGACACGAACCCATGTCCCCTGCATCGGCAGGCGGACTCTCAACCACTGCGCCACCAGGGAAGCCCGAGATAAGTTTTTTTTTTTTAGCGTATTGATACATTCTAATTTTTCTAGATTAAGTTTGTAGAGCAAAAATATTAATAAAAAGAATGAGATTCTGCCATTTGCAGCAACTTGGATGGACCTAGAAAGTATTATGTTCAATGAAATAAGATAGGGAAAGACAAATACTCTTTTATCACTTATATGTGGAATCTAAAAAATAAAACAAATGAATGTGTATAACAATACAGAAACAGACTCACAGATATAAGTGAGTGATTACTAGTTGGGAGAGGGAAGAGAGAGGTGTGAGATAGGGGTATGGGATTAAGAGACACAAACTATGTATAAAATAAATAAGCAACTAAGGTATATTGTACAGCACAGGGAATATAGCCATTATTTTGTAATAACTTTAAATGGAGTATAATCTATAAAAATGTTGAATCACTATATTATACACCTGAAATGAATATAAATTGTAAACAACTATACTTCAATTAAAAAACACAAAACATACATACAGATAACAGCAAAAAAATCAGTCAAAACAACAGAGAAAAGCAAACCAAAAATAATCATCTATTGCTAAGCTTTGTTTCCATGCTCAAGAAAACTATGACTTTTTATTATTTTTCTTTATAAACTATAGGCATTGAAGAAACAACCATGTGTTAAAGAGAAAGTTTCAATAGGATATTATTTTCTTCCCATTGAAGATATTGTTGTCTTCATGCACTTTTAGTTAGTCAGCTATAATTTACTGTTCTTTGGCCTTCCTCAGAAACTTCTCCAGAAGCTGTGGCAGGTGCAGACTGCATCAGCTCAGCTGCTACTGCATAAAGGTGTGAGAGAAGTGGCAAAGCTCCCATCTGTGAGGCACACTGCTTGCCAGCTTGATGAAAGGATTCCAGAACAGATCCTTATTTTCTGCTTTTAGACTATGGCTCTCTCTCACAATCACTGAGGAAGAGAAGTTACTGTATATACTAGAAGGCCTATGAGTATTATATTCTTTCAGTTTTTCCTACCACCCCAGGCTATCCTGATGGATACAGTCCATTTAGCTCTGAATTTTACCTTAGAGGGCAGTGACAAGGTTGAAAGCTTATAAAATCATCCTGTTTGTACTTATATGTATGTGTTCCCTCCTAACAGGTCAATTACAGCTTAATGTGATAGGCTGGCAAGAGCCCATTTTGTCTGGTGGTGGCCAAATTTCATTTCCTGTTGATGGAGGTGAGTTATGGTTCATTGTTTCTACCTGAAGCTCCTGCCAACATTATGTGCTGTGTACACTAGGTAGCAACTAATGACAATATCATATACTATAGCTTTGTCTCCAGCTATACCAAGACCTGTTTCAGCCAGGGATTAGTAAGCAAGTTGGGCAGGTCTAGTTGTCTAAACCTGTTGGCTTTTTGATAGAATCTTTATGGTAACTGGATTTGTTAATGTTTATTGTAAAATATTAATAACTAGGGATATCATCTCTTTCCATTCAATCTAAAAAAACATTATTTTTTTAAGAAAAGGCATCTGAGGAAATTTGGTAAATATATATATATTAAATTTTCTATAAATATATATTTATATATAAACAATATATACATATTTTAATGAATGATGAAAATTCTACTTTTTTTTCATAACCAAGTGAGTTTATTCCAGGATTGCAAGGTTGGCTTAACATTAGAAAATCAATGTAATTCACGTTAACATATTAAGAGAGAAAATTAATACAGTCATTCAATAGCTTTAGAAAAAGTGTTTGAAAAAATTTAATCTCTATTCATAATTTTTAAAATTAGGTAGCTGAAGGAGATTTCTTAATTTGATAAGAGGTATCTACAAAACCTACAGCAGAAATAATATTATTTAACTATACCTCCATATCTCTTTTCCTGTTTGTCACTTATAATTAATATAGTTGATTTTATTCCTCCTCATTTCAGAGCTCTTCTCAGAACCATCCTATGCAAAAAAGACCACTCAAAGAGGTTAAAAGATAAATCCTCCCATTTTTCCCTGCTAACGCAGGCCTTCTCATAGTCCTTGAATTGGTGTGTATTTTAAATGCTGAAATCAAACACAACATACTTGTTATATTCATTTGGACCAAAATGGCATAGATCACACAGCTCTCATAAGAATTCCAGTTCCCTGAGTCTGCCGAAGTGACACTGCCATGTTTTGGAAGCATCTTCCTCAGAGTATCAGCTTTCTTGTTATATAGTTTAGCTGGGCTTATAGAACCTTCACATTTCCTCTCACCCACTCCTGGCCCTTAATTACTCCCTACGTACTTCACAATTAATCCCAGTAGGCATACCCCCATCTGACTTGCTCTCACCCACCTGTATTCTGTCTTTTCTTTTGCTTCTTTGCTTTACCTTCCTGATATTCTTTCCCATGCTTTCCATCACTCATGTTCACCTAATTCTCTGGCTCATCAACCCTATGTAACACTTACCAAACAATTTTCATGGTACCCAGTCTTTCCCCAGCTTCCGTTTGAAGCTGTTTTCAATGGAATAGGCTCTTCCCCATTTCCAGCTTTTTTTCCCCTCTTCTCAATCCTTATCTTAAACTTTTATCAAACTTTATGTCAAGTTATACACCTATGTACCTTCCCTTTCTCTCTCTGTACTCACTACCACCTCCTACCCTGGAATTGATCTAAAGCTGCTTCTACCTGGCCCATGGGGCCCCCAGATCAAAGCAGGTCTCATAATGACAATTTAGAGTCACCACTCTGCAGTAATATTGGGGATGTGGCAAAACCAGTTACAAATCAAGTAACAGAAGCTGTGCCTATGCCCTGTGGCCTTCCTAGCCCAGCAGGCCTATCCACCCAGCTTGCAACTTCTGTCCTCCTCATTGTTTTGCATTTTTATTGTTTCTGATCAATAGAGATCCATAGAATGTTTCAACCTATATGTGTCTTTTCCCCCTTGTTATCAATATATTAATCCATCATTTCTATGTTTAGAGCAGTATAGATTAAATACTTATATACTCATTTACCAAGAAGCAATCTGCCAAGCTGGTCTTCAGCATTCATTCCCTAACTGATCTATTTAAACTTTTTTCTATTCTCTGGATCATCTGTGTTTCTTCTGGGGGTCAGATCGTTGTTACTCTTGTCCCTTTTCTTTCATGCTCTGCTTTTTCTAAATTGAAGTATAGTTGATTTACAATATTTTATTAGTTTCAGGTATACAACATAGTGATTCAATATTTTTATAGATTATACTCCATTTAAAGTTATTATAAAATATTGGCTATATTCCCTGTGCTGTACAATATATCCTTTTAGCTTATTTATTTATTTATTTATTTATTGCGGTACGCGGACCTTTCACTATTGTGGCCTCTCCCTTTGCGGAGCACAGGCTCCAGACATGCAGGCTCAGCGGCCATGGCTCATGGGCCAAGCCGCTCCGCGGCATGTGGGATCTTCCCAGACCGGGGCACGAACCCGTGTCCCCTGCATCGGCAGACGAACTCTCAACCACTGCACCACCAGGGTAGCCCTAGCTTATTTATTTTATACATAGTAGTTTGCACCTCTTGACCCCCTATCCCTACCTTCCCCCTCCCCACTTCCTCTCCCCACTGCTAACCACTAGTCTGTTCTCTATATCTGTGAGTCTGTTTCTGTTTTATTATATTTATTTGTTTGTTTTATTTTTTAGATTCCACATATAAGTAATAACATACAATATTTGTCTCTCTGTTTCTGACTTATTTCAATTAGCATAATACCCTCAAGTTCCATCCATGTTGTTGCAAATGGCAAAACTTCATTTTTTTTATGGATGAGTAATATTTCATTTTATATGTATACCACATCTTCTTTATCCATTCATTTGTTGATGGACACTTATGTTACTTCCATATCTTGGCAATTGTAAATAATGCTGTTATGAACATTGGGGTGCATGTATCTTTTCGAATTAGTGTTTTCGTTTTCTTTAGATGTATACTCAGGACTGAATTACAGGATTGCATAGTACTTCCATTTTTCATTTTCTGAGAAACTTCCATACTGTTTTCCATAGTGGCTGTACTAATTTACATTCCCACAAACAGTGTACTAGGATTCCCTTGAAAATTCTATTTTAATATTGCAATTAGCAATTAGCAATAATTTAATAGGATTTTAGTGCTCATGTACTCAGACCTCAGTTTAGATTTGAACAGATATACAAGTTTGAAATAAGTGCATTTATAGTGAGGGGAGATAGAATAGGAGGACTCAGCCATTTTTCATTTTCATCTCCAAGGATAAAAAAGGTAGAAAAAATTTATTTTAAAAAGTTAAGATAGGAGCACATTATATTTCAAAGATGGTTGTCCACTAGTCATTAAGGGAAATTTACTTTATCATAACATTGATTTGAATTATAGTCAATTAAACTGTTTTGATTTAGAAAATACATAAACTCTTTTTTAGGGGTATAATGAAGGGTAAATTGAAGCAGTATTATTTAGCCAGGTATCCTTGTGTCTATTTCTTTCTGGCACAAGTTGGAGGGAAAGTTGTGCTAGAAGACGGCAGTTATGGAGGACATCTAGGAGATTGGGATGGGAGAAGCAAAAGGAAGATGGCAGAAACCGCAGACAGAGACATAGATAACACACTCGAACATGTGTGTATGTGTGAACATGTGTATACACACACACACACACACACAGGAGTTGAGCTTCCCACTCAAAACACTGTTATTAACTGTGGTTCCCTGTGTCAGTGTGTAGGTGTGTCCCCTTAAAATACTGTCGTAATAACAATGATCCCTGATATTCTTTTGGGGGTTTGTTTCTGTTCAGAACTCTGCCTTTTAAAACCTGCAGTGTAACTTAGAAAATGTCATTCTTCTGATTATTCTTTGTCAGGCTGACAAAGTCCAGGTGAGTCTAGATTGCTTGACATAATAACCTAGCCTGCCTTTGAGCTGATGCCTGCATCCCTTAGGTTTACTCTGGATCAGTGCTTCTCAAACTTTAATGTCTCTCTGAGTCTTGTCTTTGGCACCCTAGATTCTGCATTTCTAACCAGCTCCCAAGTAATACAAATGTGGCCAGTATGTGGACCACAGACTTTGAGTAGCCAGGATTGGATTGCTCTCTTTTAATTCACAGCACAAGAGCTGTTCAGTTATCTTGTTCCTGATATTCTCAATGTCTTGTAGGGTTGGCATGTGAAAAGGATTATATGAAGCCTTGGCTGTACCTAGTCATCTAACACTCAAAACATGTCATATTTTTGCTTACAGCCTTGGTGGAGAAGCTAATTTTAATCTGCAGTGAGTTATTTGCTGAGTGCTGCTGGTTCAGAGCTCATAATACTTCTGGGATTCTTTAGGCCCCTCTTGGATTTGGTCTCTATGCCAAAGCAAGGCTTCCTCCAAAGCACACTGGTTTTTGTAAATAGGCTTCTGAGTACCTTGTCAATGAGAGAATATTTGACCACTAGTCATGTCTTTAAGGGAAATTCACCTTAAGTAAGCATAACTTTTAATTAAACTCTGTTTTGATTTGGAAACTTACCTACACTCTTTTTTTTTTTTTGAGTGTAACAAAGTAGGAATTATTTCATTGAGGAAATAAAATGTTGGCTTGGCCACAAAGTTCATTCGGTTTTTTCCATAAGAGGTACAAAACCCCAAACGATCTTTTTGGCCAGCCCATTATATTAAAACAATATCTTTTAGCCAAGTATCCTTGTCTCTGTTCTTGGCAGGAGAAGTTGAAGGTCTCATGCCCTATAATTTAATGTTAACTTTCACATCTATGATGTTTAATATCTGGCATGGAAATGATGTCTTTTTTCCAATGTACTTCCCCTTTTCTCTGAGAATTTATTCTCTCCACTTGTAATCAAGTGATTCTGGTAGGGCTTCCTTTTGTGGTGCTCTGCCTTGTATCCACAACAGTGAACACATGACCAATTGCATTGCTGTATTCCCCAGTCTAAAATGATTTAGTCCAAAGAAGGGTAAGTGACCCACCTGAGCCAGTTAGAGGCCTCCTGGGAATTGTTCTGTCTGGAACTGCATGTGTAGTGCGATGTATCTGGGCCATGCAGCTGCTAGGAGGTGAAGCAGAAAGCAAGAAGCTACTGATTCTGTTGGGGAGAATAAAGCCACTCAGAGACAAACAGATGAGAGACAGAGCAAGGGACATTGAGTTAGTAGTTCTAAGTCACTGAAGATCTCAGAGTCGTCTTGGTTCCCTTTGGCTCTTCTTTCAAATCTCTGGGCTTCTCAGATCTCATGAGCCACTAATTTCCTATTAGTATAAAGGCAATTTGAGTTGGTGTTCGAGCTGTTATAAAGAAGCCTATTAAATATGTAACACACATTTCTTTAAAATAGTAAACTGAAGAGGTTATCTCAGTGAGGCTGCTGTACCTCATGTCTGTGCTGCCGTCAGTGTGTGTAAACTCGATTTGCAAATAAGAATCAGAATTAATGAACAACTGAAACCTGTCTTTGTTTGCCAGCAAGTGCATTACATTAGTAAGTGATACCAAAGGGCTGAAAAATATAAGGTAATAATCACAGTTATTGTCACAACAAGTTTGAATGAAGATGAACATTTTGAAAGTGTTCATCTTTATGTTCAAAGTGCATAAAATGAACATTAACCTTAAACTAAAGACATTGATTAAAGAAATAGAAAAATAAATCTGACTAAAGAAACAGAAAAATAAATCTGCCTGGCTCAAAAAGTAAATGAGGTCAGGCCATTGTAAGATTGAATATAGAAAAAGAAAAGCAGCTTAGACCAATTTTAATGGAAACAAAGGATTGTTGGTGAATGATGATTTGCCACAAAGAAGAAAAAGTACTCTGGAGTCTATTTTACTCTCAATAATACATGCATCAGAACATTTACTAATAGTATCTAAGGACCTCAGTGAGGAGGAGGGAAAGGAGAATAAACAGCACATACTTGGGGGTAGATGTTTGAATCACCCTGAGGGCTTCCAGACTACACATGCTGCTTTCCTCACTCCCCTCTTTGGAACTTCTCATAGGCTTTTCTAGGGACTATTTTTTCCCATGCCAAATCCCACTCTCAGGTGAGAACTCAATAAGGGAACAATGGTTACTAATGGGAATGTATAATGTTTCTCAGATGTGTAAAACTTTAATAAAGACTGATAAATTCAGACTCAATAAGAAAGCTGGTTCTTATTTAATGAAAAATGGAGTAATTTATAAAGCATACATAATGCAAACAAGGACAGAACGGCTCCATTATTTACAAAAATGTCTACAAGTATGACAAAAGGCTATAGCTGCCCATGAAAGAACCAAGAAGCAATGGAAGGAATGTGGTCAACACACTGAGAATCTATGATGTACTCTATGGAGTACATACCATCTGTCATTAAGTTATCATAAAGTATTATAAGTTAGGCATTCTTATATGTGTTTAACAGATAAAACAGATACAGAGAATCAACTTGCTCAAAAACCACAGGGCTGTTATATGCTGGACTCATATCTACTATTGTCTGTTTCCAAGTCAGTGAGCATTCTCGTCCTCCACAGATGATCAACAAATAGCTACTGAGTGCCATATAAATAAAGGACTGGGAGGAGACTAATATAGATAATTTATAACATAATTCAAATGTTTTAACCAGAAATAGATAAAATATACTTGCAATAGAAAGGAATTTACAACATAGTTCAAGTGTTTGCAGGAGAAATGGGGACAACATTCTTGCCATAGAATAGAATAATATATAATCAACTAATGTTTATGGCTGCTTGGATGAGTTATATAAGGGAAATTATTGAGGAAAAGTTACTGGAACAGTAAGGAAAAAGATCTTCAGTCTTTTCAAATAATCAGTTTAGAGTATGTTAACAATATACTATAAAATGGTATATTTGTATGACCCTTTGCATGCCATTTGAAAGTGTAATTGGTATGATGAGAGAGGGAATTTTATGAGGATTGTCTCTAGAAAATAGAGAATCTTAGGGCTTCCATGCTGTATCCTAAGGTATGGACAAAATAAGGAATTGTATTCTTAAATAACTTTAATTTTATTGAATATAATTTTCTGCATAAACCTTTATGACCAATCTTAATCTCATGGAACAGACTTAATAGTTAAAGAAAAAAATAAACAAACTGATTTCAGAGTCAGGAGATCTGTGGTTCAGTCCTTCACTGGCTGAATGACTTGGGCAAAATCATTATTATCCATATCCTTATTGGTAAAGTAAGGAGGTTTTATTATGTCATTTCTGACTTTTACTCTGTTTTATGAGTCTAAAATATTGATAACCTTCTCAGTCATATCAAACTTCTTTATTAAGTTGTAAAATCTGAAATAGATCAATTATTTCAAATATTTGGGTGTGTTATGGTTAAGGCTGTTGGATGTTAAATTATAACAAAAATAATAGAGCTTCTACTTCTCTATCTCAATCTCAGATACTTCTATCCCATCATTAAATATAGGAAATCATAATTGTTGTTTTCCTAGGTGCTGTGCTCTTCTCACTCTGTACTTTCTCTCTAGGATATCTCACCCTTGGACATGCATGGTAAGCAGAAGTCTAAGGTGGCCCCCAAGATTCCCACATAGTATACACATGCTGTATATTCCTCAGCCCTTAGTATAGGTGGGATTTGTGAACATGATGGAGGATTTCACTCCTATGATTAAGTTGTGCTAAATGGCAAAGGAGAAAGAATTTTGCAAATATAATTTAGATCCCTAATAAGTTGGCTTTTGGTTAATCAAAAGGGATATTAGCTTGGTCAGCCCTGACCAAATCGAGTGAGCCCTTGAAAATTCAGAGATTCAAATTGTCTAGAGATTTGAATTGAGAGAGCTTTGAAATGAGAGAGATTGGAAGCTCTCTTGTTGACCTTTCAGAAGCAAACTGCCATGTTCTGGAGAGGGTCACATGGCAGAAAACATTAGGTGGCCTCTAAGAGCTGAGGGTCTCAGTCCCATGATCACAAAGAACTGAATTCTGCCAGCAACCAGTGAGTTTGGAAGAGGACCCTGAACCTCAAATTAGATTGCAGTCCTGGCTGACACTTTGCAGCCTTGTGAAACCCTGAGCAGAGAGGACTCAGTTTATCCCTGCCTGGACTGCTGACTCATGGAAACTGACATAATAGATGGATGTTATTTTAAGCTGCTAAACTGTAGTAATTTGTGATGAAGCAGGAGAAAATTAATTCAACATGATTTCAGTTATCACCAGATGACTCATAAATTTATATAACCAGCAAGACCTTCTCTTGCATATCCAACTGTCTATTTGACCTCTTCTCATGGCTGTCTCAAAGGTATTTCAGGTTCAGTGTGCTCGATACCAGACTCATGTTCATTACTCTTGAGCCAAGTTCAGTGAATAACATTTATTATCCCTCAGGTTGAGAAGCAAAAAACCTAGGAGTCATTTTTTATACCTTTTTCAGATTTATACTTTATATCCAATGCATCAAAAATTCCAATTTATTTCATTTCCTTGTGGAAAGTACTTTAGTCTGATTCACTCAACATCTACTCTATCCCCATCAAATATGCCTTCCTTTACTTTTAAGGATGACAAGCTAAAGATAACATTTATTTTTCTTTGTAGCTGAGATTTCTCATGACACTTAGCTTCTGTGAGACAGATGAATTTATGTGAATTTGGTAAGATGAGCAGTGAGAAGTGGCAGCCGTGTATGAGAAGTACAGACCATCTAGCAAGCATGTTGAGGAGATGATTGGTTTTTCTGGGGCAGCTATGGCAGGAGCTGTACTATCTGGTCCTTAGCATCTTGAGGGCTTTGACTAGAACAGTTCCACTAGAACAATCAGTCTTGTGTGGTTGGATGTTTCTCTTTGTTGCAATGTTTCTGGCAGTGGAGCATTACATCTTGGTGATTTGACCCTTTTAGAAATTCTGTAAGTTGCCTAATACTTTGAGGTATATCTCTTTTTTGCTTAAAATAGATTAAGTGAAAGCATATATATTTTTAAAAGCCAGCTAATCTATCTTTTCTCTCCTTCTCTACCACCATTACCACCATATTATTACAAGTTTTCATTATTTATGGCATGAAGTCTAGCAATAGCCTCTTAGCTGGTTAACCTCTGTATTCACCATGCCCTCTTATAACCCTTATAATCCACTCTCTACTCTTCAGCCTGAATGACCTTTCCACGTGTAATCCTCTCCCACTTAAAACATCTCCCCACTGTTTTCTGGATAAAGACCCAAATCTTCACTAGCCTATAAAGCCTGGCCCTTACCACCCTCTATCCTAATTTTGTACTTCTTTTTCCCTTAGTCACCACTCCAGCTGGAAACTTTTAGTCTCTTGTAGTTACCGTGCACCTCACCTGAACAGGTCTTTGCATACAACTTGCTTCCTCAAGGAAGGCTCTTCCTTCCCAACTTTACCTAATTAACATCACTCTGTGATTTCCAGATCTAAGCTAAATCCTCAAGGAAGCCTTTGCTGACTTCCCTACCTTGGTCAGTCATCTCATATGCTTTCTTGTGCCGTCTGCTCCTTAGGGATTCCGGTTTGCAAAGTTGCAATTTTATATTTGTGTTATCATTCGACTAACAATTGCTTTTCCCAGTATATGGTCAATACCATGTGAACAGGTACTTTTTGGTTTTGCTTACATCATATTCCCTCCACCTAGCATAGGATTTGGTACATGGTAGGTACTCAATAAATATTTGCTGAATAATGAATAAATGAAGCATTTATAATGTTCTAGGTGTTTTTCTAAGTGATTTATACTCAGTTTATCCTTAACAAAAATATTATGAACCAGGTAGGATTATTCTGTCAGTTAGGATAAGCTAGGCAATGCTGTGGTAACAGATAACCCCCAAATCCAGAAATAACATCAGCTAATGCTTCCTGCTTACGCTTCACGTATAATTATGGTTAGCAGGTAGGAGTCTTTATCATAGTTACTCAGGGAACCAGGTCAAATGCCCCATCTTGACACATGCTTCCACAGTTATTGCATTAGGGAGGATAAATGATGGAGAATCATGTACCAGCTTTTAAATGCTTCTGTCCAGAAGTGTCACACCAGGGCAAAGCACATCACCTGGCCATGTCTAATGGCAAGGGGCAGAGATGTACATTCATTTCAGGTGCCTGGAAGGAAAAGAATCAGAAATATTGGTGGTTGGATAAAATATTGGCCTACCACATTTATTATTCCCATTTTATAAATGAGTAAACAGACATAGAGAGAAGCAACTTGCTTGAAAGTGAAGAAGCCAGGGTTTGAATCTGGGAAATTTGACTTCCTCCTCCCCCACCTAGAGTTCTATGTTCTTCTTCTTTGTCCACATTGGGACCTAAACATTCATGAGAATTCTAGGAACAAATGGTTAACCATGTTTCTATCATTGCTTTTGCTCCCAAAAGAGAGGAGTGAAGCCAATTGCTACTCTAGCCAGAGTTTCACTCCCTGAAGATAACGAAAATGAAGATTTTTTTTTCAGGAAGACCCTGGCCAGAAGCTGATACAGCAGCAGTCTTTTTTTTTTTTTTTTCCTCTGTTCTTTTGAAAGAGTCCACTTCTACCACCCTTATATAAAAACACTGCAGATAAAGAATGATTTTGTCAAGTCTATGTAGCCAAATGTTATCCTGAAACAGAAACTTTAAACAAAGCTGATCTTATTAAAGTCTTTTTCTGGTTGTCTTTACCTTTGGTTTACAAAAGTCTGTTATGCTTTCTATTTTTTCAATCAGAAAAACATTTCCTTGGGTAATGTTACTCTGGACTATTAAATGAGTTTGAGAAGATGATGAATAATTATCTCTGAATCTCTAAGTTCATTTGGGCTTTTATGAAAATAAAATCCAAAACTAGTATTTTACATAATAAAGCAAAAAAGTTATTTTTGTTTTTTGGTTTTTTTTAGCCATGGGATAAGAGGAATAAGAGGGGGAGGTTTGAGTGTGTTTTTATTAGTGATGTACTAGCTTTTGATTATTATATAAAATAAATTTGTGATTTTGACTCATGACTTATTAAGATTTATTTTGTCAATCCAGAAAATACTTTTTTCAAAATACAGAATTTCAAGCAAAGAAATATATAAACCTTACTAACTCCGATCTCAGTTATTTAAGGATATGGTTTGTTATGTATTCAGTGAACATTTGGTAAACATTAGTATTTTGCTGAAACGGTCATATTACCTGCTAACAATATCTTCTGTGTTCACATTAGAGTAATTTTTCTTACTTTTCTTCCCTTGATAACAAAGAGAGATGAATTATAATTATTCCTATATGTAAATGTTTATCAAATGAAGTTTGTTGCCTATTATAGGAATACAAATATTACAGTAATTGAATAACATATCTGGGACATATTTTCACTAGGAATAGAAAAAGAATAAATAAAGCTCAATAAAACATGGCAATACTGAAGAAATTGTTTGCATACATGTGTTCATTTGTTGCTAGCATACTTTTTTTTTTAGTTTGAATTCCTAATTTACACAGGTACATTTTTAATGGACCAAATCGTAAGACTATTTATTTTAAAATATTTATCCTTAGGTAAATGCTAAAATAACTAGCAAAACCTCACAAAGGACTAAAATAGCTCTGCAAAAAAGCCTTATAGTCCAGGCTTCAGTGTTTCCTTCATAGAAAAAGCAGGCAAGTGTGCCATTTTCCCTCTCCATGGGGAGAGGAATATATCTGAGAGATCAGGTTGTCTTTTCTGAGTGACATTGTCAGTACCTGGTACTCCAGAATTCTAGGTGCCAGGACCAGTTTAAATCTCAGCTAAACATAGGGGACTCCCACTGAAATGAGCCAGAGAGATATATGAGCATCTTATCGAAGCAGAATGATCTTTCCTCTCTACCATGGAGCCTGATTTTGAGCATACTTACATACCTCTGTAGAACATTTGGCTATTTAACCATTTGAGAAAATTGCATAAAAATCTGATGGTGTGTTTTGAAGAGAAGTTTAATCTCACCTTCTCTAGTATTAATAAAATTCCCTTCTTCCTTCTGAAATTAACTCCCCAGAAGATATTTACAGTGTGCTTCTGTTTTGTTACCTGATGCTGCTAGGCCCTCCTCTATTTTAGTTTAGCTAAGGCTTCCCACTTTAACACTGTTCACAGGCCAGCGTATCTGTTTCTCATCTCTATTTGTCTCTGTCTCTATCTGTCTGTCTGCCTCTCTATTATATCTCCTTTCACATGACACTAGACTCTGCAAACCACCCCCCCACCTTGGAAATGAGACTACTTCCTGTTAAGTGATCCTGGGGTCTGTGGCATGTAAAAACAACTGAGAACAAGGTAGTGTGTTCTGTTGTAAAGATACATAAAAGCCATAAAACACCAGAGCAGGGGGTGGGGTGTGTGTGTATGAGTAGAAGAGGGTGCTGAGTTTTGCGATGTGCCGTTTCCCTCTAGATCTGTTTTTTAAAAGTCACTTCTGGCCCTTTGGCCAATCTGCACTTAATTACCTGTTCCTGCCCTATTCCCCAGACAGTGTGGCCAGTCAATTCCCCATTCCCTCTGCGAGGCCCAGCTCTGGGGCTGAGCTGATGCATTACAAAAGCCTTGTGGACCGAAAAAATGTATGTGTCTGATGGGATTTTCCCTAAGTGGTCAGGATGCCAACCACAGTCCTGATCATTTTAAATGGCTCGCGATCTGAGGATGGGGAGATGCTCATTAGCGGCTGTAGGATCCCGATATCAGGAACAGATTGAACCAAGATGCTCTGCCAACACAAGCATTAATAGAAAAGAGCGTGTCAATAAAAGTTCCCAAGATGAAGCCATAGAATGAGGCACTTATGGACGATTATAAACATTTTGCCCCGTGGTGACTCTCCTCTATCAAACCTACTCCAAGCCTGATAAGCGCTGCCTCTTTAGGGGTCATTAATTTCCCTGAAAATTTAAACAGCTGTCACTTGTGATCCTCCTCAGGTGCTCATGTGGGAGAGATTAGCCTGTGTTTATAAGCCAGTCTGTTCATTAAGCTCCTGCCCATGTGGAACCCCCTCCACAGGCCTGCAGATCGCCCACAGATAATTGAGGGCAGCAGCGAATTACACAGAGGCATTGCAGGCAGCAAGAGTGGTGTGGCCTTATTAATATCAGCTGGGGAGAGTGCACCATTTTAATGATTTCCAATAAACCAAAGCAAGCCCTCAGAGTTTCACAAGCATTTGGGCATGACAGTTAAAAGGACTATACAGCTTTGGGTTTCCTGTAGCTACTATCAACTTCTTTCTCATTAACACTGAAAATCTTGGTTTAACCCTTTGCGATGCAGTGATTCTTCCGTGGTCAGCTTCTAAGTTCAAGTTACTTCTGTTACTTTTAATGCCTACTGCATCTTCTGGCAGATTTAATGGCTGTTATAGTAAGAAATAGATACTTCATGAAGCTATGTGGCTCCAATGTAGCACATCTGGGCTGTGTTTCTAAATCAAGATACTCATGTTTTAAATAGCATTCTCCAATTATATAATCTTTTAATGAAATTTGGTATACCGTATTTCTGTATTCTCGGACATTAATAAGTTCTTGAAAAAATGTTATGTTTTAACATTTTTAACAGGAGTTCAAAACTTGCTGAGAAGTCTTTGTTTGGAAGAACTTTAAATGTATTGGACATTTTCCAGCCCAATCAACATGTAAAGAAAATATGTAGGGATATTTTAAAAATAGATGACACTTGTTTTTTAGTAATAGAATTCTATAAGAGTAGAAATATTTCCAAATACCTTTTTCAAAATGCTGTCTCCATTACAAGATTTGCTTTTGAAAAGTAATCACTCATCCAACTTCAAATCCAACAGACAGACTATATGTGTTTATATTTTTAAAAAATCTTCTTGGGAGGACACTATGGGCAGTCATCATAATCACAGTAAAAAGTTTGGCAAATTTTACACATTTAAAGAAATATATTCTGTCTTTAAGTTTGACAGTTCTTTTAAGAACTTTGCCGTGAGCTAACAAGCAAAACTTTGAGAGCCAAAGACTTTCTTGACTACTCTCATGCAGTATATTCTAAAAATTCCATTATTTTAAAAAGGCTTATTTCTACAGAACTTATCATACTTTTGACATTCTATGTCTTGAAGGGCATCTCTGGCTTCCATTTCTTTGCTACCACACTCGGCTTATGAATGAGGCAGGAAGCAGTCCCTTGTACAGGGCTATCTCTGTAAGCTTAACCTTGAAGTCTTATATTCTAGTAGAGGCAGTGGCTTCAGCAATGGCAATGACTGTATTATACAGTTGTATAAAGCATTGTTTTATTAAAGAATTTTTGTACTATTGAGAATCTACCTTCTCTGTTTCATCTTTCCTTTGACAGCTTATAAAAAGAAGTAGTTCTTTGTGTATTTCATTTAAACAAAATCTGACAGATATTATAATCTGTGCATGAGGGAATATTACTCTGCTCATCCAACTACTTCATAACGTGATCTGATGGTTGATTGGCTAAATCTTTAACAATGCTTTCTATGCACCTTCCAAATCTATTTGTTGATAAAGGAGTGCTTTGTAGCTTGTTTAGTATATTGATTTCTATAAATTGTATCATACATTTTTATTAGGAAGAGAAAGTGTTTCCCCAATTGTATGTGGCTTTCACTATTAACTAAGGAATCACAGAAATGGCTCCAAAATACTGATCATTAAGTTGAGTAAAATGTTATAAACTGGTGGCTTGAGGATAGCGTGTCTTTAAACATTGCTGAAAAAAATGATTATGCTATATTTTACATGCTTACGTCATGAGTTAATATCTTAATGTACAATGTGCCTTAACATGAGACTCATTGTGGCTCATTGTGTGATGAAAATTGTGGCTGTTCATTGTTAAAAATAATGAAAGAAAACCCGTATTTCAAATAGCGTTCTTGATAATTTTGAAGTTTTCAAACAGATCTTTTTACACAGGACCAGATGATTTTTAAAAAATATATAATGTGGTTGATTAAAAAATAAAACTAGGAGCTGAAATATTGATTTTGCCATTTTCTGGTGGTTTGCTTGTATTTAAATTACTAGCATTTTTCAATCCATGGGTTATTTGCTGAAACTTTTAATCTACTTGACATTTTGTGAGGCTAGATTGATTCAAAACCCAGTAATTTTTTAATTCATTTAACTGGATCCACAAAAATTATAATAGAATACACTGGAAACAAGCACATGAGGCAGTACATTGCTGTCACCCCTGATGTGTTTTGAAACTAGTCCCTTTTTTATTTCTAGATACCTTGCTCATTGCATGTGGCAGAAGTCTCTGCATACTGACTGAATAAGGGGAATGGTGTTGATCCATGTAATAAAGTGTAGTTACTTTCTTATTGCTTAGATAAAAGATAAAGTTCTAATATTTTTCCCACTATAACAAATTTTCTTTCTTAATGCCACTTTGGTGACTACTCCTGGAGAGAAGAGTATCTTTGCCTCTCATTCCTTTACCAAGCAGAGGGTCTTTGTGACAGGATGGGCAATGATAGACTTCGGTTAGAGGTTTTCTGTCTTTGTGGATCAGCTTTGATCCTAGGAGATAAAAATATATAATCACAATGTAAGTCTTCTGGTGATACTCCTATTGCTGTATCTAAAATGAAAAAGAAGTTGGAGGTTTGAAAATATTTATTATTGGAAATATAGTAAATATAGCTGAATGCTGCATATTCCATGTATATGTACGTGAAGGAGAAACTCACTTTTTAAAAAGACTTCTAAGATGATCTGGGCTTGCCTAAATAAAGTAAGAGATTCCCCAGGGAGCAAGTGACATCTGTGTTCTTTCATTTTGTTTACACTAATGAACAATGAATGGAAGAACTCCCCTGCCCATTTCAGACTCATTGAAAGACTCCCTTTTAAATAGAATATGGCTTTTATACAATAGTAGAAAATTTTGTTTTCTTTCTGGCTGCTTTGAAAGACCCAAGACTCAGGTGTATATATGAAATATCTTACTTTGTAAAAAGTGAAATTTAATTAGTAACTAGACAGTTTCATGTATTCAAAGAACAGAAGTAGTTGTTTGGGCAGGGGTCCTGTTCACCCTGATGGACACACTAATAAGGCAAAAAAGTACTCAGGAGGGATCAACCTATATCCTGAGGGTTAGAAGGAAACAACTGGATCTGTATTTGGAAATTTTTTTAAAATTTTATTTTACTTATTTTTATACAGCAGGTTTTTATTAGTTATCTATTCTATACATATTAGTGTATATGTGTCCATCCCAATCTCCCAATTCATCCCACCACCAACACCACCACCCCCACTTTCCCCCCTTGGTGTCCATATATTTGTTCACTACATCTGTGTCTCTATTTCTGCCTTCAAAACTGGTTCATCTGTACCATTTTTCTAGATTCCACATGTATGTGTTAATATACGATATTTGTTTTTCTCTTTCTGACTTACTTCACTCTGTATGACAGTCTCTAGGTCCATCCAAGTCTCTACAAATGACCCAATTTCTTTCCTTTTTATGGCTCAGTAATATTCCATTGTATATATGTACCACATTTTCTTTATCCATTCATCTGTCAATGGGCATTTAGGTTGCTTCCATGTCCTGGCTATTGTAAATAGTGCTGCAATGAACATTGGGGTGCATGTGTCCTTTTGAATTATGGTTTTCTCTGGGTATATGCCCAGAAGTGGGACTGCTGGGTCATATGGTAATTCTATTTTTAGTTTTTTAAGGAACCTCCATATTGTTCTCTATAGTGGCTGTATCAATTTACATTCCCACCAACAGTGCAAGAGGGTTCCCTTTTCTCCACACCCTCTCCAGCATTTGTTGTTTGTACATTTTCTGATGATGCCCATTCTAACTGGTATGAAGTGATACCTCATTGTAGTTTTGGTTTGCATTTCTCTAATAATTAGTGATGTTGAGCAGCTTCTCATGTGCCTCTTGGCCATCTGTTTCTCTTCTTTGGAGAGATGTCTATCTAGGTCTACTGCCCATTTTTTGACTGGGTTGCTTGTTTTTTTAATATTGAGCTGCATGAGCTGCTTGTATATTTTGGAGATTAATTCTTTGTCCGTTGATTCATTTGCAAATATTTTCTCCCATTCTGAGGGTTGTCTTTTCGTCTTGTTTATAGTTTCCTTTGCTGTGCAAAAGCTTTTAAGTTTCATTAGGTACCATTTGTTTATTTTTGTTTTTATTTCCATTTCTCTAGGAGGTGGGTCAGAAAGGATTTTACTGTGATTTATGTCGAAGACTTTTCTTCCTATGGTTTCCTCTAAGAGTTTTATAGTGTCCGGTTTTACATTTAGGTCTTTAATCCATGTTGAGTTTATTTTTGTGTATGGTGTTAGGGAGTGTTCTAATTTCATTCTTTTACATGTAGCTATCCAGTTTTGCCAGCACCACTTATTGAAGAGACTGTCTTTTCTCCATTGTATATCCTTTCCTCCTTTGTCATAGATTAGTTGACCATAGGTGCGTGGGTTTATCTCTGAGTGCACTCTATCCTGTTCCATTGATCTATATTTCTGTTTTTGTGCCAGTACCATATTGTCTTGATTACTGTAGCTTTGTAATGTAGTGTGAAGTCAGGGAATCTGATTCCTCCAGCTCTGTTTTTTTCCCTCAAGATTGCTTTGGCTATTCGGAGTCTTTTGTGTCTCCATACAAATTTTAAGATTTCTTGTTCTAGTTCTGTAAAAACTGCCATTGGTAATTTGATAGAGATTGCATTGAATCTGTAGATTGCTTTGGTAGTATAGTCATTTTCACAATGTTGACTTTTCCAATCCAAGAACATGGTATATCTCTCCATCTGTTTCCATCAGCTTTAATTTCTTTCATCAGTGTCTTATAGTTTTCTGCATACAGGTCTTTTACCTCGTTAGGTAGGTTTATTCCTAGGTATTTTATTCTTTTTGTTGCAATGGTGAAGGGGATTGTTACCTTAATTTCTCCTTCTGATCTTTCATTGTGAGTGTATAGGAATGCCAGAGATTTCTGTGCATTAATTTTGTATCCTTCATATTTACCAAATTCATTGATTAGCTCTAGTAGTTTTCTGGTGGCATCTTTAGGATTCTTTATGTATAGTATCATATCATCTGCAAACAGTAACAGTTTTACTGCTTTTTTTCCAATTTGTATTCCTTTTATTTCTTTTTCTTCTCTCATTGCCATGGCTAGGACTTCCAAAACTACGTTGAATAATAGTAGTGAGAGTGGACACCCTTGTCTTGTTCCTGATTTTAGAGAAATGATTTCAGTTTTTCACCACTGAGAATGATGTTTGCTGTGGGTTTGTCATATATGGTCTTTATTATGTTGAGGTAGGTTCCCTCTGTGCCCACTTTCTGGAGAGTTTTTTTTAATAAATGGGTGTTGAATTTTGTCAAAAGCTTTTTCTGCATCAGTTGAGATGATCGTATGGTTTTTATTCTTCAGGTAGTTCACATGGTGTATCACATTGATGGATTTGTGTATATTGAAGAATCCTTGCATCCCAGGGATAAATCCCACTTAAACATGGTGTGTGATCCTTTTAATGTGTTGTTGGATTCTGTTTGCTAATATTTTCTTGAGGACTCTTGCATTTGTATTAATCAGTAATATTGGTCTGTAATTTTCTTTTTTTGTAGTATCTTTGTCTGGTTTTGGTATCAGGGTGATCAGGGTGATGGTAGCCTCATAGAGTGAGTTTGGGAGTGTTCCTTCCTCTGCAATTTTTTGAAAGAGTTTGAGAAGGATGGGTGATAAGTCTTCTCTAAATGCTTGATAGAATTCACCTGTGAAGCCATCTGGTCCTGGACTTTTGTGTGCTGGAAGATTTTTAATCACAGTTTCAATTTCATTACTTGTGATTGGTCTGTTCATATTTTCTATTTCTTCCTGGTTCAGTCTTAGAGGGTTATACCTTTCTAATAATTTGTCCATTTCTTCCAGGTTGTCTACTTTATTGGCATAGAGTTGCTTATAGTAGTCTCTTATGATGCTTTGTATTTCTCTGGTGTCCATGTGACTTCTCCTTTTTCATTTCTGATTTTATTGATTTGAGTCCTCTTCGTCTTTTTCTTGATGAGTCTGTCTAAAGGTTTATCAACTTTGTTTATATTCTCAAAGAACCAGCTTTTAGTTTTTATTGATCTTTGCTGTTGTTTTCCTTGTTTCTATTTCATTTATTTCTGGTCTGATATTTATGGTTTCTTTCCTTCTACTAACTTTGGGTTTTGTTTGTTCTTCTTTCTCTAGTTCCTTTAGGTGTAAGGTTAGATTATTTATTTGAAATTTTTCTTGTTTCTTGAAGTAGGATTGTATTGTATTGTATCAGCTTCTCTCTTAGAATTGCTTTTGCTTCATCCCATAGGTTTTGGATCATCGTGTTTTCATTGTTATTTGTCTCTAGGGATTTTTAAATTTCCTCTTTGATTTCTTCAGTGATCTCTTGGTTATTTAGTAATGTATTGTTTAGCCTCCATGTGTTTGTGTTTTTTTATGTTTTTTTCCCGGTAATTCATTCCTAATCTTATAGTGTTGTGGTCGGAAAAGATGCTTGATATTATTTCAATTTTCTGAAATTTACCGAGGCTTGATTTGTGACCCCAGGTGTGATCTATCCTGGAGAATGTTCCATGAGCACTTGAGAAGAAAGTGTAATCTGCTTTTTTTGGATGGAATGTCCTATAAATATCAATTTATGGTCTATTGTGTCATTTAAAGCTTGTGTTTCCCTATTAATTTTCATCCAGACAGTTTCCCTGTCTTGATGATCTATCCATTGGTATCGATGAGGTGTTAAAGCCCCCCACTATTACTATACTACTGTCAGTTTCCTCTTTTGTAGCTGTTAGCATTTGCCTTATGTATTGAGGTGCTCCTATGTTGGGTGTATATGTAATTGTTATATTTTCTACTTGGATTGATCTCTTGATCATTAAGTAGTGTCCTTCCTTGTCTTTTGTAACATTCTTTAGTTTAAAGTCTATCTTATCTGATATAAGTATTGCAGCTCCAGCTTTCTCTTGATTTCCATTTGCATGGAATATCTTTTTCCATCCCCTCCTTTCAGTCTGTATTTGTCCCTAGGTCTGAAGTGGGTCTCTTGTAGACACCATATATATGGGTGGTTTTTTTTGTATCCTTTCAGCAAGCCTGTGTCTTTTGGTTGGAGCATTTAATCCATTCCCATTTAAGGTAATTATCCATATGTATGTTCCTATCACCATTTTCTTAATTGTTTTGGGTTTGTTTTTGTTGGTCCTTTTCTTGTGTTTCCCACTTAGAGAAGTTCCTTTATTTTAGCATTTGTTGTAGAGCTGGTTTGGTGGTGCTGAATTCTCTTAGCTTTTGTTTGTCTGTAAAGGTTTTGATTTCTCTGTTGAATCTGAATGAGTTCCTCACAGTGTAGAGTAATCTTGGTTGTAGGTTCTTCCCTTTCATCACTTTAAATATATTGTGCCACTCCCTTCTGGCTTATAGGGTTTTTGCTGAGAAATCAGCTGTTAACCTTATGGGAGTTCCCTTGTATGTTATTTGTTATTTTTTCCTTGTCGCTTTTAATGATTTTTCTTTGTCTTTAATTTTTGTCGATTTGATTACCATGTGTCACGGCGTGTTTCTCCTTGGGTTTGTCCTGCCTGGGACTCTCTGTGCTTCCTGAACTTGGATGGCTATTTCCTTTCCCATATTAGGGAAGTTTTCAACTATACTCTCTTCAACTATTTCCTTGCGCCCTTTCTCTCTCTTCTCCTTCTGGGACTCCTATGAGAATGTTGGTACATTTAATGTTGTCCCAGAAGTCTCTTAGGCTGTTTTCATTTCTTTTCATTCTTTTTTCTTTATTCAGTTCCACAGCAGTGAATTCCACCATTCTGTCTTCTAAGTCACTTATCCATTCTTCTGCCTCAATTATTCTGCTACTGATTCCTTCTAGTGTATATTTCATTTCAGTTATTGTATTGTTCATCTCTGCTTGTTTGTTCTTTAATTCTTCTAGGTGCTTGTTCTTTAATTCTTCTAGGTCTTTGTTAAACATTTCTTGCATCTTCTCGATCTTTGCCTCCATTCTTTTTCCAATGTCCTAGATCATCTTCACTATCATTATCCTGAATTATTTTTCTGGAAGGTTGCCTATCTCCACTTCATTTAGTTGTTTTTCTGGGGTTTTATCTTGTTCCTTCATCTGCTACATAGTCCTCTGCCTTTTCCTTTTGTCTATCTTTCTGTGAATGCGGTTTTCTTTCCACAGGCTGCAGAAGTGTAGTTCCTTTTGCTTCTGCTGTCTGCCCTCTGGTGGATGAGGCTGTCTAAGAGGCTTGTGCAAGCTTCCTGATGTGAGGGACTGGTGGTGGGTAGAGCTGGGTGTTGCTCTGGTGGGCAGAGCTCAGTAAAACTTTAATCTGCTTGTCTCCTGATGGGTGGGGCTGGGTTCCCTCCTTGTTGGTTGTTTTGCCTGAGGTGACCCAGCATTGGAGCCTCCCTGGCTCTTTGGTGGGGCTAATGGTGGACTCTGGGAGTGCTCACGCCAAGGAGTACTTCCCAGAATTTCTGCTACCACTGTCCTTTTCCCTGTGGTGAGCCACAGCCAGCCCCCGCCTCTGCAGGAGACCCTCCAACACTAGCACGTAGGTCTGATTCAGTCTCCTGTGGGGTCACTGCTCCTTCCCCCTGGGTCCTGTTGCACACACTATTTTGTGTGTGCCCTCCAAGAGTAGGGTGTCTGTTTCCCCCAGTCCTGTCAAAGTCCTGCAATTAAATCCCACCACACTTTAAAGTCTGATTCTCTGGGAATTCCTCCTCCCGTTGTTGGACCGCCAGGTTCAAAAGCCTGATGTGGGGCTCAGAACCTTCACTCCAGTGGGTGGACTTCTGTGGTATAATTGTTCTCCAGTTTGTGAGTCACCCAACCAGCAGTTATGGGATTTGATTTTATTGTGATTGTGCTCCTCCTACTGTCGCACTGTGGTTTTTCCTCTCTTTGGTTGTGGGGTATCTTTTTTGGTGAGTTCTGGTGTCTTCCTCTCAATGAATGATCAGCAGTTAGTTGTGATTCTGGTGCTCTCACCAGAGGGAGTGAGCACACATCCTTCTACTCTGCCATCTGGAGCCAATCTCTGGAAATATTTCTTACTAAGATGCTTTTTCCAGGTATGTTTTGTGGACTCTAACCTCAGTGTCATGCTTTGTGTCAGTTAAAATCAAATTATAAGAGCAAAAATATAATATATAAACATCCTCAAAACTGACAATTAGGGCTTCCCTGGTGGCGCAGTGGTTGAGAATCCGCCTGCCGATGCAGGGGACACGGGTTCGTGCCCCGGTCCGGGAAGATCCCACATGCCGCGGAGCGGCTGGGCCCGTGAGCCATGGCCGCTGAGCCTGCGCGTCCGGAGCCTGTGCTCCGCAACGGGAGAGGCCACAACAGCGAGAGGCCCGCGTACCAAAAAAAAAAAAAAAAAAAAAAACTGACAATTAAGCAAAATGTACTGAATCCATCATTTATGGGAACTGTTCCTTTCTTGGAAGGTTTCTAATACTTCCTGTAAGTAGTCATAATGCAAATTGCCACGTCACGTGGTTCTGGCAAAAATTCACATTGAATTTGTTTCATTTTTTTTCTTTCCATTTGTCTTTCTTTTGGATCCTCTTTTTTTTTTTTTTTTTTTTTTTTCGGTACGCGGGCTTCTCACTGTTGTGGCCTCTCCCATTGCGGAGCACAGGCTCCGGACACACAGGCTCAGTGGCCGTGGCTCACGGGCCCAGCCACACCGCGGCACATGGGATCCTCCCAGACCAGGGCACGAACCTGTGTCACCTGCATCGGCAGGCGGACTCTCAACCACTGCGCCACCAGGGAAGCCCTGGATCCTCTTTTGATGACACTTATTGCTTCATAAAGTTTATGATCTTCTTCTTTCTCTCATAGTTGCTTTGTTCTCCATGCTTTTTGTTTCTCTGAAGGGAGAAAACAATATGGGAAGGCAGTGAATAGAGCATAGGTTTCCAATATGGATAGGTCACGATTGACCTTTGCTATGTTTTAGTTTGTACTAAATCACATTGAGAAAAATCACATCTGTGCCTCAGTTTCTTCAGTGTGAAAGGTGATTCTATTTGGATATAGGTTTAGCTGCATGTAACCAAGTCCCCAGATAGCCGAGACTTAAACTGAATAGAACTGAATAGAAATTTATTTCTCATTCATATAAAATCTGGGCTGGTATTGTGACTGCTCTGGGAAGTCATCAAGGCTCCATGAGACATCAGAGCAGAGACCCAGGCTCTTGCTGTCTGATTGTTCCAGTGTCCCTAGAGTGTTGTCCCCATTTCCATAGCCTGAATGACTCACTCTTTTTTTCTTTAAGATTTTTTTTTTCTTTCTGATGTGGGCCATTTTAAAAATGTTTATTGAATTTGTTATAGTATTGCTTCTGTTTTATGTTTTGGTTTTTTGGCCATGAGGCATGTGGGATCTCAGTGCCCTGACCAGGGATTGAACCTGCACCCCCTGCATTGGAAGGCGAAGTCTTAACTACTGGACCACCAGGGAAGTCCCTGAATGACTCATTCTTACCACTACTGAATTCCAAATGCAGGGAAAAAGAACACGACCTGGAAGTTGTAACCATTGCTCACGTTCCATTGATGAAACTTGATATCTGGCTGCACATAGCTGCAAGGGGGGCTGGGAACTATAGACCTTATCTTGGGTGGCCATGTGCCTGGCTAAAAACTGGGGGTTTCATTATTCTAAAGAAGAGGTGAATAGCTTTGGGGGATTAACTAGCATTATCTGCCATAGGCAGGGTTGACATATATTCACCAGTAGGCATAGTAGTACCTCATGCCTACAATACTTTTAGAGGTCCACAGAAAGATTTTAATATTAATTTCTTTTCAAATCAGGAGAAAAAATGAATATGATAATAATGGATACACAGTAATGGAATCCAGCCTGTCTTATATTTTCCTTTATTCCACTGCAGTCATAAAATATAATTTTTAATATTTTCTTAAAAAGGAAGAGTACCACAAAGGAAAAAGTACCTATGGACCACAGAGCCATGATGTAGACTGAGCCATAGGGATGATAATAAAACCTTCCATACGGTATTGAAAGGTAGAGATATTATAGAACAAAATAAGATAATTACTTTTCCTTCATTGACATTTTTACTTTAATTCTTATATTATCATTGTTGTATGTGTTTACTCTGAAGATACTAACTTTTCTGAATTTATCACTGTCATCTTATTTCCCAATGAACCTCTTCTCCCATATATAGTCCTATCTACATCTCTAATGGGGAGACAGGTTGCCTAATTTGAGTTTGACCAAAAGGCATGTTTGTCTCCAAATTTCTCATCTACTGACTTGCCCTATTAGAGACATTCCTTGGCTTAGACATTGACCCTGGGATGCCCTCGTTAAAAGTTCAACACAAAATTTGAAAAAATTTTCAAAACAATGTGAAATTTTAGATCTTTATTTACGTGGAAAGATAAATGTCTACAAAATTTCCATGGCAAGGTGGGATTTTACTTACTGTTTTCATATTTATTTAATTTAATAATATAAGTGACTTTTAAAACCAGAATCACACAATAATTATAATTTTTAAATTTAAATGTATTAATCAATTAGCAGTTATAACTCATTAGAATTTGTTTTATTGAGTAAGATGGTTGTCTCTTGACTGAGAACAGGCCCCAGGGATAAGGAATCATGGAATAAATGCATGTACTTCTAAAAGGGAATTGAAAAGATACCAGATTTACAAGGATAGTCTGGTATCACCTTTGTTCTTTGTATTTTCAAAAATTTTAACCAGTAATTGCAAGTCATTTGTGCTACTGAAGAAACTGGGATATGTTTATTAATATGTAATATTCTGTGTAAATATCAGTATTTAATCTTTAAAAATGAATATATATATTTTTCAATCATATCAGTAGCAATTACAATGGCAAACCTATTTTATCCATGCTTTCTTCAAAGACTGTGATTAAACCTCTAATAATTTAAAATGACCCAAAAGCCTTGCTTTCCAAGCTAGTGTGTGTAGTCTTGATGTATTGATGAGTGCTTGAAATCACAGGGTCAACACAATACATCTTTCTGAGACAGAAATTTTACTCTTTATTATATTTACATTAAAGTATATTACAAAAATATTGTGGAATAGAGCAAGATATCCACACGAATTGTCAATAACAAAAAACAAAAAATGGATTCAAAGAAATTCAACATGTGGATGAAAACTCTTGGATCTGCCTATAGAGTTCTTACTTTCCTTGTCCTTAAAATTATTTCAGTAAGAAAGTTTGAGAAGTACCACTTTAAATATTTAAAGTACCACTGTAAATATTTTAATATCACATTCCACCTGATCCAGCTTCAGAACATGAATACTGCATATAGTATGAATACCTAGGTAGGCCATCTGAAGCAAGAGACCCTCACACAATCAATTAGAAGATAGCCAGATGCCAATTATGATGAAAGAGTCATGGCTTACTGAGGAGGAGATTCTATTTCATGATTGTATCTAGAGATGAGCTCACCTAAGCCAGAGTCTCAGCAAAGCTCCTTACTCTGTAGTTGAGTACATTATCAAAATTTTGCATCCTTAAGAACTTAGGTTTTCTGTAACATGTTCCTGTATCCTTAGACAAAGGGCAAGTGTCAAAATGCCTGAATACTACGTTACTTTTTAAAGACTCTTTTTGGTGAGTGGATGTTTTAAACAAAATTGAGTCCCTGTTTTCAAAGTTTAACAAATTCACTTTTTTTCCCCCTGGCAACCAAGTAGTACTTAGCAGTTTTACTGGCTTTAACCAATGTCTTCCCGCTAGGCAAGGATAGCTGTTTTCTTTGGCCTATTTGGAATCATCTGCAGGAATTTGGTTGGTCGAAAATATGCTTGACAGTTGAGTCCCCTTTCTCTCTGCCTTGTCTCTGCAGGCAGAGCTTGTTAAATTATTCTGTGTGAGTGTGTTGGTACCTGAAGTATGTGTATTTGCACATGCCACAGGGGTCTTATTCAATAATTTATTACTTTGATTCCTTAAATAGCCACTTGTGACCTGAGTAAGAATTCCTCTAAATGGACTTACCTAGTTATACTTGGGAAGTAAACTTTGTCTTGTTTGGAAGTTTAGGTTTAGAAAATGTTTGCATTAGCCCTTAGGTATTTGACATGGTATAGGATATAGAACATAGTATAGAAAGGCAAGATTAAACAAACTACAGGCCCTTCTGTGATGGATTCTCATTGAAACCTTTCATTGCCTGGTTTGGTCTGATGTTTATGTCCTTGAGTGATCTGGGCTCCACTTCATCATGAATATGATTTCACACTCTTCTAATCTATTATTACCTTATTAGATTACTTGATTAATATATAAATTTAATTTCACTTCTTTGTATCTAACTTGTATTCAGTCACTATAAGGTAAGAAATTATCTTACCATTAATTACTATGAACACCCATTCTTCCTAATCACTTCTTAGATTGTAAAAATAGATGTAGTCAGGATGAATCTCTGACTAAAAAACTGAGTGTAACAATATAAGTTTAGGGCTTCCCTGGTAGCACAGTGGTTAAGAACCCTCCTGCAAATGCAGGGGACACAGGTTCAAGCCTTGGTCCAGGAAGATCCCACATGCCACGGAGCAGTTAAGCCCGTGTGCCACAATTACTGAGCATGTGCTCTAGAGCCTGCGAGCCACAACTACTGAGCCTGTGTGCCACAACTACAGAAGCCCGCATGCCTAGAGCCTGTGGTCTGCAGCAAGAGAAGCCACCGCAATGAGAAGCCCGCGCACCACAACAAAGAGTAGCTCCTGCTCGCCACAACTAGAGAAAGCCCACATGCAGCGACAAAGACCCAACGCAGCCAAAAATAAATAAATAAATATATTTTAAAATACATATATATGTTTAAAAATTTTATATAATTCAGCTTACTGTCTATGTTGCACTCTCTCTTATAGTGGGGTAGAATATTTCCATTAATTTGGGATTTCCCCTCCTTCACATTTCTTTAGGATATATATTTAAGAATATGTCTAAGAATTTGGAGAGGATAAAAGACATTGGGGGAGGGGATCCATATGTTCTCTCTGTCATATTTGCATGGAGATAGCAAATGAGATATCTACTCTCCTAATTTTTCCTAAGTTATCACTCCACTTGGTTTGCTGCCAAGATGTCCTCAGCTCCCTAGGCATACTTTCTTTGGTTGTGAGGGCTCTTTTTCCTGATTCTGTATCACTCATAGGAGCAAGGAATCTTTCTGTTTCTCTCAGCCATCTCTGTGAGGCTGTTCATGGTCTCTTCAACTGAAGGTGTCACAGAGCCTTTCCCTTTCTAGGTACTTGTCTACCTAGAGAAAGAAAGAGAGACAGACAGACCGACAGACTTATTATTGACGTGTGTATCTATAAACAACTCTTAGAACAAGTGTAGACAGTTTGTTGTTTCTGGAAGCTTTTCCTAGGAACCAGGTACCTTTTGGTTCAGTGCTCCATAAACACTCAGATCTTTCTGTCTCCCTTGGGCTTTCCCTCTGAGAAGTGGGGTACAAGATACTCTCTCTGGGATCCAGGGAGGCCTTTGCTCTCATTTGACCTCCGTTCCATCTTTCTCCATCTCCCCTGCTGGAAAAAAGATTTTCTAGTCTGGATAAAAGTCAGATTACCTTCAATTTTTTAAAAAATCTCTTTAACAGCAACTAGGAAAACTTTCCTTAAATCAGCCCTAAGTCGAGGAACGTGGAGCAGACGATCTGCTCAAATTAGGGAAAAGGAAAGCAAGAAATTCTGGAAGGAAAAAAGGAACATGGGTGAATATCACAGAAGTATTATCCCACCACATTTAGGTCTTAATTGTCTATACAAGTTACCACTATCTGAGCCTTGTGAAAAGAAAATTAAAGTCTTCTCTATTTTGGGGGAAATTTCCTTGGAATTGAACCAGTTGATTCAATCATCCAAGGGATGGTTTTCTAAGCATCTTGTCTCTTGTCTTTCTCCCTTATGCTACTTCTTTCATTAAAAAACAAAACCAAAAAACTCCGTAAGTGTGTGGGAGAAGGAAAATAAAGTAGAACAAAAATTCAAATCGCTCTAGCTGCCATCTTGCGTCACCGCGTGTGTGCGCCTTATCTCAGCTGGTCTGCCTGAGACCCCCTGATTGCCAACCCTAGTCCCCCACGTGGCCCCATTTCTGCTCCAACAAGATGAAAGAAGCTATCATGAACCAAGAGAAACTCGCCAAGCTGCAGGCACAAGCGCGCATTGGTGGGAAAGGAACTGCTCGCAGAAAGAAGAAGGTGGTTCATAGAATAGCCACAGAAGACGACAGAAAATGTCAGTTTTCTTTAAAGAAGCTAGGGGTGAACAATATCTCTGGTATTGAAGAGGTGAATATGCTCACAAACCAAGGAACAGTGATTCACTTTAACAACACTAAAGTTACAGGCATCTCATGGCCATTACAGGCCATGCTGAGACAAAGCAGCTGACAGAAATGCTACCCAGCATCTTAAACCAGCTTGGCACAGACAGTCTGACCGGTTTAAGGAGACTGGCTGAAGCTCTGCCCAAACAATCTGTGGATGGAAAAGCACCACTTGCTACTGGGGAGGATGATGATGATGAAGTTCCAGATCTTGTGGAGAATTTTGATGAGGCTTCCAAGACTGAAGCAAACTGAATTGAGTCAACTTCTGAAGAAGATAAATCTTAAGAAGTTACTGGGAGCTGCTATTTTATATTATGACTGCTTTTTAAAATTTTGTTTATGGATCTGATAAAATCTAGATCTCTAATATTTTTAAGCCCAAGCCCCTGGACACTGCAGCTCTTTTCAGTTTTTGCTTAATACAAAGGCATTCTTTGCAGCTAATTAAGCTGAAGAAGCCTGGGGATAAAGTTTGAAACAAAGGTTAATAAAGTTCCAAAAAAAGAAAATATTCAAATCACTAGTAGTTTTTTCTTATAAGCTAACATAGAGAAAGACAAGTTGATGGCAGGGTTTGGTACATTCTGTGACTTTCTCTAACCTAAATTATGCTTTTTCTGAGAGTTGTTTATAAATATACACAGGTCAATAATCAGTCAGTCAATCTCTCTCTCTCTCTCTCTCTCTCACACACACACACACACACACACACACACACACACACATATCCCAGGAGGGCAGGTACCTAGAAAAAGGTCCACAAATTTAATGTGCTCATAGTTGACATCATTGCTCATTTTGGCACCCTGTCACCTGGAGTCTGGTGACCAAGTTTTTTCAACAGTTATTCCATGTAGTCACTATCAATCACAGTTGACATACAAGATGAAATCTGTTTGATATCCTTGCCTAGTGGTTAAAAAAGTGTGCTCTGTTACCAGACTGCCTGTGTTCAAGTTGCTGTTCTATCATTTATGAACTGGGGAAACGGTTTGGGCAAGACATTTAACTTTTCTAAGCCTCAATTCTTTATGGAGTAATAATGACAACTACCCAAAAAGTTATTGCAAAAATTAAATGGAATAGTCTATGTAACGAGCTTAGAGTAGTGCCTAGCCTTCAAAATACTTTAGCTTTTATTAATATTACTACTATTATTCATATGAGGTGTTTTCTATTTAGAATATCCAGGGAAATGTTGACATATGATTCCAAATCTGTGAAAATTCCATCTGCCTATATTTTCTCAAGTGTAAGAAAGGTTTTGTGATGTAGTTGGGAGGATATGTGAGTAACCATTCTTGGAACCCTTGATTGTGGGGGCAGATTGGCTGCACCCATTAGTGATTAGAGCTGGAACAAGAGCTATCACTGTCTACACTATACCACTTTATTAGGGGTCAGTGTGGACAAAAAACCTTTTTTTTGTTGTTTACTTGTTTGTTTTTCAGCACCTAAAGAATCCATAGTTGTGGGGAATCTTAGCTAATTTGAAGCTTTTCCTCATCCTGACAGATCGTATAGAATCTATGCCTAGTATCAAAAGTTATTATAGTTGAAATGCTCAGACTAGAAGAGTAAATGTTATTAGCTTTTCTTCCATGAGAAATCAGGCTTAAAAAGGGTAATTTAAACCCAAAACAAAGGGCAGACTGGCAGAGATACACATATCCACTTAGGGACAGATGGATTGAATCTACTCTTGTATTGGTAGCCAATTAGGTAAGTGAAAACTTCTGCTTTGAGTGTTTAGCTTCAAAAACTTGATATAACAGAAGTTGGATTATAATAACTGAAATTAGAAATAGAATTACAATGCTATATTGTATTGTAACTGGAAACTGAAAACAGGTGTGGTTCTTTGCTCCTCTCAAGCAAAGAACCAATTTTTGAGAAGGAAACATATATGAAGTTTGAATATATTGTATTACTGGAAAATAGGTTATATAAAAATTTTTGTAAAGATAAGCCCCAGGGTTGACCTCACACCGAGATGAGCAAATAATTCATCAATTACTGAACTTGTGAAAAGTAAATGGGAAATACTATGGTGTAGTAGAAAGATTAATTTAAAACCAGTTCTAGATCCTTTAAGCATTCATCAGTTAATTAATTAATTAAAATAGGATTGATTGTATGTCATTTCCTGATTGGATGAAAAAAAAAAAAATGGTATTAATGACAGTAGTGAGTAGAGAACACAAAACTGGAGTCCGGAAGAGAGAGAAGAGCTGTCATGTATAATGGGTTCACTGGCTTAAAGTGGTAGTTAAATGCATGGGAGTGAGTGAAAATCATCCACAGAAAACAAATAGAAGAAAAAGAGGAGATAGACAAGGATGGAGCATCAGCCTTTAGGGAGGAATAAAAGAAAAGAAGGCAGAACTAACTGGGACAAATAAATGTCAGAAAAGTGGCAGAGAGCAGGCTAGGGGGAGAGGACGTTGAAACTGAGGAAGTGAAGCTTCTGGTTCAAGATGACAGGTTGCACATACATATGTCTCTTCTTCCACAAATCCCATTGAAATAAAATTTTAAAGTACCAAGGGTAAGAAATTTATAACAGTTCTCCAGTGAGGCAGAGACATACACAAACCATTAACCTTGATGAATTTCTGGAAGATGGAAAATATGTGATATATTAAGGAATACAGGAGCAGAAGCACAGCCAGATGTGCACACCCAGAGGCTGCTGTGGAGGCAGGAGCCAAGCTCCCTAATGGTGGTGCCTCCAAAATGCTTCCAACCTAGACATAAAAGCCCCAGTTTCACAAGGGGGTATAGCTCCGATATCAAGGTTGATGTTTGTCTCTAAACGGTTGTACAAGTTAGCACCTGTTACGTAAGCACTGCTTGCCAAAGGAATTGGTTTGGAATTCCCAAAATAAAACCCAGGTAGTGTGCGCCTAGCTTGGTCCCTGCTGTCTGCTCACACAGTTTAAAGGAAAGCTGTCTGTGGGCTCAGAGCTCACAGTCCATCCCTCTCACTGAAGAGAGGCCTGGTGGGGGAGAGAACTACATGCCAGCAGAGAGAAACCAGGTCAGCAACGTGTACCAAGTAAGTAGTCCTCAGTTCATGAGTTTAAATGGACACATATCATATTAGAGGAAAAATAATCATACACACATACGCGCAGTGCCAATATGAACCAAGGAATCAACTTTGAAAGAAACTGATTATTCAGGACACAGAATATAATTTCATATATATCTTCATAAATACGAAGGAACAATAAAGAAATATTGGAAATTTTAAAATACGATGTCTGAAATTAAGAAAAATTAAAAAGAAGTGCTGGAATAAAACCCTGAGGAAACCTAGAAATTAGGCTAAAAGAAAAATAGGAATGTATAGAAGAAAACTTTAAAGTCTTAAAGGATCTATCTAGGAGAACTTAGTCTTTCAAAAAAAGTTTCAGAAAGAAGAGGGAATATTCTAAGGAAATTATCAGAGAAATAATGGATGAAAATATACTTCTGAGACAGAAACACATGCATCCTCAGCTTGAAAGGGCACATAGAATGAGGAGGACATGAATGAAGAAGAAAAACCATACCTAGACAGAGATTCAGGAAAAGTAGAAAGATCCCAAAAGCCTCCACTTACTGCCTCTAATCAATGGAAATCCAGCTTCTCATCAGAGGCACTATATGCTTGAAGACTGAGGTCTGAGAAAAATGTGATTTGTAATCTAGACGTAAATGCTCAGCCAAACTATCAATTAAGAGTTCCAGTAAACTAAGGACGTTTTTAGATATGCAAGACTTAGAAAATTTTACTGCTTGTCAACCAGTAGACTTACTCTCTATTTGTCCAACAAAACAACAAAGGAATGTGAGAAAAAGGGAAAAGAAAATGAGATCCATGAAACAGAATACCTAATCTATTGTGTATTATGGTTGTGTAGTAGAATCCCTGTTTTGTAGGAGACATACACTACAGCATTCAGAAGTGATAGAAAATTGAGTCAGCAACTCACTCGCAAATGATTCAGAAAAACTTATGCTTTGTATTGTACCTTCAACTTTTCTGTAACTTTGTGATTATTTTGAAATTAAAACAAACCAAAAACAAAAGGAAGAAAAGAGGTTATACAAGGTTAAAAAACAAGCCCCCTCACCCAAGGCATGGCCTACCTAAAACTCCATCCCCATCCTCCATTCCCCAGCACTCTCTATCCCACCTTCCTAGCATCAGTCAACAGTTGACGTACATAATAATGTATTTAATTATTTATATGTTTCTTATCTTTTGCCTCTGCCTCACTGCTGGAATAAAATTTGTGAGGAGCTCTCTTCATTGCTGTATCCCCGGAACATGGAAAACTGCCAAGAACATACTGAATCCTTGACAAATATTTGTTGAGTGAACTAATAATCTTGTTATTACAAACATTAGTAATAAGTAAAATGTCATTCTTTATAAAATATTAATGCTTTCCAAATACTAAAATTGCAACTACTCAATATTGCCTATTGAGATTACAAACTTTCCCTTCAATTTCTGCGTGAAAAGAAGTCTACTCCAACACCACTTATAAGATTATTGTCCCCTGAGATTTTCTTGAAAATGAGATGTTTTCTGCAAGTCAGTCCAAGGGAGGAAATTTTCAAATGCTAGATCGCAATCTTAAGAGTATTGAGAAGATGGTTTGCTACATTATTTTTTTTCAGAACAGGATATCAATAAAAATATTAGGATAGGTAGCAGAAGATTTTTTTTTTTTTTTTTTTTTTTTTTGCGGTACGCGGCCCCTCACTGTTGTGGCCTCTCCCGTTGCGGAGCACAGGCTCCGGACGCGCAGGCCCAGCGGCCATGGCTCACGGGCCCAGCTGCTCCGCGGCATGTGGGAACGTCCCGGACCGGGGCACGAACCCGTGTCCCCTGCATCGGCAGGCGGACTCTCAACCACTGCACCACCAGGGAAGCCCCAGAAGATATTTAAAAAGGAAAAATAATTCCAGGATGACAGTGATATAGTAGGTTTAGAGCGCACATTAAAATAGGGAATAAGATGGCTCCAAAAATAATTTCCTGTAATAAAATGTGATTAAGAAGCTAAGTGACCTTAGTGATAAAAAGAAAGTATAGCATCATAAAAATAAACAAACATAAGCAATGTGCCTTGCCCCCTTCCCTGTTTGTTAGTTATGTGTTCCTTCCAGCTGAACAAAATTAATGGCCCCTGCAATCCCCATCTCCACTCACTGTCCAGTCACTGTTTGATTTTGCAGGGAACAATATCTAAATAATTATAATATTGTAAATGCTGGGGTTTTTTGATTAACCTACAGACAAAGCAGAGTTAGTTACTTTTAGTTCTAAGAAGAGAAGACAAATGAGATAAAATCGGATGTTACAAAGTATGAGACAATGCCTAAAATGGATGAATCAAGAAATAGAAGGTTGTGTTTTATTAGAAGACACACATTAGCAAATTTTTAAAACTTAATAAATAAAAATAGGCCTTTAGAGTTTAAGGTGTGAAATCCTTGTGGGAATAGGGAAGTGAGAAAGCACTGTAAGTCAGCAAAACTCCTCATTCTTCATGGTAGGGGTAGCAGTTAGATATAGTTTAAATTGATAAATAAATAAGTGAATGAATATAAACATTATGGATATAACCACCAAAAGAAACACAGATTTGTGTAAGTGGTTATCAAAAATGAGGAGTAAGATTGAGGGTGAAGGATAGTTTATTTAGTCTCAAATCCTCTTTCAGTTTGGATTTGAAATTTTAGATTATATACTAGATGTGCACAGAAAAATGTCTGGTCTGATGAGCCTCAGCTGTGAGCATTGGTTCCCCCAAGTGGGATGGAGTGATAGTGAGGAGAGGACTTTTTATACTCTTCAGTATAGTTTTCAATTTTTATTTTTGCAATAAGTATACATTATTTTGTCATTGACTAAAATTGTGTATCTAATGATATGTATGTACTATTAGGTAATAAGAAGGTGTATAGGTAACAGAGGTAAATGCTAGATCAGATAAGAACTAAGAGTTCATTGGATTTGCAGCTGGGGAGAGACCCAACACGTGCAACTGCCATAGATGGTAGGAACACAAGTCAGATTGCAAGGGAACCCCCTTCTCAGTAAGGAGTGCAGAGGAGTAGGGGTGGCAGATACAAGTGTAAACTATTTTTTCAAGAAGTTGTGATGAGCAAGGGAAGGGAGAGACCTTTAATAATCACTCAGACTGTAAAATAGACTGTGTCATGTTGAATAGCTTTATCTTAAAATGAAAGGATCATGATATATAAAGAGCATTATATGGTCACATAAAGATTTTTCCAAGAAAAGATTATATCTACATCTTTCCATTTTGGATGAGGCAAGCATCCAACACATTTTTATGGAGGCTTATTTTTACAATTTTAAGGCTTTTCCTGTCTTCCCCCCTTTAGTCCGCTCTTTCAGAAATGCCTTTTGTAGACGCTCTCTACAGAGGCTTTTAAAGCTATTGAGAAGTAATTATGTCTCTATATTGCACATGATTGAGGAGTCTTTGACTATGACTATTCACATATATTTGTGAAAAGTGAAATATAAGTGTTTTATTTCATTTCATAAAGTTATGCTACATTAAACTCTAGTCCTTGGTCATTATGACAAATGTGCTAAATTGATAAACCATCTATCTTTGCCATCCAGAAATAACTACTGAATGAAGCTTGATTGTCTTTAGTAACTAGGTCACTCTTTGGGTGAAACCAAGGTACCTCTGCCATTTCAGGGTGGCTTTCAGGGCCAGATATCAATTTGCACAGTGAGATCAGGTCAAGGGAAAAAAATCTGAGATAATTTTGGGGTTTTTTTGGCCGCTCTTCTCTCTTGTTCCCATTCTTCCTCTATCCTCTGTCCTTGGTGCTGTCCCTCAGCTTGTTCGTGCCTAGCATCCGGATATATTTAGCATCTTGCCCAGTGCCTCCACAATACAACTTCCAGCAAAACCTGATCTCCAGAAGGAATCAGAGAAATTCATCCAACCTGAGATAAAGCTAGTACAATGTCTTGCCTCATTAGGCCCTTGATAAATGTTAAATGCATGAAAAAGATGTCGGTGACTGAAAATGCTTCTTCTGGTTGGTGATTGTTATGTAACAAACTACCACAAAACTGAATGGAGTAAAAGCCATTTTATCATGCTCATGGATTCTGAGGATCACGAATTCAGAAAGGCACAGAAAGCACTGCTCTTCTCTGTTCCATATGTTTGGGATCTCAGCTGGAAGGACTCAGACAGCTGGGGGTGACTCAGATGTCAGGGCTGGGACTGCTGGGAGTGAGAGGATCACTCTCAAGATGGCTTCTTCACATGTCTGCTGTCTGACTGGGACAGCTGAGGGTCAGGCTCACCTGGGATTGTCACCAAGAGGGCCTACATGTGGCTTATCCAGCATGGTGGCGTCAGGGTAATTGGATTTCTTATAAGGCAGCTCAGTGCTCTAAGAGTGAGTGTCCCCTGAGTCCAAGGGGGAAGTTGCATGGTCTCTTATGAACTAGCCTTGGACTCACATAGTATCATGTCCAACATACTCGACAGATAAAAGAAGTCAAAAAGCCCACGACAACTTGAGAAGAGGGGACTGAGACAACCTCTCAATGGGAAGAGTGTCAGCAAACTCATGGCTGTGGTTAATAGTCACAATGCTTCATCAGTTGCTTAAGATGATTTTCATCTTTACAGAGGATAAAAAGTGAAAAAACCAAACAGTGAACAGAAGAAATACCAGGAATCTGTGAGCAGGTGGAGAAAAGATTTTTAAGAAAGGGATCATTTTAGTGATGCATAAATGATTCAAGACAATTTCAAGAAGCCTCTCTTTAGGATTTTAGGATGACTTTATTTATTGAACGTTTTCAGACTACTTAATGTACTGTCATACCAACTTCTAAGTTTCTTTATGCATTTTCAAACATTTCTTCATGAAGTAAACGGGAAAGGAGAAAGAAACTAACATTAATTGAATTCCTTCTGTGTTCCAAGATCCCAAAGACTGCACATTATTTGCAGACTGGAGAGGCTGCAAATCCTGCCTTTTAAAATATTTAACAGTCCTTCCTTTCGGTTCTCTCTTCCGTTATATTTTACTTTGAGCAGAAGAAGCATCCAGGGGGCACTTTCAACACTGCCTGGAAGTCTCCTGGGCTCTGTCACCCAGTTCATTAGTTACAATTTTTATATTTCCATCTAATCATAGTCAACCATGTTGCTAAACCCTTTGCCACGGCATAACCAAGATCCTCTTTCTTTTTCCAACAGCGTTTCCTTTTTGCCCTCACTAATAACCTTGTAGTAGACTCTCAGACTCCTTATCAGTTGTTCAAGACTCTTTAGGTTTTTCACAATCTCCTCAAAAGTCCTTCCAGTTTTTGCTCATCATGCAGTTTCTAAGCCACTCCTGCAGTTTTAGGTTCTTGTTATGGCAGCAACCCTACTTCCAGATACCAAAATGTATGTTAATCATCTGTTGCTCTGTAACAAAACCCAAGAACTTAGTGGGTTAAAACAAAATAATCATGTATTATTTCTCACAGATTCTGTTGGTTAGGAATTCACAGCACAGAGCGGATGACTTTTCTCTGCTCCATGATGTCTGGGGTCTCAGCTTGGAGACTCAAAAGTTGGAAGCTAGAAGCATCTGAAGACCTGTTCATTTGCATGTCCAGTAGTTGATGCTGAATGTTGGCTCTAGGTCTAGCTGGAGCTGTTGGTTATAACAGTCACATGTGGTTATCTCCTTGTGGCCTGGACTTCTTTACAAAATCGTGGCTGGATTCCAAAAGCCAAGCATCTGGAGAGCTGGATGGCAACTGTATCCTTTTAATGACCTAGCCTTGGAAGTCACAAAGTATCACTTCTGATGTATTACGTTGGTCTGGTCAGTCACAAGCTCCCAGGAAGATCTAAGGGGAGGAACATAGATATCACCTTTTCGTGGAAGGAGTGTCAGCCTCATTGTAAAAAGAGCACGTGGATGGGATTTGTATAGGTGTCTCCATTTTTGGAAAAATATAATCTGCCATAGCTATTAAAGCTTTAAGTTCTGTCACGGATGAAAACACTCTCAGGCACATCAAGACATACATAATCTGCTTCCAATTTACTCACAATAGTATATATATATATATATATATATATATATATATATATATATATATACACACACACACACACACACACACACACACACGTGCACTATTGTGAGTAAATTTATATATAAACTATTATATATAACTTTATTTTTAAAGTAGATTGTCAAATTTTACTTATTTTATCGAAAAATTAAAGGAATCATGGATATAGCATTGACAGACAACTGAAAGTAATTTAATAAAATGTATATTTTTTACTATTATAATCAATGGTAAACATTTAATTTAATAAAATTCTAAAATATAAGAGCAAATGTTAAAGACTTGCCTTAAAAATATTGAATCTTTGAGAAGAATTTTACCAAATATTCAGAATAATACAAATTTTTAAAACTTCCATCTAGAACATTATATAAAATTATACTAAAGTTGAATTTTTGTTTTATACTTATATTTGCACAGTATATAGTTAATCTAAAAAGAGGGCAGTACTGAGTACAACTCCATGTCAATGGACATATGCACCAAAAGGGAAATCTCAGCTCTTTGTGCATGTTGATTCCAGGATCCCAAATATATAGACCCATAGAGTATCTATAAGCCTCTGCATGGGGAAGACTTTATCATCCATAAACAACTTGGTGGGAAATAGGTACTCTTTGCATTTGACTTTCACTGGTTATTTGGCATAATATAGACCCTTACAATTCAAAATGTGGTTCGTGAACCAGCAGAGATAGCATTATTGGAGTTTGTTAGAAATGAAGACTATCAGATCCTTCTGGAACCACTGAGCCATAATCTGCATTTTTTTACAAGATCCCTTAGTGATCTGTGGGTATATTGAGAGCACTGTGACAGACAACAGTCTATAACATGATTATGTTAAAATTTGAAGATGGGCATGCAAATTAATTTATGGACTGACTTTACTATAGTTTGATGGGATTATTTTCCTGTGTGTTTCAAATATCACTGACTTTTGATTTGCCACTTAGCCACATGAAGCAAAAGTTTTCTAACTCCACAGTATTTTTTGACCAAATCATTTTTAACCAAATTAATTAACACATATAGTGACTGCCTAGATTCAACAGTACATTTTTTTGCCATGTTTCCTTTAACTTTCTGTAAGTGTGTAAGACCTTTTTTTTTTCTGAATTATTTAGAAGTAATTTAGGAACATGATAAAACTTCATCCATCACTATTTTCCTCATACTCCTTCTAAGAATAAAGATGCTTTCTATTCTGATCTTAATACTATTCATTAGTGTAACAGGGAAGAGCTAAACCAGACTCCATGTTTGATCTGTTTCTTTGACTTTAACCTTTGCTTTTCATTGCTTTTGTTATCATAATCATAAATAATGGCCTGCCTCAGGGAACCCTGCCCCTCTGCCTGAATGTTAAACTGAAGTGTCTGTTCAGATCACAGGGAGACAGTTTGACCCCGCCCACCTGTGGATGGCTGCAAGGAAGAAGAAATTAACACATCCCCTCCCTGAGGCTGGCCATTCCAGGGGATATTTGCAAAACTTATGGCCTTTTTACTTTAATTCCTCACCTCCTCCCCATCTCTGTGCTATAAAAGAAACTGGCATCCAAACCCGGATAAGATGGTTTATCAGAGACACTAGTCTGCCGCCTTCTCGGTCTGCCAGATTTCCGAATAAAGTCATATTCCTTGCCTCAACACCAGGTCTCTGGACTCAGTAACATTAGCACACCTGATAAAATTAGCAGTAATTGCTTAATATCATTTAATATCAAGTCCATGGTCCAGTCATCCCAAGTGTCTTTTATAATGTTTTTAAATGCAGGAGCAGGGATCATTTTTGTTTGTTTGTTTGTTTGTTTGTTTTGATTGGAAAAGAAGGACATAACATCAAGTTTAGTTTTAAAACCTTTTCTCTGAAAAAGGGTTTCAACCTTTAGCATCCCAGTTTGGGTAGAAGTTATGGAAGGAAGAAATTTAGAGGCAAAGGTTTTGGAAATGATTCAGGTAGGGAAGACAAATGTGGACCAAATCTTGACGAATTAAGAAAATGGAGCATGAAATGACCTTGAATCAGAGCAAACATTTTTAACAAGAGTCCATCAGATTTTCTTAAAAATAAATATTTGTATAGTGTTCCTGCACACAGGAGCCCTGTTGACTCTTTCAAATACAAAAAGGGAAAAAAAGAGGCATTACTATTCACTATCTACTATTCATTACTTTTTACATTCTTTTTATAGCCGAGAGTCACAGAATATATATTCTTAATTGAGAATCTTCACTATGTGCATAATTTTTTAAAGGTTAGATGTCCTAGCTGAAGTGAACATGGATGGCATCATACTAAAAGAGGCAGTGTGTTAGAGCAACAATTTTGAAGAGCAAACACTTGAGGTTCATAGAAGGCCATTTCTGTAGGCTCATCTCTTAAATTAACTTTAAACCCTTTTTCCTCTAGCTTCACAGCTTGGGAGGTCATTAGGGAAGGAAGAAGGTGGTGAGGATTTGGGAAAAAAGGTGAGGATTTTATGGGATACTGATTTTATGTATGAAAAAGAGGGAAGGGCTTCCCTGGTGGTGCAGTGGTTGAGAGTCCGCCTGCCGATGCAGGGGACGCGGGTTCGTGCCCCGGTCTGGGAAGATCCCACGTGCCGCGGAGCGGCTGGGACCGTGAGCCATGGCCGCTGAGCCTGCGCGTCCGGAGCCTGTGCTCCGCAGCAGGAGAGGCCAAGAGGGAAAATATCTGGGCCAACACTTATTCTGACCACTCTCAAAGCACTGATTTCACTAATGAGACTAACAGCTTTGAAAAATTGACTGAAAAAATTTGTAATTAAAATACAGTTTGACAAAATATTCACTAGGCTGATTTGGTTTTATTTTTAAGACATTGACACAAATACAATATACTAGTTTCTTCTTTTTTTTTTGATTGAATATTTTGGCATCACATGTATACAAACTATATGAGAACGTTTGCTAGAAATTGTAGGCCTTCTACTAAAAGGATAAAAGGAGTAATACAGTGGAAAGGCATTGGATTCTTGATTTAGGCAGTTTAGAATCTTTGCTCTCTGTTACTAGCTATAAACCTGGGTAAGTTATTCAGCTTCCCTAAGCCTCACTTATTAAATGAGGATAATAATACTTACCTCCAGGGTTCTTAGGAATACATGAAAAAATACAGAGTACAGTTCTGGCAAAGGCAGGTACTCAAGAATGTGCATCAGCCTGGCTTTCATTATCCTTATAGATTTTGACAATTTAATATATCTGATCCTGGGACCACCAAACTGTACTCAGAGGGATAATCTGAAACACTAGGTCTTCAAAATCAGATAATTCCTGCCACTCTGAGAAAACTGGTAATTGGTCTATTGTCCAACATGCAAGTTAGATGATTAGTAGCTTCTTCAGTTTTTACTAGTTCTCTGTTAAACTCTAATTCTACAAGACACTCTGTGACAGAAAACTCTATGGGCAAATGATGTTGGTACACTTTCTAGACCTTATTTTTGTTCTGGTGTATCTCAATTAGACATATTGCACTAAATGACATATTTCCTAATAAAATACCTTTTAAAAACTCCAAATCTGTCTCCTTTGTCTGCTCTGCAAACACTCTAGTGTGTCACTATCTTCTCTCACCTGAGCACTGTTAGTACCTCCTACTTTGTCTTCAGGCCTCCTCTTCTGTCCCACAGAGCAGGCTGGGTCATGTTTTAAAAATGTAAACCAGAGCCTACTATTTACTTGTTAAAAACCCCAAAATGCTTTCCATTACTCTTAAAATAAAACCCAAATGCCTTTCCCTGCCTTACAAAATCCTACATGATCTTTCCTCAACCCCACCCTAGGAGCATCCCATCTTCCCATTCATCCACTATTCCAGGAACATTCCAGTCCCACTCTGTACATCTTAAAAGTACAACATTTGCTCACCTTGGGGCCTTTTCACTAATTATTTTCTTTCTACATGAATGAATTCCTCCCTAATTTTTACATGGCCTGCTCTCTGCTGTACTTTAGATTTGGCCATTCTTCAGAGATGCTTGCCCTGATTACCCTGTTTGAAATAGTCTTCTGGTCATTCTATTTTAATTCTTTGCATAGCATTTTCCTCTAATATTCTTCACATTTATACCTACCTACCTACCTACCTATTTTTCCATCTTCATTTATCGTTTCTCCCACTACCATGTGTGATTTATTAAAACAGGGACCTTGCATTTCTTGTTCACCTGGACTAGTGCTTGGGATAATCAGCAGCTTAATAAATACACTTGAAGAACAAAAGCATGACTCTCCTGCCCCCATTCTATCTTTTTTTTTTTTTTTTTTTTTTTTGCGGTATGCGGGCCTCTCACTGTTGTGGCCTCTCCCGTTGCGGAGCACAGGCTCCGGACGCACAGGCTCAGCGGCCATGGATCACGGGCTTAGTTGCTCCGCGGCATGTGGGATCTTCCCGGACCGGGGCACGAACCCGTGTCCCCTGCATTGGCAGGCGGACTCTCAACCACTGCGCCACCAGGGAAGCCCCATTCTATCTTTATTTTTGGATAGCAGAGTAGTTTGATACAAAGAGGAGAGGCTAGGAAAAGCGCAATGGGGAAGAAAAGCAAAGATGCCATGACTATATCTAAGAAAGTTCTATTGGTTAGAATTTAACTTGAAGACAATTTTATGCTACCAAAACAAAAAAAAAATTCTTGAAAGGAAGTTTTATTTTAATAAATAATTGTCTTACCACCAGCAGCCATATCTTGCAGCTATTAATCTGATGAAGCTTGACTTTCTAAGTGATTGCAGATATGCCGTGTTGTTTGCCTGTAATTTGATAATTAATCGTTGAGCTATCTGAGGTTTACAAGATACAGCCTTTTTCTTTTCTCCTTTTCCATTTTTTTCCACCATGCACTATTACACAGTACATGGTGAGTTTTACCTATAGATGGTAAATACCTGAGAATCAAACAGCATGTATTTTAATGACAATGCTCTACATCTGTGTTCTACTTCGTACACTGCAAAATGTTCTCACATTTATTACCCCATTTGTTCTTCCAAAATATTTTATTTATGAAATGTGTTTCTTTCTTATATTGTATATGTTCCTTTATTGGAAATTCTCTCATTATCAAAGAAATAAATATATTTCTGGAAATATTATGCATGTATTTTTCTTCTAAAAATTTAAAAACTTAAGTTTTTCCCCATGTATGGAATTAACTCAGGTTTTCTAATGTGTTTTACCCTTTGGATTTTTTGCCAATGCTTTTTGAAAAGTGTATGGCAATTTTTCCATGTCTATTACAGAGATCTTTAAGTTCTAGTCCAGTGTTCCTTGTTTCATCTAATTCTCCCTCATTTTTTTTTTTTTTTTTTTTTTTTTTTACCAAATCCCCATGAAAACCTTTTTGTAGCTTTTGCACTCTTTTCTGTCTGATGTTTGGAACTTATACCTTCAAAGCCTCTTGCAGTGGCAGAGATCAGGCATGGTCTCTGACATGTTTTAAAAGATTTCTTGCAAGATTTTAAGTATTTTATATTGCTCATCCTTTAATTCTACAAGTTTTTACTTTATAAGTAGAAATCTTTTTGTATATATCTTGATAGAATGCAATCCTGGCTTTTAGTTTTTGGTCTTTTTAATTTAGTTTGTCTTTTCTTCAACAGACCTTTTTAGGTATTGCTGTTTCTTATAATGAATTGTTTTGTCTTATTTGAAAACTCTCTCCTCATCTGATTTTTAACAGAGCAGGAAAATTTCATTTCTGACATCTCTCTCTCTCTGCCCCTTCATCTCGTCACATGACTGTGGTCTTCTTCCCTTGAAGAGTTTATGCTTCAGAACATTACACTGTGTCTTAATAAGTTTGAGCTGCTATAACAAAGTATTATAGACTGAGTGGCTTATAAACAGCAGAAATTTATTTCTTACAGTTCTGGAGGCTAGGAAGTCCAAGATCAAGGCACCAGCAGATTTGGTATCTGGTGAGGGCTTACTTCCTGGTTCATAGATGACTGTCTTCTCTTTGTGTCCTCACATGGTGGGAGGGTCAAGGGAGCTCTCTGGAATCTCTCTTGTGAGGGCACTAATGCCATTCATGAGGGCTCCACCCTCATGACCTAATCACCCCAAAGGCCCCCATCTCCAAATACTGAGTCACGCTGGGACCTGGGACCCTTTGCTGCAAGTGCTGCAATGCTTGCACCTGGACAAACACCTCCTCCAGCAACAAAACACAAAGAAACAATATGGGACTAAAAATAACTACATGCACCTGTAGTTGTGCCAAATTCTGGATAAAAGATACAAAAAGACCAAAAAAAGACCAACTGCCACTTATGAAGAGCTGGGAGCAAAAGCAGGGTACTGAGCATGCCCCTTGCACTCAGCAACACCAGAGGGGTGGGCAAAACACCTAAGCCACCCCTTCGGCTGGACCCCTGGACACACCCCTACTCTCACCCCATATAAAGAACCATCCGCCCCACCTTGGGAGTGAGCAAGGGAACCTGTTACTTGTTTTTGCTCCCCACCTGGTGCAGCAGAGGCCCCAATAAAGCCTTGCCTGAATTTCCTGTTTGGCCTCTAGTCAATTTCCATTGATTGGGGAAGGCCAAGAACCTCTGGTCACCATATCAATACCGTTACATTGAGGATTAAGTTTCAACATACGAATTTTGGGGGACACAAGCATTTAATCTGTAGTGTGTAGTAAGGCAATTTAAAATTACTACAGGGTAACACTTCTCTGTAGTAAAGGTAAAGTAAATGTGGGTTGCTTAGTAAGTTTGTCTTTACTTTAATCCATGGAATGGGCCATTAAAATGTCTACCTATTCAACTGATGGTTGTCTTACAGAGATAACATGCATGAAATTGCTTAATCAGTCTTAACCATTTTTCCAGCAGTCTCACCTACTATTTGCTGAACTAACTCCTGTCTCGCCTTCTACAACATTTTCTCTGGGAAGTCTTTCCTGCCACTTTAAGCCTGGGTTAAATACTCTCCCTCTATGCTTCTGCAGCACCCCACACTAACTCAGCATGGCTCTGATCACATATCATCTGCTTCTTTTCTCTTTTTCTACATTTGTTGGTAGGCACCAGGAGGGTTGGGGAAATACCTTGTTTGCAGCTATATTCCTAGTCTTAACAAAATACTTGCACATACTTGGTACTTAATAAATATTATTAGATTAAATTCTTTGGTTGTAGTTGGTGAGACAGGTAGTTCTTTGGTTATTTATGCCTCTCAAGAATATCTGTTACCCTAAGCCCTCTTTTAGTCTTGACAGACTTTTGAGCAAGATTCATGAAAGAATCTTATAATCGTGCTCAATAACCTTCAACCTTATAATCATGCTCAATAGCCTTTAGTTTCTAATATCTTTTTTTCTTTTCGTTTATAAAATATGTTGGTTATTTATCTTTTTCAGGATAATTGACTGTCAAAGCTCTAGAGAGGGCTTCCCTGGCGGCACAGTGGTTGAGAGCCCGCCTGGCGATGCAGGGGACACGGGTTCGTGCCCCGGTCTGGGAGGATCCCACATGCCGCAGAGCGGCTGGGCCCGTGAGCCATGGCTGCTGAGCCTGTGCGTCCAGAGCCTGTGCTCCGCAAGGGGAGAGGCCACAGCAGTCAGAGGCCCGCGTAACGCAAAAAAAAAAAAAAAAAAAGCTCTAGAGAACTTAGAGGAAAATTCACCTACCAATCCCCTTTCCTTATTTTAAAGTTGAGGACACTCAGGCCCAGAGATATCTGTGTGAGTATTAATTAGTTAATTGACAGCTTCAGCACAAGAACCTAGCTTCTCTGTCTCTCACTGCCTCACACTGCTGTATGTCACTCAAAACAAGAGCCAATGGCTTAGTCAGGGAATACTTATAAGTCACAAAAAAATAGTAAAGTTATGAGAAGCAGGACTGTTTCTCTTCTTCAACAGTCTGATAATGCTACTCATTTCTTAAACTGTGATATGTTCCTCTAGATGATTTACTTTTTGTAAATTTTTGCCTCGACCTTGGTCTACAACATTCCCTTTTCTTCCTCCTACAACAGAGGCAGAGGTTTCCCTGTGGGTAGAGAATCGTACCTAGATGTTGAATAAGACCTACTAGTTGGAAGATGGACTCGCACTGGGATTCTTCAGGGTAGTGCGATGCTTTGAAAGAAATGAGATCACTGATAATGTAAGCAATGATTGTGGCAGATCAATCACAACACTAACATTGCCCACATTTTTGACCTCCTTTCACCCTCTCACAACTGACTTAGCATCTGCTGATCCTGTGCCTACAACCATTTTGCATTTGGGTAGAAGATCAGCTTTCTTCTTACTGTAATCCCCTCCTGTATATTCTGGGCTGCCCCTTCCTTGCTCTGTTTTGACCACGTCAACACACTTCCATCTTATTTCTGATTTGCATCCATTTGTTACAACCTCCTAACTTCTATTATCCCTTTCCTCTTCTCTTCACTGTCAAAGCTTTATCCTTCACTATCATTTTATTGGGATCTCTAGTAGGAAAGGAAAGTTGTGTTCAGCTCAGTTTCCATCTTGAGCAGTTATGCTTGTTTTTTTAAAATTTTAAATAAAAATAAATTACTGATCTTCATTTTCCATCTGGATTCTGAAACATTACTCATGCTGGTTATATTGGGGGAAAAATAATGAATCATTGTTCTGTATCATATGCCCCCATCTGCCATAGAATTAGGTGATCCCCATTTCTAGATCTAAAACTTGTATGTCTTTAATAAAATAATATGTGTAATTGGCAAAAATATAAATGAATCATTAATTACTTCTTTATTTCCTCTTTTGACTGTAATTTAAATAATTAAAATATTACAAAACAGGGCTTCCCTGGTGGCGCAGTGGTTGAGAGTCCACCTGCCCATCCAGGGGACACGGGTTCGTGCCCTGGTCTGGGAAGATCCCACATGCCGCGGAGCGGCTGGGCCCGTGAGCCATGGCTGCTGAGCCTGCACGTCCGGAGCCTATGCTCCACAATGGGAGAGGCCACAACAGTGAGAGGCCCGCGTACCTCAAAAAAAAAAAAAAAAGTTACAAAACAAAAATCTCCACAAAAACATGCAAAATGTCAGATGTGTAATATCTTAATGTTGTGTAAGATCCAGATGTGTCTAAGAAATGAAGAGCTAATTATAGGTAATATTTATCTCCAGTTATAGGAGCTAATATCAGGCAAAACTTGGAGGGTTCAGTACAGATAACCGTCCAAGTGTTTGGCTGCTGATCTCAAGCCTTATCTGAACTATCTGAACCTCTCAAGTCTTGAAAACTGCGCTTGGACGTCTTTATGAGAACAGCCTCATCTGGGCTATTTGGGTATGTTTGATTCCAGTTGGAACCCAAAACTGCAGAGAGAGGCAAAAATGAAGAATAATTGAGGGGAAACACTGAACTTCCTCAAACCTCAGAAAGAGGCTTTGGTTAAATTTGTAGCAAAGGTTAGGGATTATGAGCAACTTCTATTTTATGTGGCTGCATTCATTCAGCCTTAAAAAATCCTACTTTAATCTTCCAAATGAAAGGTCATTAATATTTCTTTGTTTTTGTCTGGGAAATATAATGAAACATCTTTTAAAAAGTGAAACTGCTGGTTTTACATGACAGGTAAAAATTTGACAGCATATGATTGCTTCAGTTGGTAAAGTGCATGTCACTGATCATTGACACATACCTAGGTTTGGTTTGGTGTATCACACCAAATGGAGCCTTCAATCAAGCTGTAAGAACACCGTAAAATATAGTCCACTGTAAGTACAGAGAGTAAACAAGAATAAATTATTCTCTATTGTGTTGTTATTTATCAACTGTGAGGATTACACATATTCAAAACACACTTTTTTTTCTTTCATTTTTACAGCTTCATTTCACTTTAAATACACCAATTACAATAGAGGGATTTTGAACATATGAATATGTCGATGTAGCACACTAAAATTTGTTTATCGCCTACTGTGTGTTAACTATATGTGCATAATCTCACAACAACTCTAAAAGGTAGATATTATTAACCTAATTTTACAGAGGCTGAGGTTCAGAGAGAGCTGTTTATTTGCTCAAGACTACACAGCTAGTGTGATGGTTAATTTTATGTGTCAGCTTGGTTGGACCATGGCGCCCAGATAGTTGGTCAAACATTATTCTGGATGTTTCTGTGAGGGTGCTTTTGGATGAAATTCACATTTAAATTGGTGGATCCTAGAGTAAAGCAGATTGCTTTCCATAATGTGAGTACCTCATTCCATCAGTTGAAGACCTGAGTAGAACAAAAGACTTCCCTCCCCAAGCAAGAGGGAATTCTGCCAGTAGACCGCCTTTGGATTCGTGTGTAACATCAGCTCTTCCTGGTCCAACAGCAGATTGCCTTTAGACTCTTAACTGTAACTCTTTCCTGGTCTCTAGTCTGCGGGCCTTCCCATCCCCTGTTGGACGCTCCAAGTCTCCACAATTGTGTGAGTCAACTCCTTAAAAATTAAATCTCTTTCTATATATATATATATATACACACATCCTATTGGCTCTGTTTCTCTGTAGAATCCTGACTAATATAGCTAGTAAGTGGGGAAGCCAAGGCTCAGACCTTGTTCTGTTAACTTTCAGAGCCTTGAACCAAATCTCATTTTATATAAACACTTTTCTTTTTCTGCTGACTGAATTTATAGTTCAGTTTGTCAAAATGTGAATTATATGATCACATTTACATTCATATACACACATGTAGACCTGTATGTATGTCAAAATACAGTTATTGAGTGTGTGCTATGTGGTCTTGTTTATATGTATATGAGTTACAAAGTTTTGGCTTTTGCTGTGGAACTCCTTAATCAAGGAGAATGATGAATCTTGTCCTCAACATATAATTAATCTTGTGATGATAAATTTATTTCACCATACTTAACTATTGTATAATGGTAATATTTTCTCCCTATGGCATTATTATTGGCTACATTTATCCCTAAAATCTGAAGATTATACCTGAATCCTAATAATTGAAAATATTTTCCTGAATTTCCCCCAAATTTTGGCTTCATGGAAAATATTCAAAATTTTTTTACTGTTAAAATTATCATAATTCTATCTGATTATTCAGTTCTCATGTACTCTTCTTTTTTTTACTAGATCTTTATTGGAGTATAATAGCTTCACAATACCATATTAGTTTCTGTTGCACAACAAAGTGAAACAGCCATATGCATAGACATGTCCCCATATCCCCTCCCTCTTGAGCCTCCCTCCCATCCTCGCTATCCCACTGCTCTAGGTCATCGCAAAGCACTGGGCCGATCTCCCTGTGCTATGCTGCTGCTTCCCACCTGCCAACTTTTTACATTTGGTAGTGTATATGTGTCGATGGTACTCTCACTTTGCTCCAGCCTCACCCTCCTACACCATGACATCAAGTCCATTCTCTATACCTACCTCTTTATTCGTGTCCTGCAACTAGGTTCATCAGTACCATTTTTTGTGTGTGGTTCCATATATATGCGTTAGCATACGGTATTTGTTTTTCTCTTTCTGACTTACTTCATTCTGTATGACAGACTCTAGATCCATCCACCTCACTACAAATAACTCAATTTCATTTCTTTTTATGGCTGAGTAATATTCAATTGTATATATGTGCCACATCTTCTTTATCCATTTATCTGTCGATGCACATTTAGGTTGCTTCCATGTCCTGGTTATTGTAAATAGAGCTGCAGTGAACATTGTGGTACATGACTCTTTTTGAATTATGGTTTTCTCAGGGTATATGCCCAGTAGTGGGATTGCTGTGTCACATGGTAGTTCTATTTTTAATTTTTAAAGGAACCTCCATACTGTTCTCCATAGTGGCTGTATCAATTTACATTCCCACCAACAGTGCAAGAGAGTTCCCTTTTCTCCACACCCTCTCCAACATTTTACTGTTTGTAGATTTTTTTGATGATGGCCATTCTGACTGGTGTGAGGTGATACCTCATTGTAGTTTTGATTTGCATTTCTCTAATGATCAGTGATGTTGTGCATCCTTTCACGTGTTTGTTGGCATCCGTATATCTTCTTTGGAGAAATGTCTATTTAGGTCTTCTGACATTTTTGGATTGGTTTTTTTTTTTTTTTTTTTGCAGTATGCGGGCCTCTCACTGTTGTGGCCTCTCCCATTGCGGAGCACAGGCTCCGGACGCGCAGGCCTAGCGGCCATGGCTCACGGGCTTAGTCACTCCATGGCATGTGGGATCTTCCCGGACCAGGGCACGAACCCGTGTCTCCTGCATCGGCAGGCGGATTCTCAACTACTGCACCACCAGGGAAGCCCTGTTTGTTTTTTTGATATTGAGCTGCATGGGCTGCTTGTATATTTTGGAGATTAATCCTTTGTCAGTTGCTTCGTTTGCAAATATTTTCTCCCATTCTGAGGGTTGTCTTCGTCTTGTTTATGGTTTCCTTTGCTGTGCAAAAGCTTTTAAGTTTCATTAGGTCCCATTTGTTTATTTTTGACTTTATTTCCATTTCTCTAGGAGGTGGGTCAAAAAGGATCTTGCTGTGATTTATGTCTAGAGTGTTCTGCCTATGTTTTCCTCTAAGAGTTTGATAGTGTCTGGCCTTACATTTCGGTCTTTAATCCATTTTGAGTTTATTTTTGTGTATGGTCTTAGAGAGTGTACTAATTTCATTCTTTTACATGTAGCTGTCCAGTTTTCCCAGCACCACTTATTGAAGCAAGTGTCTTTTTCTGTTGTATGTTCATGCCTCCTCTGTAATAAATTAGGTGCCCATATGTGCATGGGTTTATCTCTGGGCATTCTATCCTGTACCATTTATCTATATTTCTGTTTTTGTGCCAGTACCATACTGTCTTGATTACTGTAGCTTTGTGGTATAATTTCAGTCGGGGAGCCTGATTCCTCCGACTCTGTTTTTCTTTCTGGAGATTGCTTTGGCTATTCAGGGTCTTTTTTGTTTCCATACGAATTGTAAGATTCTTTTGTTCTATTCTGTGAAGAATGCCATTGGTAGTTTGATAGGGATTGCATTGAATTTGTAGATTGCTTTGAGTAGTATAGTCATTTTCACAATATTGATTCTTCCAATCCAGGAACATGGTATATTTCTCCATTTCTTTATGTCATCTTTGATTTCTTTCATCAGTGTTTTACAGTTTTCCAAGTACAAGTCTTTTGCCTCCTTAGGCAGGTTTATTCCTGGGAATTTTATTCTTTTTGTTGCAATGGTAAATGGGACTGTTTCCTTAATTTCTCTTTCTGAATTTTTGTTGTTGGTATATAGGAATGCCAGAGATTTCTGTGCATTAATTTTGTATTCTGCAACCTTACCAAATTCATTGATTAGTTCTAGTAGTTTTCTGGTGGCATCTTTAGGATTTTCTATGTATAGTATCATGTCATCGGCAAATAGTGACTGTTTTACGTCTTTTCCAATTTGTATTCTTTTATTTCTTTTTCTTCTCTGATTGCTGTGGCTAAGACTTCCAAAACTATGTTGAATAAGAGTGGCAAGAGTGGAAATTCTTGTCCTGTTCCTGATCCTAGTGGAAATGGTTTCAGTTTTTTCACCATTGAGAACGATGTTGGCTGTGAGTTTGTCATATATGGCCTTTACTATGTTGAGGTAGCTTCTCTCTATGCCCACACTCTGGAGAGTTTTTATCATAAATGGGTGTTGAATTTTGTCAAAAGCTTTTTCTGCATCTATTGAGATGATCAAACATTTTTTTTTTTTTTTTTTTCAGTATGCCGCCCTCTCAGTGCCGTGGCCTCTCCCATGGCGGAGCACAGGCTCTGGATGCGCAGGCCCAGTGGCCATGGCCCATTGGCCCAGCCACCCCACGGCATGCAGGATCCCCCCAGACCGGGGCACGATCCCACATTCCCTGCATCAGCAGACGGACTCCCAACCACTGTGCCACCAGGGAAGCCCGATCATATGATATTTATTCTTCAGTTTGTTAACATGTTGTATCACATTGATTGATTTGCATATATTGAAGAATCCTTGCATCCCTGGGATAAATCCCCCTTGATCATGGTGTATGATCCTTTTAATGTGCTGTTGATTCTGTTTGTTAGTATTTTGTTCAGGATTTTTGCATCTACATTCATCAGTGATATTGGTCTATAATTTTCTTTTTTTTTGTGATATCTTTTTCTGGTTTTGTTATCATGGTTATGGTGGCTTCCCAGAATGAATTTGGGAGTGTTTCTACCTCTGCAATTTTTTGGAGGAGTTTGAGAAGGATCAATGTTATCTCTTCTCTAAATGTTTGATGGAATTCGCCTGTGAAGCCATCTGACCCTGGACTTTTGTTGGAAGATTTTTAATCACAGTTTCAATTTCAGTGCTTGTGATTGGTCTGTTTATATTTTCTATTTCTTCCTGGCTCAGTCTTGGAAGGTTGTGCTTTTCTAAGAATTTGTCCATTTCTTCCAGGTTGTCCATTTTATTCTCATAGAGTTGCTTGTAGTAGTCTCTTAGGATCCTTTGTATTTCTGCAGTGTCAGTTGTGATTTCTCCTCTTTTGTTTCTAATTTTATTGATTTGTGTCCTCTAACCTTTTTTTCTTGATGAGTCTGACTAAGGGTTTATCAATTTCGTTTAGCCTTTCAAAGAACCAGCTTTTAGTTTTATTGATCTTTGCTATTGTTTTCTTCATTTCTGTTTCATTTATATCTGCTCTGATCTTTATGATTTCTTTCCCTCTACTGACTTTGGGTTTTCTTTGTTCTTCTTTCTCTAGTTGTTTTAAGTGTAGGGTTAGATTGTTTATTTGAGATTGTTCTTGTTTCTTGAGGTGAGATTGAATTGCTATAAACTTCCCTCTTAGAACTGCTTTTGCTGCATCCCATAGGTTTTGGATTTCATTGTCATTTGTTTCTATGTGTGTTTTAATTTCTTCTTTGATTTCTTCAGTGATCTCTTGGTTATTTAGTAGCACACTGTTTAGCCTCCATGTATTTGTGTTTTTTTACAGTTTTTTTTTCCTATAATTGATTTCCAGTCTCATAGCGTTGTGGTTAGAAAAGATGCTTGATATGATTTCAATTTTCTTAAATTTTCTGAGGCTTGATTTGTGACACAAGATATGATCTATCCTGGAGAATGTTCCATGAGCACTTGAGAAGAAAGTGTATTCTGTTGTTTTTGGATGGACTGTCCTATAAATATCAATTAAGTCCATCTTCTTTAATGTATCAAAACTTGTGTTTCCTTATTTTTTTTTTTTCATTTTGGATGATCTGTCCATTGGTGAAATTGGGGTGTTAAAGTCCTGTACTATGTATTACTGTTTATTTCCCCTTTTATGGCTGTTAGAATTTGCCTTATGTATTGAGGTGTTCCTATGCTGGGTGCCTAAATATTTACAGTTGTTATATCTTCTTCTTGGATTGATCCCTTGATCATCATTTAGTGTCCTTCTTTGTCTCTAGTAACAGTCTTTATTTTAAAGTCTATTTTATCTGATATGAGAATTGCTACTCCAGCTTTCTTTTGATTTCCATTTGCATGGAATATCTTTTTCCATTCCCTCACTTTCAGTCTGTTTGTGTCCCTAGGTCTGAAGTGGGTCTCTTGTAGACAGCATACATATGGCTCTTGTTTTGGTATCCATTCAGCCAGTCTGTGTCTTTTGGTTGGAGCATTTAATCCATTTACATTTAAGGTAATTATCGATATGTATGTTCCTATTACCATTTTCTTAACTGTGTTGTGTTTGTGTTTGTGTGTCTTTTTTTTCTCTTGTTTTTCCTGCTTAGAGACGTTTCTTTAGCATTTGTTGTAAAGCTGGTTTGGTGGTGCTGAATTCTCTTAGCTTTTATTTGTCTAAAAAGCTTTTCACTTCTCCATCGAATCTGAATGAGATCCTTGTTGGGTAGAGTAATCTTGGTTGTAGGTTTTTCTCTTTCATCACTTTAAGTGTATCCTGCCACTCCCTTCTTGCTTGCAGAGTTTCCACTTAAAAATCGGCTGATAACCTTATGGAGATTCCTTTGTATGTTATTTTTTGTTTTTCCCTTGCTGATTTTAATAGTTTTTCTTTGAATTTATTTTTTGTTAGTTTGATTAATATGTGTCTTGGTTTGTTTTTCCTAGGGTTTATCCTGTGTGGGACTCTCTGTGCTTCCTGGACTTGGGTGACTATTTTCTTTCTCATATTAGGCAGGTTTTCCACTATCATCTCTTTGAATATTTTCTCAGTCCCTTTCTTTTTCTCTTCTTCTCGCACACGTATGATTCAAATGTTGGTGCATTTAGTGTTGTCCCAGAGGTCTCTGAGATTTTCTTCAATTCTTTTCTTTCTTTTTTCTTTATTCTGCTTCTTAGCAGTTATTTCCACCATTTTGTCTTCCAGCTCACTTATTCGTTCTTCTGCCACCCTTATTCTGTTATTGATTCCTTCTAGTGTATTGTTCATTTCAGCTATTGTATTGTTCATCTCTGTTTGTTTGTTCTTTAGTTCTTCTAGATCTTTGTTAAACATTTCTTTTATTTTCTCAATCCATGCTTCCATTCTATTTCCAAGATTCTGGATCATCTCTACTATAATTACTCTGAATTCTTTTTCAGGTAGATTGACTATTTCCTCTTTATTTATTTGGTCTTATAGGTTTTTACCTTCCTCCTTCATCTGTAAACATATTTTCTTGCCGTCTCTCTCTTTTTTTTTTTTGCTGTACGCGGGCCTCTCACTGCTGTGGCCTCTCCCGTTGTGGAGCACAGGCTCTGGACGTGCAGGCTCAGCAGCCATGGCTCACAGGCCCAGCCGCTCCATGACATGTGGGATCTTCCCGGACTGGGGCACGAACCCAGGTCCCCTGCATCAGCAGGTGGATTCTCAACCACTGCACCACCAGGGAAGCCCTCTTTTTTTTTTTTTTTTTTTTTTTAATGAATAGGATTGTGTTCCTGTTTTACTGGTTGTTTGGCCTGAGGCTTCCCACACTGGTGTTTGTAGACTCTTGGGTAGAGCTGTGTCTTGGTGCTGAGGTGAGGAACTCTGTGAGACCTCACTCTGATGAATATTCCTGGGGTCTGAGGTTCTCTGTTAGTCCAGTGGTTCAGACTTGGAGCTCCCAATGCAGGAGCTTCCGTCCAACCCTGGGCTCACCAATCAAGATCCCACAAGCCACATGGTGTTGGAAAGAAAGAAGAAAAAGAACAATAACAAAGTAAAAAAAAAAAAATTAGACTAGGATACTAATGGATATGTTAGAAAGAATGTAAAAATAAAAATATAGATGAATCAACAAATGGAAGGTACATCAGTACCACAAAGTAAAAAAGAGGAGGGAAAAGAAAAAAAAAAGGGTGGCGGGGGAAGGCCTAGGCTGTGGTGGGCAGGGCCTAAGCAAGGGCAAGGTTTGGATGGTGGGTGGGGCCAATGCTCAGGACCCACAGGGCTGGAAAAGGCCCTGGGGGCTGTGGGGGGTGGGGCTTAGGCTCAAGGAACAATGGGGTGTAGGTGTGCCCCTCACCCCTGGACTGAGAGGGCAGGGGACCTCACCTGGGAGCCCAGAAGGCTTCCTGGGCTCGAGTGGGTGGGGCAAATGCCCTCCTCTCCTCTCCTGCTCCTCTGTTCTGGGGTCTGGGAGGGCCCCACCCACCTAACTCTCCTGATCTCCCCAGCCTCCCTCCTATGCCCCCAGGACCCACGCAACCTGGATGGGACTTTGGAGGGGGAGAACTGGCTTGGGAGCTCAGCAGGTTCCCCAGCCCGAGTGAGCCAAACAGTCCCCCTCCCGCTTTTCCTGGAGAGTCCCTCCCACATGCCTCTCCTGATCTCCTGTGCCTCAGGGGTGCCAATCTTGTCTGGCCTCTACTTCTCCTCCCCCCTTGGTCCCCCATGTCCTACCAGTTCACTCTGGGGTTCCTCCCATATCCTTGGGGGTCAGAGTACCCCACCTGTAGTGGGCAGGCACCCTAGTTGTGTAGAGACACTAACTCCGTGTCTTCCCACACTGCCCTCTTGACTCCTCCCCCTCTCATGTACTCTTATGACTATGAAACTGAAGCATCTAAACCAAAAAAAAGAAAAGATTAAGGTACGAAACAACAGTGAAATACTATGGAAAACTCTGAACACTATTTTCAAAGGTCCACTAAAAATTGCCTAAATAAGGAAAATTTAAAGTAATGTTACCTGTAGCTACTAATCTATCTTGCTAACTAGGTATTTAGTTGTTTTTCAATCTCTGTCTTTTTTTTTTTTTTTTTTTGGTATATCATGGCTATATCAATTCCAGATTGTTATATCAATTCCAGATTAGATTTATGCTTGTCAATACAATTTGGGTGAGACATAGTGGTCAAAACTAGGGTGTGTAACATAGCTAAAGAGTTTAGGTGTGTGTATGTTGGAGGGAAATGGTTGGTGTATATTTAGTATTTTTTCCTCATCTTTTATATGCCACATATATTTATCCCCTTAATTACCTAGTATTGTGCGATAGAAATTACCATCCACATTTTACAGAAGAGAAACTTAAGTTTTGAAGAGGTCTGTCCAACATCAAACATCTAGAATGTGGTGTAGGACAATATAAATTTGTGTCTGTTTAATTCTCAAATTCAATTTTCCAATTCTACCATGGTAAGGACATGGATACTACTGAAGAATATGCCACAAAAAATGCTTCTTGCTCATACCCTCCAAAATGGCCTTTGGAATAATCTGAATCTGACACCTTTGAAGTTGTCTTTTCCATTTTGGCCACAAGTACTGGTTCTAATCTTCAGCCTGTTTATTTTTCACATCTAGACACTGAGAGACCTTTGAGTGAACATGCTGTTCCATCTCAAGATACCCTTCCATTAGCCCTTCCCTCTCATGAATCTTCTCTCTCTCTCTTGTTCCCTATCTCTCTCATTCTCTCTCTGTCTCTCTGTCTCTCTGCTAGATCCCTTTCACAGGCATTTAATATGCTCAGATCTTCTGCATCTATTTAAAAATAATTCTCCTTTGACAGCACTTTACCTTTCAGCTACTTCCAATTTCTTTGCTCCTCTAGTTATCAAATTTCTGGGAAAAAGTTGCCATATCCATTTCCTCACATTCTCCACTAAAATGTCCCTGCTAAGGTCATCAATAACCTTGTCAATAAATCTAATAGAACTTTAAAAATCCTTAACCTTTCTTGAACTTTCAGCACCACTCAATATTATTATACAATCTCCTTCCTGAGAATTTTCCTATGTGTAAGAAGCTTAAGTTCCTGATTTTCCTTGTACCTCTCTGGATACATCTTCTCAGCCACTCATTTCTTCCTTTCTTCAAATACAGGGGTTCCTCAAGCACCTCTCTAGATCCTTTTTTTATTTTCTACTCTCTTGTGAGATTATTTCATTTCTACTGATGACTTCAATTAACATTAGTACACTTATAATGGGAATAATATTCTTTTGTGATCATGTAGAATTCACAAAAATTATCCATATATTATTTAAACACATAAATATTTAATAGCAAATAATTAAAACTAGAAATTAAAATGAAAACCCCATTCACTATCACTTAAAAGGAAATTGTATTATCTCTTTTAGGAAACAGAGTTCAAGTATATCAAATTAGAACTATTCCACCAATTATGTTACTAGGTCTTCTATATCTTTATTTAGTTTTTGTCCACTTGATCCAATAGGGACTGAAAGAGGTGAAGTTTACTTTTACTAATGTGTTTATATATATTTATCTTTGTATTGACTGTAGTTTTTTTCACTATGAATGTTGAAGCAGGTTATTTTGTTGTTATCTGTTCATACCTGCTTTATATATTCATTGTGAATATATATTCATTTCTGTAATAAGGTGTCTTTTTTGCTGTTGTCTACTACCTGATGGCTTAAATTCAATCTTAAATTGATATTAAAATAGTTTCCTCTGTATTAGTTTTCTATTGCTGCATAATAATTACTATAACCTTAGTGGCTTAAAATACCACCCATTTATTAGTTCACATTTCTATATGTCAGAAATCTGGAACAGTGTTGCTGGGTTCTCAATGCTGATATCAAGGTGTAGGTAGGGCTTAGCACTTGTCTGGAGCCTGGAGAAAAATCTGCTTCCAAGTTTATTCTTGTTGGCATGATTCTGTTCTTTGTGTTTGTACAACTGAGGTCCTTGTTTCCTTTTGGGCTGTCAGCAGGGGTCTGCTCACATCTCTTAGAGGCTACCAAGTGGCCCCTTTCATTTTCAGGCCAAAAAAGGTGCATTAAATCCTTCTAGTGCTTCAGGTCTCTGACTAGGTCTTCTTTCACCAGCTGGAGAAAACTGTGCTTTGAAAGGGGTCGTGTGATTAGATTAGGCCAACCTAGATAATTTCTCTATTTAAGGCCAGTTGTGCCACAGAACATAATCATGGGGATAGAATTGATCATAGGGTAGGAAATCTTGGGAGCTATCTCAGAATTCTGGTTCCCATACTCTGCTTTCTTTTTATGTACATTTTAAAAATGCTGTGTCTAAAATTGTCCTTATTAACCTTTCTGAATCAATTTTTAAAATTTGTGTTTAATGTAAATAACATTTACTAGGGTTTTACTTTGTGATCCAAAATGAGAGCTTTTTCCTCTCTAAAATATTAGTTTAACCCATATTGATTTATTGATTTATAGACATGTGGTCTTAATTCTTTCAGCATAATTTAGGTTCTAACTTTATATTTTTGTTGTTTCCATAAAGAATCTTCACAATTTTATCTGTAGGTATTCTTTTTCACATTGACTGGTATGTGCTTCTTCTAATAATTTATAAGCTTTGTATTTAAATTTTTCTTGTAACCTTAACTACATGTCACTTTATAGTTTTATAATTTATAGTTTTTACCTTTTATGTATAACTTTACCTGATATATTGAATCTTCTTTTTCTTTTTAACAGCAGTTACTTACTAATTTGACAAAAATTTACCAGGTTAATTAACACAAATGCAATGATCCTTGCTCAGAGCCGGGAAATTTGACTTTACCATCAATAATATTCACCTTTGTATGCTAGTTGTGAAAAAAGAATTATGTTCTAGAGACATTATATGTTCTTCTTTTTTTAAGCCATATTGGCAGGATATAACTTTGTAAATATTAAGGTTAAAAGGAACATATGTCTGTAATTTGTTGGAGTTGTCTCTAAAAGTGATCTCGTCTCCATAAACCTTTAGCCTGATTTTCTTTCAGGTAACAGAGTCTAAGGAATTCAGAATTATGAGTCACTCTTTTAAACGAAAATTCTTTATTGACAAAATATAGCTCACAATCAGAATTTTACCATTGCAAATGATCTTAGATGATCTCTAACCTAATTATTATTTAAATAATAATTATTACTTAATATAAACAATAATCTAGTGTTTTAAAATATTTTATAGATAAAGAAACTATTGCCCAGGTGGGTGATTTAGCTGGACTGAAACACAGTTTGTCTGACTTCTAGTGGATGTTATTTCTTCAAGAGAGTGTATTGCCTTCCTGAGAAACTCCAAAATCAGAAATATTACTTGGTTGCTTAGAATGTGAATGATAAACGTTTAATCTATGACCTAAGTAGTTTCTTACTATGTTCCCATTCAGCGTCAGAGCTTTCTAACGTACCTGCCTGCATGCGCTCACTGTAAGGCTTTTGTACTTAACCGATAATTTAACAGCTAGTGGCAAGTTTTCTTGTGTTGTTTTAAGCACTTTAAGGTCTTATGAACTTAGACATCCCAGAAATTCTCTATTTCTGTGCTTGATGCAAAACCCTTATTTCAGTTCTTCTTATTTTAGGTATGAATTCTTTAATATAGGACTGTTCTCTGTGTGGGGTTTCCTTTTTATAAAAGCTATCCATCTTTTTATCTTGTAAGGAATAAAACAAATGAGGTCCAATGTCTCTTCCTCTCATGTTATATTACTATTCTAAACTGCATGTTAATATTGTCTCAAACAGAATCCAATTTTATTTTCATGCCATAGTGATTGACTGCTTTTAGAGGTTTCACCAATTTTTCCTGGCTTCATCCTATATCTAAAAGGGAATTGTTATTTTACAATGACTTCCTTTCATGCCTAATCATAGTTTCTTTATAGTCTGAGTTAGATTCATGACAGCACAGGTAACGAGTTAAAGATTACAGACAATCTTCTTTTGCACTCTGCCTCCTTTACTTGTACAGATAAAGCAGTACCATGAATGTGTTGGTGAAAACGTACTGAAAATAAGAGTGACATGTAAGTAGTTCATTATTATTATGATTAATTTTTATTATGGTAAAATATTATTACATATTTTGATATGTCAAGTTTTAGGCCCTGTTTCCGTAGCAGCCTGCCCATTGCTAGTTTGGAACTCCACAGTGAGCATAGCCTTTGCGAATGAATTTTAACTTTGCCACATGCCAGCTGTGTAAGCTTGGGCAAGTCACGTAAACAAGTGGGGGTCACAGTTTTCTCATTTGTAAAAACATGAATAATAAACTTTTGTATCACAGTTGTAAGTGTGAAATGATTTAATGTATATATGATATAATGATATTATGAAGGGATTTACCGGAAAGCCTGGCACATTGCAGGGCTCAGCAAGTATTAATTTCATTTTCTGATTAATCTCTACTGCTGCCTTTAATGTTAGGATTTTTCACTTGCCCACCCACCTGAAGGCATTGTAGTGTTTCTTACGAGTGTTTTTACACTTGCAGGTGGAAGACATTATAGCCAAATTATATGCTTGAAAATGAATGTGTGTGCATCTTGTCCCCAGTTAATTTCTCCTTCCATTAAATTATTATGTTGTTTAGGATTAACTTAGTCATTGTGCTCAACCTACAATGGTGAAAGAATCCAGGGAGAGACACAATAGGAAAACTGTACTGAGTTAGAGGATGGTTAGGCAGTTCTGTATGTTTAAGGAAAATGAACAAGAATATTTTGCATAATGCCTTTTGGAACAGTCTTGTTCTTCATAATTGTTTGACATATTTCAAGGTGCTTTGCTATAAATCTGAAGACTTAAAAACGTTGTTTTATAGTCTGGCCCACTAAGAATAATGACCTCTCCAGTTCCTTGTTTTTCTGGGTGATTAAGGGTTTCCTGGCTGGCTCCAGGCCATCTGCCCTGACTTTTTTTTTTTTTTCCTAGGGATTTAGAAGTATATTGTCAAAAATAATCTCTTACTCTGAGAGATTTTCTAGCCCCAGAAGGTAGAAAATGTTTGCTGTGTGTGCTCAAACCTTGCATGAAAAATATTGCAAGTGATACTTCTTATTGATGGGACAAGGCAGTCCCATCATTTATGCTCCTTTAACTAAGTTAGGTGTAAACTATTTCAAGGAGGCCAAAGTTCTTCTCTGTGTCCCTGTGAGGATAATTTCACAAATACACAGCAGGTCCCTCCAACTACAGATTTTGGCCAGGGAGACGAAAACAAGAAAAAGAAGAGGGCTATGGCCTGGGGCCAGTGCACACCTCTCCACAGGGGGTTTCTAGCATGTGGGTGATTTTTAACCAAGCTGATATAAATCAGCACGGTGCGAAGCAATGACATTCAGATCTCTGTGCTGGGAGATGCCTGGATAGTGTTATGCTTCCCTCATTAGGAGGGACTGGAGTTGAGCTTTTAGCTGTATCAAAATAACAGTGTGGGAGCAAAGAAGAGGCTGGGGTGAGGGGGTGTACAGACAGGTTATGTGAAATGTCCTGAACTCTCATCTTTTGAGATCATTTATTTGCAAACTGAGCTTGATGCAATCAAGAAGAATTTGGTCCATGAAAGCCATGGTTTAAATTTGGGCAAGACTGTAGCCTCATTCTTTCTCAGCTGGGACATCCTGCCGCAGTGGCTGGCCTACACTCCCAAGCCCTGTTACAACTAAGTTTGTAATCTGTTATAAAAGTGTCTGCTAGTGTTCAAAAACAATTTTAACCAAAGTACTCGTTGCTTATTGTCATTAACTTTCTGTGAAAATTAGGTGCTAAAATCCAAAATTTGGCATATAAGACAAAAATAAAACTTCCTACACCAAATAAAAGTTTAAAATATAGCAAAGACTCATACCACTAGGAGGATGAAAAATGGTAAATACAACATTGTAAACCAAGTAATTATAACATAAAATAATATGATAGAGTTGGTACAAAACATATCAGTCATATAAAAAATATGAATGGGTCTAAATCACCTATTAATGGAAAAAAGAATTTCAAATTTGTTGATAAAGCAACTGATGTATATAGGAGACATACAGACATTAAAAAGACTGGAAATAAAGGTATGGGAAAAAATGTACAAGGCACATAAAAACAAACAAACAAAAATCATAAGGCTAGATCTTGATATCAGATAAATCAGAATTGAACAAAACTATATATGCTCTTACCTTGTGGTCCAGCAATCCCATTTTTAGGAAGTTACTCTGAAGAGATACTTCCAACTCTACACAATTCTGAAACTATCTGTTATTAAAAAATTAGGCAATGGGTACATGTGTTGATGGTGGGAGCCAGGGTTCTCACTTTGGAGGAAGGGCGACAAAGTATAGAACAGGAATGGCAAGGAGGAACCTTGTGAGGTTGGACTGTAATTGGTGGTTTCAGAATGACCCAATGGTTTCTAATATACATCTTTCCAAAAATGTCAATGCCATGAACTACATAGAAAGACAGAGATATTTTTCCAGATTAAAGGAGACTCAAGGAACATGACACCTCAGTGCAATACATGATCCTAGACTGGATCATGGACTAAAAGGAAAACATATTAAAGTCACATATAGCATTCTGAATTTATTCCCTCATATCTTGTTTGCCAAGAAAAATAATATGCATTTATGTATCATTATTTCACTTTGTTATTCTCTCACATTTTTCAACCTTTATCCTTTCTGTGAGTTTGTAAATACTTGAAAAGCACATCATGTGTTCTTACTTTTCAGAGCTTGTCATTTTCTGATTCTTTTGTTTGCATTTTTCATATATTTCTTGATTTAATTTTGTATACACATAAAACAAGTATTCCTGAAGGATAGTCTCTTAATTGGCTCCAAACATGTTCTCCTCACACATTTTTTTCAAGAATAAAGTCTTGTCCCATAGAAAGTAAATCACATGGTTTTGGTTTGGGACATAGATTTCAGGAATTTTACTAAAACGTGAGGGCAAGACTGACATATTTTAATAATTTCTACTTCCATTCATTTTGTTTCTTATTTTCGAAATGGTTTACATATAGATAACCCATGTTTGAAACTTCTTATAGAATGTTAATGGCCATTAAAGATACATACCAAAAGAAATCACAGGCAAAAATATATTTTTGATAAATATAGTAAAAATGTATCCTATTAAAATCTGCTGAGGGCTTCCCTGGTGGCGCAGTGGTTGAGAGTCCGCCTACCAATGCAGGGGATACGGGTTCGAGCCCTGGGCTGGGAAGATCCCACATGCCACGGAGCAACTGGGCCCGTGCACCACAACTACTGAGCCTGCGCTCTAGAGCTCACGAGCCACAACTACTGAGCCCACGTGCCACAACTACTGAAGCCCACGCGCCTAGAGCCTGTACTCTGCAACAAGAGAAGCCACCTCAATGAGAAGCCCGCACACCGCAACGAAGTGTAGCCCCCGCTCGCCGCAACTAGAGAAAGCCCACGTGAGCAGCAACAAAGACCCAATGCAGCCAAAAATAAAATAAATAAAATAAAAAGAAATTTTTAAAAAAATCTGCTGAAAAGAAAATTTGTAGGCTATTTACCAAAATATTGGATTTAACATCTTACATATGTTATCCATATAACATTGGGCATTTAGGGACCAACACTGTTGTCAGAGAGTGTAAGATGGATTGCACATGAATTGTGAAGGAGTGGAGTTAAAAGGGGATCCATTTTCAATTATGACTCTAGGAAGGTCATGATTTTATTTTACCTAGCAAGAGAGGATAACAATTCTCCACCAAAGTTATACAGCTTGAAAAACAAGACCTCAAGGAGGTCACATGTAAAACAGCTGTAGGATGCTTAACTTTCAGAGAGAACGCAAACTCAGAGCAGTTGTCTGAGAGTCAAAGAAAAGTAGGACCAGTTTTCTGTGTACATTGCTTAGGGCCCAGAACCAAGAAGAAGTATCAGTAAAGGCCAGACTGCACTAGAGAAGAACAACGCAGGACATTCAACAGATGATCTGGAGGGGACAAGGACTATTTCCAGACTCACACTGGGTATAGATTATCACCAGTTACTTAGTGAGGAGAAACTAGAGACAACTATCAGAATGCTGAATGTTGTATAGTTAATTTATATAGAAGTACAAATTAGAGGAGTGCTGGGAGCAGCGCATCTCCATGCACCCAAGGAGCTGAGGTTCAGTACAGCCATTTCACATTAGGAACTCTGGTCTGCAGCGCCCAGGGCAAGGCCTCTGCATGCTGCACTCAATGAGCAAGTGAAACTAGATGAAGCACTAAGGAAAAGGGAAAAAAGCCATGTGGCTGACAGGGTCTTGTTGCTCCGGCCAGCTGTCAGGCCTGAGCCTCTGAGGTGGGAGAGCCAAGTTCAGGACACTGCACCACCAGAGACCTCCTGGACCCATGTAATAAAACTTAGCAAGAGCTCTCCCAGAGATCTCTGTCTCAACGCTAAGACACAGCTCCACTCAACGACCAGCAAGCTCCTGTGCTGGACACCCCATGCCAAACAGCTAGCAAGACAGGAACATAACCCACCCATTAGCAGAGAGGCTTTCTAAAATCATACTAAGTTCACAGACACACTGAAACACACCACCGGACGCAGTCTGCCAACCAGAAAGGCAAGATCCAGCCTCATCCACCAGAACACAGGCACCAGTCCCCTCCATCAGGAAGCCTACACAACCCATGAACCAACCTTACCCACTGGGGACAGACACCAAAAACAATGGGAACTATGAACCTGCAGGTTGTGTAAAGGAGACCCCAAACACAGTAAGTTAAGCAAAATGAGAAGACAGAAATATGCAGCAGATGAAGGAGCAAGGCAAAAACCCACGAGACCAAATTAATGAAGAGGAAATAGGCAGTCTACCTGAAAAAGAATTCAGAGTAGTGATAGTAAACATGATCCAAAATCTTGGAAATAGAATGGAGAAAATGAAAAAAATGTTTAACAAGGAACTAGAAGAACTAAAGAGCAAACAAACAATGATGAACAACACAGTAAATGAAATTAAAAATTCTCTAGAAGGAATCAATAGCAGAATAACTGAAGCAGAAGAACAGATAAGTGACCTGAAAGATTAAATAGTGGAAATAACTACCACAGAGCAGAATACAGAAAAAAGAATGAAAAGAATTGAGGACAGTCCCAGAGACCTCAGGAACAACATTAAATTCACAAACATTCAAATTATATGCGTCCGAGAAGAAGAAGAGAAAGAGAAAGGGACTGAGAAAATATGTGAAGAGATTATAGTTGAAAACTTCCCTAATATGGGAAAGGAAATAGTTAATCAAGTCCAGGAAGCACAGAGAGTCCCATACAGGATAAATCCAAGGAGAAACATACCAAGACACATATTAATCAAACTATCAAAAATTAAATACAAAGAAAAAATATTAAAAGCAGCAAGGAAAAAGCAACAAATAACATACAAGGGAATCCCCATAAGGTTAACAGCTGATTTTTCAGCAGAAACTCTGCAAGCCAGAAGGGAGTGGAAGGACATATTGAAAGTTATGAAAGGGAAAAACCTACAACTAAGATTACTCTACCCAACAAGGATCTCATTCAGATTCAATGTAGAAATTAAAACCTTTACAAGCAAGCAAAAGCTAAGAGAATTCAGCACCACCAAGCCAGCTTTACAACAAATGCTAAAGGAACTTCTCTAGGCAAGAATCACAGGAGAAGGAAAAGACACAAACACAAACACCACACAATTAAGAAAATGGTAATAGGAACATACATATCGATAATTACCTTAAATGTAAATGGATTAAATGCTCCAAACAAAAGACATAGACTGGCTGAATGGATACCAAAACAAGAGCTGTATGTATGCTGTCTACAAGAGACCCACTTCAGACCTAGGGACACAAACAGACTGAAAGTGAGGGGATGGAAAAAGATATTCCATGCAAACGGAAATCAAAAGGAACCTGGAGTAGCAATTCTCATATCAGACAAAACAGACTTTAAAATAAAGACTATTACAAGAGACAAAGTAGGATACTACATAATGATCAAAGGATCAATCCAAGAAGAAGATATAATAATTGTAAATATTTATGCACCCAACATAGGAGCGCCTCAATACATAAGGCGAATGCTAACAGCCATATAAAGGGAAGTCAACAGTAACACAATCGTAGTAGGGGACTTGAACACCCCACTTTCACCAATGAACCAATCAACCAAAATGAAAATAAATAAGGAAACACAAGCTTTAAATGATACATTAAAGAAGATGGACTTAATTGATATTTATAGGATAGTCCATCCAAAAACAGCAGATTACACTTTCTTCTCAAGTACTCAAGGAACATTCTCCAGGATAGATCATATCTTCGGTCACGAATCATGCCTCGGTAAATTTAAGAACACTGAAATCGTATCAAGTATCTTTTCTGACCACACGCTATGAGACTAGATATCAATTATAGGAAAAAAACAGTGAAAAATACAAACACATGGAGGTGAAACAATACACTACTAAATAACCAAGAGATCACTGAAGAAATCAAAGAAGAAATTAAAAAATACATAGAAACAAATGACAACAAAAACACGATGACCCAAAAGCTATGGGACATGCAAAAGTAGTTCTAAGAGGGAAGTTTATAGCAATACAATCCTACCTCAAGAAACAAGAAACATCACAAATAAACAACCTAACCTTACACCTAAAGAAAGCAATTAGAGAAAGGAACAAAGAAAACCCAAAGTCAGTAGAGAGAAAGATATCATAAAGATCACATCAGAAATAAATGAAAAAGAAATGAAGCAACAATAGCAAAAATCCATAAAATTAAAAGATGTTTTTTTGGAGAAGATAAACAAAACTGATAAACCATTAGACAGCCTCATCAAGAAAAGATGGGAAAAGACTCAAATCAATAGAATTAGAAATGAAAAAGGAGAATTAACAACTGACACTGCAGAAACACAAAGGATCATGAGAGATTTCTACAAGCAACTATATGGCAATAAGACGGACAACCTGAAAGAAATGGACAAATTCTTAGAAAAGCACAACCTTCTGAAACTGGACCAGGAGAAATAGAAAATATAAACAGACCAATCACAATCACTGAAATTGAGATTGTAATTAAAAATCTTCCAACAAACAAAAACCCATGACCAGATGGATTCACAGATGAATTCTATCAAACATTTAGAGAAGAGCTAACACCTGTCCTTCTCAAACTCTTCCAAAATATGGCAGAGAGAGGAACATTCCACAGCTCATTCTATGAGGCCACCATCACCCTGATACCAAAACCAGACAAAGATGTCACAAAGAAAAAAAACTAGAGGCCAGTATCACTGATGAATATACATGCAAAAATCCTCAACAAAGTACTAGCAAACAGAATCCAACATCACATTGAAAGGATCATACACCATGATCAGGTGGGATTTATCCCAGGAACCAAGGATTCTTCAATATACACAAATTGATCAATGTGATAAAACATATTAACAAATTGAAGGATAAAAAACATATGATCATCTCAATAGATGCAGAAAAAGCTTTTGACAAAATTCAACACCCATTTATGATAAAAACCCTCCTGAAAGTAGGCATAGAGGGAACTTACCTTAACATAATAAAGGCCATATATGACAAACCCACAGCCAACATTGTTCTCAATGGTGAAAAACTGAAACCATTTCCTCTAAGACCAGGAAAAAGACAAGGTTGTCCACTCTCACCACTGTTATTCAACTTTGTTTTGGAAGTTTTAGCCACAGCAATCATAGAAGAAAAAGAAATAAAAGAATCCAAATCGGAAAAGAAGTAAAGCTGTCACTGTTTGCAGATGACATGATACTATACATAGAAAATTCTAAAGATGCTACCAGAAAACTACTAGAGCTAATCAATGAATTTGGTAAAGTAGCAGGATACAAAATTAATGCACAAAAATCTCTTGCATTCCTATACACTAATGATGAAAAATCTGAAATTAAGGAAGCATTCCCATTTACCATTGCAACAAAAAGAATAAAATACCTAGGAATAAACCTACCTAAGGAGACAAAAGTCTGGTATGCAGAAAACTATAAGACACTGATGAAAGAAATTAAAGATGATACAAACAGATAGAGAGATATACCATGTTCTTGGCTTGGACAAATCAACATTGTGAAAATGATTATAATACCCAAAGCAATCTACAGATTCAATGCAAGCCCTATCAAACTACCAATGGAATTTTTCACAGAACTAGAACAAGAAATTTCACAATTTATGTGGAAACCCAAAAGACCCTGAATAGCCAAAGCAATCTTGAGTAAGATAAATGGAGCTGGAGGAATCAGGCTTCCAGCCTTCAGACTATACTACAAAGCTACAGTAATCAAGACAGTATGGTACTGGCACAAAAACGGAAATATAGATCAATGGAACAGGATAGAAAGTCCACAGATAAACCCATGCACGTATGGTCACCTTATTTTTGATAAGGGAGGCAAGAATATGCAATGGAGAAAAGACAGCCTTTTCAATAAGTGGTGCTCAGAAAACTGGACAGGTACATGTGAAAGAATGAAATTAGAACACTCTGTAACACCATACACAAAAATAAACTCAAAATGGATTAAAGACCTAAATGTAAGGCCAGACACTATCAAACTCGTAGAGAAAAACATAGGCAGAACACTATGACATAAATCACAGCAAGATCCTTTTTGACCCACCTCCTAGAGAAATGGAAATAAAGTCAAAAATAAACAAATGGGTGTAATGAAACCTAAAAGCTTTTGCACAGCAAAGGAAACCATAAACAAGATGAAAAAACCCTCAGAATGGGAGATAATATTTGCAAATGAAGCAACTGACAAAGGATTAATCTCCAAAATATACAAGCAGCTCATGCAGCTCAATATCAAAAAAACAAACTACCCAATCCAAAAATGTCAGAAGGCATAAATAGACATTTCTCCAAAGAAGATATACAGATTGCCAACAAACACATGAAAGGATGCACAACATCACTGATCATTAGAGAAATGCAAAGCAAAACTACAATGAGTTATCACCTCACACCAGTCAGAATGGCCATCATCAAAAAATCTACAAACAATAAATGTTGGAGAGGGTGTGGAGAAAAGGGAACTCTCTTGCACTGTTGGTGGGAATGTAAATTGATACAGCCACTATGGAGAACAGTATGGAGGTTCCTTAAAAAACTAAAAATAGAACTACCATATGACCCACCAATCCCACTCCTGGGCATATACCCTGAGAAAACCATAATTCAAAAAGAGTCATGTACCACGATGTTCATTGCAGCTCTATTTACAATAGCCAGGACATGGAAGCAACCTAAACTATCCATCGACAGATGTATGGATAAAGAAAATGTGGTACATACATACAATGGAATATTACTCGGCCATAAAACTAAATGAAATTGAGTTATTTGTAGTGAGGTGGATGGACCTAGAATCTGTCATACAGAGTGAAGTAAGTCAGAAAGAGAAAAACAAATACTGAATACTAACACGTATATATGAAAAAAAAAGTTTCTGAAGAACCTAGGGGCAGGACAGGAATAAAGATGCAGACGTAGAGAATGTGCTTGATCACACCAGGAGAGGGAAGGGTAAGATGAGACGAAGCAAGAGAGTGGCATTGACATATATTCACTTCAAATATAAAATAGATAGCTAGTGGGAAGCAGCTGCATTGCACAGGGAGATCAGCTCGGTGCTTTGTGACCACCTAGAGTGGTAGAATAGGGAGGGTGGGAGGGAGATGCAAGGGGGAGGGGATATGGGGATATATGTATACATATAGCTGATTCACTTTGTTATACAGTAGCAACTAACACAACAATGTAAAGCAAAAATACTGTAATAAAGAAGTTTTTTAAAAAGTACAAATTAGAAACATAAATCACTATTGTTATAGAATATTGACTTAGTCATTAATCAATCCTTTAGTCATTCTCATAAAGTTCCTACTTAAAAGCATATGTAAATATTTTATATAATGCTTGGACTGGGCAGAGCTTGCTTCATAGGCAAAATTCTGGGCCCAAAGTAAACCAAACCAAGTAAGTGACCCTCCTTCAGAATTGCATGTTTGGGCTTCCCTGGTGGCGCAGTGGTTGAGAGTCCACCTGACAATGCAGGGGACGCGGGTTCGTGCCCTGGTCCGGGAAGATCCCACATGCCGCGGAGCGGCTGGGCCCGTGAGCCATGGCCTCTGAGCCTGCGCGTCCGGAGCCTGTGCTCCGCAACTGGAGAGGCCACAACAGTGAGAGGCCCCCGTACCGCAAAAAAAAAAAACAAAACAGAATTGCATGTTCAAGTGGCTTCTTTTTTATAGAATTTTCTATATATTATATCTTGTTCTCTGAGCATAGGTGTTATAAGACTTGACTTACTTTAAAATAAATGTTTTTATATTGTCTTAAAATTAACTCTTGACGATGGATTAGTGAGGTCTTTTTAATGTTAAACACTTTATGAAAAAGGAATAAATGAAATAATACATACGTTGAAATGTGTGTGTATGTTGCCAGAATGTTAGCATGACTGGTTTTATGCCATATAATTTAAAACAGAGTAAAGGCATTCTAATAATCAGAATCTTTTGCATCACACAGGCATTTCTTTGCCTACTAACCTAGAAAGTTCCTGTATTATATAAATAAAAAACAACACCTGAGACCAGTGGTTTGTTTGGTAAAATGTTCTTTGATTGTTGATGAAGTACATTCTGTTTGCTTTCTCTTGCAGGTTGTTATTGGTTGTCAAGTAATGCAGTGAGTGATAGAAAGCCCAGTGTATAAAAAAGGAAAAAAATAATTTGAGTAGAACAGCAAAAAAATTATTTTTGTCTTTTACATTACCCTCCACTGTCCTCTTTTTGTCTCCCCAATTTTTAGTTCTAATTTTCATGGCTTGTATACCTTCCTTTCCACCTCCTTTTTGTTAATTACCTTACTCTAGCCAGATCGTTTGAACTGGTGTTCAGCAAAAATATATTCTCAGGAATGGGAATGAGTGGGGGAAAAAAACTAACATTTACTGTGTGCAGAACACTTTACATAGATGATTTCATTTACTCCACACGGGAACTTTATGAGTTGAAATTATTATCTCTGTATTATAAATGAGGAAACCAAGGATCAGAAATGTTAAGTGAATTGCCTAAAGCTAACAGTACCGATTGAGGGAGCAAAGATTCCATTGAGAAATGATCTGCACACAGACATTACACCCAAGCTGACTACTTTCCCAGCACCTTTAGAGTTGAATCAATCTTACAGCATTTTCACTTTTAATTGTTGACTTCTGCACAATCTCCAAGGGGTCAAAGTCTAAATCAGAATTAGAGGACCAAAGCAGTCCATGTAGACTGTGTGTGGTTGGGACAGCTTTGAACACTATTTTGAAGGTAATATTAAATGTTGATTCCACAAAAAGACCTATTTACTGAATCACTGCATGTAGTCACACCTTGGATTTTCTTTGGTGGTCTTCCTTCCAAGTAATGACAAAGTAAGACCTGGTTTATTTTATGAGGACTTGAGAAAGTCAGAGCACAGGGTGGCCTTAAGTTTCAGAAAAGGTTAGCTTTTGTTAACATAGATCTTTTCCAATCCTTAAAGTTACACTTCTCTGCATAAACAAAAGTTTTAAGAGTCATATGTTTTCAGTGGGCAATGAAGTCCTCAGTAAGCACTCCTAGACATTTTCATTTCAATCATGGTAACTGAATAGGCTAGACCTGTGATGAAACTCATCATATTTGAAAATCAGTTGCTCTCTGCCAACTTTTCCTTAGACATAAATTTTATGGATTTTTAACGTTACCAATAGATGTATTACTTAGTTCCACAAACTTGCTGCTTTCGGATTAATTTTTCACTTCAAACACAAGAGAACTGACTTTCAACATTCCAATATGTATTTCCCTAGGCATAACTGGCTGAAAGGAATTAAATTCCACTAATATTTTTTATTTCTTTTTGGCTTGAAACACTCCCAAGGCTTTGAGAAATGCGGGCTCAGGCTATATTTATGATCAAAATACAAAAGACATTTAAGTACATATTAAGTTGCAGAGTCAGATAATGATTACAGCATACATCTATTAAATTTGGTATATTTGGGTTTATTTGAATAAATTTAGATAATTATTAACCTAAATGCTTTATAATATTTAGTCATAATCAGTATGCCTGGTATTTCCCTTATTTACCTCCCATTAAATATAATAAATAGGAAACAAAGTAATAGACAAAAGACTTCTTTTTTATAAGATAAAAATATTACAGATTTCAACTTGATTGATGGTTATTCCATTTAACATTTCAAGTAAATTAATAATTATAAATAAAATAATTACATATTTATTTATAAACAGTATTTTGTTGTGTGTATTTCCTAGTAAGTACTTTTTTTAATTTAATAAAATACTTGTAGTTAATCACTTGTCACAAGAGCACTTTCAATAAGATTTCTCATTTGGGATAAGTATCTCTTTTTGTCAGAACCTCATTAGGAGAGAAAAACCACACAGTAATTTGAATAGAGAAAGTTTAAAGTAACAGATTATTAACTATATCAGGGATTGGTGTAGTGTGGGATTGATCTCCACTAAGAAGTGGAGAGAACTCTAAAGAATATATGAATAGCAGATATAAGAAGCAAGCACTCTGCTCCTAAGCCTGAGAGATACTCAATGAAAAATCCCCATTCTCTTAAGTTTGAAATACATGTCTCGTTGGAGAGCACAGAGACATGGCTTACTGGATGGCCAAGAAGTCACTATGATGCCAACACTGGTGGAAGGTGCTAGAAATCCACCCTTTTGTGTGCTGGGGAAAGCTTTTCCCAGGGAGGTGTCTCATCAGAAACCTGAGGGGTGTGCTGTGGAAGGCTGATGACGACTGAAAGCTGCTACACTATAGGAGCCTGGTGCTGTGGTGCTGTGGGTTCCTGACTAGTGAGAATATGGAAACTAAGAAATGAAACGCTTTTCCTCCTGCCATGCCTCTCCAGCACCCTCTACTGAGAGAGCTTCAGTGCCAGCTGGCAAAGACAAAGTATTTAAAGGATCCAGACCCGTTTTCACAGAGCATGCCAAAAAGGGTGAATTTGGAGCAGAGAGGTAATGAATCAATAACTGGCATAGTATTAGATTTTTTTAAAATGACTTAATACATTATATTTTAACACTTGTACCCATATCAAATATTGGTTTTGACATGGGTATTATTATATATTACCATAGATAGATCTATGGGACCAGAAATTATTTTAAACAATTCTTAGAAGTCAACATTCATAAGGTAATAGTTAAGTGTTCTGGGTCGGCAGTCAGTTAAACTGCTTTAGTTACTGGCTCTGTTCCTTTCCAACTGTGACCTTGGGTGAGCTTTTTCAACTCTATGTGCCCATTTCCTCATCTGTAAAATAGAGTCAAAATGGAATCTACCTCAGCTGGGTTGTTGAAAGGGTTAAAGAAGATAATGTAGGTACAGCACTTAGATTTGTGGCTGGCCACAGGGTAAGGTCTCAAATCTTTTATTAAGATTTTGTATTTATCAAGCTGGGAGTTTAATTTTTTAATAATTTACATCAACATAATTTATTTTCCAAGCAAAATCCTTTAGGAGCCTGAAATGTTTAGAAACTCATGAGGCCATTGTCTATTCTTTAGTTTATGTACACAATTGACCGCCATTATGGAGGCAAGCAGGGCAGATTGTGATTCCAAATGAGAGTTTGTTTGTTTGTTTGTTTTGCGGTACGTGGGCCTCTCACTGTTGTGGCCTCGCCCGTTGTGGAGCACAGGCTCCGGACGCACAGGCTCAGCGGCCATGGCTCACGGGCCCAGCCACTCTGTGGCTTGTGGGATCTTCCCGGACCGGGGCACGAACCCGTGTCCCCTGCACCGGCAGGTGGACTCTCAGCCACTGAGCCACCAGGGAAGCCCGAGAGTTATATTTTTTTAATTTCTTAATTTTAATGCTGCTTAATCAGAATTCAGAATAAATATGCTATAAATATATACAACTTCTAGTTAAGGATGGTATGTAGTCATATTGCTATGTGCTGTTAAAATACTTCCTAAATAACCATAACTAATATTATGGAAAAATTTTAAAGTATGATTTATAGAAAAGCACTCCCCCACCTTCTAAGGTAGAATAACTTACATCATCCCTATGTTTTAGTACTTTTTGTACCAATAATGATGATGTTGGACTTGAGTTTTCAGAACACATTAATCCAAATGGCTAATACAAGAAATGCTAAAATTGGATAACAGTATTTGGCCAAGCTCTCAGGCTCTCCCACAAAACTGGAAGAAAAATGGTTTGTCTTAGGCCAGTATTAGCAGAGTGTCTAAAAGAAATACTTATTTAACTACACAAAACTTTAAAAGTAGGTGGATATTTATTGCAGATCTCCTGAGTAAGTGGCAAAGAGGAAATTACATTGCGTCACACATAGCAAAACTTAAAAATCCTCTAATCACTTTACCCTAATCACTTTCTCATTTCTCACAGGAGCTGATCACTTTCTCTCTTCGTATGTCTTCGTTTGATAGCTAATATACCACTTAGTTCCAACCTCATTCTGCAGACTCAACCTAAATAGCTTGGTCTTGCTGCTCTTGGGTGAGGAAGGGGCAAGGAAGATAGGGGAGACAAAAATGAATGAGAGAGCCTACATCAGTTCCAGGAGGAGGGTGGACTGGGGCACAAGTGCTTCCTGTTTTACAAAGCTACGTGGGAGAAGAGGATGCACTCAAAAAGCCCACATTTAAGGAAGCTCTACATTTTATCCCCTTTAACATTCTACCCAATGCAAATGTAACTAATGTAAGGTCTGGGAATTTGACCAGTTAAACCAATCCTGCTCTTCCTTGAGAGAGAAGTGGAGATAAAAGATGGGTGGGTTTGGAGATAAAGAGAAATCTTGATTTACCCCTAAAATCCAATAGTTATGAAAATACAGTATCAACTAAAATGAAATACTCAGGCTGTAGAAATACTTCTGTCCTCTGCTTAAGCATTTTAACTTACGACTTTTGTGGATCATGATGTAAAGGAGGACTTTATGTTCTGAGGAATATGGTTTCCATTCACAACTTGAAAACAGGATTACAAAACTTAAGGGAAGGACAGTGTACATAGATTCTATTTTCATTCCAAAAGGATAGCAGGGAAGATTAATTGCTATTTTTTTCTAGTGTGTGTGCCATTGAGCTATATCCTTGGAAATTTGTGAATCACATTGACCATTCATGTCATGATTCTGTTAATACAGGGCTGAAGCCATTTCCAAAGCTTTTACATAAATTGTACCATAAACTGTACATGACATAACAAGCATTACTATTTTGTAATATTAACTTTAACCTTATTTAACAATAGAGACTTTAAATGAGAATTTCTCTTTTATAACGCATGTCGAGAGTGGGTGAGAGCAATGGTGAAATGTATCATACAGCAGGTAAAGGTGGGTCACAACTGCTCAACAGTGGTCTTCTGACCTTCTGCAGAGGCAGCCACATTGACCTTCATGGAAGAAGCAAGTGGCAGAGAATAGGAGGAGTAAAATGGTAAAACACTTTATGGAAGGATACCAGAAGGGAAGCGGCTTGTGAAATGCTCAGTTATTAAGGAATATTATGAATGGCAGTACCATTTTGCCCTTGGCGATTATTTTTGCATTTCCTGGAAAGTAGCTAACATATTGTTTATTAATTATGACTAATACATTTATGTGTTAGTAGCTTTACATCTGCATATTGAAGGGCCTTAGCATACTTTCAGCAATCCAAAATAGCTTGCTCTAATTCTTTAATGTTGTAGTTTTTGCCACTTTGAAACCAGATTGCCTGGTTTTCTACACCTTTAACCAGCTCTTCTTCGTGACCTACAATGTTGCCCACAAAATCTTCACCATTCACTTCCTATACAACTCATAATGGGCATCACACTGTCATCTGTGGATGGAACCCTGCCCTCAACCACTTGGCTTTCTAAAAAATTCACTTTTCAGATTTCGTCTCACCCACTAAAGACTTAATGTTCATCAGTCATTTAGCAATGTGGTAATAGAAGAATGTTCTCATTCTTCCAAATATTGGCATCAGTGCTTAGATTTTTTTTCCATAGTGTTTATGTCATCATGCCTTGGTCTGGAAAGCTGGGAGAGAGTCATGATATTAGGGGAAAGGAACACCATATTAACTGACACTCAGCAATCAAAATAAAAGAGCTTATGCATATTTGGTATATTATTAGCAAACCTTAAATTCACAGTTATAGGAAGTAATATATTTTTATACTTTTAGCTAAAATATTTATTAAACCAGTCTCAAAAGAGATCTGCCATGATCCACACTTTCATATACATCTGCCAAGGAAATCTGGCCTCTTGGTGCCCTGCATTTTGCAGAATGGTAAATAAGCCTGGCTTAATTACCCTATCAACTGCACTGCCCTAAATTCAAGGGAAGTTTGACTTTGGCACCTAAAATCTTGTACTGTCTCTCCCTTGGGTAGTCTCACCAAGGCAATTTCTTCCAACCAGTTTAATTTGGGGCTGAATGTTATTTTAGCCTTCTTTATGTGTTTCTTTAGCTTGGGAGGATAACATATGTGAGGGGGTATGGTCTAAAGATTCTGCCTTTCCGGTTTACTTCACATTATGCAAAGTTATATAGTCCTCCAAATTAAAAAAAAATCTTGCTGCATTATAAAAAAAAAATATTCCTATGCCTTAACTAGTAATATGCCACCTGCAGTTTTAGAGACATGTTTCTACAGGCTCCTGACTTCCCAAATAAATTTATGTTGAGATCCATACGTTTTCTGAATACATTCCTATAAACCAACATCTTTACAATATTTACTTTTTTCTACTTATAATTTTGCCAGGCTAAAACACCTATTGAAGTAATTTCACAAATTACTTTCTTATTTCCAAAAGAAAAGGATCATTCACACAATAGAACCATCAGCAAATATGCTATTTGCTCTCATAATTTATCTAAAACTTATATTTCATCCCTGATCCCTATCAGTATATGGCAGGAAAAAAGAATTTAGTGAATTGTTGGTGTGGAGAGGAAAAAAACTCACTAACACTATCCTGAACCCCTGTCTCACTAGGATATGTTTTCTTATACCCACATGCTTCACTCAATACCATGCTTAGATATCACTCCCATCTTGACAACTAGGCGTTGATTTTATTTTCAGAGATATTTTCCCAAGAAATAAATTTCATGATTTCAGAAGTTTCACTATTTCTGTTAAAATGAGAGAATAATTAATTACATCGAAAAGTGGATGCTTGCTAGTAGGTTAGGTTCTATCTAGTGAATCAAGCCCATGGTATGTTCAGTTGTAATTTCTTCCTAAGTCAAAACCAAATTATCAATATTATAAGTCAGGTCCTTTCATAGTTGCTGGCATACTGTGAAAACCAAAAAATATTAGTTCCAAGAGCTTAAAAGGAAATATATAAGGAAATGTATATATAAGGAAATGTAAGGCAAGATGTACTACTCCCCTAGCTCTAATAGGCAAATTTTTTAGGCATATGTTTGCTATTCAACATTTGATAAACTTTAGTTCTTGAGTATCTATTATATGTCCAGAATTGTCATGGGCTTTTTGGGGTTTGAAATAAGGTAGAAAAGTTTATTTTGTCCCTCACAGTCTTTACAATAAAATGTCTTCCAGGAAGTTCCACAAACATTTGTAATTTTTTTTCCTAATTTAATTATGAGTCTAAGAAAGTTCAAATAAAGCAACAATTTATTAAGTTTCCACCACGGAGAAAGTACTGCATGTGCAACTTCAGTGACAGAATTTAAGTTCTCTGTGTAGAGGATTGTCCTTGTCATTATTATCGTTTTCAACATCATCATCACCTCTGTGGTCATTATTCTTATGCTTCTTATATATTCACTTACATATGCATGTGCTAGGCTCATAGTAGAATTGATTATATAGCATGAGGATAGTTTACAGTATCTGTACATTATCACAGCTGACTATTGGCTTTACATACTGACTCTATTACCAATAGCTTTAACTGTTCCACTATGCTTTCCCCACTTATTACTCTAAATGAATATTAAATTATAAAATTAGACCATCCAGAATAAACATTCAACACATATTCTAGACAAATGTTTTCAGCTATTAGACTTTTCAGAACTGCTTAGGGCAGATGAGGATAACTAGTGGGATTACACTGTAACCTTCATGTAACTAGTAGAGTAAGACTGAGTACATCATGACAATCTTGTAATAGCCTCATCTTTGGGAAAATGAAGAGCCTTGTGACATTTCAGGGAAATTAGGAGAATTAAGATGACAGCTTTGGGAGATCCAAGAGAAGAATCAGAAAGCTTTAGAGTTAGAGTTAGAGACACTCACACTAAGGTCTGGGGATAATTTTAGGCTTTACATTTCTGTCTTGTGGGAACATTGTGATGAACAAGACTACCTTAGTCATTGTCATTGTTAAGAAGAATTGAAGCAAAATCAAAGACATTGGCCTCTGTTATGAACTGAATGTGACCCCTCAAAATGCTTATGATGAAATCTAATCCTCAAGTGATAGTATTTAGAGGTGAGACCTTTGGGAGGTAATTAGGTCATGAGGGTGGAGCTCATGAATGGGATTAATGCCCTTATTTAAAAAAGAAAAAATCCAGAGTGGTAGCTCACTCTCTTTTTACTCTGTGAGGATACAAGGAGAAGTTGGCATTCTGTAACCCAGAAGAGAGGTCTTACCAGAACCCAACCAGCTAGCACCTGATCCTGGGCTTCTAGCCTGTAGAACTCTGAGAAATAAATTTCTGTTGTTTAAGAGAAACCCAGTCTATGGTATATTTTTTGTAGTAACTTGAGCTAAGACAGTCTCTAAATTTGCATATTCTTTGTGTCATTGAAGAACTAATACATAATTTGAGGAAATATTTAGATTGTTAACACATTGTAGAAAATTTAAAGCTAAAATTGGTTGAAGTTCTTTTCTATGTCTTTTGGTAAAATATGATTTTAGATAGAGTTAAAGCAGGGAGAGGAAAATACTTATACTCCTGATAAAATTGTATCATTAGGAAGTGATGATGTGATTTCAGGTATGTACTATCTGTTTATATCTCAAATTACTCATTAATTTTAGTTAAATAATAAAAAGTGTCAGGACTATTCTTTAGTTCAAGTTGTTCATTTAAGTATTTATTAAATATTTGCTTATCAAACATTGGTTGAGTTCCTCTATAGACCAAGCACTGGCCTAAGTGATAGACACACAAAGATGAGTAAGTCGTTTGTTCCTGTTTCCAAGGAATTCAGTCTAGTAAGAGAGAAAAAAAAAGTCACAGATGAGAAATATTCAAATTGTTGTGGGTGAAAAAAATAGAAAGAAACTGCCTTGGAGAATCAGGGAGATCTTCAGAGAAGAGGTGCGATCCACCTTGAATCTTGAACGGCAGAGAGAAGGAACAGAATCCTAGACAAAAAGAACTGTGTGTCTGGAACAAAAAAAATGAGTGTTTTTGAGGAGCAAAAAGAAACTTAGTACAGCCCCAGGATACGAAAAATTAGGAAAGGGGTAGTATGGAGAGGGAAGAAGATGGAGAAAGTACATGGTGAAAGATTTTATTTGCCAGGTCAGAAAGTCTGGACTTGATCTTGCAGATAATGGGGAACCATTAAAGGTATTTAATCACTAATGATAATTTTTTTAAAAAACTCAGTGTATTCAAAAAGGAATATATGATATATAATCTCTTCCATATCCTTCCATAGTTTTGTTTAAATGGCCTGCTTATGGGCTTCCTCAGAGTATCATTATTTTTATACTCTTCAGGACCTCATTGACCCTCTCTTTGACTGTGAATTACTTTCATTATAAACTGCCTTTAAGTCCATGCCAATTGTGCCAAAGTGAAAGATATGTTAAATATAATCCCTGAGGGTAACACAATCATGAAATGTAACATGGATTCCCGAATCATTCAGTTGGACAGTCTATGCATTTACATTAACTGTCTAATTGCCACACCTCTTTGGTCACTTTAGCTAGTTCTACACAGCTAAACATGGCTGATGTAACATGTGAAACATGGGGATGTCTAGGAGGGATAAAAACTTAAAATTAATACATGTGGACAGGTCCAGCTATGTTGGCCAAACCAAGTTTCTGTGGGCATAATGAGTTTTGAAAATTACTTGTATGCTGACTTAAGAAATATTTGTAGAACACTATGATGTTTTTTGATAAAAGTCTCTGGATAAGGCATAGTGTTGTTTCACTGAATGTCCAAAACTTTGAAATAATCTTAGCATTCTTTGTATTGTAAAATACTCAGCTTGATATTTTGAAATGTACCTTCTCTGGAACTTGAAAAAGGCTTACTTGGTGCTCTAGTTTGAGATAAAATATTTCATGTTTTCTTTCTTACTCCACTGTCCTTTTTATAAACTTTTTTTTTTTTTTTTTTGTGGTACGCGGGCCTCTCACTGTTGTGGCCTCTCCCATTGCGGAGCGCAGGCTCCGGACGCGCAGGCCCAGCGGCCATGGCTCACGGGCCCAGCCGCTCCGCGGCATGTGGGATCCTCCCGGACCGGGGCATGAACCCGCGTCCCCTGCATCGGCAGGCGGACTCTCAACCACTGCGCCACCAGGGAAGTCCCTATAAACTTTTAAAGAATATGTATAATTATAAATATAGCTATTTGTTGTTGATTAGAATAACTAAATTTAATTAGGATGAAATATTTATCTTTTTAAAATAAACAGATGGTAAAATATCTCCACAATTTGTTCAAAGTTTGGGCGGGGAATTGGAAAAGAAGGTAATTAACACATATGAATATACATCTATAATATACACCATACATATTTAATATAATACATAAAATATTATACAATTTTGAATTTCTCTAGTAATGAAACACCAATCCCCTGAGGTGTTAAAAGTTGCTTCATGAAAAGAGTTCTTAATCAAATAAGTTTGTCAATGCTTAACTATAATTTTACTCCCCTTTTCTTAAGAAAACTTAACACATATTAGCCCTTTAAAGTCTTTTAGAAGTCCTGCCATAAAGAAACCCATTTAACTTTGTTTAACCTAATGTTTCCAAAAGTTATTTGTGTTTGGAAACTCTCTTCTCCCCAGAACATTTATTAATATCTCATGGGACTCTAGTATTCTAAGGAATATTTTGGGGGGAAAGTTGACATAAAATGTAAGTAAATATAATTTATTATACACACAGAGGTGTAAACAATAAACACATTGCCCCCTGATTAGGGTAGAGCAGGTTGTCTTGACATAAGCTGTATACTTTGACGTTTTAAAACTGAATACAATGCCTGAAACAGTAGGTACTAAATAAATATCTACTGAAGTGAACTGATTGTATTATGTAGACACTTCACTCTCCCCACCCCCCCTCCAGTGTCCAGTTTCCTGTAGCATTCCCTTGAACTACTCTTCCCTGTGGTCAGACAAGCTAAGTAAATTATTACGATCCCTTGTAATTAAAATCCTGTGCTCAGCATATTTTAACTTGCTGTATTATATCAAGGAGCTTCTTTTGGTGGTTGTAAAATGCTCCTTAGCCCTGAAACACAGCATGCTGAAACATCGTGTAGCCGTTAACCATCAGAGGATTGTTTTCTCAAAGTTACATTATCCTTGCCCATGTTGACGAAGGCATTAGTCTTCAAGGATCACTGCTCTTTCTGGGCCTCATACTTTTTCAATGTTCTCTGCCCTGATGATATTTCTTCTTTTAAAATTTGATCATTTCAGGTTCTCCATGGAAACAGGTGCTTAAGTCCACCTTCTATCTTGTGGAATTTGAAGTAATCTAATGTCTTTTTCTAGATCGGTCTATCTCCCAAGGTTTTTCTGTGAACTCCTTCAGCAAACATTTTAGTGCTTACTGATTTTTGAAACTGTGAAGGTGAAATACAGACTATTCAAAATAATCTCATGGTCTAATAACAAAACATGTACATAACATACAATCACAGTTCTGGGTGATAGCAAGTATGTTCAAAGTATGCACAAGAGGTAATGTTATCTCAGAGGAGAGTCATTTCCTCAGTATAGTCGTGAAATACCCTTAGATTCTTTGCCTTTCTCTCTCCACTACATGCCTGAAAAAAAATCCATCCTTTTTTATCTCTTCAGGACTCAAACCACTACTGGAGAAAAATAACACAGCTAGACTAGTGGATTCATTTAAAACTTGTGATTATGTACTCCAAATAAGCTCTCAACAATGCTCAGTAATTCTATTATGTCTTTCTTTAGGCTCAATTTGGAACTGTTAGACAACTCTTACCAGTTTCTCTTCTCCTTAATCCTTCCTCTTCTCCCACCTTTTAAATATGCACTGTCTGTTGGTAATCATTCCTCATTTGTTAAAAAAAAAATAGAAGACCCTCTAATAACTCCCTCATTTTCCCACCACCAAACTTAAAGGCTACCTACATCTACACTATCTTTGTCTTCCTCTGTCCTATTATCTTGGAAGAAGTGTCCCTCTGTCAATCAAAGGCAAGTGCCTCCACTTTTGCCTTGTACAGAAATTTATCCCTACTATTGCTTCTCTCTTCTACTTAATAATCTCTCTTTCTCCACTGGAGCATTCCCATCAGCTTAAACATCTTCCAGCATCTCCCATGTCGAAAAACCGAAAGATGGAGGAGGTGGGGGAGGAGGAAGAAAGAAAGGAAACTTGTCCTTTAAGCACCCTCCCTAACTACCAACCCATTTCTTTGAGCCATATTATATCCAAATTTACTGAAAAAAACTGTCTACACACTTGCCTCTACCTCCTCATCTTTCTGTTACTTTTCAATCTTCTCCATCCTGGCTCCATCCCCATATCTTCATTGATGCTGATCTTTATGTAGTTGAAGCCAATAAAATCTGTCCTCATCTTATTAGACAACTCAGCAAAATGCAACATGACATCCAGGTCCTTCTCAGATCCCTCTTTGGCCGTGGCTTCTATATCTGTTCTAGTTGTTTTCCTACCACACTGGTCACTCCTTTCATTCTTCTTTGGTGCTCTCTCTAATGATTGTTGTGCTTCAGGACTTGGCTCTTACCTTTTCGTTGGCTGAACTCTCCTATTATGTGATCTCATCCATTTCCATGACTTCATATTTTTCTGTTGTGTCATGACTACCTTGAGCTTCAGATTCATATCTAACAACTTATTTGAATGTATTTCACCACTGACTCAGTTTAGGAAGCATCACAAGATGGCCTCGTTTTGCATTCCACTCCGCTCACTACAGGTGTGGGAAGTCTTCCCTTCCACATCACCATCTCCCCACTCAGTATCTAGGGCTTTCTCAAGTATTGTGAGTCACTAGAATATTTCAAAATGATTTGTCTATTTGTCCATATGGGGTAAATCAGAGAAGGATCAAACAAAATCTGAAGCACTAACAGGCATCTCTCCTGCTGAGCAGTGGCTGGGAGCAGTACCAGGGACTATTGAAGAGATGCCTTTATTAGACATTGATGAAAAGAACAGTATGCATAATCTATGGGCACAAGGGATGGACAGTGATTGCATAAATGTAGGCCAGGGCACTCATCAGATGATGGCCCTTTGATGAGCTAATCCCTGTTTCTGTCCATGTGGCCCATCTAGGTCTAGTCCTCTTGACCCATACCCCAACCTTTCTACTCTCATCACTTCCATCTCTTTGTTCCTTTTTATCTCCAGGGATCTCTTCTTTTCTGGCTACTGGGTAAGGCATGATGCAGCAAAGGCCTGATCTGCCTAATTATATATCTCACATTTTATCTATGCTAGGAATCCTCTATGTTCTAAAAAGACCCAAAGCCAGGAAGTCTCCTTCTTTTCTCTGGACTTTACAATCAGAGCCTTACCTTGATTCAGTTGCATACAGAATGGTATGGCTGTTTGAATAGGGGTTTGAGAAATGATAAAAGTAAGCATCAGGTAATAAATTAAACTATTATCCTACTAAGATGTCTGTATTAGCTCAGGTTGCTATAACAAAATACCATAAGCCCAGTGGCTTAAACAGCAGAAATTTATTTTCTCATAGTTTGAATTTGTTCACTTCTCCATCTCTACAATCCATACATTAGTGCATGCCTGGACTAATCACCTGGACCGCTAGCCTCCTTAAATAATGTCCCTACTTCCAGTCTTTCCACCTTATTATTCACTCCCCACAGCATGAATGATTTCATTAAAATGTCAATCAGATTATTACATGCACCTGAATAAAACTTTTCAGTGACTCTTGCTGCACTTAAAATATGATCTAATTGCCTTACTTTAGCCTATAAGACTCTGGTACAATTTTTGAATGTTATAAGAAAGATGTTCGGGTGTTATAGGATTTCAAATGGGGGAAGAAATGCTTAGACCTACTTTGTGAGACATGGCAATTTGAAAGCAGTAGAGACAATAGATAGAAAGATTAAGCTGGTGACAAGAAGAGATATATACAATGTACTGATATAATCGAGGGTGAAATTATAAAAGTTGAAAGTAAGATAGTAAGTATTGACAAGAGGAAATATATTAAGGAGTATTTGTGAGATATAGAAAAAAAGAAGCCATGCTGAACAGACATAAGGGTATAAGAGAAACAATAAGGGAACAAGCTCCTCCCAGGCTTCTGAATCTTGTGCCTGAGTGGAAGGCAGTATCATTCACTTATCATTAGTAATTTAGGAGAAGAAGAGACTTGTGGAAGAGTTAACCAAAAAGTTATTATAGAAGCCCCTTTCAGGGTAGGTTATCATATTTCGTTGCTTGGAGAAGCACATACTATATGCCTTGCACAGTTGACATTGCTGAATGCCTGTTGGATGAAAAAATCAGTAAAAGAAATCATGGCACTGACACTTTTTAATGCTACAGTAATTCATCAAATTAAAAATTGAGGACTCCCTCTTGCAAGAGCACCAGAATCACAAATAACTGCTGAACGATCATCGACAGGGAGACACTGGAACTCACCAAAAAAGATACCCCACATCCAAAGACAGGGGAAGTAGCAATGAGATGGTAGGAGGGGTGCAATCACAATAAAATCAAATCCTATAACTGCTCAGTGGGTGACTTACAAACTGGAGAACAATTGTACCACAGAAGTCCCCCCACTGGAGTGAAGGTTCTGAGCCCCACATCAAGCTTCCCAACCTAGGGGTCCAGCAATGGGAGGAGGAATTCCCAGAGAATCAGACTTTGAAGCCTACTGGGATTTAACTGCAGGACTTCAACAGGACTGGGGGAAACAGAGACTCCACTCTTGGATGGCACACACAAAGTAGTGTGCACAACAGGAACCAGGGGAAGGAGCAGTGACCCCATAAGAGACTGAACTAGACCTACCTGCTAGTGTTGGAGGGTCTCCTCCAGAGGCAGGGGGTGGTTGTGGCTCAGCATGGGGACAAGGACACTGACAGCAGAAGTTCTGGGAAATACCCCTTGGCGTGAGCCCTCCCGGAATCCACCATTAAGCCCACCAAAGAGCCTGTAGTTTGCAGTGTTGGGTCGCCTCAGGCCAAACAACCAAGAGAGAGGGAACCCAGCCCCACCCATCAGCAGACAAGCAGATTAAAGTTTTACTGAGCTCTGCCCACCAGAGCAACACCCAGCTCTACCAACCACTAGTCCCTCACATCAGGAAGCTGGCACAACCCTCTTAGATAGCCTCATCCTTCAGAGGGCAGACACCAGAAACAGAAAGAACTACAGTCCTGCAGCCTGTGGAAAGAAAACCACATTCACAGAAAGGTGGACAAAAGGAAAAGGCAGAGGACTATGTACCAGATGAAGGAATAAGATAAAACCCCAGAAAAACAACTAAATGAAGTGGAGATAGGCAACCTTCCAGAAAAATAATTCAGAATAATGATAGTGAACATGATCCAGGACTTTGGAAAAAGAATGGAGGCAAAGATCGAGAAGATGCAAGAAATGTTTAACAAAAGTCTAGAAGAATTAAAGAACAAACACCTAGAAGAATTAAAGAACAAACAAACGGAGATGAACAGTGCAATAACTGAAATGAAAAATACACTAGAAGGAATCAGTAGCAGAATAATTGAGGCAGAAGAATGGATAAGTGACCTGGAAGACAAATTGGTGGAATTCACTGCTGGGGAAAAGAATAAAGAAAAAAGAATGAAAATAAATGAAGACAGCCTAAGAAACCTTTGGGACAACATTAAACACACCAACATTCACATTATAGGGGAGCCAGAAGGAAAAGAGACAGAGAAAGGACCCGAGAAAAAGGTTGAAGAGATTATAGTCGAAAACTTCCCTAACATGGGAAAGGAAATAGCCACCCAAGTTCAGGAAGTGCAGAGAGTCCCATACAGGATAAACCCAAGGAGAAACACACCGAGACACGTAGTAATCAAATTGGCAAAAATTAAAGACACAGAAAAATTATTGAAAGCAGCAAGGGAAAAATGACAAATAACATACAAGGGAACTCCCATAAGGTTAACAGCTGGTTTCTCAGCAGAAACCCTACAAGCCAGAAGGGAGTGGCAAGATATATTTAAAGTGGTGAAAGGGAAGAAGTTAAAACCAAGATTACTCTACAAGGATCTCATTCAGATTCAACAGAGATATCAAAAACTTTACAGACAAGCAAAAGCTAAGAGAATTCAGCACCACCAAACCAGCTCTACAACAAATGCTAAAGGAACTTCTCTAAGTGGGAAACAAGAGAGAAGAAAAGGACCAACAAAAACAAACCCAAAACAATTAAGAAAATGGTGATAGGAACATACATATGGATAATTACCCTAAATGGGAATGGATTAAACGCTCCAACCAAAAGACACAGGCTTGCTGAAACAATACAAAACTAACACCCATATATGCTGTCTACAAGACACGCACTTCAAACCTAGGGACACATACAGACTGAAAGGAGGCAATGGAAAAAGATTCCATGCAAATGGAAATCAAAAGAAAGGTGGAGTAGCAATACTTATATCAGATAAAATAGATTTTAAACTAAAGAATGTTACAAGAGACAAGGAAGGACACTACCTAATGATCAAGAGATCAATCCAAGAAGAAGGTATAACAATTATAAATATATATACACCCAACATAGGAGCACCTCAATACATAAGGCAAATGCTAACAGCTATAAAAGAGGAAATTGACAGTAATACAGTAATAGTGGGGGGCTTTAACACCTCACCTATACCAATGGATAGATCATCCAGACAGAAAATTAATAGGGAAACACAAACTTTAAATGACACAGTAGACCAGAGATTTAATTGATATTTATAGGACATTCCATCCAAAAAAAGCAGATTACACTTTCTTCTCAAGTGCTCATGGAACATTCTCCAGGATAGATCACATCTGGGTTCACAAATCAAGCCTTGGTAAATTTAAGAAAATTGAAATCATATCAAGCATCTTTTCCAACCACAATGCTATGAGATTAGAAATTAATTACAGGGAAAAAAAACATAAAAGAACACAAACACATGGAGGCTAAACAATACGTTACTAAATAACCAAGAGATCACTGAAGAAATGAAAGAGGAAATCAAAAACTACCTAGAAAAAAATGACAACAAAAACACAATGATCAGAACCTATGGGTTGCAGCAAAAGCAGTTCTAAGGGGAAAATTTATAGCAATACAATCCTACCTCAAGAAACAAGCAAATTCTCAAATAAACAATCTAACCTTACACCTAAAGGAACTAGAGAAAGAAAAACAAACAAAACCCAAAGTTAGTAGAAGGAAAGAAATCATAAAGATAAGAGCAGAAATAAATGAAATAGAAACAAAGAAAACAATAGCAAAGGTCAATAAAACTAATAGCTGGTTCTTTGAGAAGATAAAATTGATAAACCTTTAGCCAGACTCATCAAGCAAAACAGGGAGAGGACTCAAATTAATAAAATTAGACGTGAAAAAGGAGAAGTTACAACACTGCAAAAATACAAAACATCATAAGAAACTACTGCAAGCAACTCTGTGCCAATAAGATGGGCAACCTGGAAGAAATGGATAAATTCTTAGAAAGGTATAACCTTCCAAGACTGAACCAGGAAGAAATAGAGAATACGAACAGACAAATCACAAGTAATGAAATTGAAAGTGATTAATAATATTCCAGCAAACAAAAGTCCAGGACCAGATGGCTTCACAGGTGAATTCTATCAAACATTCAGAGAAGAGCTAACACCCATCCTTCTCAAAAACTTCCATAAAATTGCAGAGGAAGGAATACTCTCAGCCTCATTTTATGAGGCCACTATCAACCTGATAACAAAACCAGGCAAAGATGTTACAAAAAAAGAAAATTACAGACCAGTATCACTGGTGAATATAGATGCAAAATTCCTCAACAAAATACTAGCTAAGAGAATCCAACAACACATTAAAAGGATCGTACACCATGATCAAGTGGGATTTATCCCAGGGATGCAGGGATTTTTCAATATATGCAAATCAATCAATGTGATACACCATATTAACAAATTGAAGAATAAATCTATATGATCATCTCAATAGATATAGAAAAAAACTTTTGACAAAATTCAACACCCATTTATGATAAAAAGTCTCTGGGAAGTGGGCATAGAGGGAACCTACCTCAATATAAAGCCCGTATACGACAAACCCAGGAATGACAAACATCATTCTCAACAGTGAAAAACTGAAAGCATTTCTTCTAAGATCAGGAAGAAGACAAGGATGTCCACTCTCACCACTGTTATTCAACATAGTTTTGGCAGTCCTAGCCACGGCAATCAGAGAAGAAAAGGAAATAAAAGGAATCAAAATTGGAAAAGAAGTAAAACTGTCACTGTTTGCAGATGACATGATACTATACGTAGAGAATCCTAAAGATGCCACTAGAAAACTCCTAGAGCTAATCAATGAATTTTGTAAAGTTGAAGGATACAAAATTAATGCACAGGAATCTCTTGAATTCCTATACACTAACAATGGAAGATCAGAAAGAGAAATTAAGTAAACAATCCCATTCACCATTATAACAAAAAGAATAAAATACTTAGGAATAAAGCTACCTAAGGAGGTAAAATACCTGTACTCAGTAAACTATAAGACACTATGAAAGAAAGCAAAGATGATACAAAGAGATGGAGAGATATACCATGTTCTTGGATTGGAAGAATCAATATTGTGAAAATGACTATACTACCCAAAGCAATCTACAGATTCAGTGCAATCCCTATCAAATTACCAATGGCATTTTTTACAGAACTAGAACAAGAAATCTTAAAATTTGTATGGAGACACAAAAGACCCCAAATAGCCAAAGCAATATTGAGGGAAAAAAACGGAGCTGGAGGAATCAGACTCCCTGACTTCACACTATACTACAAAGTTACAGTAATCAAGATAATATGGTACTGACACAAAAACATAAATATAGATCATTGGAATAGGATAGAAAGCCCAGAGATAAACCCAGGTACCTATGGTCAACTAATCTATGACAAAGGAGGCAAGGATATACAATGGAGAAAAGGCAGTCTCTTCAATAAGTGGTGCTGGGAAAACTGGACAGCTACATGTAAAAGGATAAAATTAGAACACTCCCTAACACCATACACAAAAATAAACTCAAGGGCTTCCCTGGTGGCTCAGTGGTTGAGAGTCCGCCTGCCGATGCAGGGGATGCAGGTTCGTGCCCCGGTCCGGGAAGATCCCACGTGCTGCGGAGCGGCTGGGCCCGTGAGCCATGGCCACTGAGCCTGCACGTCCGGAGCCTGTGCTCCACAACGGGAGAGGACACAACAGTGAGAGGCCCACGTATCGCAAAAAAAAAAAAAAAAAAAAAAAAAAAAAAAAAAAAAAAAAAAAAAAAAAAAAACCTCAAAATCATTTAAAGACCTAGATGTAAGACCGGACACTATAAAACTCTTAGAGGAAACCATAAGAAGAACACTCATTGACATAAATCACAGCAAGGTCTTTTTCAACCCACCTCCTAGAGTAATGCAAATAAAAACAAAAATAAACAAATGGGACCTAATGAAACTTCAAAGCTTTTGCACAGCAAAGGAAACCATAAACAAGACAAAAAGACAACCCTCAGAATGGGAGAAAATATTTGCAAATGAATCAATGGACAAAGGAGTAATCTCCAAAATATATAAACAGTTCATGCAGATCAATATTCAAAAAACAAGCAACCCAATCAAAGAATGGGCAGAAGACCTAAATAGACAGTTCTCCAAGACATACTAATGGCAAAGCGGCACATGAAAAGATGCTCAACATCACTAATTATTAAATAAATGCAAATCAAAACCACAATGAGGTATCACCTCACACCAGTTAAAATGACATCACCAAAAAATCTACAAACAACAAATGTTGGAGAGGGTGTGGAGAAATGGGAACCCTCTTACACTGTTGGTGGGAACGTAAGTTGATACAGCCACTATGGAGAAGGTTCCTTAAAAAACTAAAAATAGAATTACCATATGACCCAGCAGTCCCACTACTGGGCATATACCCTGAGAAAACCATAATTCAAAAAGAGTCATGTACCAAAATGTTCATTGCAGCTCTATTTACGACAGCCAGGACATGGAAGCAACCTAAGTGTCCATCAACAGATGAATGGATAAAGAAGATGTGGCACATATATACAATTGAATATTACTCAGCCATAAAAAGAAATGAAACTCAGTTATTTATAATAAGGTGGATGGACCTGGAGTCTGTCATACAGAGTGAAGTAAGTCAGAAAGAGAAAAACAAATACCGTATGCTAACACATATATATGGACTCTAAGGAAAAAAAAAAAATGTCACGAAGAGATTAGTGGTAGGACGGGAATAAAACAGACTTACTAGAGCATGGACTTGAGGATATGGGGAGGGGGAAGGGTGGGCTGTGATGAAGTGGGAGAGTGGCAGGGACATATATACACTACCAAATGTAAATTAGATAGCTAGTGGGAAGCTGCCACATAGCACAGGGAGATCACCTCTGTGCTTTGTGACCACCTAGAGGGGTGGAATAGGGAGGGTGGGAGAAAGGGTGATGCAAGAGGGAAGAGATATAGGAACATATGTATATGTATAACTGATTCACTTTGTTGTAAGGGAAAAACTAACACACTATTGTAAAACAGTTATATTCCAATAAAGATGTTTAAAAAAAAAAAACAGGGCTTCCCTGGTGGCGCAGTGGTTGAGAATCCGCCTGCCGATGCAGGGGACACGGGTTCGTGCCCTGGTCCGGGAAGATCCCACATGCCGCGGAGCAACTAAGCCCGTGAGCCATGGCCGCTGAGCCTGTGCGTCCGGAGCCTGTGCTCCGCAACGGGAGAGGCCACAACAGTGAGAGGCCCGCATACCGCAAAAAAAAAAAAAAAAAAAAAAAAAAAAACAAAAAGACACATGCACCTCAGTGTTAATTACATTAGCTGGGTCATTGAAGCAACCTAAATGCCCATCAACAGACGAATGGATAAAGAAGATGTGGTACATATATACAAAGGAATATTACTCAGCCATCAAAGGGAATGAAATTGGGTCATTTGCAGAGATGTGGATGGACCTAGAGACTGTCATACAGAGTGAAGTAAGTCAGAGAGAAGAACAGATATCATAAATTAACGCGTATATGTGGAATCTAGAAAAATCATACAGATGAACTGGTTTTCAAGGCAGAAATAGAGACACAGATTTAGAGAACAAACATACGGACACCAAGGGGGGAATGTGGGGGTTGGTGGGTGTGATGGTGGTGAGATGAATTGGGAGATTGGGATTGAGATATATACACTAATATGTATAAAATAGATGACTAATAAGAACCTGCTGTGTAAAGAAATAAAATTCAAAAAAAATTGAGATGAAAACATGAAGATCAAAACATCTCTTTAGAACTGGATCTTTTCCTTAAAGATGGAAATACCTACAGATATGGCTGGGCTTGCCATTTTGCTTATATTCCAGTATCAGCTGTTGAGTATCAGCACAAACCAATGATTGAAGATCTTCTTTTATGTGAATGCTTGGCAACAACAGAAATGGTGCCGAAATATTCAAAGGATTGAATATAGTCTTTTGAATCATATGATTTCTTTTGAAACAGTTGTGTTGATATTTGTTCTGATGGTGCAAAAGCATTTGCTGAGTTAAATTGCTGGCACAGATAAAAGCCATGGCTCCAAATAGTCATAGTTAATAGTCATCAAATTCTCCACCATTACATATTGGCAAAAAAAAAAAAAAAAAAAGCCAGTTTTATGAAGAATGTCCTTGAAAAAGCAGTAAAAAATATATACTTTTGGGCTTCCCTGGTGGAGCAGTGGTTGAGAATCCGCCTGTGGATGCAGGGGACACGGGTTTGTGCCCCGGTCCGGGAAGATCCCACATGCTGCGGAGCAGCTGGGCCCGTGAGCCATGGCCGCTGAGCCTGCGTGTCCGGAGCCTGTGCTCCGCAAAGGGAGAGGCCACGACAGTGAGAGGCCCTCATACCACCAATATATATATATATATATATATATTTTGTTGTTGTTGTTGTTGTTGTTTTTAAATCTTAACCCTTGAGTACATTTTTTATTATTTGGTGTGATAGAATAGGAAGTATGCATAAAGCACTTCTATGCAAACTGAAGTGTAATGTTTGTCAAGGGGAAGAGCACTCATGCAGTTGTTTCAGTTGTAAGCTGAAATGGTCACTTTTTTTCATGCAGCACTATTTTTGCTTGAAAGAATGACTGACACACCAAATTATAGTTATTTAGACTTGGGTGTTCGGTAGATATTTTATCAAAATATGTCAAATGATATTTAAAGGCAAATATGAATTTTTAAAAATTATATAATGAAATGTTTCAACACGTAGAAGATCTGCACAACTCAGTGAACTGACACTCTCTAAATAATCAGTAAGGATGCTATAAAATGGCACATGAATGAATGATCCACTTCAAGTACAAGAGGGATCAATGGATTTTATAAATCTTTTTTTTTTTTTTTTTTTTTTTTTTTTGTGGTACGCGGGCCTCTCACTGCTGTGGCCTCTCCCGTTGCGGAGCACAGGCTCGGGACGCGCAGGCTCAGCGGCCATGGCTCACGGGCCCAGCCGCTCCGCAGCATGTGGGATCTTCCCGGACCGGGGCACGAACCCGTGTCCCCTGCATCGGCAGGCGGATTCTCAACCACTGCGCCACCAGGGAAGCCCAGATCAATGGATTTTAATGTCACAGAGTACAAAAAGTTAATTGGCATTGCATCTAACCTTTAAGAAGCTACCACTTGTTGAGTTTTGGTGTGCTAATAAAGAAGAATTTCCAGAATTATCTGCAAAGATTACTGAAATACCATTCCTTTTCCAAAAAGTTCCTTTGGGTTTTTCTGTAAAATGTTACAGAAAAACCCAAAGGAACTTTTTGACCAACCCAATATACGTGTGGTTAAATTTTCTCTATACACTTCACAAGCAAGATATGGCAACAGATTCCGTATAGAAACAGATATGATGATTCACCTATCTTCCTATAAGTCAGACATAAAAGAGATTTGCAAAAATATAAAACAATGCTATTTTTCTCACTTTTTTAGAAGAAAATAAATTTATTTGCATTGAAAATGTTATTTATGGTAACATGTAAGGTACTTATTTTTATTTTAAAACAAATTAACAAATAAATATTGTTTTTGAAAAGAACAAATGGGAATTTTTCTTACTTAGCATCCAGCATTCAGCACTGTCACAGCTAGTCCCATAATCTCAAACATCCACCCTTGTGATTTAAACTGTTCAGGCTCCAGGGAAATGCTTCTTCACATCTCTTGACTTACCTTTTTGACCCAAAGGCAATTCCTCTGAATGCCTTGAAAATATGTGCTTTGTGCAACTGTCAGTATTGTTGATGGACACAGATTTGAAATAAAGGGAGGATCTGAACAGCAAGAGTACTTAGGGGTAAAAGAAAAGACAAATTAATTAGCTTGTCAAATCCTTCCTCTCAACACTAACATAGTAGAGTCTTACATATTAAAGTATGGTGTCCTACCAATACTCAGTATCCATTTCTTCCTTCTCTTCATGTTCCATTTTATTGTTTCAGAAGTAATCACAAATTTTTATGGTTATTGTAGCCATTGTACATGCTTGCTGACCATTTAGCACTATGAAAACAGCCATAGTAAATAATTTATATTATTCTTAAATTCTTATATAATTATAGACATAAGTGAAGGATGATACCGAGTTTACATTATTGTATGGATCCAGACATTGCTTTAAAAGAAGGGTGAAGATTGGTGAAGCCGTAGTAATTTGATAAAATTTTTATTTGATGAAATTAAAAATATCTTGTAACATTTCCGTGATTACAAGTATTTATGATCCATTTTAATATGAAAGGAGGGCCTGAGTTTCCACTGACACATCATCTGTCCCTAGCCTACAAAAGAAAGACAGCGTTCACTTAGAGCAGGGGTCTCCAACCCCCGGCCAAGGACCGGTAGGAACTGGGCCACACAGCAGCAGGTGAATGGCTGGCCAGCAAGTGAGTGGAGCTTCGTCTGCCTCTCCCCATCGCTCCCTACTGCTCTCATTACCACCTGAACCATCTCATTACCACCACCCCCCATCTGTGGAAAAATTGTCTTCCACGAAACCCGTCCCTGGTGCCAAAAAGTTGGGGACCACTGACTTGGAGAACAAAGATGTGGTAACGGATTTGTTTTCTTGAGAGAGCATTAGTAGTGTACTGTGTGTTCCTTCTATCCTGCTGTCGGGGAGAAGTGATAGGGAGCATTCTCCTCAGTTCAGACTAACCAAGGGAGGCTTCAAGATATGTCCCATTTGGTGGTGAGAGGGGCATAAGGACTGATATCTGACTCTTGCCTATCAAACGTAAGAGCTGGATCAAACAGCCTGGCAGCAGAGCAACAAGATACTATAGTGAGAGTGAAGTGCGTTTATAGTAGGGGAGGGGAAAAGTGGATGTTTCCCCAAACCGATGTGGATCCCACAAACATAGCTGGCCTGAGGTTGTCTTAAAAGGGAACCCACCCTGTAGGGCCTATAAGGGAGAAGGGACCCTAAAGAAAAAATGGGTTGCCATAAACCAAGAGCTGAGGGAGAAATCAATAGTGGCATCCAGAGGATACATTTCCAGTATCAAGGGCAATGATGGCAGAGTTCCCCAGCAGGCAAATCCTGGAGGAACCCACAATTGTCCGTCATGAGAGGAAGGACATGAACCTCTGCATCTAGTATAAATCAACACCAGATTTCAAATGCACCAGCCAAGAGAGTAGGGTGGGAGATAAAGCCAAGACACAACTGTCATCGTGTCTTCCACCCCCTCTTCCTCTACCTCCATCAGTATCCTAAGTCCAATGCTGTCCCATGCTACAGGAAAGGAGAACCTTTCAGCTAGACTGGAGTTCTAATATCACACAGAACAGGACTTTATGATACTTTGAAAAGGAGAATATCCATCAATTATTTGTTGTTATTTTTAAAACATTTTTATTGGAGTATAATTGCTTTATAACTAACACAGTGGTGTGTTAGTTTCTGCTGTACAACAAAGTGAATCAGCGATACATATACATATATCCCCATATCTCCTCCCTCTTTCGTTTCCCTCTATAAGTTATTATTAAAGCTATGAGAAATCCTTCAAGATTTTGCTTAAGGGCAGGGAAAAAACTATTTGTCAAAATGAGCTTAACAGGAAGTTTTAAGAAGGAATGTAGTTGCTTTTTGCTCGTCTTCTACTGAGTACATTATGTTCAATAAAATGATTTTGCAGGAAACATCAGCTTGGAAAATGTATTAAAGGAAATAATTATTTTTTTGCATTATGTTGAAAAAAACTTGGAATGTAAGGCAAATTTTGAGTTTTGCTTGTGAAAACATTTTAAAAAAACCTATAAATAATACTATAAAGTTAATAAAATATCTCAACCTGGACACTTCAGTATGAGTAAAGCATGGACCAGGTAGAAGAGGAAATGCAGAACTTGAAGAATATTCGAGGCAAAATCTAGAATGAACCCAAACAGAATATTTACTCTTAAAGAGTTTGAAGATATTTATGAATTAATCAATAAGGGGAACTAAAAATGCAAATCAGAACTTCTCTATACAATATGCAAAGTTTGTAGTATATATTTCTGTGGTGGTTAAATCTAGAGTAAAATAAATTTCATGGTTGTATCCTTTTGTTTACCTACTGCTGTGGAACCAGTGATACCCAAACTTAGTTTCTTAAAACAACAATCATGTTATTATCTTTAATCATTCTGTGGATTGACTGGGCTCAGTTAGGTAGTTCTTCTGTTCTACGTGATGTCTCCTGATGCTGCAGTTATCTTGGAGTTCAACTGAGCTAGAACATACAAGATGCTCACTCACGTGGCTAGTTATGGAGGCTGGCTGGAAACTCAGTGGGGACCGTCGATTTGAGTGACTCCATTCTCTGCAATCTGGCTTTTCCTTCTACCTTTGGCTTCTCATAGTAAGTCCGTTGGGCCCATGGTGGTAGTGGGAGGGTTTCCCAAGAGCAAGAATTCCAAGAGGAAGGAAACAGAAGCTGCCAGTCTTAAAGTCTAAGGTCAGAAGTCCCAGATTATCACTTCTACGGCATACTGTTTGTCACATCAGTACATGGTCAGCCCAGAATCAAATGAAGGAGAAATAAACTTCACCTCTCCATAGGAGAGTGGCATGTACAGATAGAGAAGGAAAGAATTGATAGCAGCCATCTTGGGAGAACAGAAACTACAGAGTGCAATTATTCTTAGAATCCTTCTCTGTTTTCATAAAGTTGTACCCCAGAGCCCCACAGGGTCCTGCTCAGTTCCAATCTCATTGACCATATTTCTGGATCTATAGCATTTAATTTTAAAACTTGTCTTCTTTACTGGAAGTTAAAATTCACATGTCTAACATTTGAGAAACAACCAGGTAAAGTACATGTTGACCAAATTGTCGAGGCTGGCCAGAATCAAAATCCAGATGGAAAAAAATGGCCTAAAGTTACTTTCTGTAGGCCTCTTTATGGACCAAGCATCATAAAATTAAAATCTGAGACAGTGTGTAAATTCTTTGCAGGCACTGGCCATTCCTTGTTTTCTCCTTCCCTGGATTCTGCCTTTATGTATTAGTCATGGTTCTCCAGAGGAATAGAACCATAAGACACATATGTGTATGTGTATTCATTCATTCATTCATTATAAGGAATTGGTTCATTTGATTATGGAGGCTGAGAAGTCCCACAATCTTCTGTCTGTAATCTGGAGATTCAGGAATGCCAGTGGTATAATTCATTCCATGTCAAAAGGCCTCAGAATCAGAGGAGCCAGTGGTTTACATCCCAGTCTGAGGGCCAGAGAAGATGAGATGTCCCAACACAAGCAGGGAAGCAGGAAGCAAAAAAAAGGTGAATTCTTCCTTCCTCTGCTTTTCATTCTATTCAGGTCCTCAGTGGATTGGATGTTGCCCATCCACACTGGGGAGGGAAGTATATTTTACTGAGTCTACCAATTCAAACGCTAATGACATCTAGAAACACCCTCATAGACACACCTGGAAATAACCTAGGCATGCCATGGCCAGTCAAGTCAGCACATAAAACAACATCACACTCTGTGCTCCCACAAGCTGCTATTTGAGTTTAACTTCTCTGATTTTCTTCCCTGGACCTTTGACACGTGCTTGAGATCAGTTTTAAACATGATTTTCCACTTGGTGATTGAGTCCTTATATATAGCATTTGATAATTGCCCTCTGGTTTCACACAACAGAACATGGCTAACAGGCACTCAATTTTTCCTCCATTTTGTTCTTCCTCCTTTTCTTCCTTCCTTCCTTTTCCCACTCCTTCCATTTCTCTCTTTACTCCCTTCCCCTTTTCTTATTTTCTTTCTCCACCACTCTTTATCCCTCTCTCCCTCCTTCTCTACATACTTTCCTTCTCTCTCAAGTAATTTTTCATGCACGTAAGTATTCAGAGCACTACTTTTGGTATTTAGGACCCAATGACCAACAAGACAGATATCAGGCTTTAAGAAACCTCCACTCAAACAAACAGTAAATAATTTCAAAATTAATGATTTGGCTCTAAACATAAGTACTATAAAGAAGCAAAGAACGTAATGAAAGAACATGATAGGATTCTTGAGACAATCTTGATGGGGGGGTCGTCTGCATGGAGTGAGTGACATAGAAATTAAAATCTGAACAATGCATTCATGCAAATTAACCAGGTGAATTCTAATGGAAATGGTTGTTCAGGCAGAGGAAGTAACATGCTAATATCCTAAGAAGACAGACCACGGGAGCATTTGGAACTGAGATTCAGTGTGGCCGGGGCTCATTAGAGAAAGGAGAGTGCTGAGAGTCGAGGCTTCAAAGGGTGGTAGGGGCTGAACAATGCAGTGCCTTGTAGGTGATGATAAAGCATCTGAAGGGAATTAAGTGGAGAGGGATTAAGAAGTACTTCGGCTACGTAGGACTGAATGACCAGGCCTGACCATTAGTGGAAGGAGGAAAAGAAATGAAAGGATGAAACTCCCAATTTAAATGAAACTTTGAGATAATCTATAATCTGTGCTTACTCATTTCATACCCATTAATGAATAATAGTTTTAAATCTTTCAAATTGAACACAACTGTGTTTTGTTTGTTTTTACTCTTACCTAGAGTATGCTCTGCCTCTATTCTTGACATATGAATCCCTGTCTGTGTTCTGAATTGAATTCAGAAGCCTCCTTTAACTGATGCATTTTTGGACTTCACATAAAAGAGAAGGAGGATCAAGAGAATGCTGCAGTACTGTTTGTAGTTCTCTGTTTATAAGAACATATAGCAATCAATGTTTGTACCCCATGGAAGTATGGTTTCAATTTTGTCCTTGAAATTGGAGAAGAGATGTGTTGCCAGCACATATTTATTCCTGCAAAGCATCTTCCTATTTCTAGCATGTACAGACGTCCTATGAAGTTTTGCTTTCGATTTTTTCAAGTTTAGTTTCATTTTGATGTGATGAACACCTGATAAATGACAGCATTTGTTACGATGAGAATATCAGCTGGAATGCTGTGCCAACAGAGATGGTGGATAGATACCAATTGTGATGAGTCTACTACGAATATCAGCTGCTGAGTTATTTATTGAGATTTTATTTGAACATACTGGCTAACTTTCAAAACTGAACTTTGCACTGATTAGAGTCAAAGCAAGGGGCCAAGATTTTGAGACTGAGTGTTTAGAACTTGTTGCATTTTGAACTGTGTCATTATAACCAGCTTATTGAATTATACAGCAGAAAAAGATGATTAATAATTATAACTTTGAAAATTCCTTATAAATGTGACACACTCATTTACCGAAAGTTTAAAGTCTTGAAGTTTACTTATGACCAACAATGTAGCCTATAGTCCTTTGTTGGAATTCGTGTTCATACTTTTATTTTTTTATCGAGCATTTGTGGAGAAACAATAGTATACAAACCAGCATTGCTACAAAGAACACTAAAATTTGAAATATATTACTTTGGTGAATTCACTCTGGGATACAAATGTTCTATCATGATAAATGGGTTAAGGTCATCAAATTTGGCCTTAATATTTGGGTTCCTTCTATCTACTATTTAATTCAATACTACTGTTTCTCTTATATCAACAGCACATTTTATTATTGTTCCACTTTATTCAACTACAGTACCCATATATTTGGAAGTCCCAGAAAAAATTTCCAGTATGGCAATTTGATATCGAGAACTCAAGTTCTCGATATCAAATTCACTGTGGAAAACATTTAGAAAAGCTTAGAATCTGAGTGGATTTGAAGGCTTTGTTAAGCTTATCCACCACAGTATTTCTTACTATTTCTCCAAAGGTTATGATGTTTATACTGCTGCACAACTGAGGATTGATCTTTAGTTAAGGTTAAAGAAATGTCTCCTCAAATCTGAATTCTGTTCTCATTACTCCACTGAAGTTGTTTTCATAAAGTTCATCAATAATAGTCTATTTGTAAAATCCATTGAATTTCATAATTTTTAGTAGCATTTATCCGTGTTGACCATTTTCCTGTCCACCCCTTACCTTTTTCCTGCTTCTGTTCTCTCCTATAGAAAATGGGGTTGTTGTTAGATTTAAATAAGTTAATATATGTAGAAATCTTAAAGTAGTATCTAGCACATAGTAAGCACATAATACCTTTTATCTATTATCATTGTTTTATTATTACTTGACTTCCTATCATGCCTGTGTTTCCCTGGAAGCAGAGCTGGTATGAAGGCAGTTTATTGTGAAATGATCCCAGGGAAGGAGTGAGGAACCAGAGGAATAAAACAAAAACTGAGGAAAAGCTAACACAAAGATATATTATCAGGTTGGCCATCTCTATGGGAGCTTAGGTAATACATTTTGAAACTGACTACATTTGTTCATTTTCTGTCATACCTTAATGGTCAAGATATCTCCATGAACATTAACTTCCTTACACTTTTGGGCAGAGAAATTGTTAGTGACAATCTGGTTTAGTGTGTCAGAGTAAGCAAGAAATTATAGGACCAGAGCACAGGCTGAAGTGAGGAGCTTTCAGGTTGCAACTTGAAAAGTTGGTCAAAGACTGTGCAGAGCTGGTCACTGCTGCAGTGGCTGTAGTAAGAGGTGTGGCCAAGAGTATTTTAGGTGATGTTCAAGATGTGTCCAATACATACAGTCTCCTGGGTTTTCTCTTATCTCCTTGGTTACCCTTCCTCCCCCTCTTCACATTATAGATTCCTTATTTTGTAATGTTTTCTTAAAAACCAAATTTTGCAATACAGTTCACAAAAAATCAAATATACCTATTTGAAGTATACAGTTGGTTGGTTTTGACAAATGTTTACACATCTATGCAACCACCATTCTAATTGAAGTCATAAAACACATCAGTTCTCCCCCAAATTCTCTTTTGCCCCTTTGTAATCAATATCCCAGCCCTACCTCCAGGCTATCACTGATGAATAAAGATGTTGAGCATTGTTTTGTGTGCATATTGGTGATTATTTTCTTTTGTGACATATTTGTGTAAATATTGTGTCCACTTTCACTTCAGTTATTTGTTTTCTTATTACTGAGTTGTAAGGAGTCTTTATGTATTCTGGATATAAGTCCTTTGAATTTTTCCTATTGTGGCTTGCCTTTTTATTTATTTTTAGCAATGTTTTTCAAAGAGCAGAAGTTTAAAATTTCAATAAAGTCTGATTTATCAATCTTTTATCTTATGGTTCTCCTTTTTGTGTACAATCTAAGAAGTCTTTGCCTAGCCCAATAGAGCAAATGTTTCTCCTTTTTTCTCCTAAGAGTTATATAGTTTTAGCTCTTATAATAGGCCTATGAAGCATTGCCAGTTAATTTTATATATGGTGTGAGGTAAGAGTCATGCCTCCCTTATTTACTGTTTTTTAAAATATGGCTATTCCATTGTTCCAGTACTGTATTTTGAAAAAATTACCCTTTCTGCATTGAATTGCCTTGGAATCTTTGCAAAAAAATCAATTCACCATAAAATGTGGATTTATTTCTAGATTCTTTATTCTGTTTCACTGGTCTATATATCTAATCTTACATCAATACCACACTGTCTGTATCACTGGAGTTTTATAGTAAGTGTAGAAGTCAGGTAGAATAAATCTTTTAACTTTGTTGATCCTTTAAAAAATTGTTTTGGCTCCACTAGTTTAGTTCCTTTATGTTGTCAGAAGAATTTTAGAATTAGTTTGTTGATTTTTACAAAAAGCTGGCTGGTATTTTGGTTGAGATTGCATTGAATCTATAGACCAATTTGGGCAGATTTGACATTTTAACAGTAGTAAGTCTTCCTTTCAATAAATATGGCATGCCAATCCATTTACTTCACGTTTCTTTAATTTCTCTCAGCAGTGTTTTGTAGTTTTCAGGTACAGGTCTTTTATATATTTTGCTAACCTTATCCTAGCTATTTTATGGTTATGCTACTATTATGAATGATATTTTATAATTTTGAATTTCCATTTTTTTGATAGCATATACTCATACAATTTTTATATATTCTGATTTTGTTTCATAGGACTTATATTCTATAGCCTTACTAAATTCACTTATTCTCATAGTTTTCTTGTTGATTCCTTATAAATTTCTACATACTCAATTATTTCATTTGTGAATAAAGACAATTTTGCCTCTTCCTTTTATATTTGTATTCTTTAAATTTCTTTTTCTTGCCTTATTTCCCTAAGGCTTTTAGTACAGTATTTATTGGAAGGAGTAAGATTGGGCACCCTTGGTTTGTTCCTGATCTTGGGGTGGGGGAGAATTGAGTTTTTCACTATTGAGTTTATATTAACTATAAGATTTTTTTAGACTGTCTTTATCTGGTGAAGGAATTTTCCTTTTAGTTCTAGCTTACTGAGAGTTGTATCATTAATGGGTGTTGAATTTTGTCACAAATTCAACTGCAATTTATAGGCAATGCCTAATTTCAATACTGGCTTTCCCTTTTTTTAAAATAAAAATAGTTACTTAATAGTTATATTATTTAGATATTAAAAAGTACTAAGTACTCCAATTATTTATCTTCCCAGTTCCCACTCTTTCTCCATAGATAGATACTTTTATTAGTTTCCAGTATAAGCCTTCTGAGTTTCTAAAATGTATATTGTAATTTTGCTCAACCTTTTAAACACATAGCAGTCTATAAAGAGGTTTTGCACATTGCTTTTTTTCACTTAATAGATCTTGGAAAGCTTTCCTCATCTAGTCCTGCTAGGGACTGAATGTTGTGCCCCGTTTCATATGTTGAAGCTCTAACCCCCAATGTGATATTTGGAGGTGGAGCCTTTGGGGGTAATTAGGTTTAGATGAGGTTTATGAGGGTGGAGCTTCCATAATGGATAGAGTCCTAGTAAGAAGCGGAAAGACCAGAGGTCACTCTCTCTCTCCACCTTGTGAGGATACAGCTAAAAGATGGCTGTCTACAGGCCAGGAAAAGGGCTGTCACCAAGAACCGAATCTACTGGCACCTTGATCTTGGACTTCCCAGCTTCCAAAACTGTGAGAAATAAATGTTTGTTGTTTAAGCCATCCAGTCTCTGGCATTTTGTTATAGCAGCCCAAGTTGACTAAGACAGTGCATAGAGAGATTCCTTACTATTTCTTATAGCTACTAGTATTCTACTGTATGCATACAGAAAATGAGTGCCCTTTGATGGAAATGTGGTTTGTTTCCAATCTTTTGTTGTTTCAGGAATACCACAGTGGATAACCATGTATATATGTCAATTCCTATAATTAATAGCCCACTTCAAAGGGTACAAACACTTGTAATTTTGATAGTACAAATTTGTAGTAACTTTTAATTTTTCATTACCATGAAATGATGAGACTTTTGTTTGGATGTGTTATGAGAAAGCTCTGTCCTACTCTTGTCTAGATTCCACCCTTCATTTATCATCCTGCCTCCAAGTCATGTACTCTTTCTCTTTTAGTTTCAACAATATGTCTCAGGCTAGACAATGTCAGAATGATTACATTATTTTATCATGATTTTATAGTTACTGTAAAGAATTAATAATCCCTTGATCTGCTATTGCTTGGAGTTCAAGATCAGTCACATTTAATTGCGTTTTTATGACTGAAGCTACTATTGTTCCCAGATTGCTATAGAAAATATATGTGCAAAATTACAACATAAAAAGATTCTTACTCTTCTCCAACACTCAAGTTGGAAAATATCTGCTATGAAATTTAACCTTCTTTCTTTGCACTGCTCTCTCTCTTTGCATGATTTCTCTCTGTCCTTGAGAAAAGGGTTATGTAGATTCACTTGGAGTAGAGGAAGGAAGAAGACTTACAAGTTCAGTACTATTTAGTTGATTTCCCACATTTTGAAAAAGGAATTGACTCTATCTTACTCTGTCAAAAACAATCTCATTGGCTGTAGAATCAAAGTATGTTTTATTGACCTGTTTATGTATGCTGGGTGAAGATCACACCTACTCTTGTTGTCTAATAAAAAGGAATGATGATGGGAACTTTAACAAATCCAGTAGATTGGAGCTTCAAATATTACTTGCCTATGTGAAGGGCTGACTCTGGATTTACTTATATTAAAATAAATGCTGGCTTCATTTTCTTTTACTCCCTCTGGAAAAGAACTAGAAATGGTTATTCTGGAAACAACACTAAAGATGACCAGTAAATCCAAACAAATAACAAACTTTGATAATATTTTATTCTGCTTTCTCGAAGTTTATGGTAATTGGCCCTTTTCATTCCATTCCTATCTTTTCTATCTTTGGATGCACCTCTGAAGAGAGTACAAAAGGCAGAAGGGGAAATATATGACAGAAGACTAGAACTCACTGTACAGAAATTAAATGTGTGATGCAATCTCTTAAAGGAACAGTATGCAAAGCATTCTTGGGTGACTTAACTTGAGCAAATAACAATGCCATAGAAATTTAAATAATTAATAATATTTAAAGAAATGCTATAGGAATGTAAAGCATCAAAGTAGTTCAGACCCTGTGATAGATTTAAATTTCTCTCAAATATTTTTGGATGTTGGTGTGAGGGAGCAAGAAGACATTTAGGGCTGGAGACTCAGTAGAGCAATACATACCCTCCTACTGCATTTAGTTAAAATGAACGTGTTCTATTCATTTATTACAATCTTTTAATGAAAAATACTTAATTGGAATCCTTTTTATATCCCTTTTGTGCTAATATATTGAGTTAGTTGATTGGTTATCTGACTTGAAAGAAATACTGGTTAAGAGTAATGGCTTTGGAACTAGAGCCTGAATTTGAATTTTGGCTTCCCTACTTACTAACTAATCAGTTGTCTCACATATTCTCCAGTTTCTCAGGTGCACAATTTCCTCATTGGTGAAACAGACATAAAAATACCACCTTCATAAGGTTATTGTATTGATTAAGTGATATAATATATGTTAAACATTCAACACACTTTCCTGGCAAATAATAAGCACTTAATGAATGTTAATGAAAATGAAAATAACAAAAATTATTTTTGATCCCAGTATAGGTACACTAATTGAATATGAGGAAATACGCTTAGAGATAATTAATTTAAAACAGTAGAATACATGGCAAAACTTTATATATATACACACAGAAACATGTATATAATTATGCATATATACAAAGTAGTGGAGAAAAAATGCTTTTGGTACCATGAAATGAATGCACTTAATCCATTTATATATGTTTTACAATTACAGATTCTAATATTTGTATCTGTCTCTATATTAGCACATTCCAGAAGGATAAGCAATATTTCTAGCTATGCATAATCAGAAAAACACATCTGCATGTACTTTAAGAATCCATCGGGGTGCCTGGTTCCCTGTGGAATAATGCTGTGTGTACAGCTTAGGCTAGAAATCTTTCAGGGATAGCATCATAACACATCCCATGATTTAATTCATTTTCTGGCTGGCATCGTTCCCAGTGGAGCAGGATAGGCACTCACACTAACATGGCTATTGAAACAGGTTAAGATGAATCATCTGAAAATATATTAAGGCTAGGATTAGTGAGGACAGCCTACTAATTTTCATTTAAGTGTTTTGTAACATCACGATATTAGACTGTCTGTTCAGGAACATACCACCCGCAAATTCTATTTCTTTTTTAAATCCAAAAAGTTTAACTTTGAAGTAGATGACAGAGAGCTAAAAGGAAGCTGGGAAAACTAAAAATTTATAAAGAATAAGTTTTAAATGAGATGACTGAAATTATCCAGAGATAATTTTTATTATCAGTAAATATACCTTTCACCCTTTCCTCTTGATTCACATAAATTTAATAAAGAGAGTTAAAAAAATGTGTGCTGGCCTGCATTTTATTATGTAATAATGTTTGCATGGTACCGCTTTTCTGTTTCTCACTTCATCAGAACTGTTTTTCATTTGGTTGGACCTCCTCAGCTGTGACAGTGTCGGAAAAAAGCATCTGTAGTTGTGCAATCATCTACTGAAAGCTGTTCTGTTTCCATGTAGCTATACATCTCTTTGAGACCAAATGGGAGATGCTTAATGTTAATAAATAGGCAGTTTCTGCATAAATAAACACCAGGCCCTGCAATCCACAGACTTAATTATTTTTTTTCTGTGCCAAGCCAAATGGACTCATAAAACAAGTGATAAAGCTGTAAATTGTGTACTTAGTTACAAATGTATTCAGAATAAATATGGTTTCTATTTGTAAATACAAATATCATAGTGCTATGGGATTCAAACTTAATCCATTACAATAGAGAAAAATACAAATATATGACCCTTGTGCATAAAGTACATTCCTAGCAAAGTACTGCAGCAATAGATAATACGTTTGTCTTTGTTTTAGATGCCAAAAATGTGGTTCAAAGCTCTGGGAGATATGACCAACTCACCTCCTTTCTGGCCTCTTGCTGTCCCCCGACAAACTTCAATATTTAATCTGATCAAATGGGAACATTACATGGTGATTTTCATACAAGTTGCATATATTTGCACGTATTTAAGAAAATGGTCTTTAAAAAAGTGATGGTGCTAATTTTTAAAAAGAGGATGTTTTATACTTCTATGAATGTAGAAACTGAGGACTATAATAAAGAAGCAACCATGTTAGCTATTATTTTCTTTTGCTATGAGAATAATGTTTTACTACTGTTAGAACAATTTGTACAAGTACTCTCTTTTGTGCATTTTTTTCTTATTTCTTACAGTGAGATCATAAAATTGTGATTGACCACAATAATAAATGGTTGCCCTAGATCGGGTTTTGATGTCACAAATTCACCATTTCACTTTAGGATCAAATAGATGGAGAACTCAAACTAGGAGGAAGCAAAACCCTGTTTAAATATAAATAGCTTTGACAATTGTCTCGGATAGTTAAAAGGATTATGAGAAACATATGAAAGGTAATAGATACATGTTTGTTTGACAATAGAGTTTGAAGTTTCTTCTGTTCTGAATGTTCTACTTTGCAAAGAGAAAATGTAAATTTAAAAGATAAATTATTATATTTGATTTAAGGAATTTTTTTTCTATTTAACAACAAAAGCTACTTTATAATGATAAGATTCTGGCAAACTATTGTCTTCTTTCCAAAAATAAACTACTTTAAAATAAATGTCTAATAAAAATACTTTTTAACTTTAGCAGTATATTTGGACAAATTAGCAGTTCAAGAATGTCCATTTATAATTAACATAAAATATAATTTAAAAAATTAAACAGTTCATTAGGAAATGTAAGGTCCCCATTAAGAAGCCCCACATGTTTTATGAAGTCCTAGTAGACTTCAAGTGGCTCAGCTGGCAACCACCTTCCACTCAGCCTATACTGAATACTTACTATTTACATTGAACTATCCCCCTCCAACAGGAATCCAGCATCCTTCCTGCTAGCTATGTAAATATAACTATAGCGACTCCTAAAAAGTAGTTTGGTCACTAAAACCACTTCTGCACCAGCCATAAGCTTTTCATGCCTAAACTGAAAATTGAATTCATTTCTCAAATCAAATGTTACTTCTTCTGTGTAGCTTTCTTCAATTTTCTAATCCCACCTCAACCGAGTTAAATTTAGGTCTCCCTCCTCTGCAATCCTATTACATTTTCCCTGGACACACACACACACACACACACACACACACACACACACACACACATACTTGCACTGGAGCCATGCCCATATTTTAATGTATATCCTGAGTTTGCCTGGTCATCTCCTGTATGTGATCATGGAACGACATGGAAAATTTCTTATTGTACACTCATTAAATTAAAAAATCCAATTAATATGGGATGAGTAAGTGAGTGAGTAAATGAACTGATGAAAAGTAGTTAGGAGAAAATTAATTTGGCACCCTAAATCACAGAGAAGTTACTCATCCTATGAACTCTTTTTTTTAGGATTTTATTTTATTTTTTTAATACAGTAGCTTATTAGTTATCTATTTTATACATATTAGTGTATACCTGTCAAACTCAATCTCCCATTTCATCCCACCACCATCTACCTCCCCGCTTTCCCTCCCTTGGTGTCCATATGTTTGTTCTCTACAGCTGTCTCTATTTCTGCCTTGCAAACCGGTTCATCTCTACCATTTTTCTGGATTCCACATATATACGTTAATATATAATATTTGTTCTTCTCTTTCTGACTTACTTCACTCTGTCTGACAGTCTATAGGTCCATCCACATCTCTACAAATGACCCAATTTAGTTCCTTTTTATGTCTAATATTGCATTGTATATATGTACCACATCTTCTTTATCCATTTATCTGTCGATGCACATTTAGGTTGCTTCCATGTCCTGGCTATTGTAAATAGAGCTGCAGTGAACATTGTGGTACATGACTCTTTTTGAATTATGGTTTTCTCAGGGTGCGTGCCCAGGAGTGGGATTGCTGGGTCATATGGTAATTCTATTTTTAGTTTTTTACGAAACCTCCATACTATTCTCCATAGTGGCTGTATCAATTTACATTCCCACCAACAGTGCAAGAGGGTTCCCTTTTCTCCACACCCTCTCCAGCATTTATTGTTTGTAGATTTTCTGTTGCTGACCATTCTAACTGGTGTGAGGTGAAACCTCATTGTAGTTTTGATTTGCATTTCTCTACTAATTAGTGATGTTGAGCAGCTTTCCATGTGCCTCTTGGCCATCTGTATGTCTTCTTTGGAGAACTGTCTATTTAGGTCTTCTGCCCATTTTTTGATTGGGTTGCTTGTTTTTTTTAATATTGAGCTGCATGAGCTGTTCATATATTTTGGAGATTAATCCTTTGTCCATTGATTCGTTTGCAAATATTTTCTCCCATTCTGAGGGTTGTCTTTTCGTCTTGCTTATAGTTTCCTTTGCTGTGCAAAAGGTTTTAAGTTTCATCAGGTCCCATTTGTTTATTTCTGTTTTTATTTCCATTACTCTAGGAGGTTCATCCTATGAACTCTTCTTTTATTTTCGCACTGTTGTGGCCTCTCCCGTTGCGGAGCACAGGCTCCGGACGCACAGGCTCAGCAGCCATGGCTCACGGGCCTAGACGCTCTGTGGCATGTGGGATCTTCCCAGACCAGGGCACGAACCCGTGTCCCCTGCATCGGCAGGCGGACTCTCAACCACTGAACCACCAGGGAAGCCCCATCCTATGAACTCTTGATCTTCACTCTACGTGAACCTGTTTCTAGGCTCACAATCTAAAATTCATTTAATAGCAAAATGAGAAATATAATTCAGTTCAGCTTGCTATTTAAATATGAAACTATGTTGCTTATGTGATAATGTTTCTAAGTTCTGAGAGAATTAAATGGACTTCACCTTTTACTCTTTCCATGAAAAGTATCTTAATCCAGAAGATAATGGAGAAATTATTCATAAGGTGATTCAGTGAACACAGTGTGTCTTAAGTATTTTTGAGGCTCTTTGAAAAGAGTGTTCAAATTGTTGGAAGTTTGGAAAACATGTGCTTGCTCATTTGCAACTTCAAGTCTTTTTTTAAATGAGAAGAGTACCAAACAGGTAATAGCAGATATATATTTCTTTAAATATTTGGATTTAGGTAATTAATGCTCTTTATGTCCTCTTATGTCCTTTGTTTTTGTTGAGAAGACATTTACATATTTTTCTTCCTATTATATGTATTTTATAATTGAAAACAATGCTCCCATTAACTATTAATTAATTTATCTGAGTTTGCTACATTGACCTTTAATCCCCCCCCAAGACCTAAAAGAAACAGGAGCATCAGTCACTTAGATATCACAAAAATCAAGAAATTGAAAAAATATGCTTACTGTTTTTCATTGCTACTGTCATTTTCATTCCTTGGAATATTTAATAGTGGAATGTCTAGTTTTATTCTTTGTCCATGCCTTTAGAATAATTGTAGCTACTTTTAGTATTAATGGTAGTCTATGCCTTTAAAATTGAGCTTAATCCTATTCATTTGGGTTTAAACACTTTAAGATCCCAGATATCATATACACTTTGTGAAATTAATAATCAAGAATCTATTGTGTTTGATTAAAAGTGATAAAAACAGCTCTCAAACTAGCTTAAGTGAAAAAGGAAATTTATAGGAAAGATGCTGGGATAGACCACATAAAAGAAGATATCAGGAGCTAGGACAGCCTGACGGATGTCAGAAACTCTGCCTCTAATCTGTGCTTCTTTCTGGGTTTTAGGGACATGGCTGCGGGAAGTTCAGGGGTTTCAGACTTTGAGCTTCACAATCAGGGAGGAAAGAAAGATTCTTATCATCTCTAGCAAAAAAAATCCTTGGGAAGAACACTGATTGGCTCACCTCGCCACATATACCCATCACTGGACCAATCCCTGTGGCCACAACTAAAGCAAATTATAAGTGATCCAGCCTGGGTCACATGATAACCTCTGTGGTCAAGATATGGGACTGTTTTTCAAAAGATGATGACAGGGATACCAGGCCATCAGTGGCAATAGCCACTACAAAAGGAAACCAATCACTTTTATTTTATTAACCTTTTATTCCTCATTCTGTAACATCTTATAGAGATTATAGAAAAAATGATGATTTGTATCAGGTGTCAAATATTTGTAATGGTACTATTAATTTAAAGGTGGAAATATTGTGTCTGTACAACATTTAAATATTTGCTCTGGCTAGGGTTTATTATGAAAAAAAAAAAGAAACCACCACTATTGAGGCCAAATGTTAAACAGAAAATTTAATTAAAACATTAGAATGTAATGGGTTATGAGATTTTAAAGTGAGATGCCAGGCCAAGATGAAATTTTTCAAAGGATGTGTCTGTAAAAGGATGTCTTGACTCTGAAAACCCCTTACTCTCATTGGAAATATAAACAGTAAAGAAAGCAGAGAGGTAGAGGAGATTAGTGAAAAGGATTTTTTTGAACAAAATTATGATTCCCTCTTCATCTTGAGAGAGAGGATTTCTAACAGGATTACTCAAAAAGGCTGAGCTATGGCCCTGCAGTTAGGGAGTCACAGGGAAATAAAGAGGGTAAGGGAGTGGTTGGCTGCAATAAAAGTCACACTGTATTAGGTATGTGGGGTTAAGGATGCCTGAGTGTTTTCTGCACATCGTATGAGGCTGAGAGAGAGAGAAAGCTGGAGCAGATGCTTTATTAGATACTGCACAAGCAACATCCATGAGAGGCCAAACAAACCTCAAAAGGAGAAGTTAGAGGTGAATCACCAGACCCATTATGGCAGAGAAGTAAGCAAACACTGAAATTGAGCGCATTTGCCCTAGTCAGGGGAACTGCAGATAAGAGACCACCTGGAATGGGGAGAGGGTAGGCTAGGGCATTTCAAACAAATCTAAAATTTCCCCGGAGGAGAAAGTGTTGACTTTAAACATCTGCCAGCCCTTGAGAAAGAGAAGGCAAGTTAAGACAGTGGCAGTCAAATAAGAATTTTCCTGCCCCCAGCTCATCCCCTGTCCTTCCTCTCATTTTGTCTCTGGAGGGAAGGTTAAAAAATCATGGTTAGCAAGATGGAGGTGTAGGAGAGACCTAAAGGAAAGAATCAGAGATAAAAAGATACAAAATTAGTATCCCTCCCTGCTTTACTGGCTTCTTGCTTATAACAGGCCTACAAGCTCCATCTGGGGGACTGGAAGTAGCTCTAATTTTAAATGTGGTCAGATACTTTGACTATAGCATGAGACTGGTTGTTCTAAGTACCAAATCCAGGCTTTGATTATAGAACCAGACCCAGAGTGGTCATAGTTCTTTTTATTATCTGAAACTGAGAAGAACAGTCATGGGCTACTTGTGCAGAGGCAAAGTGAAGAGCTCATATCACTGAATAAATTTTAAGGGAGAGTGGGTGGGGAAAAATGTATGTTTCTGATTACAATCTTTCAGTTCTGTTTTTACCCTCTTTCTTTCTTTCTTTTCTTCTTTCCTTCCTCCCTCCCTCCCTCCCTCCCCCCTCCCTCTCTTCCTTCCTCTCTTTCTTTCTTCCTCCCTCCCTTCCTTCCTTCCTTCCTCTTTCTCTCCCTTTTTCTTTCTTTCTTTCTTTCTTTCTCTCTCTTTCTCTCTTTCTTTCTTTCTCTCTCTCTTTCTTTCTTTCTTTCTCTCTCTCTCTTTCTTTCTTCCTTTTCTTTCTTTCTTTCTCTTTCTTTCACAGAAATAGTCCCTTAACTGAATTTTCAGGTTCTTAGGCTATATCTAACCAATCAATTCTTGTGAAGTGGTATCTTTTGTTCTATTTTATCAGGTCTGATACAGATAAATTCTGTGTATTACATTATTTGTGTCTATGTGTATCAAGGCATTTATATTTTATATTCTTTATAATTTAGCTTACCAGGTGTCCCAATAAAATAATTATAGAAACAGCTTTGTTGAAATTAAAAGTTATTTGAGAGTCAGATTCATATTCTAAAAATAATAGAGAAAAATCAACCACTTATTAGAACTTGCAAAATATATTTTTACAGATTAAAATGAAAAACAAAATGCCATTTAAATGTTTTAATTGGTTTCAGTTTTACAACTGCAAGCCAGATGGTTTCTTTTCAAGTAGTTTATAATGTCTTTGCCAAATAACTGAATTACCAAACCAGCTGTGATTATTAACATTTACCTAAACAGAAAAACATGACTGCTATTTGTTTGCTAAGAGAATACCTGCTTTGCAAAAGTTTGGCAAGCAAATCATGACTCTACTCTGGATAGCATAGTATTTTAATAAAATAGAGAGCAGAGGTAAAAGTGATGCACATATTAACTCATATCCTAAAATGAATGCTGATTTAAAATTTGAACTTATTTATCATGTGTCAAAACCAAGCAATCTCTTGTGGATTCTTCCAATTTTATGATTCTACAATTGTAATTTTTTTTTTTTTTTGCGGTACGCGGGCCTCTCACTGTTGTGGCCTCTCCTGTTGCGGAACACAGGCTCCGGATGCGCAGGCTCAGTGGCCATTGCTCATGGGCCCAGCCGCTCCTCGGCACGTGGGATCCTCCTGGACCGGGGCATGAACCCCTGTCGCCTGCATTGGCAGGCGGACTCGCAACCACTGCGCCACCAGGGAAGCTCTGTAAATTTTATTTACATTTTTAATGTGAAGAAACTGCTTTAGGCTTTTAAAAACTCTGTTAATAATTCTCTTTAACTGCTTGTTAAAATGTTATATTCTGGAAGCAAGTGGTCCTTACAGAAATATGTTTCTGATGTAAGCTGAGGTTTTCTAACTCTAAACTTTTAGCAAATGTAAATTTCTAGATACTAATTGTAACTGGAGTACTGAATGCAAATTCATTTCTGTTAAAAATAAAAAATGATAAACAGAAACCTCAATTAAATAGAGATGGGAGACCAGAACGGGAAGCTCTCATGCCCTTTGACAAAAACAGAGCCCAACAGGAAAAAGAAAGAATCCTCTTCTTTCCTGGCAAAGACTCAGCCAATGAAAAGCCATGGACTCTGTTTTCTACAGCCCTCCCAACTTCCTTTTTCCCCCTCTATAAAAGTGTTCTCCTTCCCTTGCCCTGATTTGCATGTATTCATCATGATTGCAGACCCCAAGTTGCAGTTCTCTGCTCATTCCAAAGAAATCCATCTTTGCTGGAGAAATATCTGGCAGTCTATTTGTTTCAGGTCAAAACAATTCTCTTTAGAGCCAATTAAGGAAGGAGACATTTAAGGGGAAGTAATGGTGAGAATTGTTTCAGTTCTTTTATCAAAAAGATACATTATCAGGAAAAATTCTGATTAGAAAATGACATTGTAAATATTCCATGACAGTCCTTTTCCAACCAGAATTTTCCTTGGTAATTTACTGTTTATCTTTGTAAATAAACAGTAAGTTGTAAACAACTTATTTTGTCTCACAAGTCTATGGTCGGCTAGGCATTTTTACTGATCTGGGTTTAGTTTGGCTGATCTGGGTGGGATTCTCAGACATCTCTCTCTAGTCAGCTGGAGGCTCTGAGGGGCCTGGCTGGTATAGGGTGGTCAGCAGAGTGATGACTCAGCTCTCCTCCAGGTGTTCCTCACATCAGCAAGCTAGCCCAGGGCTGTTCTCATGGTTCTGGGGAAAGAGCAAGAACAGCAAGAGAGCGAGTCCCAATGCACAAGAACTTTTCTCATCGCTGGCCGTGTTCTGTTCGATAACATTTCAGTGGCCAGTGAGTATTGTGTCTAGCTCAGAGTCAAAGAGTGGGGCAGAATACCCTGCCTTTGATGGGAAGAGTAAAGAATTGGGGCGATCAATGCAATCAATCAAACACACGTTCATATAGATTTATACTTTGATAGCTCTCCTGGGTATGATGTATTCAATACTATAATTTGCTTAATAATTTCTCTATTGATGGATGTTCAGATTGATTCTACTTTTTTTGCAATTACAGCCAATGCTGCCATAAAAATCTATGTACATACAGCTTTATACACATGTATGAATTTTAAAATTTAGTTATTAATTTTTAAACATACAAGAATATGTCCTCACCACTGAGATTAAATGGCTTTTTATATTTTGTCCTACTTGTTTCAATCTTTGCAAGTACCTTGTTTGTTTGTTTTAAGAAATAGGAATAGCTGAAGCCCCATCACTTATCCTTCCCTCCATTTCTAGAGGCAGTGACTTACCCTGAAGTTGTTATGTCATTCCAGTGTGTGCTATATATGCCTTTCTATTTATGTAAAACTATACTGCCATTTTATATTTGAACATTTTTATATCAGTGTTTTCATGCTACATGTAAGTTTTTGCAGCTTCCATTTTCATACATTATATTTTAAATTTTATCCTTATTAATACATGTAAATTTATTTCAATAATTTTAATAGCTATATTGCATTATTCCACTGCATGAGTAAACCAGTTATTGAGATGTAGGTGTGTTTTCCCAAAGTTTTGTTGTTGCAAAGAGTGCTCAGTGGCCATCCTTGTGCATATTTCTTTGTGCATGTATGTGAAAGTTTATCAAGGGCAGAAACCCAGAATAATTTTGTTTTAGCAGAGTATGTGCATCTCATTTTGCTTTTTACCATCTCTCCAGGAATGTATTCCTTGCATCTCACAAGAATTTGATATTTTCCAACCTAGTAGTTTATGCCAATCTGATGATTCTGAAATTGTATCTCATCGTTACTTAAATTTATATTCCCAAGATTTTAGGCATATTTTCCTATGTTTATTTTCTATTTCAGTTTCTATTCCTGACTCTACTTTTCCATTTAAATTTTGGGTCTGCTTGTTAGGTCCCACAAAAATCTTGTGGATTGAAATTGCATTAATTTTATGGATTAATTTTGGGGAAAACTGTCATATTTTTATTATTCATGATTGCTATTCATAAACATGTTATAGCATTTATTTATTTAAGACTTTTATATGCCTTAAATAACGTTTAGCTATATTCTCCATAAAAGTAATTGTGTCTCATTTATTAGATTTATTCTCAGGAAATGTACTGTTTTTGTTACCATTGTAGATGATAACTTTTTAAAAGTATATTTTTCTATTTGTTATTCAGGTACAATGACACTCCTGATTTTATATACTAAGCTCATATCAAACAAACTTGCTATCCTCTTTTATTCACAGATGTTACCTGCATTCTCACAATATTTTCTACAAATAGTGACAGTTTTCAAAATTTTTCTTTCTTCTACAACCTATTTTTTATAACTCTTTTACCTTATTTCACTAGAAAGATCATCTAATATAGTGTTGACTAGAGGCAGATTGTCTATATCACCATCTTTGCTTCTGAATTATAAAGGAATTATTTATAATGTTTCAAAATTGCAGTGAGTTTTGATAGATGACCTTCCTCAGGGAGGAAAGTTTCCTTCTACTCCTAGTTTGCTAGTAGTTTTATTAAGTTATGAATGTGATTAACTTTATCAAAGTTGTTTTACTTCTATGGAAATGTTCATATGATATTTTCCCCCCTTTAATGTGTCATTGTGATAAATTTTTATTAGTAGCTATCCTCTAATGAGGATAGAGAAGAGAAGAAATCTGAGGACTAAGTCTTGGGATACTCCAGGATTTAGAGATAAAGAACACAAAGCAACCAGAAAAGGAGACTAAAAGGCCATCAGGTAGGAGGAAAACCAAAAGAGAATAGCATCCAATTAAAGAAAATGTTTCTTGGAGGAAAGAATCATAAAACCCAACAAATATTCCTGGTTAGTCAAATAAACTGAAGCCTGAGAAATGATCACTGGATTTAAAAGTGTTATTGATCATGTTAACCAAAATAATTTTGGTGGAGACATAGGTACTAAAGTCTGATTGCAGTGGCTTCAAGAGAGAAAGGGAGGAAAGGAATTGGAGACATAAAATTTAGCCAATCCTTTCTAGTTTTTCTGTGAAAAAAATGAGAAGGAAGTTGCTAAATATAAGATCCAGAAAGAGTTTTCAAAAGGTTGGAGATATTATAGCATGTGTTTGTGCAGATGAAAAGAAAATTCAGCAAAGAAGGAAAAATCATGAAGCAAAATAGGAGAGAATTGCCAGAGGATGTCCTTAAGAAAGGGAGTGAACTGGGATCTAGGGCTCAAGTGGATTAGTTGGCCTTAGATAAATGGTTCATCCATGGGAGCAGATGGAGATTGATGGGTAGATGTTGTGGTGGGAGCATGTGGAAAGTCTCTATGGGGTGCTTCTATTTTGTTATTAAAACAATGTCATCAACTGAGGGTTAGGATGGGGTAGGGAGTGTAGGGAGACTTGAAGAAGAGAATGGATGAATGAATGGACTTTAGAAATAGCAAAAGACTGCAGGCTGTACTTAGAGGCTCAATAAAATGGTCATGTATTTACCTTGAGACCAGACACAAACTTGCATGTTTTTTTTTAAGACAACATCAATGTACAGATGCAAATACAGAATGGATTGAGATTTTAACTTAAGCAGGGTTGGGTTTTTGTCAATTAAGTATGAGGGAAAAAAAGAGCCTGACTAGAGAGTTAAGGATAAATGCAAGACGATATTATGGTGATGTACAATAGACCATAAGAAGGAGAATAAAAAATAGATTAAGGTTAGGGACATGGTAGAGACAGAGAGGATAGTGATCTGGTAGCATGTAAGAATTGCTGAAGTGGGGATATTGGAGGAAGTGAGTTCCAGAAATAAGGTTGAAGAGTAAGACAACTGAATTGAGAATGTGGAAGGGTGTTAGTAATGACAAGGCCTAGTGTATGACCACAGATGTAAATGGCTCATAGGATGAAAGATAAGATTATTGGCAGAGAGGAGATCTTGAAAGTGGGAGGCCAGATAGAAGGATCTATGTGGATATTGAAAGCACAACCCAACAACTTCTACAGCATTAGTATTAGAGGTAATTATAAATAACATCACAGTGATATCAGTGGTCAGACTAACAGTGTTCCAACATGTCTCGAGTACTTGTTAGAAATGCAAATTCTCAAGTCCCATTGAGACCTACTGAACCAAGAAACCAAGGGGTTGTGCTTCAGGTGATGCACGATGACGTCTGAGAACCACTTACAGGGGTAGCACAGAAGATGGAAGAGTTAATTGCTTGGAAAAGAAGGATTCAATGAGGTAGCATTTAAACTACAACAGGAGTTATTGCAAGGTTAAGTGTAGGGGCCTTAAAATTAAAGGGAGCAGCATTTGTAAAGAAAAGCTTGAATCATGAAAAGACCTCAGATAAGATAACATAAAATTACGTAAAAGTGAAAAACGTTAGCTATTAGTATCAGAAAATCATGCCTTGCTAGGAAGCCATTGGTTTTTCAAGAATCCTGATGAAACATCATAGACTTCTTTCTATTCATCTACTTTTTCTTTCGTTGGTATTAGGCTCAGTAGAGAATGAAAGCTGGGACAGTAGGTGTGGCTGCTTTGGCATACCAACATTTTCCACAATTTCCCAACGTCTCTATCGAACACTGGAGAAATTGTTTCAAAGAGCTAGTGCTAAACGCTAAAGCCGCAATGCTCGCCCGTCTATGACGTCACGGGGCGCCCACCGAGGGTGTTTTCCATCAACAGCCAGGCGCCGCGGGGGGCGGGGCTTGAGCGTGCTGACGTCACTACCGGGCGCCAGGCGCGCTCAATTGGCGGCGGATTCAAACGTTCCGGCCTGCTCTCAGGGCCTGTAGAAGCGTCGGAGTCGCGGTTCTCGGTGTCCCCGCGGGCGTGAGCTGCAGTGCGGCGCAGGGAGGACCTAGGAATTTCAGGCGGCTGGTGCCCGAGCCGGAGGGAGAAGATGGCGCTTTCGACCACAGTCTCGCAGAGGAAGCTGATAAAGCGGAAGGCTCCCCGCGGTTTTTTAAAGCGCGTCTTGAAGCAACGGAAGCCTCACCTCCGTCTGGAGACAAATAGCGACCTACTGGTGAGATTTTGTCCCTTCTAGGACTGTAAGTGGGGCGGAGACAGGGGAAATAACCCCCACCCTTTATTTCGCCGCCCCCAGCCAATCTAGCTTTCAGGCCTACGTTTGAGGCGTTCGCAGCAACAACTGGGCGGGTTTGCCCCACCCTGGCATATCAGTTAGTATTCCTGATGCTGAGTTGTTTTGGGGCCCTCTGAAATGTAGATATCCTGACTTTTTTTTAAACAGGAGGCTATTAGCCACATCAATTTAAGGGGAAAACTAACATTAAGTTCCTGCTTATAGTTTTTCAATATCGCTATTAAGGAGCACAGTCTGGTACTGTGCTTAGTGTAATTATAAAGCTTCGAAAGATACATTTAAAAAAATAGATTTTGGAATTCAGGCTGGGTTATTTTTATTTAAATATTGTAAAAGGTATTACTGACATGCCTTTCAAAAGTGCCCTTCTCCTTGCCTTCCTTTCTTCCCCTTTTTTTTACGTTGTTAAACAAATATATTGCCCTATTTCCTCTACTTTAGCTTATTTACTAAAGAACCCTGATCCAAAAGTTTATTTGTAAGTAGTGTGTTCCCAAATGTGAATTCGTTTTCCTGGACAAATAGAACACCTGTTAGTTTAGTTTTCAAACCCAACCATTAAAAGTTTATCTGACTCATAGTAACTGCAGCATAATGCTCACATGATAAATAACCACAACCAAACCACTGTGCAATATTTCTGTTTTGAAATAAATTAAGAGTTTTTATGTTGAATGCCTGGAATATATATCCCTCTAGCAGAATGAACACTGTTTCCCTAGGTTTAAACCATAGGAGGCACCTCCTGTGGTTTGTTACAAGAGCTCTTTGAGTAAAGGAGCCACTACAGGTGGGCACCTAATTTCCCCGAGATCAAGGATAAAGAGTTGTGGATAATAGGGATATATGGCATGGAGGGTGGCTTCACAATACATCATTCCATCTCTTCTTAAGCTACATTGTGTCCCCCCCGCAACCTCTTTTCTCTGCAGCCTCTGCCAGCTCTCTACTGCCTCCCCTAATTTTAGGGTTTCTATTTTTGCTAAATTACTATAGAATTATCTTCACTTTTCCTTTCTCAGAGCCAAAACAACTTTTTTTTTCCTTGGAAAAGTAGCCCTTCTAATATCTCCTGTCCTTTTTCGTTCCTTTTTTAGACTCTGTAAGAAAAGACAATATATACTGTTTTATTACTCTCCTTCCCCCAAGGTGGTGATTAAGGTGGCACAAGTGAGCTGTATTAAAGTGAAATTGATTTTCAAAAGAATTTTAGGTAATTTATTCTGAAGTTTTCACTGGAGCTGGGGTTCTCTCAATCAATGGAGGGGGGAGGAAATGTACCTGCTCTATAATCTAGGAGACTACCAGCTGTTGTAGATTGTTGGGCAGAAATTTCTCAAGTAGTCAGATTCCTCCCACATCCACACTTGCCTGCCCCAAGTGACCCCTGGACAGGAGGACTCTATTGTGGAGTGGGATCCAGGTGGTACAGGAAAGAAGGGGAGGTGAAATTCTAAGCATTTGCAGTGGTAGGGGAATGGAAGTTCTTTTTGCTACCGTCTATTACTGGATTGTATGCTTGTCTTTGGCTTTCATTATTTCTCCTTCACCGTCTTGTATATGCCATGCATCACTCTGGTTTCTTTATTTATGGTTTTCTGCTTGCCATTGGTACTTAATTATCTTACCCAGCAGGTGTCCCACATCATCCATAAACTTCTCTACAATTAAGATAGTCTGTTTTTTTTCTGAACTTTGATAGCCGTAAGAGTGTACATCATACAGTTTAGCTACTGTGACCCTGACACTATTCTCTAAGTTTTATATGTCAGTGTTGTCTCCCAGTGCAGTATGCAGCTTCTTGAGGGAAAGGAACCAAACATATCTCCTTTCGTGTCTTCCATTATCTTTAACACAGAATTAATCTATTTTATGATGTCTTTGCATAAGGTATTTCTTCTGTTTGAGGATGTCCTCACTCCACTCCGCTTCTCAAACTTCAGTTATTTCAAAATTCAGTTCAAATGCCTGTTATTCGGTGAAGCCTTCTTCCTTAGAAAGGATCAACCTTACCTTCCAATATCATCTACTGTCACACATTTGTCTTTAATTAGGTTTCATTCTTCCATCGGACTGGGAAGTTTGAATTGGGAACTTATTGTATTCCTGGTGTTTAGCATAATACCTTGAACATTCTGAGTGTACAATTAAAGTTGGGAGTGATGATGACTATATGTGGATTGATATTTCTAACATTTTACTTATAACTTCCTTGTGTTACTTCATATTCTTTTGCACTAGCTTTTTATTGTTGTTTTATTTTATGACTTATTTGATTGTATATCACCAGGGCCAATACTGGTGAGTGTATGTTAATCTCAAGTTGTTCGGCTTTCTTGTGACTCAGTTTTTAGATTTATCACTAAGGAATATTGTGCAAATATCTGGGTACTTACAGTTTATGTAAACCTCAGAAGTGCTGTGAGGAAGTGGGGAGGAAGTCTGGCTGGCCCAGTCTTTTGGTCACCTAAGACTGTCAAATGGATACCTCTTTGTAAATTATCTTTTGGTTTACCTTTCAAGCAAGCTGATTTTTAATTTTTCCAAAGTGTAAGTTCTTGATGGAATGGCTTTCAGGATTGAATGTCTAGCTGAAACCATAAAATTTGCTTTTGTTCTGACCATTTTAACTTAAACCTTAGTGCACTTGAGTGACACCACTCAATTAACTGTTTTATTACAGAGAAATAGGCTGTTTAAAAAATAATTCTGACATAAAAAAAGTAATATTAATTCAGTATCTATGGTTCATGTCCATGAAGAGTAGGAAAGAATCAATATTGTGAAAATGACTATACTACCCAAAGCAATCTACAGATTCCATACAATCCTTATCAAATTACCAATGGCTTTTTTTTTTTTTTTTTTTTCCAGAACTAGAACAAAACTGCCCATCTCAAGCCTCAGAACAGAGTGTGGTTTATTTGGGATTGACTAAAAAATTTTTTTGCCTAATTTGGGGAGATATGGATGGATCTTTTGTTCATGCAATAATAATTGACTACCTACTGCATATTGGGTCATGGGCTAAAGGTCACTGGGGATATAATGTCTGGGAAGATAGACATGGTTTTGCCCTTATAGTACATTGAAGAAGACAGGTGAGAAATTGCTGCCTAATGTATGTAGTATGTACAGAGATAAGAAGTTCAGGGTGCCATGTATCTATATAACCTTACATATTGGGAGGAATTGGGGTTTTTAGAGAAGTCTATAAACCAGTAGCATGGCTATAGGCAAACTTGTATTTGAATACTGAAAGAAGTTCAAAAGACCTAGTATAGAACTGAAAGTTGGGAAAGGTGAGAAATGAAATTAGAAAAGCCTAGTCAAGTGGGGTTTAGTATTAAGGAATTTAGAATTTTTCATGAGGCATCTGGAAGATATTTAGCTTTAGAAGTAGAAAATACAGATTAACGGAGGAAATTGAGCCATGTTATGGAGTCCTTTTGTTGCAGAAGGAAATGGTATGTCATTGGAAGTATAAAGACATTTTGAATGACATGGTATAATGTAAAGAATCAGGATTGGGTGATTTAGCTCAGAGTTCTTGTGAGAGTTAAACAAGACAGTGCATCAAAAAAGTACCAAAAGAATATCTCCTTCCATAGTTTCTTTATCATGTTAAATTTAAATTCCCAAACTCCTCTGCTTTCCCCAAATATCACTAAAACATTCTTAAACATCTATAACAATCCACTAAAGATTCTGCATAATAATTTAAAGCACCACATTACCTAGTTATTTAACATTTAGTGAACTGTTAGGGAGAGTTAAGTATTGTGTGTTTTTCTTTAATTTTATTTTTTTATACAGCAAGTTCTTATTAGCTATCAGTTTTATACATATTAGTGTATATATGTCAATCCCAACCTCCCAATTCATCCCCGCCCCTGCTTTCCCCCCTTGGTGTCCATACATTTGTTCTCTACATCTGTGTCTCTATTTCTGCCTTGCAAACTGGTTCATCTGTACTATTTTTCTAGATTCCAAATATATGCATTAATATACGATATTTGTTCTTCTCTTTCTGACTTATCTCACTCTGTATGACAGTCTCTAGGTCCATCCATGTCTATCCAGGTGACCCAGTTTTGTTCCCTTTGATGGCTGGGTAATATTCCATTATATGTATGTACCACATCTTCTTTATCCATTCGTCTGTTGGTGGGCGTTTGGGTTGCTTCCATGACCTGGCTGTTTTAAACAGTGCTGCAATGAACATTGGGGTGCATGTGTCTTTTTGAATTATGGTTTTCTCTGGGTATATGCCCAGTAGTGAGATTGCTGGGTCATGTGGTAATTCTATGTTTAGTTTTTTAAGGACCCTCCATACTGTTCTCCATAGTGGCTGTATCAGTTTGCATTCCCACCAACAGCACAAGAGGGTTCCCTTTTCTTTACACCCTCTCCAACATTTGTTGTTTGTAGATTTTCTGATGATGCCCATTCTAACTGTGAGGTGATACCTCATTGTGGTTTCTATTTGCATTGCTCTGATAATTAGTGATGTTGAGCATCTTTTCATATGCCTCTTTCGCATCTGTTTCTCTTCCTTGGAGAGACGTCTGTTTAGATCTACTGCCCATGTTTTGATTGGGTTGCTTGTTTTTTTAATATTGAGCTGCATGAGCTGTTTATATATTTTGGAGATTAATCCTTTGTCTGTTGATTCATTTGCAAATATTTTCTCCCATTCTGAGGGTTGTCTTTTCATCTTGTTTATAGTTTCCTTTGCTGTGCAAAAGCTTTTAAGTTTCATTAGGTCCCATTTGTTTATTTTTGTTTTGATTTTCATTACTTTAGGAGGTGGGTCAAAAAAGATATTGCTTTGATTTATGTCAAAGAGTATGTTTCCTGTGGTTTTGTCTAAGAGTTTTATAGTGTCTGGTCTGGTCTTACATTTAGGTCTTTAATCCATTTTGAGGTTACTTTTGTGTATGGTGTTAGGGAGTGTTCTAATTTCATTCTTTTACATGTAGCTGTCCAGTTTTCCCAGCACCACTTATTGAAGAGACTGTCTTTTCTCCATTGTATCTCCTTGCCTCCTTTGTCATAGATTAGTTGACCATAGATGCTTGGGTTTATCTCTGGGCTTTCTATCCTGTTCCGTTAATCTGTATTTCTCTTTTTGTGTCAGTACCATATTGTCTTGATTTCTGTAGCTTTGTAGTATAGTGTGAAGTCAGGGAGTCTAATTCCTTCACCTCCGTTTATTTCCCTCAAGATTGCTATGGCTATTCGGGCTTTTTTGTGTCTCCATACAAATTTTAAGATTCTTTGTTCTAGCTCTGTAAAAAAAAAAAAAAAAAAAGCCATTGGTAATTTGATAAGGATTGTATGGAATCTGTGGATTGCTTTGGGTAGTATAGTCATTTTCACAATATTGATTCTTCCAATCCAAGAACATGGTATATCTCTCCATCTGTTTGTGTCATCTTTGATTTCTTTCATCAGTGTCTTATAGTTTCCTGAAGACAGGTTTTTTTTATCTCCTTAGGTAGCTTTATTCCTAGGTATTTTATTCTTTTTGTTGCAATGGTGAAGGGGATTGTTTCCTTAATTTCTCTTTCTGATCTTTCATTGTTAGTGTATAGGAACGCAAGAGATTTCTGGGCATTAATTCTGTATCCTGCAACTTTACCAAATGCATTGATTAGCTCTAGTAGTTTCCTGGTAACATCTTTAGGATTCTCTATGTATAGTATCATGTCATCTGCAAACAGTGACAGCTTTACTTCTTCTTTTCCGGTTTGGGTTCCTTTTATTTCTTTTTCTTCTCTGATTGCTGTGGTTAAAACTTCCAAAACTATGTTGTATAATAGTGGTGAGAGTGGACAACCTTATCTTGTTCCTTATCTTAGAGGAAATGGTTTCAGTTTTTCACTGTTGAGAATGATGTTTGCTGCGGGTTTGTCATATATGGCCTTTATGATGTTGAGGTAGGTTCCCTCTATGCCCACTTTCTGGAGAGCTATTATTATTAATAGATGTTGAATTTTGTCAGAAGCTTTTTCTGCATCTTTTGAGATGATCGTATGGTTTTTATTCTTCAATTTGTTAATATGGTGTACCACATTGATTTTTTAATTGAAGAATCCTTGCATCCCTGAGATAAACCCCACTTGATCATGGTGTATGGTCCTTTTAATGTGTTGCTGGATTCTGTTTGCTAGGATTTTTTTTTTTTTCTTTTTGGTTCGCGGGCCTCTCACTGCTGTGGCCTCTCCCATTGCAGAGCACAGGCTCCGGATGCGCAGGCTCAGCGGCCATGGCTCACGGGCCCAGCCACTCTGCAGCATGTGGGATCTTCCCAGACCGGGGCATGAACCCGTGTCCCCTGCATCGGCAGGCGGACTCTCAACCACTGCACCACCAGGGAAGCCCTGTTTGCTAGGATTTTGTTAAGGACTTTTGCATCTATATTCATCAGTGATATTGGTCCGTAATTTTCCTTTTTTGTCATATCTTTGTCTGCTTTTGGTATCAGGGTGATGGTGGCATCGTAGAATGAGTCTGGGAGTGTTCATTACTCTGCAATTTTTTGGAAGAGTTTGAGAAGGATGGGTGTTAGCTCTTCTCTAAATGTTTGATAGAATTCTTCTTGAAGCCCTCTGGTCCTGGACTTTTGTTTGTTGGAAGATATTTAATCACAGCTTCAATTTCATTACTTGTGATTGGTCTGTTTATATTTTCTGTTTCTTCCTGGTTCAATCTTGGAAGTTTATACCTTTCTAAAAATTTGTCCATTTCTTCCAGGTTGTCCATTTCATTGGCATAGAGTTGCTTGCAGTAGTCTCTTAGGATGCTTTGTATTTCTGTGGTGTCCGTTGTAACTTCTTGTTTATTTCTTTTTTTTTTTTTTTTTTGTGCTAGGCGGGCCTCTCACTGTTGTGGCCTCTCCCGTGGCGGAGCACAGGCTCCGGATGCGCAGGCTCAGCGGCCATGGCTCACGGGCCCAGCCGCTCCGCGGCATGTGGGATCTTCCTGGACTGGGGCACGAACCCGTGTCCCCTGCATCGGCAGGCGGACTCTCAACCACTGCGCCACCAGGGAAGCCCCCTCCTTGTTTATTTCTAATTTTACTTATTTGAGTCCTCTCCCACTTTTTCTTGAAGAGTCTGGCTAAAGGTTTATCAATTTTGTTTCTCTTCTCAAAGAACCAGCTTGTAGTTTCATTGATCTTTGCTATTGTTTTCTTTGTTTCTACTTCATTTATTTCTGCTCTGATCTTTGTTTTCTTTCCTTCTACTAACTTTGGGTTTTGTTTGTTCTTCTTTCTCTAGTTCCTTTAGGTGTAAGGTTAGATTGTTTATTTGAGAATTTTCTTTGTTCTTGAGGTAGGATTGTATTGCTATAAACTTCCCTCTTAGAACTGCTTTTGCTGCATCCCATAGGTTTTGGATTGTCATGTTTTTGTTGTCATTGTCTCTAAGATATTTTTTGATTTACTCTTTGATTTATTCAGTGACCTGCTGGTTATTTAGTAACATATTGTTTAGCCTCCATGTGTTTGTGTTTTTAATGTTTTTTTTCCCTGTAATTGATTTCTAATCTCATAGTGTGGTGGTCAGTAAGGATGCTTGATATGATTTCAATTTTCTTAAATATACTGAGGCTTGATTTGTGACCCTAGATGTGATCTATCCTGGAGAATGTTCTGTGTGCACTGCAGAAGAAAGTGTAATGTGCTGTTTTGGGATGGAATAAATATCAATTTATTTGTTATAAATATGATAAATATTCTTATAAGTATCAATTTAATCTGGTTGGTCTGTTGTATCATTTAAAACTTGTGTTTCCTTATTAATTTTCTGTCTGGATGATCTGTCCATTGGTATAGGTGAGGTGTTAAAGTCCCCCAGTATTATTGTGTTACTGTCGATTTCCTTTTATTTTTTTTTTAATGTTTCTTTTTAAAATTTATTTGTTAATGTTTGGCTGTGTTGGGTCTTTGTTTCTGTGCGAGGGCTTTCTCTAGTTGTGGCAAGTGCGGGCCACTCTTCATCACGGTGGGCGGGACTCTCACTGTCATGGCCTCTCTTGTTGAGGAGCACAGGCTCCAGACTTGCAGGCTCAGTAGTTGTGGCTCATGGGCCCAGTTGCTCCGCGGCATGTGGGATCTTCCCAGACCAGGGCTCAAACCCGTGTCCCATGCATTGGCAGGCCGATTCTCAACCACTGTGCCACCAGGGAAGCCCCGATTTCCTCTTTTATAGCTGTTAGCAGTTGCCTTATATATTGAGGTGCTCCTATGTTGGGTGCATATATATTTATAATTGTTATATATTCTTCTTGGATTGATCTCTTGATCATTATGTAGTGTCCTTCCGTGTCTCTTGCAACATTCTTTATTTTAATGTCTATTTTATCTGATATGAGTATTAGTACTCCAGCTTTCTTTTGATTTCCATTTTCATGTAATACCTTTTTCCATCCCATCACTTTCAGTCTGTTTGTTTCTCTAGGTCTGAAGTGGGTCTCTTGTAAACAGTATATATATGGTTCTTGTTTTTGTATCCATTCATTGAGCCTGTGTCTTTTGGTTGCAGCATTTAATCCATTTACATTTAAGGTAATTATTGTTATGTATGTTCCTATTAGCATTTTCTTAATTGTTTTGGGTGTGTTTTTGTTGGTCCTTTTCTTCTCTTGTGTTTTCCACTTAGAGAAGTTCCTTTAGCATTTGTTGTAGAGCTGGTTTGGTGGTGCTGAATTCTTAGTTTTTGCTTTTCTGTAAATCTTTTGACTTCTCCATCGAATCTGAATGAGATACTTGCTGGGTAGAGTAATCTTGGTTGTAGCTTTTTCTTTTTCCCTTTCATCACTTTAAATATATCATGCCACTCTCTTCTGGCTTGTAGAGTTTCTGCTGAGAAATCAACTGTTAACCTTATGGGAGTTCCCTTGCATGTTATTTTTCCCTTATTGCCTTTAATAATTTTTCTTTGTCTTTAATTTGTGTCCATTTGATTACTGTGTGTCTCAGCATGTTTCTTCTTGGGTTTATCCTGCCTGGGAGTCTCTGTGCTTCCTGGATTTGGGTGGCTATTTCCTTTCCCATGTTAGGGAAGTTTTCCACTGTAATCTCTTCAAATATTTTCTCTGGTCCTTCCTCTCTCTTCTCCTTCTGGAACCCCTATAATGCGAATGTTGTTACGTTTGTTTTCCCAGAGATCTCTTAGGCTGTCTTCATTTCTTTTCATTCTTTTTTCTTTATTCTGTTCCATGGCACTGAATTCAACCATTCTTTTTCCAGGTCACTTATCTGTTTTTCTGCCTCAATTATTCTGGTGTTTATTCCTTTTAGTGTATTTTTCATTTCAGTTATTGTACTGTTCATCTCTGTTTGTTTGTTCTTTAATTCTTCTAGATGTTTGTTCTTTAATTCTTCTAAACCTTTGTTAAACATTTCTTGCATCTTCTCAATCTTTTCCTCCTTTCTTTCTCCAAGGTCCTGGCTCATCTTCACTATCATTATTCTGAATTCTTTTTTTGGATGGTTGCCTATCTCCACTTCATTTAACTGTTTTTCTGGGGTTTTATCTTGTTCCTTCACCTGGTACATAGTCCTCTGCCTTTTCATTTTGTCTCTTTTTCTGTGAATGTGGTTTTCATTCCACAGTCTGCAGGATTTTAGTTTCTTGCTTCTGCCAAGTGTTATGTATTAATTAATTGTTCTCACTGCAAAGAGTGTGTACTATTATGTAAATGATCAAATAAATTATATGTTAAAGAGACTGTCTAATTGGACCTAGGTTGGTAGTGACTTCAGGCACATGGCAGAAGCAGTGGATAGAGATGTTACCAGTAATTTAAATTAAAGGGCACTAGATGTGTTACTAGAGGGAGAAATGAGATAGGACTGCAACTCACTTTACATTCTCTCTTGCTTGGGTTTGAGCTCTACTTTAACTGTTTTCAAGCTATATATATATATATATATATATATATATATATATATATATATATATGCATATAGAATGAGTAGTCCTTTTTGGTAGTGAATATTGAGTAAAATATTTAGCAAAATGTACATATTGAAATAGTGAGGTTAAATAATGATATATGTACACATATATTATGGTACATGTATATGTTTTGGTAATATGTAGAAGTTGTTTCTATAAGAATATGCAAGAAGCTGGCAACCATAGTTGACTGGTGGATGATGTGGAAGAGAGACTTACTTTTGTCAGTCTATACTTTTGCAGACTTTTTGCTTTGTATTTTGAAATACCTATTGGTTCACAAGAAGTGGCAAATATAGTAGAGAATTCCCCTTACCTTTTACTCAGCTTCCCACAATGCTAATATCTTATATAACTACAGTTCTTTGTGGAGTTTGGAATTTTGTTTTGTCTGCTTATTTTACGTAGTTTAAGGCTACTTTTTAAGAAATTTTAAGATTATTAATAGTAGATACAATTATTTTGATGTTGTAGGAAGACAAGTAACTTGACCTTTGTATATAAATGCGATAAACTTTAAAAATTTCAATTATTAACATGTTTTTGATTTAGATATTTCAAATTAAATATCTGGTTACAAAAGCTTTATACCTTGGATCGTAGAATGAGAGATGACTAGCCTTATATACAGTATTTGATAATGTTTTTTTAATTTGGGGGAAATTTTAGGTTACATTGGAAACTTAAATTTAGTTGGAATGGGAAACAGGAATATTTTTTCTTAATAGAGACCTACCTAAATTTTGATATAATGATCCTTTAGAGTAATGTTATTGTCTATGGCCTTTGGTCAGCTTTATATAGACTTGTTTTATGTATTGTAATAACGAAGTCTCTTTTTTATGGAATCTTAAGATGGACATATATTAAACTGAATTCTGTTACTTTAAATAAAGGTTAATTGATGTAATCACAGTAGTAAATAGTACAGCATTAAAATTTGGGATATTCTTTTTATTTTTTATAAATATATTTATTTTTACTTATTTATTATTTTTGGCTGTCGTGGGTCTTCATAGCTGTGTGCGGCTTTCTCTAGTTGCCGCGAGCGGGGGCTACTCTCCGTTGCAGTACGTGGGCTTCTCACTGAGGTGGCTTCTCTTGTGGAGCACGGGCTCTAGAGTGTGCGGGATTCAGTAGATGCAGCACGTGGGCTCAGTAGTTGTGGCTCTTGGGCTCTAGAGTGCAGGCTCAGTAGTTGTGGATCACGGACTTCGTTGCTCCGTGGCATGTGGGATCTTCCCAGACCAGGGCTCGAACCTGTGTCCCCTGCATTGGCAGGTGGATTCTTAACCACTGCACCACCAGGGAAGCCCGGGGATATTCTTTTTAAAAGTCATTATTTCAAAACATCAGTGTTTGAGCTTAAAAATCCTTTTGCATTTTCTCTTTTAAAGGTGCATCTGAATTGTTTACTCTTTGTTCATCGATTAGCAGAAGAGGCTCGGACAAATGCTTGTGAGAATAAGTGTGGAGTCATTAAAAAGGAGCATGTACTGGCTGCAGCAAAGGTAAGATCTGAATTTCTTTTCTTGAGCACAGTTGCCTTATAACACCACCTAGTTTGTCACCTCTGCCTGGTTTAGATTCCTTATACAGTTTTGTTGACTGAGTTGATGCTTGGCTTTTCATGGGTTTTAATTACAGAGTTAGATTTTTTTATGGATTTCTGATGGAAAGATTCATGGTCATTGCTTTATTGCCATTTAGGGGAAAATGAATGTTTGACTGCTAATCTGTGTGATATGTAGTAGCCTGTATATAGCTGAGAAGGTTTATTACCTTGAAATTTATCAAAACTTTCTTCTTGATCATTTTAAGTTTACCTAATAATTTTTCTACATTGTTTTAAGATTTGAGTGACTTCTGAATCATATTGCTTATATAAGCAGAGAAGATAACTTCTTACTGATATTTCTGTATAATGTAATAGTATGATGCCTAGGGCAGAGTTTCTTTCATATATGTTCCCAAGATTATTTTCACTTGATGTTAATAGATACCCCAATACGAAAGGCTTCTGGGGTCAGATAAGTTTATATAACCTAACATACTATACCTCCTTGAATAGTCATAATGTTACGTATAGAGAGCTTGTTTCTGTAAGAATATGCAATAAATTGACACATGGTTGACTGGAGGATTATGTGTGAGAGAGACTTATTTTTGACAGTTTACCTCTTTATAGGTTTTTTTTGTTTAACATTTAATATTTTTGAAATAATTATAGACTCACAGAAGGTGCAAAAATAGTGTAGAGTTCCACTGTACCTTTTATCCAACTTCCCACAATGGTAACGTCTTTATGTAACTATAGTTATGTAAGGTTATGAGAAATATACCAGTAATTTGTTGAACTCTGTAGCATTTTGTAAATTTGGGTGTATAATATACTTAGAATTTTATAAATTCATTTGAGTACATAGTATTCTTTTGCAGTCCCTATACTAACTTCTTGTAGAACAGAGAAGTACTGGCCTAGGGTATAAACCTATTTGGTGACCTCTGTGGAAGCCTAGAAATGGGCATGCCTTGGCATTTTTTAAGGGGCTTTAAATTCTCTTACAACTGTAAACATTTCAACAAGTTTCTGTACTATTAAAGTTGATATAAGTGCTTTTTGTAGGTAAAGCAAGGCTTAAGAACTTGAAGAGTGTATGTATGTGTTAAATTTAGGGTTGGTTTGTTTTTATTAATGAATTATAAGTGTACTTACCTAAAAGTAGGTAAGTTCTTTAAAATATTTTTGGATATATTCTGGTCTCTAATATTCCTTGTCTTTTACAACTTAAGATCTCATTTTGTTTAATTTCTCTTATGGGCTTCATGTCTTAAAAATTATCTACCTAACAAGCTTTTCAGCTTGAGATGACTAGTCTTGGTCTCTGATATAATTCCAGCCTAAATACAAGAAATTTGGTGTTGCAGTGGATTTGTATTGCTTTATAGTTGTTAAATGCCTGATTCATAATAGGATTTTCGAGTTTTGGAACATTCCTTAACTCCCTGAATTACTAAATTGTCTATAAACCTCAAGTTGGGGGCCATTAATCTGGACACTTTTGGCACAACTGAAGAAATTAACATCTAGAAGTGACTATTATAAAACCAGATTTTGAGAATCTAGACATGTTTCACATTCTTTGAGAGAATTATACTATTTTAGAGAAGTCTAAATCCGTTTATAAGGCAAAAGATTCCCTAATCACATTCCAAATTGGGTTTTATAAATTCAAAGACTTGCATACTATACACATAGGACTTTTAAACTTTTTGTTGAGGAATTGTGTTTTATTTGGCATAGGTATAATATGAATCTTCATTTTCTCCCCCTCACAGGTAATTCTAAAGAAGAGCAGAGGTTAGAAGTCAAAGAACACATTTTTGAAAATTATATGATGTATTATTTTAGGTGGTAACAGATCGTGAAAGCACGTTTTATATAGCAGTTAATATTGTGTATTAAAATATTGGCTAGCTGAAGGATGTGTGTGTTTGTATGTTTTTTACTGGTATTGAAATGTCTCAAGTATACACATAGAGCTATATAAGCTTTGTTTTTGAGGAATTGTTTCATTATAAGTGGCCTTTAGTTCATTCGGCTTCTCTTTTTGTTGGTATTGCAGATGTTTTACATATCAAAAATGAAATCTTAGCGTGTGAAGTAGCTTGAAGAGATGTATTTCTTAGAATTAAGTTTATAAGTGTTTAGATTTAGCCACAGTTAACTATGGAATCAATTTACTCTCTGAAGGAAGACAATGTGCAGTCAAATCTAGGTGTATTTTAAATATTTTAACTGTTTAACGCCTTTGCATAAGCAATGCAGTCTACTTTTATTTAGGTCAATAGTGTAATAATACAATTTCTCAACTGTAAACACCAGCAGGGTGTTTTCAAAAACCTATTTCCCTCCAAAACCAAAAAAAAAAAATTACAGAGCAAATTGACTTATGTTCTTCAAGTCACACAGATTTAATAGATGGGTTTTGTTTCCCCCCAAGAAATTTTTTGGAAGTTTATCGCATATCATCTAATAGTTGTGTTTTTAACTTTTTATTTTGAAATAATTATAGATTGCAACTTGAAGTTGCAAAAATAGTACAGAGAGGTCCACATGTACTCTATATCCAGTTTTCTCCCAGTGCCTACATCTTAAATAATTACAGTACAATATCAAAACCAGGAATTTGACTTGGTACAGTGTGTGTATAATTCTGTACCATTTTAGTACATTTGGAGATCTGTGTAACCACCACTACAGTCAAGATACAGAATTATTTCATCATCACAGACTTCTCCATCATGCTGTTCTTTTCTAAATTACACCCAGCTCCCCATGTCCACTGCACACACAACACTCCCCTTCCTATTCCCACCATCCCTAAGCCGTTGCAACTACTAAACTGTTCTCCATGTGTATAATTTTGCCATTGTGATACAATCATACAGGTTATGACTTTTGGGAGTTTGCTTTTTTCACTCAGCATAACTCTCTTGGTCCTCCAAGTTGTTGCATGTAGCAATTTGTTCCTTTTTATTACTGACTCATCATATTCCATGGTATTTATGTACCACAGTTTGTACAGCTATTTACTCATTGAGGGATATTTTGATTATTTCTAGTTTTTGGCTATCACAATAAAGCTGTTGTGAACAGTTGTGTACCAGTTTTTATACAGTTTTCATTTCTCTGGGATAAATGCCCAGGAATGTGATTGCTGGGTTTAATGGTAAATATGTGTTTAGTTTTTCAAAAAGAAATGGCTAAAGTATTTTCCAGAGTGGCTGTACCATGTTGTATTCCCATTAGCAGTTTATGAGAGAGTCATTTTTTCCTCCTTCTCATGAATATTTGGTATTATTTTTCATTTTAGCTGTTCTGCTACGAATGTCTCATCATGGTAATTTACATTTCCCTAATGGCTAATGATGTTGCACATATTTTCATATGTTCATCATCCATTTTTTCTCTTTAGTAAAATGTTTCTTCATTTCTTTTGCCCATTTTCTATTTGTTTTTCTAATGTTGAATTTCGAGAGTTCTCTAGGTATAGGGCTTTGGTCAGACATGTGGTTTGCAAATATTTTCTTCTATTCTGTAGCTTGCCTTTTATCCTTTAACAGTATCTTTCGAAGGTCAATGATTTTCACTTTTGATGAGGTCCAATTTTTATTTATTTATTTATTTTCATGCTGTTGGTGTCATGTTGAAGAACTCTTCACCAAGTGCTACATCTTATAGATTTTCTCCAGTATTATTATTTTTTAAACTTACCCTTTTTTGTTGTTATTGCAGTTATTTTTTAAAACATCTTTATTGGAGTGTAATTGCTTACAATGTTGTGTTAGTTGCTGCTGTATAACAAAGTGAATCAGCTATATGTATACATATATCCCCATATCCTCTCCCTCCCACCCTCCCTATTCCACCCCTCTAGGGGGTCACAAAGCACGGAGCTGATCTCCCTGTGCTATGCGGCTCCTTCCCATTAGCTATCTGTTTTACATTTGATAATGTATATGTCGATGTCACTCTCTCACTTTGTCTTAGCTTACCGTTCCCAGTCCTCGTGTCATCAAGTCCATTCTCTATGTCTGCATCTTTATCCCTGTCCTGCCCCTAGGTTCTTCAGAACCTTTTTTTTTTTTTAGATTCCATATATATGTGTTAGCATACGGTATTTGTTTTTCTTTTTCTGACTTACTTCACTCTGTATGACAGACTCTAGATCCATCTACCTCACTACAAATAACTCAATTTCATTTCTTTTTATGGCTGAGTAATATTCCATTGTATATGTGTGCTACGTCTTCTTTATCCATTCATCTGTCAGTGGACACTTAGGTTGCTTCCGTGTCCTGGCTATTGTAATAGTGCTGCAATGAACATTGTGGTACGTGACTCTTTTTGAATTATGGTTTTCTCAGGTATATGCCCAGTAGTGGGGTTGCTGGGTCATATAGTAGTTCTATTTTTAGTTTTTTAAGGAACCTCCATACTGTTCTCCATAGTGGCTGTATCAATTTATGTTCCCACCAACAGTGCAAGAGGGTTCCTTTTTCTACACACCATCTCCAGCATTTATTCTTTGTAGATTTTTTGATGATGGCCATTCTGACCCTTGTGAGGTGATACCTCATTGTGGTTTTGATTTGCATTTCTCTAATGATTAGTGATGTTGAGCATCCTTTCATTTGTTTGTTGGCAATCTGTGTATCTTCTTTGGAGAAATGTCTATTTAGGTCCTCTGCCTATTTTTGGATGGTTTTTTTTTTTTTTTTTTTTTGATATTGAGCTGCATGAGCTGCTTGTATATTTTGGAGATTAATCCTTTGTCAATTGCTTCATTTGCAAATATTTTCTCCCATTCTGAGGGTTGTCTTTTGGTCTTATATATGGTTTCCTTTGCTGTGCAAAAGCTTTTAAGTTTCATTAGGTCCCATTTGTTTATTTTTGTCTTTATTTCCATTTCTCTAGAAGGTGGGTCAAAAAGGATCTTTCTGTGATTTATGTCATAGAGTGTTCTGCCTATATTTTCCTCTGAGATTTTTATAGTGTCTGGCCTTACATTTAGGTCTTTAATCCATTTTGAGTTTATTTTTGTGTATGGTTTTAGGGAGTGTTCTAACTTCATTCCTTTACATGTAGCTGTCCAGTTTTCCCAGCACCACTTATTGAACAGGCTGTCTTTTCTCCATTGTATATTCTTGCCTCTTGTATCAAAGATAAGGTGACCATATGTGTGTGGGTTTATCTCTGGGCTTTCTATCCTGTTCCATTGATCTATATTTCTGTTTTTGTGCCAGTTCCATACTGTCTTGATTACTGTAGCTTTGTAGTATAGCCTGATTCCTCCAGCTCCATTTTTCTTTCTTAAAATTGCTTTGGCTATTTGGGGTCTTCTGTGTTTCCATACAAATTGTGAAATTTTTTGTTCTAGTTCTGTGAAAAATGCCATTGGTAGTTTGATAGGGATTGCACTGAACCTGTAGATTTCTTTGGGTAGGTAATACAGTCATTTTTACAATGTTGATTCTTCCAATCCAAGAACATAGTATATCTGTCCATCTGTTTGTATCATCTTTAATTTCTTTCATCAGTGTGTTATAGTTTTCTGCATACAGGTATTTTGTCTCCTTAGGTAGGTTTATTCCTAGGTATTTTATTCTTTTTGTTGCAGTGGTAAATGGGAATGTTTCCTTAATTTCTCTTTCCGATTTTTCAATATTAGTGTATAGGAAAGCAAGAGATTCCTGTGCATTAATTTTGTATCCTGCTACACTACCAAATTCATTGATTAGTTCTGGTAGTTTTCTGGTAGCATCTTTAGGTTTCTCTATGTATAGTATCATGTCATCTGCAAGCAGTGACAGTTTTACTTCTTCTTTTCCAATTTCAATTCCTTTTATTTCTTTTACATCTCTGATTGCTGTGGCTAAATCTTCCAAAACTATGTTGAATAATAGTGGAGGAAGTGGGCAGCCTTGTTTTGTTCCTGATATTAGTGGAAATGGTTTGAATTTTTCACCATTGAGAATGAGGTTGGCTGTGGGTTTGTCATATATGGCCTTTATTATGTTGAGGTTACTTCTGTCTGTGCCCACTTTCTGGAGAGTTTTTATTATAAGTGGGTTTTGAATTTTGTCAGAAGCTTTTTCTGCATCTGTTGAGATGATCATATGGTTTTTATTCTTCACTTTGTTAATATGGTGTATCACATTGATTGATTTGCATATATTGAAGAATCCTTGCATTCCTCAATAAAGTGGGATAGTACCACTTGATCATGGTGTATCATCCTTTTAATGTGCTATTGGATTCTGTTTGCTAGTATTTTGTTGAGGATTTTTGCATCTATATTCATCCGTGATATTGGACTGTAGGGTTTTTTTTTTTTTTTTTTTTTTTTTTGGTGACATCTTTTGTCTGGTTTTGGTATCAGGGTGATGGTGGCCTCGTAGAGTGAGTTTGGGAGTGTTCCTCCCTCTGCTATCTTTTGGAAGAGTTTGAAAAGGTTAGGTGTTAGCTTTTCTTTAGATGTTTGATAGAATTTGCCTGTGAAGCCATCTGGTCCTGGGTTTTTGTTTGTTGGTAGGTTTTTAATCACAGTTTCAATTTCAGTGCTTGTGATGGGTCTGTTTATTTTTTCTGTTTATTACTGGTTCAATCTTGGAAGGTTATAAGTTTCTAAGAATTTGTCCATTTCTTCCAGGTTGTCCATTTTATTGGCATAGAGTTGTAGTAATGTCTCACGATGCTTTGTATTTCTCCAGTATCAGTTGTTACTTCTCGTTTTTCATTTCTAGTTCTGTTGATTTGAGTCTTCTCCCTTTTTTTTCTTGATGAGTCTGGCTAGTAGTTTATCAATTTTGTTTATCTTGTCAAAGAACTAGGTTTTCGTTTTATTGATCTTTGCTATTGTTTCCTTCGTTTCTTTTTCATTTATTTCTGATCTGGTATTTATGATTTCTTTCCTTCTGCTAACTTTTGGGGTTTTTTTTTGTTCTTCTTTCTTTAATTGCTTTAAGTGTAAGTTTAGGTTGTTTATCTGAAATTTTTCTTGTTTCTTGAGGTAGCATTGTATTGCTATAAACTTCCCTCTTTGAACTGCTTTTGCTGCATTCATAGTTTTTGGGTCATCATGTTTTCATTGTCATTTGTTTCTAGGTATTTTTTGGTTTCCTCTTTGATTTCTTCAGTGATCTCTTGGTTATTTCATAGCATATTGTTTAGCCTCCATGTGTTTGTATTTTTTACATTTTTTCCTGTAATTGATACCTAGTCTCATAGTGTTGTGGTTGGAAAAGATACTTGATACAATTTCAGTTTTCTTACATTTACCAAGGCTTGATTTGTGACCAAGATATGATCTGTCTTGGAGAATGTTCTATGAGCACTTGAGAAGAAAGTATATTCTGTTGTTTTTGGATCAAATGTTCTATAAATATCAATTAAGTCCATCTTGTTTAATGTATCATTTCAAGCTTGTGTTTCTTCGTTTATTTTCATTTTGGATGATATGTCCATTGGTGAAAGTGGGGTGTTAAAATCAACTACTATTAATGTGTTACTGTCGATTTCCCTTTTTATGTCTATTAGCATTTGCCTTATGTATTTAGGTACACCTATGTTGGGTGCCTAAATATTTACAATTGTTATATCTTCTTCTTGATTTGGTCCCTTGATCATTGTGTAGTGTCCTTCTTTGTCTCTTGTAGCATTCTTTATTTCAAAGTCTGTGTTGTTTTATTTGAGAATTGCTACTCCAGCTTTCTTTTGATTTCCATTTGCATGGAATGTCTTTTTCCATCCCCTCCCTTTCAGTCTGTATGTGTCCCTAGGTCTCAAGTGGGTCTGTTGTAGGCAGCATACATACGGGTCTTGTTTTGTATCCATTCAGCCAGTCTGTGTCTTTTGGTTGGAGCTTTTAATCCATTTACATTTAAGGTAATTATCAATATTTATGTTCCTATTACCATTTTCTTAATTGTTTCGGGTTTGTTATTGTAGGTCTTTTTCTTCTCTTGTTTCCTACCTGGAAAAGTTCCTTTAGCATTTGTTTTAAAGCTGGTTTGGTGGTGCTGAATTCTCTTTGCTTTTGCTTGTCTGTATCTCCATCGAATCTGAATGAAATACTTGCTGGGCAGAGTAATCTTGGTTGTACGTTTTTCCCTTTCATCAGTTTAAATTAATGTCCTGCCACTCCCTTATGGCTTGTAGAGTTTCTCCTGAAAAATCAGCTGTAAACCTTATGGGGATTTCCTTGTATGTTATTTGTGGTTTTTCTCTTGCTGCTTTTAATATTTTTTCTTTGTGTTTAATTTTTGATAGTTTAATTAATATGTGTCTTTGTGTTTCTTCTTGGATTTATTCTGTATGGGACTCTCTGAGCTTCCTGGACTTGACTGACTCTGTTCTTTCCCATATTAGGGTAGTTCTCAACTATAATCTCTTCATATATTTTCCCAGTCCCTTTCTTTTTCTCTTCTTCTTCTGTGACCCCTATAATTCAAATGTTGGTGTGTTTAGTGTTGTTCCAGTGGTCTCTGAGACAGTCTTCATTTCTTTTCATTCTTTTTTCTTTCTTCTCCTCTGTGGTATTTTCATTATTTTATCTTTTAGGTCATTTATCTGTTCTTTTGCCTCAGTTATTCTGCTATTGATCCCTTCTAGAGAATGTTTAATTTCATGTGTTGTTCATCATTGTTTGTTTGCTCTTCAGTTCTTCTAGGTCCTTGTTAAATGTTTCTTGTATTTTCTCCATTCTATTTCCAAGATTTTGGATCATCTTTACTACCATTACTCTGAATTCTTTTTCAGGTAGACTACCTATTTCCTTTACCTTTGTTTGGTCTGATGGGTTTTTACCTTGGTCCTTCATCTGCGTATTTCTCTGTCTTCTCATTTCACTTAACTTACTGTGTTTGGGTTCTCCTTTTCGCAGGCTGCAGGTTCATAGTTCCCGTTGTTTTTGGTTTCTGCCTCCAGTGGCTAAGGTTGGTTCATGGGTTGTGTAGGTTTCCTGGTGGAGGGGACTGGTGCCTGTGTTCTGGTGGATGAAGCTGGATCTTGTCTTTCTGGTGGGTATGACCATGTCCAGTGGTGTGTTTTGGGGTGTCTGTGAACTTAGTATGATTTTTGACAGCCTCTCTGCTAATAGGTGGGGTTGTGTTCTTGTCTTGCTAGTTTGGCATGGGACGTCCAGCACTGTAGCTTGCTGGTTGTTGCGTAGAGCTGGGTCTTAGTGTTGAGACGAGATCTCTGGGAGAGGTCTCGCCAACTGATACTACATAGGGCTGGGAGGTTTCTGGTGGTCCAGTGTCCTGAACTTGGCTTTCCCACCTCAGAGGCTCCGGCTTGACATCTGGCCGGAGCACCAAGACCCTGTCAGCCACATGGCTGCTGGTCTTGGAGAGTCTCCTGGAGAGACTGGGGGTGGCTGTGGCTTACTCTGGGAAAACAAACACTGGCCTAGTGGCAGCCACAGTCAAAAGCTCCTTCTACCCTCCTGTATTATATTTTTACAAGTTTCATAGTTTGTCTTACATTTAAATACCTCATTATTCAACTGTTCCAACAGCATGTTGAAAAGAGTATCTTTCCTCTTTTGAGTTTTTTCTGTACTTTTTTTTACATATATGTCAGTCATAGTTGTGTGGGTTATTCCTAGGTTCTTTGTTACCCTGATTTGTTTTAGTCACTCCACCAATAACACATAGTCTTTATTACTGTGGGTATACAGTCAGTCCTGAAATTCGGTAGAATAATTCCTCTCACTTAATTCTTTTTCAGAATCCTTTTGGCTCTTCTAGTTTCTTTGCCTTTTGTGTATATTTTAGAATAATCTTGTTTGTATTTACCAAAGAACCTTGCTGGAATTTTGATAGGAGTTGCATTAAGCCTGTATATCAGTTTGGGGAGAATTGGCATCTTTATGCTATGCTGAGTCTTTCAATCAATGAATAAAATGAAAAAATGAAAAAGGACGTTCACTATGTCATTATTTTAGGGTAGGTCTGCTGGTGACAGATTTTTGGTTTCTTCCTCTGAGAATGTCTTGATTTCTCTTCATTCTGAAGCATATTTTCACTGGATAAAGAATTCTGTGTTATAACTTCTTTTAGCACTTAAAAAATGTATCACTTCCTTCTAGCTTTCATGCTTTTTGATGAAAAATCTGTTGTAATTTAAAATGTTTTTCTTGTGTAGTTAATGCATTGTTTCTCTGGCTACTTTCAAGAATTTTTTTTTTTTTTTTTTTTTTCTGTCTTTAGCAGTTAGAAGCTTGGCTACGATGTGTTTTGGCATAGATCTTCTTTGGGTATATCCTATTTGGAGGTGACTCTGTGAATCTTTGTGTTTGTTTTTTGCCAAATTTGGGGAATTCTCAGGCTTTGCTTTTTTTGGAATACCTTTAGCCCATCATCCTTTTCCTCTCCTCTGGGTCTCTGATGACACAAATGTAAGATTTTTTTTTTTTTTTTTAACCACAAAGTCCTAGAGCCTGGGTTTTTATGTTTTGGTCTATTTTCTGTTGTTCTGATTGGATAATTTGTATGTTGTTCTATTTTCTAATTCACTGATTATTTCTTCTGTCTTCCATATTATACCTTTGATTTATTGAGGGTTTTTTTCAGTTATTGTAATTTTTAGTTCTCAAAGTTCCATTTGTTATATCTTTTATATCTTCGCTCACTGTGCTATCACAGATTTTCTTACACCATTCTGGTGGATGAAACCACTGTCTTGTTACTGCTGTTGGGAGTAGAAGTCCAGGTTCTCCACTGAGCCTCTGACAGCCAGCATTGAGGGTGGAGGGGGCTCTCTCTCCTTGTTGCTGCTGGGCAGAAGTGGGAGTTCAAGCTCTCCACTAGGCCTTTGCTGATACCATCCTGGTTGGGTCACTTGGTTACTGCTACATACCTGTATTCCACTGATGTTGTCGGGGGGTGGCCATGTTACCCCTGAGCAATGGTGAAAAGTCCCCACTCTGCTAGTTTCTGATACCACCCAATGGGGAGGGGAATGGACAACTCCTTGTTTTACCACATCATGAGAGTAGAATATCGGACTTTATGTTGTCTTTGCTGAAAATGTGAGGGTGAAAATGCTGCCTCTCTGGTAGGTCTCTGATACTTCCGAACAAGGGAAGGTTGGGGTGCCTTGATACTGCTGGGTGTGGATGAAATTCTGGGCTCAGATTGAAATTCCTAGTTTCCCATTTGGCTGCTCTTATACCACCCTGGTAGGGGGGTTGAGAGTGCATCATTATGGCCTGGCAAGAGTAGAAATCTAAGCTGGCTTCTTGACCATTGCTGATGGGAGTGCAGAGTAGGGGCTGCAGTTTTTATCTGGTGTTTGGTTGGAATAAAGTGGTTATTGTCTGAAAATGTTTTGTCTTGTTAGGATGCCCCTTGTTCTTTGGTTAGAGTAGATTTGGGGGGGTGCTTTTGTTTTCCCCCTCTTGTCTGTGGCCATTGGCGTTTCTAAGTTGCCAGCTTTTCTAGTATCCAATCTGATATAGGAAAAAAAACAAAAAGAAAACCCATGGAGTTTAGCACTCACTGTATTTTTCCTTTGGTCCTAAGTTTGTAGTTAGTCCTCTGTCTTGACTTATATTACATATATATATATATATATAAAATATGTTTACTCTATCTTCTTGAAAATAGGAGTCCTGATAGTTATTTAAGTAAAGACTTCAATGAAGTTACCAATAGCTAAGTAAAACATTTTATTCTTAATAAATATTAGGAATGGAAAAAGATTCATCTGCTTGAAAATTGTCACATAAAATGATCTAATTAACCCCAGTGCCAGTTTGGAATTTGTCAGAATTTTATAGTATACTTTTGGCCCTGATGAATGCCAGAATACCCCAAAGTACTGCTTTTGTGGTTGTAGATAGGCTTGAGAATGCTAATTAATGATTCACAAATCCATTCAGATTTATTTTGGATATAATCCCACCTAGAATTTTCATATTAGAATAGATAATTTTTAATATCGTTAATATTTAAATCATTGCTTGCTAGGTAAATCAGAATTTTGTCCTGCTTAACTTGTAATTCGTGTTCTGGTTTCCTCAGAGTTTTGAAGTATTCTGAAAAGTGCCCAACATGGAGTTCACTCTTGATTTTATTTAATGATGATATGTTGAATAAAATCATTTTTTTTGGAATTACATAATTATAATTGTTTAGCACAATTTGGAAATTTTATAAAATGAGAGTTCTAGGATATCCTATTATAAGGAGATAGAGATTCTTGAAATGTACTTACAAAATAATTTCCCTTTGAGATTAACTGAAACTTTTTTCTTTTGAAAATTGGGTCCTCCAACTGTTAAGCAACTTTGGCTTGCTCCTTTTGATAGTCTTTATGTTGGAAAACACCTCAACCCTTCCCAGCATTATTTATTTCCCTCTGTTGTACTGTCTGGTGTGCATTGGCAGATGTGGAAACCTACCACCGGCTTGAAGTAGGAATTTATCTTATACATTTTTTAAAAAATGTGCCTAGCATCCAGTACATAGTTGACTAGCACTTCTCTTCCTCTGTTGTCCAGCACATGGCTTGGAACACATAAGTTCTTTGAAGGAACGTATCACATTTTATAATATAAATTAGTGGGAAATTGTATTTGTCCTCCTATCCATTTGGGGGGGAACATATCTCTTTCAGGTACAATTATAATTCTTTGAATGCCTCCCACTTCACATGTTTAAGTTCTTTAAAACCCAACTTACCACCTCCTTAGTAAGCCTTCTCAAATCTATCCATTGAATTCCTATAGCGCTCCTTTATTTAAGGCACGCATCTTTTTTTTTTTTTTTTTTTGCGGTACCCGGGCCTCTCACTGTTGTGGCCTCTCCCATTGCGGAGCATAGGCTCCAGACGCACAGGCTCAGTGGCCATGGCTCACGGGCCTAGCTGCTCCACAGCACGTGGAATCTTCCCGGACCAGGGCATGAACCCGTGTCCCTTGCATCAGCAGGCGACTCTCAACCACTGCGCCACCAGGGAAGCCCCATGCATCATTTTTGTTGTACTAGTAAACTAGTGTGCACAGGACATACAGAAACAAAGCTGTAGGCAGGATAAGGTGAACCTTAACTCTGGTTATTTTATTAATAAAATAATCTGAACTCAACCTCTCCCTCAAATCCTTTATTTCCCGTTGCAGTGCATGATGTTGCCATTCTTGCAGTTATCTAAACTAAAAACCTCAGATTTATCCTTGACTCATTCTCCTTCAAAGTCATCTGTCTCCTTCCCTTATTCAACCAAATAGGTCACCAAGATCTGACTTTGAATCTTAAGTCTGTTCCTACCTCTTTCCATCCCCACCACTTCATTTCAGTCTCTTCATTCAATATCTAATACAGGAAATATGTACCTAACACCTGCATTATTACAGCATCCTATGTGGTATCCTTGACTCTAGTTTCCTACCTACCTTCATCCAGTCTCTAGTCCATCTCCACAGTATTGGAATTGTCTTTCAATAAAATGTAAACCCAATCATGTCATGTTTCTATTGAAAATCTTTCAGTGGTTTATCATCTTAGGTTAAAATGAAACTTCTGAGTCTGATATATAACACTATTTGTGATCTGGTACAGACTTAAGAGATAATGTGTATATAGGCAGGGGTTATTTTCTGTCAAGATTTCTTTGGAGATAAGTGGGTTAGTGAGCAGAGAACCAGTTATTATGCCAGGGAACTCCAAAAATTCAGAACAGGGAGAACTTTATCACGAACTATCCACACCCATCCTAGTAGCCTCTCTGTAATTTATGTAATTTCATTAGAGAAGAATTCCCCCACCCCTCGCCTACCCTGGGATAAATTTTCTGAGAAAAAACTGTCCCACATTTCGATCTTCAATTAATCATTTTGTTATTGCCCCGTCTCACTCATCCTCCTATATGGCAATGTGGACTCAGGAGAGGCCCCAGAGTTCTACTTGGGTAGGTCAGCTGCCTCTGCTGTAGCATCTTCTACTCCTCTTGTTGCTTGTAGCTTCTTTCTTGACTCTGCCTCAGCACTCATTATGTCCTTTTTGCGTCTAGAAGTTTCTTGAACTCTCTTGAAGTCTACATCTTAGCTCTTCAATTTTGGTTTATATCTTTTTATACTTTATTATTTTAATGGAGTCTAAGGAGGGAAAGAATATATGTGTGTGGTACATCTTGGACAGAAAACCTCGTGGATTCTTAGTTTGACATAAAAGTTAATAATTCTTTTTTTAAAGCATTGTTGTGCCAAGATTTCAGTGTCTTACTTGTGATATAAATACACATTTTTGATATGAAATTATTTAATGTAAAGATAATTATAGATAAATATTAGGATTTTTTATGAGTGTAAATTTGAAAAAAAATGCAACTAGAATCTGTAATACTCAAGTGTTCTGTAAACATATGTAATATCAATCTTATTTTTCATTTGACTTTATTTCAAAATATAAGCTGAACTAGGGGATTTTGTTTCTAGGACGATTAGAACTAATGTATTTAGAGTTAGTATCCTCCTTATTTTACTATTGTTCTGATTGAAGTATAGCTGATTTATAATATATTAGTTTCAGGTGTACAACATAGTAATTCAACATTTTTATAGATTATATTCTATATCTTTATAGATTATTCTCCATATATATAACATTATAAAATAATGGCTGTATTCCTTGAGCTGTGTAATATATCCTTGTAGTTTATTTAATACATAGTAGTTTGCACCACTCTATTCCTAAACTGCTTTTAGGCCTTGGTTGCTGAACATGAGGGTAGGCATGGGACCTAAGGATGAGTGTTTAGTTTCTCCATTTCTTTGATATTTAAATCTTCACATTCAGTACAGGAGGAGACTGGATTTGTTTCATGACAGCATGCTCCCTAATCAGTGGTTTTCAAACTTAATCAAGCTTCAGAATCACCTAGAGGACTTGCAAAGTATAGACTGTTGGGTCCAGTACCCTTCAGTTTCTGATTTAATAGATCTGGGGTGGAGCTGAGAATCTGTATTTCTAACAAGTTCCCAGCTGATGTTAATGCTGCTCATCCAGGGACCACACTTTTGAGAACTGCTCTAGATCAAAATTTTTATAAATAAAGCTTTTTTGGAATATAGGCACACATGTGTCTATTATCTATGACTGCTTTCATGCTACAAATCATGACAGAGTTGAGTAGTTGCAATAAATACTGCATGTCCCGCAAGCCTAAAATATTTACTGTTTGGCCCTTTACAGAAAGTTTGCTACGCCTGTTTTAGATAATTCTCCTAATTTGACTATATTGTGTAAATTCAAGTTGCCAAAATTTCAGATAAAAGAAGAGGAATTGCTACTCCAGAGGCTGCTTTCCTTGCTAGTTGTGCTTCCATGCTTGCCCAAATATGTATAAGTTTGTATCTACCCAGCTCATTCTTTTAACAAACACATGGCAGTAGGCTGGCCACGGGGTATTTAAACAAAATATAATAAGAAATGGTTACTAGAGTTGACATCAAATAGATAAATGAATTGCCCTTCTCTATGGATAGATATTCATTAGTTTGTCATTAAAATTATTCATCTTATATGAGGCATATAGTCAAATCTTGTTATCCAATGAATATTTCTAAATATTACCAATAAAACGTAATGGACCCATTGACATGCTGCAGTTTCCTCCTTATTTATATCAGCTACATTGAAGTAGAGTACTTTCCTGATTCCATGTGGTGAGGGATACAATTTTGAGATACTCTTATTATCACATGTAAAATCTATTTGCCTTGTTTTCTTGAGATATTGTCACCTCTGACTATGTGCAATTTCCTTTTCTGAGTCTCAGAGTTCCCTGTGTCTGACTAGCTATGGGTTTTCTTTGGTTAGTATTTGTATGATAAATATTTTCCATCATGATACTTTGAAACATTCTATATTCTTTAAAGTGTATCTCTCATAATTGGCATATACTTGGGTTTTGTTCTTTTTATCCAATATGATAATATTAGTAATTGGGGTATATAGTCCAGTTACATTTAATTGTGAATACATTTGGGCTTATATTTACCATTTTACTATTAGTTTTCTGTGACCCAGCTGCTTTCAGTGCCTTTTTCTTTTTTGTCTTCTTTTGAATTAACTTTTATGATTCATTTTACCTTCAGTTACCTTAGTTGTATATTCTTATATGAGGGATTATAATATGCATCATTGACTTGTTATATATCCTTTGTTAATCAGCTATTTGTGCACTCTTTTACTACAGGCTATAACTTGAACCTTTGACTATCTGTAGAACCTTAGAACACTTTAACTCCATTTATCTACTTCTGCCTTTTAATTTTACATATGTTAAACCACATAGGACATTAGAATCATTAGCATTACTTGATACTACCAGTATCCAGTAAGTATTTATATCTACCTTCATATTTACCATTTTCTTTGCTTATCATTTCTTCAATTTCATTTTTTTCAACCACCTGAAGAACTTCCTTTAATATTTTCTTTAGTGTATGTTTCTTGATAATAAGTTCTCTGTTTGAAAAAATATTTTACCTTTAAATTTGATATTTTCATTAGGTATAGAATTCTAGGTTGGCTTATTATAACACAAATATCAATATTATCCCATATCTTCAGGCATCCATATTTTTTGAGAAGTTTGCAAGTCTTAAAGCAATATATCTTTTTTCTGTTAGTAAAGATTTTTCTTTCTGGTTTTCAGTAATCTTACTATGACTAATTTACCTAGGTTTTGTTTTGTTCATTTTATTCTGCTTAAGGTTCTTGAACTTTCTGAAACTGTGGGATAATGTATTTCATCAGTTTTGGAAGATTCTTGGCTGTTTTCAAATATTAGTTCTGCCCCATTTTCTCCTCTTCTGGGAATCCAATTATGTATTATTATTAGACTTTTGACTATTCCTCGTATCTCTTACACTCTTCTATTTTTACATTACACTTTTTCTCCTTCAGTTTGACTATTTCTGTTCCATTGTCTTTGAATTCACTAATTTTGTCTGCTGTTTGATCTGCTCTCAGACCCATCTAAGGTGTGCTAAATTTCAGATTTTTCCCCTTTGCATGCTTTATCTGATGACATTCTTAATATTTTTAAAATCTATTTTGCTTATCCTTTATTCTGATATGGTAATTATATTTAAGGTGGTGTCAGTTAATGCCAACATTGGATTATCTTCTTTGTTGCTTGTTTTTTCACTTGGTTTTTGTTCATGAGGTCCTGTCTCATGACATGCCTAATAAATTTTGCTCAATTGGATATTTTGTTAAAAAAAAAAAAATTCTCCTTGGGGTCATTCTTTCCTCCACTATGCCAACAGTGATGGCGGATCACCTTAATCTTATCAGTGGCTATGTTGATTCAATGTTAAGTTCTAAAGAAACTTAGTTCACCTCTTGATTACCCTTGGCCCTCCAGGTCTTTTAACTGGGAGCTTGATGTTTGTGTGTGTGTGTGTGTGTGTGTGTGTGTGTGTGTGTGTGTGTGTGTTCCCTCTCCTGGCATGTACTGAATGCTAATCTTTGACACATGAGAATGCCAAAAACTCTGCTTTTCTTTTTAGAGTCTTTTCCACATAGGACAAGAATTCTGTAAATGTCCTGAAGGGAAAACTACTCTTGTAATTGAAACTCCTAGATTGCTGTCAAAAGCTCTGCTACAGCAGTCTGGAGTCTCAACTTCCTTCCTTTGCTTAGAATTGGTAAATGCCTCCAAGGTAAATTCAGCTGCAAATCTTAGCTCACCTTTTGTAAGGTTTTCAAGTTTGGAGTTGTAGTATCTCCCTTTTTTGTTACCTTAGCAGATCTCATCTGTCTTCACATAAATCGTTTCTTTATATTATCTAGTTTTGTTTTGCTCTCAGAGGGAACAATGTTTGGCCATAAATGTATTCTAACGAGGGTGACCACCTGTTCCAGTTTGTCCAACTGTTCCACTTTAACACTGATGATCCTGCATCCCAGGCAACTTCTTTCCCAGGCAAACTGGGACAGTTGGTTACCTGATTTCAAGCCATCCAGAAACAGAAGTTAGTAAATCTAATTTAGCATGAAACTAATATGTAGAAAGGTGTTTTTAATAAAACTCAAGTGAAAAAGACTAATTTTCACACTGACATTGTATGTTAAATTATTAAATTGTTTTAGCCAATATTTTCATGAATAAGATAGTGTTCCAGGAAATGCAAATAATTACCATTTATAAATTATACCTACAAAAGATTTTTTAAAACCAGCTAATCATTATCTTAATTGTTCCTAAGCAAAAAGTTGGTAATATCATTGGTTTTTGAAATAGTTTTCTTTTTCTCTCTAGAGTTGGAGTTGTTTTATAGAACTAATTTTATTTTCTCCCCTTTTAATTAATTTATTTATTTTTACTCCAAAATCTTTGTCTATTGATCAGAAATGTCTGTGTGCAAATAAAAGTTCAATCTGGCCGGTATATCCTGTGTTAAGGCAATCTTAAATCTACGAACCACACGTGATTATAATACTCCTGAGCTCTCTAATATCTTTAATTATGTTTGTATAAGAGGCCAAAAGAGAGAAGCTGTTCTATTGATAACTTTTGTTAAATCTGTTGCATTCAGTTTTTCTATGTTCTTCTGTCTTCACCTCTGATTTTTCCCCTATGGTTTTCTTTAGAAATTGTACTGAAAACAAGCTTTCTGGAGTTAAGATTCATTACTAGATATCACTGTTCTTATCTAAAGGCAAATATAATAAGGAGAGAAAAACTGCTGGGAGATGTTGTTTCAAGGATATATCTTGGTCAAGTTGGGACAGTTTTGTCTTGTATAGTCAAATTTTATTTTAAAAAACAAAGCATATAAATATATTTTAAAAGAAAAATGGCCTATATCTATTAAGTCTCATCTTGAAGATTCTTTGTTGGACTCACAGCTGGCCATCTGTAATGGAATAACCAGAGACTGTCCCAGGTACCGTATTTGGCCAGAGAAGTTTTGTTTGACCCATGTAGTTTTTAAGCATTGAATTAGTTTATTACATTTTAATAATTAAATTCCACATACAAATTTAATTTCTGGCTTCTTTTGAAAAATGGCACAATATGACAATAAAACAGCCACAGTCAGTTGGACCTAAATAACTTCTTTCAGATGAAGACATTCTTTGGTTCACTCCAACTTAGTCAGGCCTGTCTTACTTATGTTAACTGCTGCATTTCTGTAGTTATTTGAGTTCACAGTCCATTTGAACACTTAAAAATTCTTTTGACATTTCTGGCCAATTTTAATGCATGCTGTAGCTATGACTCACTTATGTTCTCTTTTTCCGCATGGTATTTTCCAAAATTTTCTCAAGTTTCTGGTAGCACTTAGCTTTGTATCATTGGTTACAAAGCTTGCTCAATTACAAGTTCAATAGTAGCAGCCAGGTTCTTAAAGAATCTGGCCTTGGGCAATAGAAGTAGGGCAAAGTACTTGAGCCCATTCAAGCATATCTCCCGTCAACCTCACCTCTCCCATCCAAAAGGAACTCAAATATCTTAAGATTTCCTGTATCCTTGTAAGTTGGATCAAAACTCATGTCCAATTTGTAACTCCAAGGGAGTTTCTTAGACTTCTTTCATACGGTGCACAGATAATAGTGCTATATAGGATTTGCTTTTCTGTATATTCAGCACCAAAAAGGACCTTCTCAGATTGTACTTACCTCAGTAATGTCTCTTTTTCCTTTATAATGCTGTACCAGGAACCATAATAGTGCACAGTATTTGTCTTACATTCAGTCCATTGCATCCTGAGTCTACGAGTTTGACAGTCATGGTGAAATGCACTCTGGACTTAGTTCTAGGCTGCCTCCTAGAGGCATCTGGTACTAAATCTGAGGTCTAGAATTCTGCATCGTAGCCCTGCAGAGTGTACTACCGTGTCTGCATCAATTAAGCACTCATATATATACTTGTTGAATGGATGAATGATAGACATCATCACTTCACACCTTAAAATCCAGCCTCTTTTGGTCTCATCTTTGCTGTGTCACATTTAATGGAATAGAAACCTGTCTTAAAAGTTTACCTAAAGGTGACTTGTCTTAAAAGTTTACCTAAAGGTGACTTTAGGCGTTCTTAAAGGCACAGTATTCAGTTTTCTGTAGCATTTTACCCAGAAAGTTTCTAAAGTTTTTCTTCAGATTTCACTTTTTCTATTTATGAATTTGAAAATTTCTGCTTCTTTCACTCTCACACCATTTTTTCCTCAGTGTTTAATAGCTCTTCCTCTTCCCCTCCTGCACTGAGCTTCCAGGCCTCCCAATTCCGGTGACCACATGACACTTTATGTCTGGTGCTATCCCCACCCACTATCCATTCTGAATGTAACTTTCCTATCAAGGTTGCTTTGCTCATGAGAATCAGCTCTCGTGAATGGGTGAATAAAATTTTACACGTTATTATTACATGTCAAAGAAAACTTGGATCAAGGAAATATAGTGTCCTTCTTATCTCGTTCCCTTCCAAATCTCTTTCACCCACTTGACCAGGATTGAGAGGCATGAAGGAGAATTACTGAAATACTGTGAGATGTATAAAGTAAATTTAGTATCCAGGCAATTGTGACTGAGTTAAAGCAGCTCAGAAGACACTCTGTTGGCATGATGGTTGAGGTATTTTGTTTTCACTAGAAGGGTGGAAGATAGATATTTACAATTATGTGCTTAAACGTAAATCAGGAAACTAAGATTCAGAGAGAAGTAATTTGGTGCTCATAATCACTCTCAAAATTGCCTGTGCTGGACAATTTTCAAACAGACAAAAAGGCTGAAGTAAAAGATCCTGGTGAGTCTTGAGAGCTGAGTGATGTGAAATGACTAGAATTTCTTAATTTTTAGGTAGAAGCACAGATTATTGGGGTGATAGTATTACAATGATCTTAGATCACCTAGCCAAATCTTTAAATATTGTAAACTTGGGGTTCAGGGATAATTAAAATGGAATTGTGACTTAATTGTACATTTTCAGAGATATATGTGAGTTAGGATCAAACCACAACTAGGATAGCACATAGTAAAGAAACATAATGTTATCTTTGTGCGTTTATGATGAAAAGAGGCTATTCAAAGCTACTGTTTAGGGATTTCAGTAATTGGTTAAGCAAGGAAAACATATCTCTTTTTCTTCTCCCTAACTCTTATCCACAAAGCATTAAATGAAAATGAGCATTTTTATGTTTTTTGGCCATATGTGTTTCTTTTCCCTGTATTTTGTGGGTGGTGAAATACCTTAATTTTGAAGTCCAGATTTCTGATTAAGCAATTTTTTCTTAGTGGGCTTTTAAATCAAATTTTATATCTGAGTTTTGAGAGTTAAGGCTGCCAAGATTTAAATGAGGAGCAAAAACGCTCATTTTGATCCCTACTGACATTAAATTTTAAGACTTTGCAGTTGTAAAGTATAAATACTAAAAATAATTCAAATGTGAAAATGAAGTTGCTATTTTAAGAAATATTTTCTATGCAGAGAAAAACAATGCAATCTGATGTATGTATAGTATAGTTACATTTGATTTGTATTATAAGTTCAAGTTAGAGCCTTAAAGATAATTTTTTCTCTTATAAAATTTTACTCTATAGTTATTTTTAAGAAATTACCTTAGTCTTTATATTATGAAGCCCAAAATATAAAAAGAATACATATCTTTCATTAGTTTCCTTACATAGTTTGGTTAATATCAATAAAATAATGGTAATTTTCAAAACTATATAAAATTTTTAATTATTTTAGAAAACTTAACTGAGGTTTTAGTTGTAAGTTAAACTGTTAAATTTTCTATTTTTACAATTGTCATATAGTACTTAAATATACCATACTTATTCTTAGCTACAAATCCCAGTATACAGCACTTGAGGAGTGGGAGGGGGTGTATTGGTGAGACAGATTGGTACGTTGATTAAATGCTCCTAACTCTGAAATTCGTGCATAGAGCACCCTGTACTGTGAAAACAGCTGTTCTTAGATTTTTATTGTAACTGGACCATTCAGGTTGCCCAGAGGGAAAGAACATTCCTATTCTAATAAAATGAACTCATTTATTTTCTGTGATCTTTGTATATTATTGGTCAATTCAGATTTTAAGTGGATTAAATTAGGTATTAATGAACCATACTTGCATGGTATCTTTGAGATCTTATAACACCTTTGAGTGTCGCCTTGTGAATAGTTTCTGAATTTGTTAATGTATACCATACACTCAAATAATCATGTTGGACATGTTCATTTATTTAGTACTTGCTGAGCACTCAGAGTGAAAGAGAGACAGTATCCCTGCATTCAAGAAGTTTATTTAATTGGGAGTATTTACTATATAGAATTTACTTAAATATTTGCAAATAAAATTTTAGAAATCAAGGTCATAGTAATCACAGAGATCACCAAATTCAGACTTGGTGGAAAAGGATAATGGGGGTTGAAAGTTGGCAGAAAATACATAGGAAATGGCACAGACAAGGAGGAAGGAATAAACCATAAGATGAACCCAAGTTTAGAGTGTAGGGGCATGTATGATGAGATTGAAGAGATTGTCTGGAAGATTTCCAAATGGTGGAAAACTTGAGCCAAGAATTTTAGAGTCGGTGCAGGGGATAGTGGGTTGTCAGTGAGGTTCTTTGAATGAGGTTGTAAGGAAAGAAAGTGGTTTTCTGGAGATTATTCTAATAATTGTGAGTGGGTTAAGAGATAATAGACAGTGAAACTACTTTGAAATGGATCAGATGTGAAGTGATTCCACAAAAGGCTCAAAGCTCTGAAATGAAGAGGAGATACTAGATCTGGAAGAACTCACAAAGGAAAAAAAATTATATAAAGTCTTTTGTTTAGTGTCTAAAAGTCATTTCAACATTTAACTAGTTAGGAGTAGACATTGGTAGATTATAACTGATTTAAACCATGATCTAGAGGTCTTTTGGGCATGTTAAGATATAGGCTATAGAAATCCCAAATACAGCAGCTTAGACAAAAAGGGGGAAGAGAGCAGTTTAGGAAACTGCAATGGCTTAAATATTTCATCAAGCTCATGGGTTTTTCTGTCTTCCCTCTCAATCTTGGGGTGAAGGCCTTTCTTCATATTCATGCATATTCCCGTAGTTCCAAGATAGCTGCTATATCTCTGGATATCACCTTTGTTTTCCATACTAGAAGAAAAATAAAGAAACAGGAGAGGATGGTGCCTGCATCAGGAGAGAAAAAGCTTTTCATTTTATTGACTTGAACTTGTCATATGACTACCTCTGGTTGAAGTAGAGTCTGGAAAAAATTATCTTTTTAACTTTACTGAGGAATAATTGACAAATATAATTGCATATACTTTAAGTGTACAACATGATGACTTGATATACATTGTGGAATGATTACCAATAGCAAGATAATTAACATCCAACCCTGTGCATAGTTATTTTTATTTATTTATTTGGTGAGAATTCTTGAATGCTTAATATCTACTTTCAGCAACTTTCAAGTACACAGTACTGTATTACCAAGTATAGTCACCACGCTGTACATTAGATCCTAAGCACTTATAACTGAAAATTCGTACCCTTTGATCTATGTCACCCCATTTCTCCCTTCAGCCCTGACAGCTGCCATTATATTCTCTGCTTCTATGAAATCAGCTTTAAAAAAAATTTATATTCCACATATAAGTGATAGATAATACAGTATTTGTCTTTATCTGTCTTATTTCACTTAACATAATACCCTTTAGGTTCATCCATGTTTTCTCAAATGGCAAGATTTCATTCTCTTTATGCCTGAATTATATTAAATATATAAAATTTTCTTTATCCATTCATCCACTGAAGGACATTTAGGTTGATTCCATATTTTGGCTGTTGTGAATCATGCTACAGTGAGCATGGTGTGCAGATATCTTTTTGAGATGCTGATTTAAATTCCTTCAAATATATGCCCAGAAGTGGAATTACTGGATCATATGGTAGTTCAATTTTTAACTTTTTTGAGGAACTGCCATACTGGTTTTCATAATGGCTACATCAATTTACATTCCCACCATCAGTGTTAAAGGTTCCCTTTTTTCCACATTCTTGCCAACATTTGTTATCTTCTTGCTGATAATAGCCATCCTAACAGGTGTGCCGTGATATCTCATTTTGTTTTGTTTTCTCTTTCCCTGGTGATTAGTGATGTTGAGCACTTTTTATATTGGCCATTTATATGTCTTCAGAAAAATGCCCATTCAGGTCCTGCCCATTTTTTCATTGGATTATTTGTGGGTTTTTGCTACTAAGTTGCATGAGTTCTTTATATATTTTGGATAGTAACCCCTTATTAGATATGTGGTTTGTGAATATCTTCTCACGTTCTGTAAGTTGCCTTTTCAGCTTATTGATGGTTTTCTTCACTGTGCAGAAGCTCTTTAGTTTGATGTAACCCTACTTGTTTTAGCTTTTTTTGCATGTGCTTTTGGTGTCTTATCCAAGAAATCATTGCCAAGACCAATGTCATGGATCTTTTTCCCTGTGTTTTCTTCTAGGAGTTTTATGGTTTCAGATCTTACATTTTAAGTCTTTGATCCATTTTGAGTTAATTTTTGTGTGTGGTATCAGAAAGGGGTTCAGTTTTCTTCTCTTGCATGTGGATATCCAGTTTTTCCAACACCGTTTATTGAAGAGTCTATTCTTTCCCCATTGTGTGTTCTTGGTGCCCTTGTCAAAAATGAGTTGGCCATATATGCATGGGTTTATATCTGGGCTCTCCTGTTCCACTGGTCTATGTGTCTGTTTTTATGCTGATACCATACTGTTTTGATTACTATAGATTTGTAATATAGCTCAAAATCAGGAAGTGTCATGCCTCCTGCTTTGTTCTTCTTTCTTAGGATTGCTTTGGATTTTTGGGGTCTTTTACAGTTCCATACAAATTTTAGGATAGTTTATTTTGTTTTTTTGTGGAAAATGCCATTGGGCTTTTGATAGGGCTTGCACTGAATCTGTAGATTAATTTGGGTAGTATGAACATTTTGACAATTGCTTCTTCCAATCCAAGAACACAATATCTCTTTCCATTTGTTTACATCTCCAGTTTCTTTCCTCAATATCTCATAGTTTTCAGTGTTCAGGTCTTTCACATCCTTGGTTAAATTTTATTCCCGAGTATTAGTGTTTTTGGCACTTTGTTTCTCTGAACACAGTCAAGGTTTTGTCATTAAAGGAAGAAGAGACATGTATTAGGTATGTGTCTCTGGCAGAAGAGCTATTTTGTAGAACCCACTGATTCTACAAAAAAATGTATGAAATCATTAAGTTAAAAACCTTTACATATTAGGCTGGCATTCTTTTAGCTGTTTGAATACAGAGTCAGGACACTTGTTACTGTTTTTGATCCAATTGCTTTCTCAAACTGTGTGGTCAGAGGAAACCCAGATTTTACCAGTGAGAAAGTGTAGGAAATGCATGTAATCTGAGGACCAACTTATAAATATGAAAACTAATACATAAATATGTGGTTTCAAACATCTTTAAATTAAAAAATTTATATTTCATGTTTATAGTTTTAACACTTAACATCTTAAATTATATTTTCAAAATTGTGTGTCATTTTATTCTCTTGCTTTCTAATACCACCTGTTATCCCAGGTGAAGTACCTTCAAACTAAATGACCAGTATACTTAAAACAATTCAATAATAGGAAATAAACATAGCCAGGTAGATTATCAGTGTACCTAGTGTACTTTTACCCCCAGATGATATGTGATGTAGGTGCAGAATTGTATAGCTAAGGATATTTAGCCAGTGAGATAATTGAATTGGTGAAATATTCCTAAAAATTTTAAGAATGAGGCTCTGAAGGTATGTGGTTATTTGAAATATATTTTGGATAAGCCTCCAGTGATGCAGAAGTTAAAATGTCTAGCCAAAAGGTTGAATCACTGAAGAAGTGCAGAAAGAACCAGCAATAAACTTGCTAAGTGTCTTTCTGGAAATGCAGTCATTTCATTGTTACTCACGTAAGTCTTCTAAAGTGCTTTGGGATATTACCAGTAATATAGATTCTATGCCCTTGAGTAATAAAATAAAATGTTACTCTGAGTCATTTGGAATTTTAAATGTTACTTTATTTCTAGATGCAGCTGAGTCAGTTTTCTTTTTGGTTTCTAGGAAAGGCTTCAAAGTAATTATATTTTTCTATACTATTATAGTTGAATAATAGTTGTAAACAATGCTTCTTCACATATGGAAAATAATAAAGGTACAAGATATAAATGATATTAAAATGATGTTTTTGGATTCTGAAATCTTGTGAATAATATAGTCCACAAAGATTTTTTTTGTATGTAAGGAAATGATTTTATAACAAAATTAGCTTTATTCTAAAACTTGAGAGCCAAAACAAATTCTCTGTGTCTCTAAGGTACTTAGTCTGTGGACAAGATAATAAATATTATTTCAGCACCCAGTATTTTTAGGGTACTATGCTAGAGATTGAGGGACATAAAAACCATTAAAACACATTCTTTGCCCTTAAGAAGTTTATAGTTTGAGCAAATAACACAGAGAATCACTCATGACACAGCACACTTTACTAATATTTAAAGCCGTTCCAGCCATAAAAGTCTGTGCTGCTAACATACTGCCTGTTTTGGTTTTTGCTGTATAACAAATCACCCTAAAACTTAATGGCTTAAGACAGTGACACTTTGGCTCAGCTGGGCTGTTCTTCTGCTGGTTTCACTTGAAATCTCATAGCATTGCAGTCAGATGATAGCTAGGCTGGGGTGTCCAAGATGACTTCCTTCACTCATGTACCTGGGCTTCAGATCTCTTCCAAGTTGATTCCTTCTTCGCGTAATGTCTCATCCCCTAGAACATCTTCATGTGCCCCCTTATCCAATAGGGCAGCTTTACATCATGGATTAAGAGTCAGGAAGAAGACGCTTTTAGTACTCTTAAGTCCTTGGATCAAAAGTACCAGAATATCCATTTTAACCCCCTGTTGGTCAAGGCAGTCACAAGACCAGCTGTGCTGGTGGGTTGGGGTGGGGGAATAAGCTCTTGATGTGAGGAACAGCAGGGGGCTTTTAGAACAGCATGTTTCTAGCTGTATTATTAAAACACTTAAATATTCCCTAAAGGCAAACTGAAGGACATGTAATACTTTTCCTTAATGTTGGAATTGACAGCAGAAATGTGTTCCACATGATAAGTGCCATTAATTAATAAAAGGAGAGAGGATACAAGAACACAGAGGTGCCTTGTGCTGATGGGAGTACCCTGGTGCTTCTGTGTGTCTGGGTTGGGGCTGTGTTTGGTGCATTGGTTCTCATTTTGACAAAACCACCACAAGATTAATTTATCCTATGTGTGTACTTCAGCCTGTGTGCACACATCTTTAGGTAAGGGTGATGTTCTATTTTTGCAGGTGAAGGAGCTCAACAGTACATCAATTAAATATAGTCCTTAATTAAATTTTATTTTTAAATTTCAGAATATAGGGAGAGAGGATAAAAGAATGCAGGGTCTTTCCCCCTAGTTGTGTGCAGAAAGGGGGGAGTGTGAACTGGGGAGAACAGGAGAGCCCTCTGACCTAGACCTTTATTCACAAAGAGTATCACATTTAAACTGTTATTCTTCAACTAAAGTTATACAGATGGTTACAGAGATACTCACAATTTAAGATAAAGGTGTGTCCTTTTATGGAAACATGCATCCCCAATTAACTGTTCACTGCTTTACATAGTCATCAGTTTATTTACTCCCTAGCCCCGCATTATAAAGGAAACAGTCCAGAATTATTTGCTACAGAATAGAGCTAGGTTTGAGTCTCTGCTATTGAAAATCTTTATTTTAATCCTCGGTAAATGTAGTAGCAGGCAAGTGCTATCACGGTCTACTTAATTTTCAAGATGTGGTTATTAAATAAACTATCCGTTTTTAATAAGTGGAGAGGGGGAGGAAGGGAGAAACAAGCTTAGTAACAGTGTTTGCAGCATTGCTGAACTCATGTTGGAGGACGTGATAAGTACCTTGCCAGGTTTTTTCAGCCAGTGTGAGTCTGTTGTACCACAAAATTGGGACTGTTGGGAACTCTTCTCAAAAACACTCCTACTTTAAGAAATGTACTTTAAATCCATCTTTTGACTTGTTTTGCATAAGTAAACCACATGCTAACACACCACTCACTCACTTTAAAAGCACTATCCAAACAACACTAAGTCAGTTCCAAACTACAGACAATTTCCAATTCCTCTGTCAGAAAGCAAATAACAACAAAAGACTTATTCCAAACATAAGTCAACCAGAACCTTGGAGAACCTTCACACACAGTAACTTGCTTCGCACAACTTCAGGAAATTTTGTGACTAACCCACAGTGGGGAGCACATAACCCCATAATATTCAGAACATATTGCCCAAGTTACACATGACGACAAGGTAAACATTTGCTTAAGAACTCCTTCAAAGGGGGAAGTGGTATGAAATAACCAGGGGATGCTCTTCCATCTCTGAAACCCCAAATTAGCTACAGCCTTGGCTGTACCCAGCACCCTTAAGGTCTGAGTGCTACAAACTATCTCTTCCTTTATTTCAAAGAAAACAAACTTCTCCACCAAAATACTTCTAATTGTTAACCTGCTGGAATGAAGCTAGGAGTGGGTATACATGAATGATATGTGCCGGTTTTTCTTTCTTTCTTTTTTAAAAATAGATCTTTATTGGAGTATAATTGCTTCACAATACTGTGTTAGTTTCTGTTGTACAACAAAGTGAATCAGCCATATGCATACATATGTCCCCATATACCCTCCTTCTTGAGCCTCCCTCCCATCCTCCCTATCCCACCCCTCTAGCTCATTGTAAAGCACCAAGTTGATCTCCCTGTGCTATGCTGCTGCTTCCTACTAGCTATTTTACATTTTATAGTGTATATATGTCGATGATACTGTCACTTCGCCCCAGCTTCCCCCTCCCACTCCGTGTCCTCAAGTCCATTCTCTATGTCTACATCTTTTTTTTTTTTTTTTTCCGGTATGCGGGCCTCTTCACTGTTGTGGCCTCTCCCGCTGCGGAGCCTGTGCTCTGGACGCACAGGCCTAGCGGCCATGGCTCGCGGACCCAGCCGCTCCGCGGCACGTGGGATCCTCCCCGACCTGGGTGCGAACCTGAGTCCCCTGCATCGGCAGGCGGACCCCTAACCACTGCGCCACCAGGGAAGCCCCCTATGTCTACATCTTTATTCCTGCCCTGCAACTAGGTTAATCAGTACCATTTTTTTTTTCTAGATTCCATATATATGCGTTAGCATAGGGTATTGTTTTTTCTCTTTCTGACTTACTTCACTCTGTATGGCAGACTCTAGGTCCATGCACCTCACTACAAATAACTCAATTTCGTTTCTTTTTATGGCTGAGTAATACTCCATTGTATATATGTGCCACATCTTCTTTATCCATTCATCTGTCGATGGACATTTAGGTTGCTTCCATGACCTGGCTATTGTGAATAGTGCTGCAATGAACATGGGGGTGTATGTGTCTTTCTGAATTATGGTTTTCTCTGGGTATATGCCCAGTAGTGGGATTGCTGGATCATATGGTAATTCTATTTTTTGTTTTTTAAGGAACCTCCATACTGTTCTCCATAGTGGCTGTATCAATTTACATTCCCACCAACAGTGCAAGAGGGTTTCCTTTTCTCCACACCCTCTCCAGCATTTATTGTTTATAGATTTGCTGATGATGCCCATTCTAACTGGTGTGAGGTGATACCTCACTGTAGTATTGATTTGCATTTATCTCATAATTAGTGATGTTGAACAGCTTTTCATGTGCTTCTTGGCCATCTGTATATCTTCTTTGGAGAAATGTCTATTTAGATCTTCTGCCCATTTTTTGATTGGGTTGTTTGTTTTTTAAATATTGAGCTGCATGAGCTTTTTATATATTTTGGAGATTAGTCCTTTGTCCGTTGATTCATTTGCACATATTTTCTCCCATTCTTCTGAGGGTCATCCTTTCATCTTGTTTATGGTTTCCTTTGCTGTGTAAAAACTTTTAAGTTTCATTAGGTCCCATTTGTTTATTTCTGTTTTTATTTCCATTACTCTAGGAGGTGAATCAAAAAAGATCTTGCTATGATTTATGTCATAGAGTGCTCTTCCTATGTTTTTCTCTAAGAGCTTTATAGTGTCCAGTCTTACATTTAGGTCTGTAATCCATTTTGAGGGTTTTTTTTGTGTATGGTGTTAGGGAGTGTTCTAATTTAATTCTTTTTCAAGTAGCTGTCCAGTTTTCCCATCACCACTTATTGAAGAGACTGTCTTTTCTTCATTGTATATCCTTGCGTCCTCTGTCATAGATTAGTTGACCATAGGTGCGTGGGTTTATCTCTGGGCTTTCTATCTTGTTCCATTGATCTGTGTTTCTGTTTTTGTGCCAGTACCATGCTGTCTTGATTACTGTAGCTTTATAGTATAGTCTGAAATCAGGAAGTCTGATTCCTCCAGCTCCGTTTTTTTCCCTCAAGACTGCTTTGTCTGTTTGGGGTCTTTTTTGTCTCCATACAAATTTTGTTTTTCTTCTAGTTCCATAAAAAATGCCATTGGTAATTTGATAGGGGTTGCGTTGAATCTGTAGATTGCTTTGGGTAGTATAGTCATTTTCACAATATTGATTCTTCCAATCCAAGAACATTGTATATCTCTCCATCTGTTGATATCATCTTTAATTTCTTTCATCAGTGTCTTATAGTTTTCTGCATACAGGTCTTTTGTCTCCCTAGGTAGGTTTATTCCTAGGTATGTTATTCTTTTTGTTGCAGTGGTAAATGGGAGTGGTTCCTTAATTTCTCTTTCACATTTATCATTAATGTATAGGAATGCAAGAGATTTCTGTGCACTGACTTTGTATCCTGCAACTTTACCAAATTCATTGATTAGCTCTAGTAGTTTTCTGGTGGCTTCTTTAGGATTCTCTATGTATAGTATCATGTTATCTGCAAACAGTGACAGTTTTACTTCGTTTCAAATTTGTATTCCTTTTATTTCTTACAAGACTTTTTTTTTGGGGGGGGGGGGTACGCGGGCCTGTCACTGTTGTGGTATCTCCCGTTGTGGAGCACAGGCTCCGGACGCGCAGGCCCAGCAGCCATGGCTCATGGGCCCAGCCGCTCCACGGCATGTGGCATCTTCCCAGAATGGGGCACGAGCCCGCGTTCCCTGCATCAGCAGGTGGACTCGCAACCACTGTGCCACAAGGGAAGCCCTCCTTTTATTTCTTTTTCTTCTCTGATTGTCGTGGTTAAAACTTCCAAAACTATGTTGAATAATAGGGGGTGAGAGTGGACATCCTTGTCTTCTTACTGATCTTAGAGGAAATAGTTTTAGTTTTTCACCATTGAGAATGATTTTGCTGTGGGTTGGTCATATTTGGCCTTTATTATGTTGAGGTAGGTCCCCTCTATGCCCACTTTCTGGAGAGTTTTTATCATAAATGGGTGTTGAATTTTGTCAAATACTCTTTCAGCATCTATTGAGATGATCATATGGTTTTTATTCTTCAGTTTGTTAATATGGTGTATCACACTGATTGATTTGCGTATACTGAAGAATCCTTGCATCCCTGGGATAAATCCCACTTGATCATGGTGTATGATCGTTTTAATGTGTTGTTGGATTCTGTTTGCTAGTATTTTGTTGAGGATTTTTGCATCCTTATTCATCAGTGATATTGGTCTGTAATTTTCTTTTTTTGTAGTATCTTTGGTTTTGGTATCAGCGTGATGGTGACCTCATAGAATGAGTTTGGGAGTGTTCCTTCCTCTGCAATTTTTTGGAAGAGTTTGAGAAGGATGGGTGTTAGCTCTTCTCTAAATGTTTGATAGAATTCACCTGTGAAGCCATCTGGTCCTGGACTTCGGTTGTCAGAAAATTTCTAAACACAGTTTCAATTTCATTACTTGTGATTGGTCTGTTTATATTTTTTATGAGTTCCTGGTTCAGTCTTGGAAGGTTACACCTTTCCAAGAATTTGTCCATTTTTTTCCAGGTTGTCCATTTTATTGGCATAGCATTGCTTGCAGTCGTCTCTTAGGATGCTTTGTATTTCCATGGTGTCTGTTGTAACTTCTCCTTTTTCATTTCTAATTTTATTGATTTGAGTCCCCTCCCTCTTTTTCTTGATGAGTCTGGCTAAAGGTTTATCAATTTTGTTTATCTTCTCAAAGAACCAGCTTTTAGTTTCATTGATTTCTGCTCTGATATATATGATTTCTTTCCTTCTATTAACTTTGGTTTTTGTTTGTTCTTCTTTCTCTAGTTCCTTTAGGTGTAAGGTTAGATTGTTTATTTGAGAATTTTCTGTTTCTTGACGTAGGATTGTATTGCTGCAATAGTTCCCTCTTAGAACTGCTTTTGCTGCATCCCATAGGTTTTGGATCATCATGTTTTTGTTGTAATTTGTCTCCAGGTGTTTTTTTATGTCCTCAGTGATCTCTTGGTTATTTAGTAACGTATTGTTTAGCTTCCATGTGTTTGTGGTTTTTTATGTTTTTTTCCCGGTAATTCATTCCTAATCTCATAGCGTTGTGGTCAGAAAAGATTCTTGATATGATTTCAATTTTCTTAAATTTACTGAGTCTTGATTTGTGACCCAAGATGTGATCTATCCTGGAGAATGTTCTGTGTGCACTTGAGAAGAAAGTGTAATCTTTTTTTTGGATGGAATGTTCTGTAAATATCAATTAAATCTATCTGATCTATTGTGTCATTTAAAGCTTCTGTTTCCTTATTTATTTTCATTTTGGATCATCTGTCCATTGGTGTAAGTGAGGTGTTACCAAGTCCCCCACTATTTTTGTGTTAATGTCGATTTCCTCTTTTATAGCTGTTAGCAGTTAGTTGCTTTACGTATTGAGGTGCTCCTATGTTGGGTGCATATATATTTATAATTGTTATATCTTCCTTTTGGATTGATCTCTTGATCATTATGTAGTGTCCTTCCTTGTCTCTTGTAATATTCTTTATTTTAAAGTCTGTTTTATCTGATATGAGTATAGCTACTCCAGCTTTCTTTTGATTTCCATTTGCATGGAATATGTTATTCCATCCCCTCACTTTCAGTCTGAATGTGTCCCTAGGTCTGAAGTGTGTCTCTTGTAGACAGCATATATATGGGTCTTGTTTTGTATCCATTCAGCAAGCCTGTGTCTTTTGGTTGGAGCATTTAATCCATTCATATTTAAGGTAATTATTGTTATGTATGTTCCTATTACCATTTTCTTAATTGTTTTGAGTTTGTTTTTGTAGGTCCTTTTGTTCTCTTGTGTTTCCCACTTAGAGAAGTTTTTAGCATTTGTTGTAGAGCTGGTTTGGTGGTGCTGAACTCTTTTAGCTTTTGCTTGTCTGTAAAGGTTTTGATTTCTCCATCGAAACTGAATGAGATCCTTGCTGGGTAGAGTAATCTTGGTTGTAGGTTCTTCCCTTTCACCACTTTAAGTATATCATGCCACTCCCTTCTGGCTTGTAGAGTTTCTGCTGAGAAATCAGCTGTTAACCTTATGGGAATTCCCTTGTGTGTTATTTGTTATTTTTCCCTTGCTGCTTTCAATATTTCTTTGTCTTTAATTTTTGCCTATTTGATTACTGTGTGTCTCAGCATGTTTCTCCTTGGGTTTATCCTGTATGGGACTCTCTGCGCTTCCTGGACTTCGGTGGCTATTCCTTTCCCTTGTTAGGGAAGTTTTTGAGTATAATATCTTCAAATATTTTCTCTGGTCTTTTCTCTCTCTCTTCTTCTGGGATCCCTATAATGTGAATGTTGTTGCGTTTAATGCTGTCCCAGAGGTCTCTTAGGCTGTCTTCATTTCTTTTCATTCTTTTTTCTTTATTCTGTTCCTCAGAAGTGAATTCCACCATTCTGTCTTCCAGGTCACTTATCCATTCTTCTGCCTCAATTATTCTGCTACTGATTCCTTCTAGTGTATATTTCATTTCAGTTATTGTATTGTTCATCTCTGCTTGTTTGTTCTTTAATTCTTCTAGGTGCTTGTTCTTTAATTCTTCTATGTCTTTGTGAAACTTTTCTTGCATCTTCTTGATCTTTGCCTCCATCCTTTTTCTGAGGTCCTGGATCATCTTCACTATCATTATTCTGAATTCTTTTTCTGGAAGGTTGCAGATCTCCACTTTATTTTGTTGTTTTTTTCGGGTTTTATCTTGTTCCTTCATCTGGTACATAGCCCTCTGCCTTTTCATCTTGTCTGTCTTTCTGTGAATGTGGTTTTTGTTCCACAAGCTACAGGATTGTAATTCTTCTTGCTTCTGCTTTCTGTCCTCTGGTGGATGAGGCTATCTAAGAGCCTTATGCAAGTTTCCTGATGGGAGGGACTGGTGCTGGGTAGAGCTGGCTGTTGCTCTGGTGGGCAGAGCTCAGTAAAAGTTTAATTGGCTTGACTGCTGATGGGTGGGGCTGGGTTCCCTCCCTGTTGGTTGTTTGGCCTGAGGCAATCCAACACTGGAGCCCAAGTGGGCTCTTTGGTGGGGCTAATGGCGGACTCTGGGAGGGCTCACGCCAAGGAGTACTTCCCAGAACTTCTGCTGCCAGTGTCCTTTTCTCCATGGTGAGCCACAGCCACCCCCCCACCTCTGCAGGAGACCCTCCAACACTAGCAGGGAGGTCTGGTTCAGTCTTCCCCAGTGTCACTCCTCCTTCCCCTGGGTCCCGATGTGCACACTACTTTGTATGTGCCCCCCAATAGTGGAGTCTCTGTTTCCCCCAGTTCTTTTGAAGTCCTGCAATCAAATCCCAGTAGCCTTCAAAGTCTGATTCTCTAGGAATTCCTCCTCTCGTTGCCAGACCCCTAGGTTGGGAAGCCTGACATGGGGCTCAGGACCTTCACTCCAGTGGGTGGGCTTCTGTGGTATAACCGTTCTCCAGTCTGTGAGTCACCCACCCAGCAGTTATGGGATTTGATTTTACTATGGTTGCACCCCTCCTAATGTCTCATTGTGGCTTCTCCTTTGTCTCTGGATGTGGGGTATCTTTTTTGGTGAGTTCCAGTGTCTTCCTGTCAATGATTGCCCAGAAGCTAGTTGTAATTCTGGTGTTCTCGCAAAAGGGAGTGAGAGCACGTCCTTCTACTCTGCCATCATGGTTGCAATCCCTCGGAATCCTGCTGCTGCCGCCCGAGTCCCGCTCCAGCTGCACCTAGCAGAGCCCGCCATGTCTCTTTTTGAATTATGGTTTTCTCAGGGTATATGCCCAGTAGTGGGATTGCTGGGTCATTTGGTAGTACTATTTTTAGTTTTTTTAAGGAACCTCCATACTGTTTCCCATAGTGGTTGTATCAATTTACATTCCCACCAACAGTGCAGGAGGGTTCCCTTTTCACCACACCCTTTCCAGCATTAATTGTTTCTAGATTTTTTGATAATGGGCATTCTGTTTGGTGTGAGGTGATACATCACTGTAGTTTTGATTTGCATTTCTCTAATAATTTGTGACGTTGAGCATCTTTCATGTGCCTCTTGACCATCTGTATGCCTTCCTTGGTGAAATGTCTATTTAGGTCTTATGCACATTTTTTAACTGGATTTTTTTTTTTTTTTTTTTTTGATACTGAACTTCATGAGCTGTTTGTATATTTTGGGGATTAATCCTTTGTCTGTTGTGTTATTTGCAAATATTTTCTCCCATTCCGAGGGTTGTCTTTTTATCTTGTTTGTGGTTTCCTTTGCTGTGGAAAAGCTTTTAAATATAATTAAGTCACATTTGTTTATTTTTGTTTTTATTTCTGTTACTCTTGGAGATGGGTCAAAAAATATCTGGCTGTGGTTTATGTCAAAGAGTGTTTTTCCTATGTTTTCCTCCAAAAGTTTTATAGTGTCTCGTCTTACATTTAAGTCTTTGATCCATTTGGAGTTTATTTTTTTGTATGGTTTAGGTAGTGCTCTAACTTCATTACATGTAGTTGTACAGTTTTCTCTGCACCACTTATTGAAGAGACTGTATTTTCTCCATTGTATGTTCTTGCCTCCCTTGTTGTAAATTAGATGATCATATTTGCGTGGGCATTTGTAGAGGGAGCATTCTATCCTGTACCATTGATTTATATTTCTGTGTTTGTAACAGTACTGTACTAGCTTGATTACTGTAGCTTTGTGGTATAGTTTGTACTCAGGGAGCCTGATTTCTTCAACTCTGTTTTTCTTTCTCAAGATTGCTTTGCCTATTCGGGGTCTTTTGTGTTTCCGTATGAATTGTAAGATTTTTTGTTCTAATACTGTGAAGAATGCCGTTGGTATTTTGATAGGGATTGCATTGAATCTGTATATTGCTTTGGGTAGTATAGTCATTTTCACAGTATTGATTCTTCCAATCCAAGAACATGGTATATTTCTCCATCTGTTTATGTCATCTTTGATTTCTTTCATCAGTGTTTTATAGTTTTCTGAGTACAAGTATTTCTCCTCCTTAGGCAGGTTTATTCCTAGGTATTTTATTTTATTTTATTTTATTTTGCAGTGGTAAATGGAAGTGTTTCCTTAATTTCTCTTTCTGATCTTTCGTTTTAGTGTATAGGAATGCAAGAGATTTCTGTGCATTAACTTTGTATCCTGCAACCTTACCGAATTCATTGAATAGTTGTAGTAGTTTTCTGGTGGCATCTTTAGGATTTTCTATGTATAGTATCATGTCATTGGCAAATAGTGACTGTTTTACTTCTTTTCCAATTTGTATTCTTTTATTTCTTTTTCTTCTCTGATTGCTGTGGCTAGGACTTGCAAAACTATGTTGAGTAAGAGTGACGAGGGTGCACATCCTTGTCTTGTTCCTGATGTTAGTGGAAATTCTTTCAGTTTTTCACCACTGAGTATGATTCTTGGTGTGGGTTTGTATACATGACATTTATTATGTTGAGGTAGGTTCCCTCTATGCCAATTTTCTGGAGAGTTTTTGTCATGAATAGTTGTTAAGTTTTGTCAAAAACTTTGTCTGCATCTATTGAGATGATCATATGGCTTTTATTCCTTAATTTGTTTATATGGTGTATCACATTGATTGATTTGCGTATATTGAAGTATTTTTGCATCCCTGGGATAAAGCCCACTTGATCATGGTGTATGATCCTTTTAATGTGCTGTTGGATTCTGTTTGCTAGTATTCTGTTTAGGGTTTTTGCATCTTTGTTCATCAGTGATATTAGTCTATAATTTTCTTGTGATATCTTTTTCTGGTTTTGGCATCTGGCTTTGCAGAATGAATTTAGGAGTGTAGCTCCCTCTACAATGTTTTGTAAGAGTTTGAGAAGGATGGGTGTTAGCTCTTCCCTAAATGTTTGATAGAATTCTCCTGTGAAGCCATCTGGTCCTGTACTTTTTTTTATTGGAAGATTTTAAATTATGGTTTCAATTTCATTACTTGTGATAGGTCTGTTTATATTTTCGAATTCTTCATGGTTCATTCTTGGAAAAATGTACTTTACAAGAATTTGTCCATTTCTTTGTAGTTGTCCATTTTATTGGCATATAGTTGTTTGTAGTAGTCTCTTATGATCCTTTTTGTATTTCTGCAGTGTCAGTTGTTATATCTTTTTCATTTCTAATTTTATTGATTTGTGTCCTCTCCCTTTTTTTTCTTGATGAGTCTGGCTAATGGTTTATCAATTTTGTTTGTCTTCTCAAAGAACCAGCTTTTAGTTTTATTGATCTTTGCTACTGTTTTCTTTGTTTCTATTTCATTTATTTCTGCCCTGATGTTTATGATTTCTTTCCTTCTGCTGACTTTGGGTTTTCTTTGTTCTTCTTCCACTAGTTGTTTTAAGTGTAGGGTTAGATTGTTTGAGAATTTTCTTGTTTCTTGAGGTGAGATTGTATTGCTGTAAACTTCCCTCTTAGAACTGCTTTTGCGTGTCCCATAGGTTTTGGGTCGTCGTGTTTTTGTTGTCATTTGTTTCTATGTATTTTTGTATTTCTTCTTTGATTTCTTCAGTGATCTCTTGGTTATTTAGTAGACCACTGTTTACCCTCCATGTATTTGTGTTTTTTACGGTTTTTTTCCTATAATTCATTTCCAGTCTCATAGCGTTATAGGTCATAAAAGATTCTTGATATGATTTCAATTTTCTTAAATTTTCTGAGGCTTGATTTGTGACCCAAGATATGATCTATCCTGGAGAATGTTCCATGAGCTCTTGAGAAGAAAGTGTGTTCTGTTGTTTTTGGATGGATTGTCCTATAAATATCAATTAAGTCCATCTTGTTTAATGTATCATTTAAAGCTTGTGTTTCCTTATTTTCTGTTTGGATGATCTGTCCATTGGTGTAAGTGGGGTGTTAAAGTCCCCTACTATTATTGTGTTACTGTTGTTGATTTCTCCTTTCATGGCCGTTAGCATTTGCCTTTATGTATTGAGGTGCTCCCATGTTGGGTACGTAAACATTTATAATTGTTATATCTTCTTTTCTTTTAATCTTTAAAAAAAATTATTTGTTTTATTTTTTGGCTGTGTTAGGTCTTCATTGCTGTGCATAGGCTTTCTCTAGTTGTGGTGAGCAGGCGCTACTCTTTGTTCTGGTGCACAGGCTTCTCATTGCGGTGGTTTCTCTTGTTGTGGAGCACGGGCTGTAGGCGCGTGGGCTTCAGTAGCTGTGGCATGTGGGCTCAGCTGTGGCTCGCAGGCTCTAGAGCGCAGGCTCGGTAGTTGTGGCACACAGGCTTGGTTGCTCCACGGCATGTGTGATCTTTCCGGAACAGGGCTTGAACCCATGTCTCCTGCATTGGCAGGCAGATTCTTAACCACTGTGCCACCAGGGAAGTCCTATATCTTCTTCCTTAATTGATCCTTTGATCATTATGTAGTGTCCCTCCTTTTCCATTATAACAGTCTTTATTCTAAAGTCTATTTTATCTGATATGAGTATTGCTACTCCAGCTTTCTGTTGATTTCCATTTGCATGGAATATCTTTTTCCATCCCTTCACTTTCAGTCTGTATGTGTCCCTAGGTCTGAAGTGGGTCTCTTGTAGACAGCATATATATGGGTCTTGTTTTTGTAACCATTCTGCCAGTCTGTATCTTTTGGTTGGGGCATTTAATCCATTTAAATTCAAAGTTATTATCGATATGTATGTTCCTATTACCATTTTCTTAATTGTTTTGGGTTTGTTTTTGTGGGTCCTTTTCTTGTCTGTGTTTACTACCTAGAGACATTTCTTCAGCATTTGTTGTAAAGCTGGTTTGGTGGTGCTGAATTCTCTTAGCTTTTGCTTGTCTGAAAAGCTTTTGATTTCTCTGTCGAATCTGAAAGAGATCCTTGCTGGGTAGAGTAATCTTGGAGGTAGGTTTTTCTCTTTCATCACTTTAAGTATATCCTGCCACTCCCTTCTGGCCTGCAGAGTTTCTGCTTGAAAATAATCTGATAACCTTATGGCGATTCCTCTGTATGTCATTTTTTGTTTTTCCCTCGCTGCTTTTAATATTTTTGCTTCGAATTTAATTTCTGTTAGTTTGATTAATATGTGTCTTGGTGTGTTTCTCCTAGGGTTTATCCTGTATCAGAGTCTCTGAGCTTCCTGGACTTGGGTGGCTATTTCCTTTCCCGTGTTAGGGAAGTTTTCCACTATAATCTTTTCAAATATTTTCTCAGACCTGTTCTTTTTCTCTTCTTCTTCTGGGACCCCCTATAATTCTAATGTTGTTGCATTTAGTGTTGTCCCAGAAGTTTCTGAGATCGTCTTCAATTCTTTTCATTCTTCTTTATTCTGTTCCTCAACAGTTATTTCCACCATTTTGTCTTCCAGCTCACTTATTTGTTCTTCTGCCTCAGTTATTCTGTTATTGTTTCTTTCTAGTGTATTTTTCATTTCAGTTATTGTGTTGTTCATCTCTGTTTGTTTTTTAGTTCTTGTAGATCTTTGTTAAACATTTCTTGCATTTTCTCAACCCATGCCTCCTATCTATGTCCAAGATTCCAGGTCATCTTTACTACTATTACTCAGAATTCTTTTTCAGGTAGATTGCCTATTTCCTCTTCATTTATTTGGTTGTGTAGGTTTTCATCTTTCTCCTTCATCTGTGACATGTTTTTTTTAACCATCGTTTTTTCTTTCTTTCTTTCTTTCTTTCTGTCTTTCTGTCTTTTTCTTTCTTTTCTTTTTTTTCTTTTCTTTCTCTTTTCTTTCATTTTTATGTGTGGGATTGTGTTTCTATCTTACTGGGTTTTGTGGCATGAAGCTTCCAACATTAGAGTTTGTAGGCTGTTGGGTAGAGCTTGGTCTTGGTGCTGAGATGAGGACCTCCATGAGACTTCACTCTGGTGAATATTCCCTGGGGTCTGAGGTTCTCTGTTAGTCCAGTGGTTCAGACTCGGAGCTCCCACCGCAGGAGCTTTGGCCTGACCCCTGGCTCATGAACCAAAATCTGGTTCACTTGGGCGTTCCTCCTGTCTCCTTGGGCATCAGGATTCCCAACCAGCAGCCAGCAGGCACCCTAGTTGTGGGGAGATGCTAACTCTGCGTCTTCCCACACTGCCATCTTGACTCTGCCTCCCATTGTTGTTTCTGATTCTTTTGTATTTCTTGCCATGTAAGCATTTGTTAGTTGGTTTCTAGTGATTCCATACATTGATACAGTTTTTAAATATATTTACTTAGTGCTTTTCTGCTGAGGAGCCCAGGATGATTGATCACTTGTGGAGTTTCCTAGCATGGATGCAATTCCCAGGTAATTGTTATAGTACCTTAAAACCAAGGTACACCAACTTCATTTTAGTAGTTTTACACTTAGCTATATAACTCCACATACAAGGGCCATTAAAGTTGAAAAGTCCCTCGAGCTTCTTTCTAACATTATTTCAACCACTACAGATGGAAACAAAACAAATAACAATGTACTGGCCTTAAACACTCTATCCCTGAACAAAGTAAAGCTTTGATGATGAGCTATTTTATTATAGTGCTTCAGGACTCATTTCTTGCTGTGATAGATTGCCCAGTGCACACTGGATGCATAAAACGGGGAGGAGTTATTTATCTTATGTTGAAGATATGAACTAAAGTCCAAAAGAAGATCAGAGCTGTGTGAACACAACAAGATCCATAAAATGCAAAATGTCAGGCATATTTCTGTGACAATTTGAAAATATTATTCCTGATTCCCATAGCTATAACTCCTCCGAGGAAAAGGAAATCCATCTCATATTCTTGATGGGGAAAGTTCATGTATAAGTATCAATAAGTGAATAAAGAAGAAGCAGGAGAGGTTAACTACTAGTGTTGTAAATGGAAGTACATTTTATATAGAAACTTAAAGAATTTTGACCTTATATTAAATGTAGAAGAAATAAACATTTTATTTTACTAAATTGTTATGTCTCAGGGAGCATTTTCTTTTTGGTAGGTAAATAATTGGCACTTCAGTATCTGGCCTATTTATGCTGATTGCTAATCCTGTGTTAACTCTTATTATTGCGATTGAAAAATAAAAAACTTAGTGCTGAAAAAAGAATTAGTTATAGTAACTAATAAATCTGCTCACTAAGCATAGGCAGAGCACCAGCTTTCTACAAAGTCCTCTCTGTCGGGATGTGGATTATACAGGTAAGAGACTGTCTCCAAGCAGCACCAAAAGATGAAACTTGAGGTGGAGGTGCCCATAATCCCAGGAAACAATTCTTTTTTTGAAAAATTTTAAGATTAAATCTTAAATTATGAGGTGGAAACTTTACCTTTTTCTCCTTATAAGATGTTCCTTCATGGAAAATGGGTAAATTTATCAGAAGAATGCTGGAGGAGATTTTACTGATTCTTGAGCCTGGTGTACATTATATGTTCCTTGGGAATAAAGAAAATATACTGGCCTCCAGTGCTGTCAGCTTGGCCTTTTAGGTGAATTTAATGCTCTTGATTTTTATTATGCTATTCTGCTTCCCCCGAAACCTACACTGATTTATTCCAACCAATGTGGTCTGAATTCCATCCAACATTTTACTAATATTTATCAGTGCTAAACTCGGTATTGCTTGATAAGTCAAATTTGTTGCAAATCACTTCCAGTTGTACTAATACATTATTTACTCATAACTGGTAAAAGCTCCATGCTGTCATTAAATGAATCGACATACTCATGTAATTACCTGGGCTGGCAATCTGGGTAAGTGTGATTATTCTGGAGAAAGAAAAATCAAAACAGTTATAGTATAATTCCATGAAAACTATAATCTTTGACAGTTATAAAAGTAGGCATTTTCCAAAAATGTGTTTCATTTTATTGTAACAATCTTTATTTTTCTGTTTCTTTTTTTAAAGTCCCTATAAATTGTCTGAAACTTGGATGGATGGATTTAAATATTTCAGTCAAAGCTTGGAAGCTCATGAACTGAACCTAGTTTCATTACCAGTTTCAAATGACCCATCCTCCAGATTGAGTTCATGGGTTGTGCCACCAACCCCTAAAGTCATGGGTGAAGTGACTCATTGCCAGGGGAAATGCTTATGGCACAACTCCAGTTTGGAACAGAAACTGGCAGTTGATTTAAGCTTGAGAGCAGAGGGAGGGAGAGGAGCCACAGTCCATGCTGATGCTGGAATAAGGCTGTTATAGTACTGAAACACATTCTCCTAGATTCACTGGGCTGCTCTCAAATTGTGTATTGAATTGAAATAATGAGACCTGAGATCTGGTACTGATTTAATCCAGAAACCCACCTATGAGCTTAGTGTTGAGCAATGGCCCTGCTGTTGTCTCTAACACTGGTCATGGCAGAAGGGGTTCTCTCTGCTTTAGGTTGAGCTGTCACAGAAGTCATTCAAAGGACTGAAGAGGTTGATAAATTCTCTGGCATGTGAATCTTGTCATGGGCAGGTGTCTCCATGAGGTCATGGGCAGGGGGCACCTCCTGTCTTAATGCTAGCTCATCACATAATGTATAGTAGGTACAAAATATTTCATTAATTTATTTCATAAGTATTTATTAAGCTTCTATTATGCACCAAGTATGGTACATCTAGTGTCCAGGGTAAACTAGTAGTGGCCTCCACAGGCCACTGTTGAATTTATTAATTTCATAAATTTTATTTAATTTTGTTTATTTAATTTGTCCTGACATAATGATAACAGTAACATAGGAATGTTTGAGAGTTACTCTTAGCAGTGATATTAGCTCTATATGTTGTCTAAGGACCTTCACTGGCATCTGAGTCACTTCTGTTGCTGGCAGGACCACCTTTAGAACTAGGCAAGAGGGGCCTCAGCCCTCGCCCTCACACCACTTTAGAGGTCTAGTTGATCACTGACCAAACATACAGACACACACAATTTATTAAAGTACATATGGGCACCTCTGTTACACATAATCTGGTGTCCAGCTCTGATATAGCAACGAGGAACCTTAAACATCCTGAACATCTACTCTCAAGACTAACATTTTTCAGGCCCCAGGGAAATGCTTTTTCACTTTTTTTTTGCTCTGTTCTTGAAACAAAAGGTAACTACATCTGAATGTGGTGAGTTTGTGTATTGTGCTGTTGTTCTTAGGAGATTGGTATGGCTTCAGGGTGTAGGAAAGACTTTTTTCCCCAGCTTTATTGAGATATAATTGACATATAACATGTGTAAGGTGTACAACGTGTTGATTTGATACACTTCCCTATTGCTCTATGATTACCACCATAGTGTTAGCTGTCACCTCCTTTATGCATTTGAGTGGAAGAAGCACTTAGGTAATTAGATAAATTAACTTGTCAAATCTCTTAGATAACTTAAATGAAATCAATTCTTGTTAACAAGTTTCATTTACCAGTGGTGCCTAACATCTATTTTTGTTTTTTTGCTGCTTTTGTGTTCCAATTTGATTCTGAGTGTACTCACAAATTAGCATCATATTTACAACACTTGTATGAGCGAGTTGAAGAATATTGTGCAATATTTAATCATATTTCACTTAAATTTCTAAGTATTAAGGTATACATGTAATATGCCTAAAGCAAGATATCAGTTCTAACTACATTGTTGCTGAGTGTTAGAATTGCTAATAGTTTCATTTTTATTAAAATATTTAATACATTTAATTACACTTTCAAAAATAAAATTTCCTCATTATTTAAATATTTCATAATATAATTTTAATATGAATTACAATTTGTATTTTGTCCTTCACTTCCAATAGATAATTTTGAATACTTTAGAAGAAAATTTTTGAAAATATGCATTTAGGATAATTTTGATTTTTGAAATTACCTTAATTTACATCTTTATAAGAATATTTTGATAGTTTTATTTTTAACTCTTAAATGATTATTTTAGAAATAGGACAGACTCTAAATATCTTGACTGTACCACTGTAACAGTGATTTTGCTGAAATGAAGGTGAGAAAAATGATTTAAAAAAATAATGTATGGATATTTTTCTTTATTTTATTACTCAGTCCATCCACAGACCACTTACACAGCTCTAATACTTATTAAATTTAATTTGCTGTTATTTTGCTAAGTTTCAGTCATATATAAAATAGATTAGCTTTGTACATTTTCTTTCTGTTGTGAAATTATATTTGTCAAAGTAAGCAGATAGATTATATCTTATTTGAAAGTTGCCTTGATTTATAACTTTAAATATATAGAATATATATAGTATGTTGACTTCCATTTATTTTCTTGCCTCAGGTCTCCCAAATATTAAGTTTCACCAGGATAGCTGGTTATCTGGTAATAGACTTTACAATATATCCAACATATTTTTCATAAATTATTTCAGAATTGAAGTGATCTAAGAAAAAAATCTTTCAAGAGTTTACTGTAGTTTTTTCTGCTGGTTTTCTAATGTCCAGTTCTGCTCTCTATAGGAGTTGCCAGGGGTTATTGTGGATGCAGAGACTGCATCTATCTCTGTCCACACCCCTCCCTTCCCACTACCTCCCCCACCCCTAGTTTTCCATCTCATCTTTTCTCTTGACTGGGCTTCCCAGGCTCTATTCTGTTGATTTTGCTCCAGGATCTTTCCCTCTGATTTGCTCTTTGTGTTGATGATGTCTTTGGGAAGTTGGCCCAGTTTTTAGTTTGGCATCTCCTCAAAATGCTGCATTTGGTACCATCTACTACATGCTCCTCCATGATACACCTTCCTATCCCATCTTCCATACCCATTCCCCCCATGATCATTCTATACACTTTCCACGTTGGGAAGAAGGAGGAGAAGAGATAGTTTTGTAAATAAGCTAATAAACTTTCATACAACCAAAATTCAATTAATAATACATAAACTTCATAATTCAAGAAACTTCTGTATAAGCACATTCTTTTGAAATATGTGATTTTATTAAAGGTAAAAGTGATTTTACCTAAGAAGTGAGATTTTTCTGTACAATTTGGTTTTTGTTTTTCTACCATGCCCATGATCTACATTAAATTTAATTAATTTCTGTTTGGGCATCTACCCTTTAATAATAAGAGCTCAAATCCTGTCTTGGTGTTCAGATAAGAAACAAAAAGTTTCTCCTTTCTTACCTGTGAAATCTGCTTCAGTCATACTGTTTCACTGCCTCCCAGTTACAGAACAAATTTCCAGTGTATAGCAAATAGAAAGAGAAGATTCCTATGAGGGGAATGTTGTCAATGTTGCCAGTCTACTACAGCGCCCCATTCTTTTCTCAAACCAGCAGTGGCTGTTTGAGTTGAAGATGCAAAGTGCCTTATTCAATGTGCCCTGTACTATTTGACCATGTTAGACTCTCCACTTAGAACGTAGTGGTCATCAGTTCCATTAATCAGTTTTCACTGTTATTTGGATCCATTCCTCTATACGGGGTCAGTGAGTGTACACATATTCCTCTATACTGTGTTCTGCCATTTTAATGGGCCTATGCTTCAGGTAGGCAAGAACCTTAAACAGATTAGTGTTTATATTTTTGAGTAGGTTAAATAGCTGGACAGTGTACGTCAAACGGTCTCCAAACTGACTGGCTTTTCCTTTTTTCAAATAATTTATTCTTTCATTCAATGCCTTTTTTCACCCCAGCCAATACTAGGGGCACAAAGATGAATAAGACATGGCCTTGACAGTAGACACTAGAAGAATCAATAGTTTATTAATAGTCATTATAGTTCATCTTGATAAGTACGATGGTTAGTATATAAATGAAGTGTGTGGAAGCATAAAGGTGGGAAGCAACAAGATCAGAAATGACATTTCCACTTGAATGAAGCAAACGTTTTGGATTTTAGCCCATGTAGTAACACTATTAAACATTACCACTAATTTTAAAACAATGACATAATTTACTACAGATAAATTACATCTTTTTAAATGACTGATTTATTTAGAGATAACTGAGGTAAGGAACTTGGTGTCTAGTTAAAGAATAAGTCCAGAGTATGAGTAGTTAATTTTAGTTATGAATTAACTAAACTAATAAAATGATTTTCTAGTTTTTCTCCTTACAAGTAAATTCTGAAACTTTCTACTTTCTATTAAAAACCTATCCTAACTAATACTTTTTTTTTTTTTTTTTTTTTTTTTTTGTACTAGCTCCCAATCAACTCTACCAAAATCTTTTGTGGATATGAAATCTATGTAGCCCCAGACCAGGCCACATCCTGGCTACTCTCCCAAATAAATGACAGTGAAAAAAGAAATCTGGAGTATGAAAAAGTGGTTGGAGGAATCAAATAAATTTAAATGTGGTGTTCCTTGATTTTGTATACCTCAGTATCCAGTCTACTTTGATTTTCGAAATTACAGACCTTCTACAGAAGAGAGTTTCTATTTTTTAACCTTGGTTTTCTAACTAAAATTAAAAACTTATCACAATAACTTTAACATCTTCAGCATATGAACCAACATATTAAATGTTTTCAAAGGAAATTAGTATACTTATTCTTTTTATGAATGAGCATCCAAAGTGAGAGAGCTAACATGTCCCTACCTTAGAATTTTTTTTTTAACATCTTGGAGTATAATTGCTTTACAATGGTGTGTTAGTTTCTGCTTTATAACAAAGTGAATCAGTTATACATATACATATGTCCCCATATCTCTTCCCTCTTGCATCTCTCTCCCTCCCACCCTCCCTATCCCACCCCTCTAGGTGGTCACAAACCACCTAGCTGATCTCCCTGTGCCATGCGGCTGCTTCCCACTACCTATCCACCCTACGTTTGTTAGTGTATATATGTCCATGCCACTCTTTCACTTCGTCACAGCTTACCCTTCTCCCTGCCCATATCCTCAAGTCCATGCTCTAGTAGGTCTGTGTTTTATTCCCGTCCTACCCCTAGGCTCTTCATGACTTTATTTCTTTCTTAGAATCCATATATATGTGTTAGCATACGGTATTTGTTTTTCTCCTTCTGACTTCACTCTGTATGACAGACTCCAGGTCCATCCACCTCACTACGAATAACTCAATTTCATTTCTTTTTATGGCTGAAGAATATTCCATTTACATGCCACATCTTCTTTATCCATTCATCTGTTGATGGACACTTAGGTTGCTTCCATGTCCTGGCTAGTAAATAGAGCTGCAATGAACATTTCGGTACATGACTCTTTTTGAATTATGGTTTTCTCAGGGTATATGCCCAGTAGTGGGATTTCTGGGTCATATGGTAGTTCTATTTGTAGTTTTTTAAGGAACCTCCATACTGTTCTCCATAGTGGCTGTGTCAATTTACATTCTCACCAACAGTGCAAGAGTGTTCCCTTTTCTCCACACCCTCTCCAGCATTTATTGTTTCTAGATTTTTTGATGATGGCCATCCCCCCGGTGTGAGATGATATCTCAATGTAATTTTGATTTGCATTTCTCTAATGATTAATGATGTTGGGCATTCTTTCATGTGTTTGTTGGCAATCTGTATATCTTTTTTGGAGAAATGTCCATTTAGGTCTTCTGCCCATATTTGGATTGGGTTGTTTGTTTTTTTTGTTATTGAGCTGCATGAGATGCTTATAAATTTTGGAGATTAATCCTTTGTCAGTTGCTTCATTTGCAACTATTTTCTCCCATTCTGAGGGTTGTCTTTTGGTCTTGTTTATGGTATCCTTTGCTGTGCAAAAGCTTTTAAGTTTCATTAGGTCCCATTTGTTTATTTTTGTTTTTACTTCCATTTCTCTAGGAGGTGGGTCAAAAAGGATCTTGCTGCGATTTATGTCATAGATTGTTCTGCCTCGTTTTCCTCTAAGAGTTTGATAGTGTTTGGCCTTACATTTAGGTCTTTAACCCATTTTGAGTTTATTTTTGTGTATGGTGTTAGGGAGTGTTCTAATTTCATACTTTTACATGTAGCTGTCCAGTTTTCCCAGCACCACTTATTGAACAGGCTGTCTTTTCTCCACTGTATATTCTTGCCTCCTTTATCAAAGATAAGGTGACCATATGTGTGTGGGTTTATCTCTGGACTTTCTGTCCTGTTCCATTGATCTATATTTCTGTTTTTGTGCCAGTACCATACTGTCTTGATTACTGTAGCTTTGCAGTATAGTCTGAAGTCAGGGAGCCTGATTCCTCCAGCTCCATTTTTCGTTCTCAAGATTGCTTTGACTATTTGGGGTCTTTTGTGTTTCCATACAAATTGTGAAATTTTTTGTTCTAGTTCTGTAAAAAATGCCAGTGGTAGTTTGATAGGGATTGCATTGAATCTGTAGATTGCTTTGGGTAGTAGAGTCATTTTCACAGTGTTGATTCTTCCAATCCAAGAACATGGTATATCTCCCTACCTTAGAATTTTAAAGCTAACAGCATTACTGTATGGACAGATGCAGAGAAGAAGTGAATTAGTCAATGTCAGTAATTTGTTCTAACAAGGGTTTGTGTCTTCCTAAACCGATAACTAAGAGGCTTAAAAATCCTCCAAGGTTTACATAAACTGCTTTGGGGCTGCCAATTATTAACAGATATACTTGTCAGAATACTTAAATGAGTTTTCAAGTAAGAGGGTAGACTTGATCTAGAATTATAGTTCATGTATCATTCAGAAGGGCCAACAACCTTGCCCATGTCCATTTTCCCCAGTGCCAACTACATGTGTTTCTCCCTTACTACTCCAATATATGCCTGAATTCTGAACTTATGAAACATATTAGACAGAGTCATACTGACTTTTATAAACAGAATTGAGTGTAAATAATATTTATTATCATGTAGACTATTTGGCTGAAGCTACCTTAAAAGACAGTTTCATTCTGCTTATACAGCAGTGCTTCACCTTCTACAGTAGCACACATACACACATACACACATATATATAAAAATACACTTGGACCAAGACAAAATGAGAGATGAAAGTGTAATTCACCAAGGAAAGGAATATATAAAGGAAGGTGACTAAACTGAGACTTTATACAACTGTTTATTTGTCATAAAACCATCCATGAGCTGAGATATAATACAAGCATTAAGTGAATGACAGTTGTTTTATTGTGTTTTCAACGTTTTTAGTTGTATCTTAAAAAATACCAGATGCTGTCCACATGATGCCAAACATATGGCTTTTGGCTGTGCTCTTATGATCTGTAGTAGATTGCTATAATGTACAAGGCAGGGAAAAAAGCGATATACAGATAGCCGTGGCCTGAGTGGCTTGCAGCTGGATCTAATTTCACTGAACTGATGGCCTCTTCCCTCCAGCACCTTCTATTTTATCAAATGCAACATATTGTTTTCTGAAGTGGTTCTTGTTGTCGTAGTGAGTACTACAGATGGATAGCACACAGGACATTTGGTTGTCTGTTTTCTGACTAAGGTCAGGACCTACTGTTGTTCATGTTTGGGTGGAGGGCATATTTCATGGGACTGTCCAAGACAGCTAATGAGTTTCAGCTGTCTAAGAGATAATGTATAAGACATTGCTCACTTGGCTGACATACTTAGAGGCTATTACAGCCACTTGAGTTCTTAGGCGCTAATATGGTGCCTCTTAGTTGCAAAATTCCTTTATCATTTACTAAACTGATATGTCACCTGGAAAAAAAAGAAGAAAAAGGTAAGAAAGAGAATGAATAAAAGTTAATTACTCAATTGCATTGTCATTGACTATATATTTCTCTGCCTCTGCTATTAGATTTTAAGCTTCTTGAGGGTATACAATGTGTCTTATTCAATGCTGAATAGTCTGCACATAGCCCAGGGGCTGGTACATAATAAGGTCTTTAATATCTACTTAATGATGGAAAAGCAAGCACTCAAAGAGTTTCTATAGACTTGATAATTATGGAGGGGAGTGGATGAGTAGTATATGAATGGTAAAGTTGTAGATCTCATTCTGTTTCCTGTTTTCCCTAAACCCTATTGTTTTAAGATCCTTCTTTGTAGCTCTTTGTTTATATGATCTCCTTCTTTCAACTGTAGCATAATATTTGTGTGTGCATTTGCTAAATTTTACCTGTCAATCTGTAACTGGTGGATGCCAAGACTGCTTCCAACACAGGATAATTTCCAGCCATGTCTTCTGCTGCTGTGACATTTCGATGTGGGACTGTATGGGAGACACTTGCAGATGGGGCTGTTTAAGTTTTTTAATGTTACTGAAGCCATACTTTTTTCCTTTATTTAAGGGAAGACTTTTCCATGAGGTTTGTACCTTCTTAGTCTTCATTTAGGAAACCAGGCACAGATTTCCTCAAACCATTTCTAGGGATTCTGTTGTCCACCACTTCTCCTTCCAGTTAAGTCCCTAGAGAGGAGGGTACATTTCTCTTTCTTCTCTGAGACTCAGCCTCATCCAATCTACTCAAACTAGATTACATTGTGAGGGCAATGAAGTTTGTATATGTAAACTTATACCAATTGTCATCTTGGCTTAATCATTGGAGTTCCATAATACCCAGCTCTAGCAAATCAAAATTAGTTTCTCATATCTGTTTTTGCCTTCTTATGATCCATTATCCACAGTGCCACCAGATTGTTCTCTCTTATTTTTAGACATTATTTTTTGCAGTTTATTTTTTATTGTGGTAAAATACACATAACAGAACTTACCATCTTAATAAGTTTTGAGTGTATAGTTCAGTGGTATTAAATACATATATAATGTTATGAAACCATTACCACCATCCATCTTCATAGCTGTTTTTGTCTTGAAAAATGGAAACTCTGCACCTATTAAACAATGTTTTCTTCCCCCTCCCCCCAGCCCCAGCAACCACTATTCTACTTTTTAATTCTGTGATTTTAACTATTCTAAATACCTCATATAAATGGAATTATACCAGATTTGTCTTTTTTCTTATTCCACACATAAGTATACCATACAGTATTTGTCTTTCTCTGTCTGATTTCTTTCACTTAGCATAATGTCCTCAAGTTTCATCCATTTTGTAGCATATGGCAGAATTTTGTGTTTTTTTTAAGGCTGAATAATATTCTATTATATTTTTATACTATACAATGCATCTCACTTCTCTCTTCACATGTCAATGGACACTTGGGTTGCTTCCATGTTTTAGCTGAATAATGCTGCTATGAACATGGGTGTACAAATATTTCTTTGAGACCTTGCCTTCAATTCTTTTGGGTATATAACCAAAAGTGAAACTGCTTGACCATATGGTAATTTTATTTTTAAGTGTTTGAGGAACTACCTTACTTTTTTTGACAGCTACATCATTTTACAGTCCTACCAAAAATACACAAGTGTTTTAATTTCTCCACATTCTCGCCAATACTTTTTATTTTCTGATTTTTTGGTAGTAGTCATCCTAATGGGTGTGAGGTGGTATCTTATTATAGTTTTGATTTGCATTTCCCTAATTATTACTGATGTTGTGCATCTTTGCATGTGCTTATTCACCATTTGTATACCTTATTTAGAGAAATGTTTGTTCAAGTCATTTGCTCATGTTTTAAAGTAGATTGGTTTTTTTTTTTTTTTTTTTTTTTTTTAGTTCTCTATATTTTGGATATGAATTCCTTGTCAAGTATGTAACTTGCAAATATTTTCTCCCATTCTTTGTTTCCCTTTCACTCTGTTGATATTGTCTTTTAATGCACACTTTAAAAAAATTTTCATGAAGTCCAATTTGTCAATTTTTTTCTTGTTGATGAGCTTTTGGTGACAAATCCAAGAAATCATTGCCAAATCCAATTTTGTGAAGTTTTGCTGTACGTTTTTTTTTTTTTTCTTTTAAGAGCTTTATAGTTTATGTCTTATATTTAGCTATTTGATCCATTTTGAGTTAATTTTGTACATGATGTTAGGTAAAGTCCAACTTCATTCTTTGCATATGAATATCCAGTTTTCCTAGCACCATTTGTTGAAAAGATTGTCCTTTCCCTGTTGATGGTCTTGGTACCATGGTCAAAAATTATTTGACAATATATGAGGAAGTTTATTTTGGGGTTCTCTATTCCATTGTTCTACATGTCTGTCTGTATGCTAGTACCACACTGTTTTGATTACTGTAGTTTTATATTAAGTTTTGAAATCAGGAAGTGTGAGTCTTCCAGGTTTGTTTTCCTTTTTAAAGATTGTTTTGAGTATTTGGGGCCCCTTAATATTCCATATGGATTTTAGGATAGGTTTTCTATTCTTGCATAAAACGTCATTGGGATTTTGACATGGATTGCATTGAATCTGTAGATTGCATTGGGTAGTACTGGCATCTTAACAGTATTAAATCTTTCACTTCATGAACGTGGTATGTGTTTCCATTTATTTATGGTTTCTTTCATTTCCTTCTGCAATGCTTTGTAGTTATTGCACAAGTCTTTCACATCCTTGGTTAGGTTCATTTCTTAGTATTTTATTTTTTCTAATGCTATTGTAGATGAAATTGTTTTTTATAATTTCCTTTTCAGATTGTTCATTGTTAGTGTAGAGAAATGCAGATGATCTTTGTATCCCGGTATTTTTCTGAATTCACTTATTTAACTCTAACAGGTTTTTGGTAGGATACTTAAGGTTTTCTACATATAAGATCATATCATCTGCAAACAGAGATAATTTTACTTCTTGCTTTCCAATTTCTATGATTTTTTATTTCATTTTCTTGCTAACTTTTCTGGCTAGAATTTCTAGTACTATGTTGAACAGAAGTGGCAAAAGCAGGCATCTTTGCCTTGTTCCTGATTCTAGAGGAAAACATTTCAGTCTTTGACTACTGAGTATTATATTTGTTGTGGGTTTTTCATTTATGGCTTTTATTATGTTGAGGTAGTTAGTTTGTTGAGTGAGTTTGTTATGACAAGGTGTTGAATTTTGTTTAATGCTTTTTCAATGTGAATTAAGAAGATCATGTTGTTTTTCTCCTTCATTCTGTTAATGTGGTATATTACATTGGTTTTTGTGGAACCATCCTTGCATTCCAAGAATAAATCTTACTTGGTCATAGTGAATAATGCTTTTTAATATATTGCTGAATTTATTTGCTCATATTTTGTTGTGAATTTTGCATCAATGTTTATAAGAGATATTGATCTGTAGTTTTCTTGTGCTGTCTTTGTCTGGCTTTGGTATCAGGATAATGCTGGTCTCATAGAATGAGTTAGAGAGTGTTCCCTCCTCTTCAATATTTTGGAAAATTTTTAGAATAATTGGTGTTAGAACTTCTTTAAATGTTTGGTAGCATTTACTAGTGGAGCCATCAGGTCCAGGGCTTTTCTTTGTTGAGAGATTTTTGATTACTAATTCAATCTACTTACTAGTTATAGGTCTATTTAGATTTTCTATTTCTTTGTGATTTAGTCTTAGCAGGTTTTATATTTCTAGGAATTTGTCCATTTCCTCTGGGTTATCCAATTTTTTGCTGTACAACTGTTCATAGTACTCTCTTATAATCTTTTTATTTCTGTAGAATTGGGAACAATGTTCCAACTTTCATTTCTGATTTTAGTAAATTGAATCTTCTTTTTTGTTTGGTCCATCTAGTTAAAGGTTTGTCAGTTCTGTTGATTTTTTTTCAAAAAAATAACTTTTTGTTTCAGTTGACTTTCTTTATTATTTTTCTACTCTGTTGTATTTCCTTCCTTGTGCTGTCTTTGTTCCTTGGGTTCAGTTTGCTCTTTTTTTATTCTTAGTCCCTCAAGTTGCAAAGTTAGGTTGTTGATTTGAGATCTTTCTTGATTTTCAACATAGGCATTTAAAGCTAGAAATTTTACACTGAGCACTGCTTTTACTACATCCCATAAGTTTTAGTATGTTGTGTTTTTGTTTTTATTTATTTCTGTTTTCTAATTTCTCTTTTCATTTATTCTTTGACCAATTGTTTAAGTGTAAGTTCCTTAATTTCCACGTTCGTGAATTTTCCAGTTTTCCGTTATTGATTTCTAACTTTTCTAACTCTCTGCCCTTCTTTGGGCAGTGAAGATACTTTGTATGATAGCTATCTTTATTTTTGATATCTATCTTTAAAATATATTGAGACTTGTTTTTTAGCTTAACATATACTCTATCCAGGAGAATATACCATATGCACTTGAAGAATGTGTATACTGTGGTTGTCAGGTAGAGTGTTCTGTATGCGTATGTTTGGTCTAGTTGGCTTACTGTGTTTTTTAAGCCCTCTATTTCCTTATTTTTTGTCTGATTGATCTATCCATTGTTGAAAATGGGATATTGAAGTCTTCAACTATTAGTGTAGAATGATTCTCCCTTTAATTCTGTCAGTTTTTACTTTATATATTTTGAGGGTCTATTAATAGGTGTATAAATGTTTATAATTGTTTTATCTCCTTAGATTTTTATGAACATACAATGTTCTTTGGGTCTTGAAACGTTTTTTGGATTGAAAGTCTATTTTGTCTGAAAATCGTATAGCCAGACCAGCTCTCTTTTGGTTACTATTTGCATGGAATATCTTTTCCAACCTTTTGCTTTCAACCTCTTTGTGCCTTTGACTCTGAAGTGAGTTTCCTTTATACAGCTCATCATTGAATCATGCTTTTTAAAAAATCCGTTCAGCCAGTCTCTTTCTTTTGATAAAGAATTTGATTAATTTACATTTAAAGTAATTACTAATAAAAATGAACTTACTTCTGCTATTTTGTTATTTGTTTTTTATACACCTTATAGCCTTTTTTTGTCTCTCATTTCCTCAATTACTGACTTCTTTTGTGTTTACTTGATTTTTTTGTACTGAAATCTTTTATTCCCTTTTTATTTCATTTTGTGTATATTCTACAGATTTTTTTGTTGTTGTTATCATGAGGATTACATTTAACAGCCTAAAGTTATAACAGTCTAATTTGAATTTATATCAACTTCAATGGCATATAAAAACTCTGCTCCTGTACAGTTCCATGTTTCTCCTTTCTGTTATTAATGGCACAGATTACATCTTTATATATTAATACCCTCAAACATAGATTCATAACTGTTTTTAAAATGAATTTATCTTTTAACTTCTGTAGAAAATTAAAAAGTTACAAAACAAAATTACCATTAGACTAGCTTTTATTTTTATTTTTTGCGGTACATGGGCCTCTCACTGCTGTGGCATCTCCCGTTGCGGAGCACAGGCTCAGCGGCCATGGCTCACAAGCCTAGCTGCTCCGCGGCATGTGGGATCTTCCCGGACTGGGGCACGAACCCATGTCCCCTGCATTAGCAGGCGGACTCTCAACCACTGCACCACCAGGCAAGTCCCTATTAGTCCCATTTTTAGAGGAGAAAATTGAGACTTATGGAAGTTAAGTAACATGCCCAAATTTACAGAGCCCATAAGTGAAATGCCTGGGATTGAAAAATAGGTTTATCTAACACCAAATCTTGAACTTTTAACCACCATTATATTTGGTCAGTGCAAATAAAAGAGACAATCTCTGTGCTTAATACTTTATGTTTTTGCTATCCAAAGTGAGAAGAATTTTTTTTCATTGTTACTTTATAGAACACTATTGTTCTATTGTTTATTTGGCACTAATAAAACAATATACAGATCATACCAATATAATAAGATGGAAGGAGGAAAGGGCACAATAAGTGGATAAATGGCCCTCAGATATATGTACTGCCATCTGCCTCCCCCCCCCCCTTTTTTTAACCCTATAAAGTACTGGATAATATCTCTTTATGTTAGTTTTTGGCATCCTCTTTTAGCATGGTGAATTGGAGATAATTATATAATTGGAGAGGAAAGGAGAAGTTTATTGTATGCTCTACTGGAATATTTTGTTTTAGGGGTACAGAGAATTAGTGAAAGCCTTATTATGCAGCTTTCATGGTGTCCCTGACTATTGGAAATTTCTTAGAAGATGTTACACTACAAGTTTTCACTTCCATTATTTATATTCCACGAGGTCCTGAGTCTGTTACAATATTACTGGAAAAAATTAACCATAAATAAAAGGTTTTATCATTTTTTTAAGGGATGATGAAAGACAAGCAGAAATCACATTAATGTTATTGAAATGGGAGTGAGATATATGAGAACATTCAGCTAATTTATCTATAGAGAAAAATATTGTCTTGCATTAATTACCTAAGTGTTTCAGTTAAAATATTTTGCATTTGAATTTTTAATTTAATTGAATTCGTCTGAACATCATGCAAATTAAGACAGGTTATAGCTTTGTCCAATAACACTCATCTAAATACTAAATTGGACACTAAATTTGCTAATGAAATTGCTAATAGCCAAAATAAGACTCAGTGGCTGTAGACCTGTGTGTTTTTACTTTGGATAATTATGCAGCCCAAATAATCATCTATTATTAGTATCAGATAACACAGATATTTCATCTTGTTCTGGGTAAAACAGTAATGCTATGAAGTCATGCTCTAGAGAAGTGATTTTTCTGCTGTTTAGCTCCAAATGCTATGTTCAGCTCCAAGTGCTATGGTAGGAAATTAGATTCTTGGCTGTTCTTTTGATTCTAAAATTAAAATATGCTGAATCTGCAAAATCTAACACTTTTTGAGGTTTTTCCATGGCTACTGTAACTAAACACATTAGACACAGGAGGAATTGCTGTATTGAAATATTTTTGGAATCCTAACAAATAGATTATTAAAAAGTTATTCTTTCCTATTTTCCAATAAGGACTATTTTTATAGCTAAATGGGTTACAGAATGTGGAAATAAAGTGCCATGTATATAGGTGTTTGTGTGTGTGATTGCTTTCTTTTTTACTTAGTGATAACTCTGATAATGAATTTGGGATTAGTATTACACTTTAAAAATATAAGCACTATTTGAAAGCTAACAGTATAATGCAGATGAATTGGGGAACCTTAGCGATAGAAAAAGGTGCCAGAGCCATCTTGCTTGAAACTTACCACCACTACCTAAGCCACTCATGAAGACAGCTGATATTCATTTACTGTGTTATCCTAGTCCTCACTAGAAAACATTTTAAAACTTTTATATCATTTATTTTCAGTTTCTAATCATTTTAAAGTCAATGTATCCTTTATACCTAAAATAACTTCTTTTTCCTGAAATATAATTTTCTTGTTGCCATTTTCTCTCCCAGTGAAGAGGAAACCCATAGATAATTACACTTTGTTTAATATATAAAGAAAATTATATAATCAACTGAATCTTTTCAAGGCTAAAAATTCATAATTTCTTTAGTATTTCCCCTTAGATGAACTTTACTATCTAAACTTTGAATTCTTTAGCTTGTCTCCTACTCCTCCCTTCCATTGAATATATTGTACTTGCTTCTGTTTAGTTCCTCTCTTTCCTCTTTTTGTTATTAAAAAAAAGGTCAAATGATTCTTTAAATCAATATGAGACTAATGTCAAGTAAATGGAAAGGTATTGGGTTTGGAAATCTCACTCTTATTACTTCATCTCAGCAGATCCTAATTTTTTAAAATGAGAGTTTGCCAATGCTCATATGATTTCAACTTAGCTTCAAATAGAATATTTTACTGTCATTTATATGTGCAGTCATTTATTTCCCATTTTGTACTGGATAAAGCAGAGAATACTTGGGAAGTTGCACAAAAGTATTTTGTCCAATTCTTAATTATCTGGGGGTATATGAGCTCACTTAATGAGTAAGTATTAGTTAAAAGAAAAGAGTATATTTTTAAAGGAAAAGATATAAAACTTTTATAAATTAGTATGAATATTTCCTTATTGGAAAACATTATTGTTTGGGATTACACACCAAGAGACATAGCAAATTATTCATCCATTCATGGAAGTACTCTTCCCCACTGACAAGGTGAATAATGGACCTACTGAACATGGGGGAGTGAAGATATAAGTTGTGCAAGGGACCCAAAAGGAGGGAGCATAACAGAAAATGAATTATTATAATGTGTGAAGAAAGAAAAAAAATTACATTATTAACAAAGGATTGTGAAATAGACTGAAAACTACATAGTATTGTTGAAAGAAATGGAAGATCTAAAGAAATTGAAAGACTACAGTAACATCAAGATGGTGGAGTAGGAGGATCTGGAACGCATTTCCCGCCATGAACACATAAAAATACATCTACATGTGGAACAGTTCTCATTGAAAACTAACTGGAGACTGGCAGAGAGACTCCTGTACAGCCAAGGCTGTTAAAGATCCATACATAATTAGCTTAGAAGGGAAGAGACATGATCAGGTTGGGACCTGAGCCCTTGGGAGGGGACTCAGAAGAGAAGGGACATTACATGGGCAGAGACCCTTCCTGGGGACTGAGCAGTTAAAGCCACATGTTGGGCCCCCCAGCCCTGGGTTCTGACACAGGGAAAACAAGTCCTGTTGGCTGGTTGGAGGGCTGGTGGGACTAACAGGGGGGCTATGGGAAGCCTGGACTCCACTTGTAAAGAGCACACACAAGCTTCCTTACTCTCCGAACAGGGTGGAGAGGGTGGATTAAAACTGTATGGGTAGCTGCCAGTTTCCCACAACTGCCCCATGACTGCCTCCCAGCCTAAGCCGAGCAACTGCTCCAGGCTCACTTGCTTCATGACACAGCTTGACACTGGGGTGAGCGCTGCTGCAGCTGAGGAGAGACCTTGGCTGTGAGACAAAAATGTGGCTCAGGCTTGAGGGACATCTGAGTACGGTAGGGGCAGCATTATTGGTGCTAACACAGGCAGTGCATCAGAAGCAGTCCCAGTCTCTCTGTGGCCCAGTGCCACAGCCTGTTCCCTGACCCATGCTGAGCACCCACACCAGTCAATCTTGCTCCAACACTGCTATCCTCAGGTGAGGGTGCCAGTGCTGGGAGCGGAGAGAGCACACACTTAAAGGGAACAGAGCCAGCTCATACCTGACCCTAAGCACTTCTGCTCCAGCAACTTGGTACGTGCCCCTGATAGAACAGTGACAGCCACTGAACAGAGGAGAAGCCCCAGCTCACACCTGGCTCTGGCCCCAGCCACTCCATCTCCATCTCCACTTCCTACCAAGGTGAAAGCTACCAGCACACCCTGAGAAAAGACGTAACTTGTGTTCATGTCAATCCAGCTCTCCCACCAAAGTCACTGGGCATTTGCAGACTGTATAGGGATGCTCCCCCTCCCTCAAGACCAAAATAGGTAACTATTTCACCTAATTTCATAAAGACAAGAGAAAGGTAAGAAAAATAAGAAGACAGAGGAATAGGTTTCAATTGAAAGAGCAAGAGAAAACCCCTGAAAAAAATTAATGAACATAAACAATTTACCAGATAAAGAGTTCAAAGCACTAGTAATAAGAATGCTAACTGAACTAAGGAAAAGAAAAGTGAGAAATTTAACAAGGAACTAGAAAATATAAAAACAGAATTGAAGAATACAATAACTGCAATGGAAAACACACCAGAAGGAATTACAGCAGACTAGATGATACAGAAGAATACATAAGTGATCTGGAAGACAGAATAATGGAAATCACCCAATCAGAAGAGCAAAAATGAAAAACAAAAGAATGAGAACAGTTTAAGGGATCTCTGAGACAACATAAAGTATAATAACGTTTGCATGATAGGGGTCCTAGAAGGAGAAAGAGAAAGGGGTGTTAAAACGTATTTGATGAAATTATGGCTGAAAACGTCCCAAACCTGAAGAAGGAAGCAGATAAGCAGGTACAGGAAGTGCAGAGGGTCCCTGACGAGGTAAACACAAACACACCCACACCAAGACATATCATAATTAAAATAGCACAAGCTAAAGAGAGAATTCTAAAGGCAGCAAGAGAATAACAAAGAGTTATATACAAGGCTATTAGCTGACTTTTCTAAACAAACTTTGCAGCAAAAGAGAGGCATGATATATTCAAAGTGCTGTTAGGAAAAAAAACCCTGTAACCTAAGGTACTCTACCCAGCAAGATTATCATTTAAAATGAAAGAAGAGATAAAAGCTTCTCAGACAAGTGAAAACTAAGAGAGTTCATCAATTCTAAATCTACCCTAAAAGAAATGTTAAAGGGTCTTCTCTAACTGGAAAAGAAAAGGCTATAGCAAGAAGCAAGAATCTATAGGAAAAGGAAAATCCCACTAGTAAAGGCAAATATGTAGTAAAGGTCAAGGAGCAACCACTTAAATAAGCTAGCACAAAGACTAAAAGACAAAAATATGTAAAATTAAGTATAACTACAATAATCAGTAAATTATCAGGAATAAACATGAAGTTATAAAATATGACATCAGGGCTTCCCTGGTGGCGCAGTGGTTGAGAGTCCGCCTGCCAGTGCAGGGGATACGGGTTCGTGCACTGATCTGGGAAGATCCCACATGCCACGGAGCAGCTGGACCGCTGAGCCTGCGCATCCGGAGCCTGTGTTCCACAACAGGAGAGGCCACAGCAGTGAGAGGCCCGCGTAACAGCAAAAAAAAAAAAAAAAAGACATCAAAAAAGCACAAAATGTCAGGGAGGAGATTAAAAAATGTGGATCTTTTAGAAAGTGTTTGAACTTAAAGGACTCTGTTTAAAAGAAGTAAATATAATTATAGGTCAATATATGTGAACCCCTTGGTAACCATAAATCAAAAGACTATAATAGATACACAGAAACTAGAGAAACAGGAACACAAGCATACCACTAAAGGAAGTCATCAAATCATAAGGGAAGAAAAAAAGAAGGAAAAACAGAGAACTACAAAGAACCCAGGTTCATCAACAGATGAATGGATAAAGAAGATGTGATATATCTACATATCCATCCATATATATGATGTGATATATATATAATGGAATATTATATTTATAATGTGATATATATATAAAATGGAGTATTATATATAATGTGATATATATATATAATGGAATATTAGCTATTAAAAAGAATGAAATTTGCAGCAACATGGATGGACCTAGAGATTATCATACTAAGTGAAGTAAGTCAGAAAGAGAAAGACAAATACTATATGATACCACTTACATGTGGAATCTAAAATACAACACAAATGAACATATCTGCAAAACAAAAACAGACTCACAGGGCTTCCCTGGTGGCGCAGTGGTTGAGAGTCCGCCTGCCGATGCAGGGGACACGGGTTCATGCCCTGGTCCGGGAAGATCCCACATGCTGCGGAGCGGCTGGGCCCGTGAGCCATGGCCGCTGAGCCTGCATGTCCGGAGCCTATGCTCCACAACAGGAGAGGCCACAACAGTGAGAGGCCCGTGTACTGCAAAACAAACAAACAAACAAACAAAACAGACTCACAAAACAGACTCACAGATATAGAGAACAGACTTGTAGTTACCAAGGGGGAGGGGAGTGGGGGAGGGAAGAATTGGGAGTTTGGGATTAGCAGATACAAACTATTATATATAGGATGGATAAACAACAAGGTCCTACTGTATAGCACAGGGAACTATATTCAATATCTTGTAAACCATAATGGAAAAGAACATGAAAAAGAATATATATATATATGAAACTGAGTCACTTTGCTCTACAGCAGAAATTAACACAACATTGTAAATCAACTATACTTCAATAAAATTTTTAAAAAAGACAAAAGCCTGGAAAACAAGTAACAAAATGGGAATAAGTACATACCTATCAATAATTAAATGTCAGTGGACTCAATGAGCCAATCAAAACATATAGGGTGGCTGATTGGATAAAAAAAAAAATAGGACCCATCAATATGCTCCTTACAAGAGACCCTCTTCAAAGTGAAAGAAACGTGCAGACTGAAAGTGAAGGGTGGAAAAAGATATTTCATGGAAATGGAAATGACAAGAAAGCAGGGTTAGCAATACTCATACCAGACAAAATAGACTTTAAAACAAACTCTTTAACAAAAGAAAACAAAGGGCATTATATAGTGATAAAAGGATCAATACAGAAGAAAATATTACACACACAAACATATTTGCAGCTAATAAAGGAACACTTAAATATGTAGAGCAAATATTAACAGACATAAGGGAGAAATTGACAATAATACAATTGTAGTAGGAGACTTTAACACCACATGTACATCAATGGCCAAATCATCCAGACAGAAAATCATTAAGAAACAGCGGTCTTAAATGACACAATGGACCAGTTGGACTTAATAGATATCTATAGGCATTCCATCTAAAAACAGCACAATACACATTCTTTTCAAGTGCATACGGAATGTTTTTCAGGGTAGATCACATGCTAGGCCACAAAACAAGTTTTGACACATTTGAGAGGATAGAAATTACATCAACCATTTTCCCAGCCACAGTGGTACGAAACTAGACATCAATTACAGCAGGAAAAATGAGAAAAACACAAACATGTGAAAACTAAACATGCTACTAAAAAACTAATGGGTCAATGAAGAAATCAAAGAGGAATTGAAAAATACCTCAAGACAGAAGAAAATGGAAATGCAACTTTCCAAAATCTATAGGATCCCAAAAAAACAGTTCTAAGAGGTTTATATTGCTACAGACCTGCCTCATTTTAAATGAAACTCTCAAATAAACAACCTAACTTACTTACTATCTAAAGGAATTGTAAGAAGTACAGACAAAGCCCAAAGAAAGCAGAAGGAAGGAATTAATAAAGATCAGAGAAAATAAATAGAGACCAAAAAAAAAAAAAGAAAAAAACAACAACAACAATGAAACCAAGAGCTGGTTTTCAAAAATATAAACAAGGCTCATGAAGAAGAAAAGAGACAAGACCCAAATAAACAAGAAATGAAAGAGGAGAAATAACAATATCACATCTATGAAAAAATCATAAGAACATACTACAGACAGTTATACAGTTATATACCAACCAGTTGAACAACCTAGAAGAAATGGACAAATTTCTAAAAACATTCAACCTTCCAGGACTAAATCAGGAAGAGATAGATATACTGATCACCAATAGTGAAATTGAATTTATAATTTAAAAAAAACTCCCAGTAAACAAAAGTCCAGGACCAGATGGCTTCACTGGGGAATTCCACCAAACATATAAAGAAGAGCTAATACCTATCCTTCTCAAACTATAACAAAAAATTGAAGAGGAAGGGACACTCCCAAATTCATTCTATGAGGCAACTGTTATCCTGATACCAAAACCACACAAAGATACTACAAAAAAAGAAAAGTACAGGCTAATATCTCTGATGAATATAGATGTAAAGATTCTAAGCAAAATATTAGCAAACTGAATTCAACAACATATAAAAAGGATTGTATACCATGTTCAAGTGGGATTTATTCCAGGGATACAAGGATGGTTCAGTATTTGCAAATCAATCAAGCTGATACACCTCATTAACTAAAGGAAGGATAAAAAGCACATGATCATCTCAATAGACACACAAAAAGCATTTGACGAAGTCAACATCCATTCATGTGAAAAACTCATTAAAGTTGGCATAGAGGGAACATATCTCAACATAATAAAGGCTATTTATGACAAACCTATAGCCAACATCACAGTCAATGGTGAAAATCTGAAAACCTTTCCTCTAAGATCAGGAACAGGACAAGGATTCCCACTCTCACCACTTTTATTTAACATAGTATTGGAAGTCATAGCCACAGTGATCAAATAAGAAAAAAATAAAAGACATCCAAATTGGAAAGGAAGAAGTAAAACTGTCACTGTTTGCAGATATGTCACACGTACTTGTGCATAACTATACAAAGCAGCCATGATATAGAATCAAAAATATTCCTACATCAACTGATGAATTGATTAGTAAAATGCAATATATCATATCATTGGAAAATACCTGTCTTACAGTGGAATATTTTCAGCAAAGTATTATATTTTGCTGGAAAAGGCATAACTATGGAAACAGTAAAAAGATCAGCGGTTGTCAGGGGTTTGGAAGAGAGAGGAAGGGAGGTGTGAATGAGTGTAACAGCATTTTTAGGACAATGAAACCATTCTATATGGGACTGTAATGGTGCATATACATTATACATTTGTCAAAACCTGTAGAAAGTATGACACAAAGAGTAAACCCTAATGTAAATTATAAACTTTGGTTGTTAAAAATGTATCAATATTGACTCATCAATTTTAACAAAAGTACCTCACTAATGCAAGATATTAATAATAGAGAAAACTGTGTATGAGGAATGAGAGAGACAGTATATAGGAACTCTCTGTACTTTCCACTTAATTTTTCAATAAAACTAAAATTGCTTTAATAATACAAAATCTATTAATTGTAAGAAAAGGAATGAAGTACTGATACATGCCATAGCATGAATGGAGCCTTGAAAATTTTATGCTTAATGAAAAGAGCCAGTCATAAAGGGCACTACACATTGTGTGAATTTCATTTGTATGAAATGTCTAGAGTAAGCATCATTCTGTAGAGGGACAGACACTAGATTGGTGGTTGCCAAGGCTGGGAATAGGGGAGGGTTGTTGGAAGGAAATAGGAAATGACTGCTAATGGGCATGAGATTTCTTTCTGGGGTGATGAAACTCTTCTAAAACTGATTCTGGTGATGATTTAAGTGGGTGAATTTTATGATATATCAATTATATCTCAATAAATCCATTCCAAAACAGTAGCAGCAATTAAGTAGTTAACTGCCTGCAGTAATTATTTTGTCCATATTGCATATAGCAAAGCTAATGACTTCTGCCAGGCACTAGTCTTTTCCATTGTCTGTGAAAATCCAGAATAAATTCCAGCAAAGCCTATGTATGCATAACCCTTTCCCGCTCTTTATTTTTAAACCAATCCGGTTAATTACCAGAGTGAAAAATCCCGCTAAGTGACTTGAAACTATTTAAAATATAAAGATTATCAAATGATGTGCCAGGAAGTTTCTGAACCATAAGAGAGTGAATATGATGGTTTAAGTCACTAGTTGACCATTCTTTAAAAGAAATGGGCCAACTTCACAGTAAAAATAGACTGGGAGACTTGAAGAGGAACATCTTTTGGGAGTATCTGCATGAATCAGCTGCAAGTTTATCCTGCTGAATTCTTGAGACTGGAATCCTGAAAAGAAAACAACCATCTGTGTACTAGTGCTGTTGTTTTTGTTTGTTGATTTGTTTGTTTTTGGTAACAGCTTTATTGTTTAATTTTTAGTATTAATTTAATAAAAGAAAAAAGGAAGAGAGAGAGAGAAACTGAATATGAATGAGAGAGAGAGAAAGGGAAACCAGCCAGAATTCATAAGTTCAAAATGGATAGAATGAGGGGAAAAATTCTGGTATGAAGTCAAAGTGATAAATATTGGAGAAATTATGAGAGTGAAAGGTTATGAGAGAGGGTGGATGGCAGGTGGAGTTTGAAGTACCTAATCTGAGTCAACAAGAGTCAAGAAGGTTGCTACATGGAAGTTTTGTAGGATGCTTATGGCCCTGGGCTTAAGGGGAGTAATTATATTGGAGTTCATGAATTGGAATAGATTCTGAGCAAATCTGGTCCAAAAAGCTTCTCTTTGTGTTTTATTTAATATTCTTATTCAGATAAACTATGAAAGGAGAAATAACTGATCTAGCCATAGAAGAATTTAACAGGTTTTAAATAATGAACTGAAATTATACATCTGAGAGAATTAGTATTCACAGTCATTGATTGAAACTTGTGTTCTGCAATCCTCATTTTAAAAAACAACTATAACATGGGTGGTTTATATCTCCCAAATATGTCTCTTGTTATATTGATTCTTATGGTTAAGCCCAAAGTCTACCAAAAGTATTGCCTAAACTTAGGCTTTTGGAGACGAAATAAAGCTTCTAATATTTAAGTTTAATGTTTCCAAATAGCCTTTTTAATGTTCTGTTTTGAATTTCTCATTGACAATCTAATTAAGGTTATAGTTTTTTTGTTTTTGTTGCTGCTGTTGTTTGTTTCTCTCTCAATACTCCTTACTTGACCAGGATAAAAAAATTGGATTATAAACATTGGATATAGACAAGACTGAGATCAATCACTGACAATAAGATTTTGATTAGAAGTAAGTGTAATCTATAAGAACAGAACTCATGAGAATCTTCTAGTCAACAAAGATAACTTTTTTTTTTTTTTTTTTTTTTTTTGCGGTACCCGGGCCTCTCACTGCTGTGGCCTCTCCCGTTGCGGAGCACAGGCTCCGGACGCGCAGGCGCAGCGGCCATGGCTCACGGGCCCAGCCTCTCCGCGGCATGTGGGATCCTCCTGGACCAGGGCTCGAACCCGTGTCACCTGCATTAGCATGCAGATTCTCAACCACTGCACCACCAGGGAAGCCCAAGATAACTTTTAAACTGAAAGCCTTTCACTCCCTCTCAGTCTTCTCAACTCTGTATCCCACCAGCCCAACTCTGGATATATATGGGCCCAGGGGAAATTATGTCAGTGGTTAAGGCAACTTGGAATTGTTGTTTTTGATATGGGCTACTAAATCCATCTCATGAAAGTTCATAAATGGTGTCTACTAGACTAAAAATAGAAGCAAAATCGTCCCTATATTTACATGCTAAAACCTACAAATATTGAATGTATTTTAAAATTAGTATTTCCAGGAATTTTTCACATATCCCTAGAAATATAACCAATGATTAAATAATTTTTCAATTCCAAATAAACTCCAATAAGTTAATGGCAGCTCCACCACCATTTATAGCTCTAAAAATAATGATGTCAGCTCTCCAGTTAATACACTACATGGAGATCTAAAGACTCAAAACCTAACAGCATGTGCCTTGGAAAAGGATTATAAATATCAAGGCAGATATATCCTTTTTATAAGGGAGCTGAATCAGAATGAGAAGGAATATATTGTTAGTATAGCAAACGCTAAGCATGACAATCCTCTGATATTGAGATTACAATGGCCAATGCACTTTTATCTCTGCCAAACATATCCTTTTCTTTTTCCAGTTAGAATGCATAAGAGTTTTGAAGTCTATGGAAAGAATAAAATTCTTTGGCAGACAAAATGCAATTTTGTGTTATTCACTCAATTCAATTTTACTGAGTGCTTACTGTGTTCTAGGCACAGCTCTAAGAACAGGAATGAGTATAAAAAACAAGGCTCTTGCCCTTATAGAGTTTACATTCTAGTAAGGGGAGACATATGATATATAAATGAATAAAATAAGACAAATGTCCAATACAGCATTAGTTTTCTATTGCCACTATAACAAATTATCACAAACCTAGTGACTTAAAACAACTCAAATTTATTGTCTTGTAGTTATGGAGGTCACAGTCTGATATGGATTTCACTGAGCCAAAATCAAGGTGTCAGCTGCGCTATGCATTCTCTGGGAAATCTAAACAAAGCCTCATAAGGATACACAAAATGCACACATGTGGACACTTCAGACATCTAACAACTAACTCAGTTTACTCTGTGTGTTATGAGCCACATCCATCTAAACCTATATTAAAACTCACAGTCCAATTCCAGATAAAGTTTATTCCAGTAGCTCATAATAACTCACAACGTTTAGCCTTTCAGATACCCACTTGCACAAGAAAACTTCAAGTCTTTTTTCAAAGTAAAGTACCGTATTTATTGTAATACTATATACTTTTTAGCCATTTAACAAATGCTACCATTTAAAAATTAGGTTTCTATATTCTTTTTAAAGACCTTATTTTTTAGAGCAGTTTTATGTACAATAAAACTGAGAGGATGGTCCAGAGATTTCCCATATACCCCCTGTTCCCACACATGAAGAACCTCCTGCATTATCAACATCACTCACCAGAATAGTACATTTTTTTCCAAGAATAAACCTACATTGACACATCATAATCACCCAAAGTCCATAATTTACCTAAGGGTTCACTCTTGGTGTTGTACATTCAATGGGTTTGGACAAATGTATAATGATGTATATCCTTTATTATAATACATTACTATTTTCAATGCCCTAAAAACCCTCTATGCTCTGCCTGTTCATCTCTCCCTCCTGCCTTGCCCTGCCCCCACAATCACTGATCTTTTTATTGTATCCATAGTTTTGCCTTTTCCAGAATGTCCTATAGGTGGAATCGTACAAGATGTAGCCTTCTCAGATTGGCTTCTTTCACTTAGTAACATGCATTTAAGTTTCCTCCATGTCTTTTCATGGCTAGATAGCTCTTTTTAGTGCTGAGTAATATTTTATTGTCTGATGTACCACAGTTTATTTATTCTCTTATCTCCTGAAGGGCATCTTGGTTGCTTCCAAGTTTTGGCAATTATGAATAAAGCTGCTCTAAACATCCATGTTCAGGTTTTTGTGTAGACATAATTTTTCAAAATTTTGTGTAAATATCAAGAAGTGCAATTACTGGATTGTATGACAAATATGTTTAATTTTGCAAAAACCACCAAACTGTCTTCCAACGTGGATGTACCATTTTGCATTCCCACTAGCAATGAATGAGAGTTCCATTTGCTTCATATCCTCAACAACATTTGGTGTTGTTAGTATTCTGGATTTTGGTTATGCTAATAAGTTTATATTTTTTAATTTGAATATCCCTAATGACATATGATGTGGAACATCTTTTCATATATTTATTTGTCATTTATATATCTTCCTTGGTGAAGTGTCTGTTAAAGTCTTTGGCCCATTTTTTAATTGGGTTGTTTATTTTCTTATTGTTGAGTTTTAAGAGTTCTTTGAATATTTTGGATAATGGCCCTTTATTAGACATGTCTTTTGTCAACATGTTTCCCCAGTGTGTGGCTTGTCTTTTCATTCTCGTGTTATTGTCTTTCACATATAGAAGTTTTTAATTATTAGGAAGTACAGCTTATCAATTAGTTCTTCCATGAATTGTCTTCGACTTTGTATCTAAAAAGGCATCACTATATCCAAGGCCATCTAGGTTTTCTCCTATAGTATCTTCTAGGAATTTTATAGTTGTATATTTTACATAAAATCTATGATTCATTTGATTTAGTTTTGTGAAGGGTTTGAAGGTCTGTCTAGAGTCATTTTTTTGCTTGTGGATGTCCAGTTCTCACACTGTTTGTTGAGGTCTTGGCTCCACTGCATTGCCTTTGCTTCTTTGTCAAAAATCAGTTGACCATATTTATGGGGGTCTATTTCTGGGCTTTTTATTCTGTCCCATTGATCTATGTGTATATTCTTTCACCAATACCACACTATCTTGATTATTGTAGCTTTATAGTAAGTTTTGAAGCTGGGTAGCATCAGTCCTTTAACTTTGTTCTTCTTCACTGTTGTGTTGGCTCTTATGAGTCTTTTGCCTCTACATATAAACTTGAGAATCAGGTTTTTGATGTCCACAAAAAATTTACTGGGATTTTGACTGGGATTGCATAAAATCCATATGAATGTTTTCTATCTCTTTAAAATGTGTAACTAGGAAAGTTTTTTGTTGTTTTATTTTGTTTCTTGTTTTTGCCTTTTCAGTTCCAACTTTATTTTTTATTTTTTATGAAGTCTAGTTGATTCATGTTATGTTAGATTCTGATGTACAGCAAAGTGATTCAGTTATACATATATATATTCTTTTTCATTATAGGTTACTACAAGATACTGTATATAATTCTCTGTGCTATACAGTAGGACCTTGTTGTTTATCTATTTTATATATAGTAGTTTGTGTCTGCAAATCCCAAACTCCTAATTTACCCCTCCCCTCCTTTCCCCTTTGGTAACCATAAGTTTGTCTTCGATGCTAACAAAGTTTTTTGAGTAATGTGCCACTCACCCCATTTTCCTCATAAGTCCTGTGTTTTTGTTGAACAATTTTACCTAATGAATATTTTTAGGAATACATATGCATGTTGTAGCAGAACTCACTGTACACTAATGGATAGAGTTTGTTGAACTCTACAAGCTTGTTTTTATGAAACTATCTTTACTTTTTCACTATTGAATGTCAAAAATAAAACTGTGCTTTTTAATTTATATTCTCCTATCATTTTAAGGGGAGGAAGAGCATAGATCTTTTAAAAGCAAACCATACTGGTATTATCGTACCTTTGTCCTATCAAAGTAACCAAATGCTCTGAACTAGCAAAATGAGTGTCTCACCCCAAGAGAAAAGCTTACTTTTTGGCAAATTAAGATTCTTTAGGAAAATCATATTTTTCCTAAACTATAAAACTTGGCATTATTTCTATGTTATTTGCCCCAAGGCCATGATTATCAGGGTTATACTCACTTTCCCACATACCTGCATAATGACACATATGCACATATGTTGTTTTGACCTTTATTTCTTTTTTAAATATAAATTTATTTATTTTATTTTTTTATTTTTGGCTGCGTTGGGTCTTTGTTGCTGCAAGCTGGCTTTCTCTAGTTGTGGCGAGTGGGGGCTACTCTTCGTGTGGTGCGTGAGCTTCTCACTGCAGTGGCTTCTCTGGTTGTGGAACATGGGCTCTAGGCGTGCAGGCATCAGTAGTTGTGGCTCATGGGCTCAGTAGTTGTGACTCATGGGCTCTAGAGCACAGGCTCAGTATTTGTGACACATGGGCTTAGTTGCTCTGAGTCATGTGGGATCTTCCTGGACCGGGGCTTGAACCCATGTTCCCTGCATTGGCAGGTGGATTCTTAACCACTGTGCCACCAGGGAAGTGCTGACCTTTATTTCTTAGTCATGTACTAAACCCACTGCAAGAGATCATACTTCCTCTGTAATCAGTAAACTACAGGGCTTGTTAAATGTTGAGGAAAAATGCACAGAGTTTGACTATATTTAAAAGTACATTAAAAGAATAATGTCATAGAATTGAACATTTCCCCCTACTTGGTTGAACATCTGTTTTATACCATGGTATAGGTATAGATATACTCTAGCAACTTCAAAGAATTAATGTGTTCCCTTAGGTCCTTAACAAATTGATCAAATGGAGGGGAATTTTGGAGAAAAGGGAACTCCCGGGAAGTTGTCTGTTCATTTCTAGGGGTGGGGCAGATTCTGTGGGTGGCCACACAATCACATGGGAGCACTTAGCCTTGCTACACGGAGTGACTAGGAAAATGAGAGAGGTCAGTAACTTCACACTATAATAAGTGATTTTTACTCATGAGGAGGGTCTAAAGGCCTCTTCCTCTTCCAAATGTTTCCTTTCACTGGTAGAAGGAAGACTGTGCTCACGACAATTAAGTACTCTGCTCTTGTCCTAATATAAGAATCAATAACTGTGCGTCTGCTTTTTGTAAAGTTGGATACATAATATTTCTTGATATAAAATCACTATACTCATTTTATAAATTTTAGAAAATGTGGATGAGCAGAAAAAGAAAACAAAAAATATTGTTATATCTACCACTGATATAATTTATGCCACTATTTTTGTGTATATTCTCATAGCTCTCTGTCTCTCTATATACATAGACATGATTTTATTCAGTTAACATAAAGGGTAAACATAAATCCATCTCATTAACTATTCTCTAGTATGTTTAATGACTGCACAATATTTTATTATAGGTTTGTACACTAATTTTTTAACCTGTTTCTTATTGTTGGACATTTAGTTTTTTTCCAAGTTTTTTTTTTTTAAACTAAATAATGTCCCCATGATTCTCTTTGTTATTGTATCTTCTTGAAGGTTAATGATTATTTCCTTAGGACATAGCCAAAGAAATATACAAACATGTCCATTTTCTGCACACTCTTGCCAAATCAGAGTATTCTTATCTTTTATTTTCTAATTCAGTAAGTGAAAAATAAATATCTTATTTTAATTTGTGTTTCTTTGCTATCCAGTTAGGTTGAATTTTAAAAATATATTTATTAGTGCTTTGTATTTCTTCCTTTGCAGGTTAAATAAGTGTCAGACAATTTCTACAGGGATCTAAGCATTCCCCAGAGTAAGCAGAGAACAAACAATCCTGAAAATGCCCCTCTACTCATCCCCCAAATTTGTTTCCTCTCTTGCCAAAGAGAAAAAGAAGTATTTAAATTTTGGTACATTTTCTTCATGTCTCCATACCTTTGACCATGCTTGTTCTGCCTGCAATATCCTTCCTCACTTAGGGAAGACTTGTACTCAAATTCCAAGGTCAGCTCATGTATCTGTTCTCCCACAGTATTCTGTGGCCCTTGTTATCTCACTTATCATGGAATGCTGGCTTTAGGGTTAATGACCTGTGTCTGTATCTGGAATAGATTGTGAGCTGTTTCATGCAGGGACCACTTCTTTTTTCTCTACTGCTTCCTCCCACCCTTGATTTATTAGCACAGTGTCTTGAACATATCAGGTGTGCAGTAAATATTAAATTTAAACTTACAAATAAGTCATTTAGGGAAATATAAGTAAAACTCACTTTGGCATTTTATAACTCTCTTAAGTCAGAAGAGCCAGTGCTCAATATAGAAAAATTATTTTCCTAGAATATATTTAAACTTTAATTCAGTATTATAAGATTGCTTATATATGAATATATATATATATATACATATATATTCAAATAAAACATAAAAGACATGTCAGTGTAATTTACATATTTACACTATTCATTGCCGGTATCTTTGCTAGGCATTGAACACATGGCTTGCACTGACGAAGATTTCCTTACTGTGGGTCTTGGTGAGGGCCAAATCTTCCCACTGATTTGGAAAAGATTTGGACTCTCTTCAGAGCAATGGGTGCTGGAAGATGCCAAATGTTGACATCTGTATAGTTGATGTCTTCAGTTCTTCTAGTGAATGTTTTGCAAAATAAGAAAGATCACATTTTCACTTTATCTTCCTCTCCACTATTCTACACACATGCACACAGACCTGGTCAACCAGCTGAAATCATTGCCCCTGGGAAAAGAGAGTTTTTCCTCCTATTTTATCCTAAGTATCTTAAGGGCAGCCAAGGAGGTTGTTAAAAGTATAATATTTGGATTTTATGAGATAAACACCTGTTGCTTTAAAATACATAATCTTCTAACCCATTGGATGATTAGAAGGAGGACCTTCCTCTGGGGCCTGAGTTTGGCATATTAAGCACTGACTTTCTCTTTTACCTCCCAAGTGTTCTGACCCCAGTGTTTTTTTCTGAATCTGCTAATGTTGGATCATATTTTTAAAAAATGTGCAGTTGAACCAGTGAAATAAAACAGAACAATGGCTGAGATTCCCTCATCCTTCAAGGATTTTTCCTGGCTAAACAAAATGTATGAGATTTGGGGCTTGTTTCTCCAAATACACACTGGGCCTGATTATACTGGTGAAAAGAATACAAATGCCTCTCTTTGGTTAAGAATGTTAACGCTTTCATGTAAATTGTCTTTTAAACAGCCCAGTTATCTGAAAGGTATTGTAGACACCATGGTATAAGCACACTTTTTCTTTTCTTTTTAAACCTACCTGAACTTTCTCCTACTTTTACTTCTACTCACCAGTTTCCCAATCCTCACTTTTCCCCTGACATTTGAAAACTTGTTTAATGATTGTCTCTTAACTATGTTAACTATGTAAGAAAATCATCAGCACATACGTTGTTGTTAAGTTAAACTTTACTCTCCCAGGGAAAATGTACAGAGAAAGATCTGAGGACAAAAGATGGAACTTTGGAGCATATGGTCACTTCAGGCTGAAGAAAGAGAAATTGAGAAGTCCAAGATGGAAGGGCCAGAAAGTTAGGATAAAACTCAGGTTTTTAGAAACCAAGGAAAGAATTTTAATAAGGAAGTAGTGATTAATGCTAAGAGCATTTGATATTTTAGTCAATTTTCTGATTTAACCCCCTGCTTCAAAATGAAGCTAGTGAGTTTATCAAGTAATAAATTTTTATGAGCTTCTAACAAACTGTTTGCTCTACTTGGAAATGGCAAAGAATCAGATTTTTCCTGAGTTCTTGTAACCTAAACTACTTCTAAGCCCTAGCTGATATGTATGATAAATATACAGCCCATGTTGTTCCAGGCCAGAGCAACCTGGAGGAGGGTGTATGGAGACGGATTATTAGAAATGAACAGTATTTCCTTGGCTCTCATTTTCATCTGCTGTTTTGAGACTTGACTGTATTCAAAGTTTTTCTTGCTTATATCTGAGAATTGTGCTGGCTAACATACATATGCTCTCTAACAAGTTCTCAGCCTCCTCAGGTAGTCACGGTCTACCCTCTCCATCCCCCATATCATTGCTTTTGGGAACTGCCACTGCAGGCATATTAGCTGTGTGCTGCATCCCGTTCCCCACAGAGCTAGGGTATAGCTGATATCCTGTACCCCACAATGCTACAAGGCCATTGAGGAGTATATCTTTCTGTTGTCTTAGTACTATTTTTTTCACAATGGGTATATACTCAAGGATTGGCTTGAATGTCAACATCTTACAAAGTATTTTTTTTTTAACAGCTCTTTTTTTCCAGTTTGTAGTCTCTATCTCCCTAAAACTCATGTATCACGATGAGTCAGAGGCAAATCTGATTAGTAGTGGACTCTTTACTGTACTCACTATCACACTTAGTATCAGCTTCATTGACCAACTCAGTTGTTTTTATTGTCCAAGTCTATGAACTTGGTTCTCTCATCCATTAAAATGGACTCTGTCCAAGGAGGTCCTTTGCCTCTCACTCAAATAAACATTTTTCTGGCTTACGCAAAGTCTGCCGGAATTGGACACATCTATCTGAATCTGAGCTGTGCACACTTCCTAGGCTCTACCTGGGACCTTTCACATGTTGACAGTCTCTCTCTCCATCCATTACATAGCCATTGCCATAAACGTGGTTCAAATCGATCTAAAATAACAGTTTGCTCTATTACTTCAGGTCATGGGGCATTTTACCAGGTGGTCATTTTGTGAGTAAAACACATTTAAAAAAAAAAAACAAAACAAAACTTTGGGGGTAGAAGTGGTAAGAGAAAACAGTGACTTTGTACCAAGTGTACTGGATTCATGTAAATTTGCCTAGCTTGCTCATCAGAGGCCTGTCAGTCCTGATTCTTTCCTTTGAGGCTCATCTCTGTCAATGTCAATTCTATATACTGGTCTGTTATCTTCAAAAATCACTTATGTTTTTTAGATTATGCATGACAAATTTCATTTGGGAAAATATATGCTCATATTTTTAAATAATTTTCATTCTGAGGAGAGGTATCATTTCTACTATATTTAGCAGTTCCTCAGATTCTAGAAAAGTTATTTCCATATTTAACTCCCTTTGTCCTTCCCTGTTTTTACTATGTATTAGGTGCTGTACCAGGATTTGTCTTAATTAAAGAAGCTGTGGATTACCTGAGAGGCTCCGAGTGTAAAATACTCAGCATTCATCAGAGACTCATTGTTTACCTGTGGAAAGCAGATTAAGCATTTCTCAAGTTAACTTGACTTTCTCAGACTATTGGTTTGACACATTAGAAAGTGCCTGGGTTGTCACCTTGACTTTGTGGTGCTTGAAATCTAAAGAGTAGAGAACATGTTCAGGTAAGAAACAAGAGAATTTCTTTAGAAATAAGAGGTAGCAGGTGGTGGGAAATGAATAAGTAAAAAGTTTTTTAAATGTTTGGAAACCAATGTTTTAGTCAGGTAGTTTAAGAAAATGCAACATAAAACAGCCTTTAGCAAAAACCTCTAATTGGACAAAAGGAGAAAATAGTAAATTTGAGTCTTAAGAGTCAACCTTGTCCTAATTATAGGAAGTAAAAAGGCTGAGTTTAAGGAAATTTGCATAGAGGATATTGATGATTGTGATTCTATTAATGTCACTCTACTCTTTTGCTATATCAGAAGTATGCCTTCGTATATATGTAATAAACATTTTATATTCACCCAGCTTTATATGAGAGTCAGGATATAAAACTTTGAAACTGACTAGCTAGCGAAGTGGCCATTTTAGTTGCAGTATTTTCTCTCTGAATCCATTGGAAAAGATTTTAATAGATTTTCTTCCAAGATCGGCAAGCACTTGTAGAGGCAAAGCAAAGTGCTGGTATGCAGTTTCAGAAATCTGTTGACTACATGTTCCCATATGTGTTCCAGGAAATTCACATTTGGATTTCAGTACAACTCAGAGTTATGGTAGTGCTATCCAACACTTTTTTGGAAGAGAGTTTGCTTGATACCAACATAAGCCTTGCCAAAACTCAGCAGGCCAAATTCTAGTTCTGGAATCTGTGGGAACCAAGAGATCAGCAGTTAGATGATGAGGGCTGTATCACTTTCAGCTCTCCAAGGAAATAAATTTTACCTAATGGTCTAGAAGGTCATTTTGAACATAACCAATAATATTTTTAAAATGAAATGTCTCTTTTGTGGCATTTTATACGGTATGTAACATTTAATAATGGACACATACTATGACACTTCTTTCTCTGAATACTGGCTGAAATGTTTCAGCTTTTCAGACCTAATTATATCTGGCCAGACGTGCAGTTATGCTTACCTTCAGAAATGAAAACCCATTAGTATTTATTGTGTGTATTAAACTACGTTAGAAATTCAATCATTTTATAGCTAATCTGTGTCAAAACTGCCCTGCTTCAAGTGATTAGTTGGCATTAAGCTCATTATTGAGTACAGAGCTTCTCATCTTCCTCTAAAATATTGCTATTAACTTGGAAGAAAATGGTGTGTTAGAAGTACAATAAGTGTAATAAAATAAGAAATTGTAAATCACAGTCAATCTAAGAATGTCCGTTTCTTTTCCTAAGAATAAGCTATAAATTGCAAGTACCGGAGGTGATTTCAAATGTCAATGGCCAAGTACCCAAGTTTTAACAAAGGTAAGGCCAGACCGTTCAAGATGAATTGTTACCTTTTGTTTTCTTAAAGATCCTGGTTACATGCCTTGTCTTAGTCTGTTTCAATGCTTATCCACATAATGAAACATTATACAGTAATCCCAGTTGTGGCCTATTGTGCTAAATTTTACAAGTATTTCTGCCAATGTTTTAAAATACTTTCATCTTATGGTGTAGACAGATCGGTTATATGCTCTTCAGAATGAACTTTTACATTAAGAGGATAGGTTAAAGCATACTCTTCTTCATCTTAAACCATCCCACCTTTAATTTTAAAGCATACTCTTCTTCATCTTAAACCATCCCACCTTTAACTGTGTGTAATAAGGATTGCTTTCTGTCTTTTCAATAGTTTTCTCTTGGTCTTTGGAAATTTTGTTTTCAATACCTCTTTCAGAAGGGGGAAACCTAAAATTTGATAAAGCTTTTTAAATGAAAGTGTAAAAAAATGACAAGTACACTATCTTTCTTGTCTTTATGAAAGTCTATATATTTATTTTCATATTAAGCTTGCTTTTTATACCAAGAGTGTTTAACCTCTCAGCCATTATGATTACAATATCTTTTGTTTTTCTGACTCTGATGTTCTGCTAGACTCCATTTATCTTACATCTGTTTATTTGGAGGGAGAAATTCTAGATGCTGTGGTAAAATTTTGTGACTTCTCAGAATACCATACCTATTGTGGAAATTAGGTAGTTAATTTAAGACCATATCCTGCTATTGAGTAAAAAGGTGGATTTAACATCTTTATGAATTCTGTAGTTTGTATTACTTATGTAATTAATTTTCTTAGATAACCATTATTATTCCAATTTCACTGTTTAAAAATAGTAAGTGAGAGGCCCAGTCACTTGCCTAAAGTGTTGTGACTTAATATTCAGAGTCATCTGGAAATCTTTGGACCACTGCTCTTCCCACAAGGCCACGTTGCTAATTATTTCACTTTATGTAGATTAATCTTTATACTCTGTTTCATTTTTCTGTTCTTAAAAAAATATACTAACAAATTCAGTTGAAATTTTGGGGAAATAAATAATACTTTGTTTTCCTGACATAAAAATAATGTTTCAATGCTTTTGTGTTAGCATTAAAAACTTGGCTTATAAATGATTCAGTACACTCAATTGAAACGATTCATCCTGGGACCAACCCTATTGTCCAGAGTTTAGTGTTCTGGAGTTAGTGTGGATAAGAAGGCTCATAATGATGCATGCAAAGTATTTCCTAACAATGAAATTTTGGGGGCTAGAAGTGATCATAACTCATTCGATGTATTTTCTCTATTTTTTTTCCCCACAAACTACATTCAATAGATAATCTATGTGTAACCCTGCCTGGAATCAGGTAGGCATACTAATCACCTTAGAAAGACTTTTTTTTTTGCTCTATGGTTCTATAAAACTGAGCAATCAAGGAAATGGTAATTTTTAATACGATGTGTTCAATCCACCAAAATTAATATTTATTTTTAGATTGTTAGTGCTCTATAAAGATAGTGAACAATCACGATCCTGTGAGTTGAAACATAATTTCTATGATGTCTATATTAATAATTAGTGTCTTTTAGGGGCTCCATCATTACGGAGGACTGTGAACCCAAGCTTTCCTTACTAGCCTCCACCAGATATGCTATTTCTTCCTAAATTTTAGACATAGATTTGGCATCGTAAGGAAATCTAATACTGCAAATACTTCCATATTCTTGGGATGCAGGTTGAGGTTCAAGCTCCTGAAATGTGAAGCATAATACCAAAGATGGCCATTTTTGGAAACATTTTAAAAGATCTGTAACCTCATAAAGATTTTACTTTACTTTAAAATATTTAAAACCCTGCTCATATTTTGCAATATCTAATCGTAACTCCCCCCCTTTTTTCACCATATGCCATTAGGCTAAAAGAAAAAAAAAAAAACAACTTAGATATTCCCACTAATTTTTTATTCCTGTTAAATATATCAGTTTACTAATAGGAAAATAGAACTTTTAGATATACCATCTCATTTCTTTTAGGCACATGGCCTGCTGTCTTTCTAGTCCCAGATTAATGGATTAATTCACGTGATTGTTATTTGTTAAGATATAAGGAAGTGGTAGTTTACAGTTGGAAATTTAGTGTTCTAATGTTAACCTGATGCAAAAGTCTATAATGGATGTTAAACCTTTTTCATTCATAGTGTTTGGCTCATTAATTAGTAAAACACATGCAGTTAACCTGTATATGAGTAAGTCTGCAGATAATGACTTTATTTTAATGCCAAAAATTTTCCCTGAGTGACTGAATGGCTCATTTCCTTTAAGCAAACTTTCATGAACAAATATGTTGAAAATTGCCTGGCATGGCAAAATCAGGTTAAATTTGTTAGAAAATTCAAAAATAATGTGAAGCCAGTTTACTTTTAAATATCTCTCAAAATAAAATCTTTCCATGCCATAAATTCTTACATAAAACAATCAGAAGTATCAGTATTAGCTCAAGTTTTGAATCTGACACAGTTGAAATTGGTTTCCCACCAACTCTGGCTGAAGACCAACACAATGGCTCCCATTACTTGAGCCAAATCAGACAATGAACAACCTTTTTGGCTCCTTGGTTGATGGGAAGATTTGCAATGTTATAACTTCACTTTGAGCAGAAATACAGTTTGAAATTATGGTGTCTCCTGGATTTCTTCACCCAGTTTTGTCTACAAATGGAAAGAAATTTATGTATCTACTGAGGAGCTGAGACATACTTTAATAAAGTATTTTTCAGTGTTTCCAAGAATCAAAAAAATATTGTAGCAGTTATCATAACAATTTTAAGCTCATTGACTTTTTACAGTTGTCAGTTTACAATAGGAGGTTAGCCTTAGAAAACATTGTGGTAACTGCCTCTATTTAAACAGCTATATTGCTCTGAAGTATAGACTCAATAAATAAATTTTGAATTAAACTTTAAAAACATTTTTATAAAGTGATCATGTATTGATCCATTGGCAAGCCTTGTGAGATTGACTGGGTTTTTTTGTTTTGTTTTGTTTTTTTCTTCCAGCAGAGAGACTTAAAAAATCTCTATAATTAATTTAGGGTTTGTTTTGCTCTTCTATTATTAATAACCACTCTGGAAGAAAACATGTGATGTTAACATCTAACAAAACATAGTCTTTATTTTTTTTCTCTCCAGACATTCACTTTGTGCTTAGTTTCAACATTTTATTTTATAAATTGCAAATAAAATATCTTTCTTAAAAGGTTCTTTTCCTATAGAAACCTAGATTAGATTGTTCTGAACAAAATAAGAAACATAAATGAAGTTATTTCATTTGGACATAAGATTTATATAGAGTGTAGGTGAATGATAAGTGACTGATAGAAAACTAAATAAAGTAAGGGCTCCGAATGACCAAGGTAAAGTATAGGAAGAGTCTTATCTGATCTCAACATGACACAGAAAGAAATCTATTTGCTGATAGAAAAAATGATCACACATTAACATCTGGACTTCATGTGGATATTTCCTCAGTAATTAGCAGCAGCCCTTGTTCAGCTACATTCCTACATCTGGGAACAAAACATCATAGGGACTAAAAATAAAGACAAGGAGAAAAGTGAAAAAGAATGCCTGCTGTAAAATACCATGGTTGCTCTACATTGTAAATTAAAGGGATCTTCTCACCCTCTTTGGGTGCCCAAATATACTTTCTTCAGTATACTACATAGACATACCTTGTAAACTGTCATTTTTTTATATTCAGAGGCAATTAATATGATTTAAAACCGTGCTTGTGATTTAGGACTTAAAGAATAATTGAAAATACTATTAAAGGCATATTGCATACGATAGACTTTTAAATAAGCAGAATATTTCAACATCAGTTGATAGAATCACTATCTCATAGGTTTCTTTGGAGCAAAATAGACAAAAACTGTTTAAACTGTATTTCATGCTATGAAGAAGGAGGCTTACATAGGTACAAAAGGGTGTACATTGTGTATTATATTATGGCTAGCAAAAGAATATATTTCTCTAGTCTTCAAAGGAGAAAAAAATGCAGTATACCAACTATACTGGATGGTCTGCAGTTTTTCTCCTGTTAAGAATGGCGAAATAAATATACCTACCTGTGCCTAAGAACAATCTGATGCTGGCAGGTTTCGTGCAACTATACCTTAGATTTTTATTCTCTGTTAAATTGTAGATTCTATGGAAGATATATTGCATAATTTCTCTAAATTATTGTGGAATATGTACCATATGTTTTCTGAGGCTGCTTATCTTTTCATTAACTGAAGACTAAACCCATATGGTAAACACAAACAGAGCCTGTAGTTCATCATAAGGATGGAAATATTCTCCAAAGATTTGAACTTTGCTTTCCAGACCCCTCTGGGACAATTTGAAAGAGATTGGTCATTGTCTCTGACATTGGCCCAATAATCTTAGAGCATGAAGGAAGCCTGAAAACTGCCAATCTTTTTCTGGCCTATTGAACATGGTTACCTTCTATGAGGGTGGCCCTGGGAGTTCTTAGGGGCATAGACCACACTTTATAATTCTGCAGTTTTCTTCCCTCCCTTGATTTTAATGTTTATTTCTTTATTATGTTGGTTATTTTCAGTCTATCAACTAATTGCCACTATTCTGAACAACTGTCTACTAATATTTGTACATGAATATTTGTACAAAATTGGTTATTTGGCCACTTAAAAACAGCCTATAGTTATCAAAACTGGAAAACTTTGAAACATACCTGTTTTAGGGCAATGGAGCCAAATATTTTCTAACCACTTCTTATACTCCAGGACCCTTCAGAATTTTTTTTTTTTTTTTTTTTTTGCGGTACACGGGCCTCTCACTGTTGTGGCCTCTCCCGTTGCGGAGCACAGGCTCCGGACACACAGGCTCAGTGGCCATGGCTCAAGGGCCCATCTGCTCTGCGGCATGTGGGATCCTCCTTGACCAGGGCATGAACCGGTGTCCCCAGCATTGGCAGGCAGACTCGCAACCACTGTGCCACCAGGGAAGCCCACTTCAGAATTTTATAACCAAGATCATGTTGTTCTCCTGGCATCATTAAACCATTTGCTCTTCATTATCTTCTGTATCCTATTCAAACCATTCATCCTTGCCTTCAAGCAGTTCCTTCACTCCTACCATCATCTCTTTCCACATTTTTCTATCCTTCAATTCATGGTTCTCAACAGATTTTATTTATCTGTTTGTTTCCTTTTCTGTTTTGATTGCAAACAAATATAAACTGTCCAAGTCAGGTCACATCTGGTAGGCAAACTTAGATAAGTTGATGCATTTATTAACTCACTTTTCCTAGAAGACAAAAGTTCTTCACTCTTCACTGATATGACTTATATTTAAATGATTTTATTTGTATATAAGGCTGTTGGAAAAAATGAAGGAGGCCTTCAATAAAGGGATTCTGTCTGCAGATGAGAACATGAATAAGTATGTTTTGTATAATTTCTTAAGCTCCAAAAGTAGCCATAAACGATGAATACTGGGCTGAGAAGAGAAGGGACAGTGGACCTTTCATTTTATTAATTAATTAATTTTTGGCTGTGTTGGGTCTTCGCTACTGTGTGCGGGCCTTCTCTAGTTTCGGCGAGTGGGGGCTACTCTTCGTTGTGGTGTGTGGGCTTCTTGTTGCGGAGCAAGGGCTCCAGGTGCATGGGCTTCAGTAGTTGTGGCTCGCGCGCTCTAGAGCGCAGGCTCAGTAGTTGTGACACACAGGCTTAGCTGCTCCATGGTATGTGGGACCTTCCCGGACCAGGGCTCGAACCTGTGTCCCCTGAATTGGCAGGCAGATTCTTAACCACTGTGCCACTAGGTAAGTCCCAGACCTTTCATTTTAAAGAATATGAATTTTGGAACTTGGCCCTGTTTTATAGCAAAATTGTCATTTGGGGGGTGTTGTTTTTGAAAAAATAACTTGGTGATACATATGCTGTTTTATACTTTTTAAAAGTAACATTTAACATACACTAAATACTTTTAAAAAGATAATTATCTATCTTAATGACCTTAAAAAATAATCTAAAACCAAACTATATATCTAATTAAAGAAATATATGTACTATGTTATAGATGGCTACATATGAAAAATACCAAACAAGTCAAACATGTATTTGCAAAGTCAATTTATTTTCATAAAGGTCAGAATACGGTGGGATATCTTAGCAGACGTATGCCTTCTTAAAAAGCCAACCTTCTCTATTTGGCATTAGTTAGACACATTAGAATATAGGGACAAGCTTAATAATATTTAAAGAGAGGATTTAGAAAGACTGAAGAAGCCTAGTAAAGATAAAGATATTCAGAAAGAATGGTCCCTTTAAGGAAGTTTAGAGGAGTCAGCAGAGCTTGAATTAAAGAAGAAACACATAGACTGAATTTAAGTATTTTAGAAAACAATGGAAGGCACTTATTTTACACCTACTAAGCTTTTGACTCCCTTTTAGCATAACTTTTGTACAGCAGAATCTAGAAGGCTAAAGCTGTATTTCTCAAAATCCTTTGCAGCAAGTGTTCTACTTGTGACCTAGGTAGATACACTCAACTGAGACAGAAGTGAGCAGTAATGTTTTTTTTGACAAGATCAGATCAGTTGCCAATCCTTATAATGGAGGCATTTGGCTCTTAAGACACATTGAAGTCTAAATTTCTGGAGTTTCTTGTGAGTTAGGATCCTGCAGGATACAGCTATTAATACAATTTTTATGGGTTTTTTTGTTTGTTTGTTTTTGTTGTTGTTGTTGTTTTTTGTCCGTGCTGCACAGCTTGCGGGATCTTAGTTCCCAGACCAGGGATTGAATCCAGCCCTAGCAGTGAAAGCGCCAAGTTCTAACCACTGGACTGCCAGGGAATTCCCCACATGCCAGCATTTTAAATACTATCTGATTTAAACTTTACATCTACTCCTTGAAGCCCTTTCTCAAATCCATCTAGTGGTCACTGACAAAAAAGTAGTCAATTCCAGGTCTGTCTTGATATGACCATTTTTAAGAAAGCCAAGTAAAGGAAATGGATTCAAATGTAAGCCAAAGAGGGCTCATTTTAGACACACACAAAAAATAGTTTAATAGAAGACTAATTATTTCTATGGAATAGATTAATTAGTGAAGTTAAAAGCCTCATCATTGAACATCCTTAAAGTGACATGTTTGGGGCTAGGTAATCATTTATTAGATCAGATCTCATCTGACAAACTTTACATTTCAGTTTTTTATTTTAACCACAGGACTTCTAAGTTTCTATTTGATCAATGTAATATGTTAATGGCTCCATGGTGCTGTACTGTAATTTTATGTTAGCATATTGGTAAGTTAAATAATATGACTATGTGATAGATAAGGAAGAAATTTTTATAGTCAGTTGTTTATTATTTTCTAAGAAACAGAACTGTAACATTTTAAATTCCCCATTAATTTTTAAATATCATTGTGTATCCAAAGAGTGTTCATATTTCCTCAGTTGCTTTGTAATTATTCTTTAAGATTGTTCAAATCAGGATTCAGCAGAGTTTCTACATAGCAATTGTTTGACATGTATCTTAAGTCCCTTTTGATCTATAAACGCACTTTAATTTGTCTTGGAGAATTTTCCACAATCTGGGTTTTTCTCAATGTACCCTTGTGGGGTTATTTAACATGTTTTTTTTTTTCTTCTTTATTTTCTATCAACTAATGGGATTTAAGACTTTCAAATTCAGGTTTGATTTTTTAGTTTTGTTTTTGGATAACAAAAATATGTCATTGATGGTCATGTGTACTTTTATCAGGAGGTGCATGTTGTCTGGCTGTTCTTCTCTTTATGGTTTTAACTGCCATTAATATTTATTGTCTACATGCATTATTTCATGAAGGTTTAATGATATTCTAACTCTGTGATACCTTCATTTATAAATGAATAGCTGTTATAACAGCTATTTAAGGTAATTAGCAAGTTTATTTTATTTTCAATATTCTTTCTTCCTTCTCCCTGCATTTAATAATTGTGCTGTGTGTACATCATGAGAACACATAGCCATTATGTACTACAATGTTTTCCTTGTATCCCTCATTTAATTTCAGTTTTACAGGTAAATATGTATTGAATTCTCACCAACCAGTCCTTATGCCATGGACTCTCTAGTCATTTTAGTTGTCTGAAGTTTGTTCTCTAGTAGATTACTCAGGAAGGGCTCCATGTGGCTGAATTCCTGTATGTTCATAGAAAGTTCAGCATTTTTTTGAAAGTCACTTTGCATATAAAAGACTTAGCTCACACATTCTTTCCTTGAGTATCTCAAATATGTTAAGATATTTCATTGTCTTCTGTCATAAAGTGTTCCTGTGCAAAAGCATGACAACAATCAGGTTTTCTTTTCCTTATAAGTGACTTTGTCTTTTTGTTTAGATATACAAAGGGCTTTATTTAAGGTTAGTTTTACTAAAATAATATTTGGTCTCTTTCAGTTAAACTTTTCTAGGTATGTGGGTGGCCTTTTCAATATGTTTATAGATTAAAGATTTTGTTTTATTTCAGAAAAGTTTTCCTGAATTACACATTTCAGTATTGAGTCTATTCTCTTGCTTTGTATGTCTTCTTTGGGGACTTCTACTACATAAAGGGTGGATTTTATTTGCCTTTTTCCCTCTATCACTTTCTTTTAATTTGTTTTATTGCTTTTTTTTCACTTTTATATCTTCTTTTACTCTCTTCTTTCCTATATTCTGTTTTTCAAATGTATCCAAAGGCACTACCCATTATCCAAATCCATTTATTTGTTCCTATGTTCCTTCTAGTTTAGTCATCATTTCTGAAAAGATTTTTACTTTTATTTCTAAGTCTTTCTTGAGTTCTTTCCTCTTTTCAAATATTCTTTTCCTCTCCATCAGCTCATTTCTGAGTGTTTCTAATTCTTCTGGCATTCTTTCACAGTTTCTATTATTTTCTGAAATTCTTTTAGCTTGTTTTAAAATATTAGGGAATATTTTATCAATTTTGTGGGATGTTTTCTGGCATGCCTTTATTGTCAACATGATTATTATTCTGCTCATTATTCCTTTTCCTTACAAAAACTTTACATGGGTTCTGTCCACAGTTCATTCCTCTTGCTGGTTTTAAGTGATAAGTGTTTCATTGTACTTAAAGAACAGAATGGTCCAAAAAGCTTTCCTAGCTTCATGCCTCAAGGCTTCTCCCCCATACTTTTTTCTGGAGCTTCTTTTTCCTTTGCCTTAGTGTTTCTACCCAGCTCTGTTTAGTTTCTCCTCTCAGGTGTTCTCTTTGGGTTGGGCATTTTTTTTATTTGAAAGGGGCCTTAGGTTGATCAATTTGGAAAGTTCTTGCTATGGAGACTCCCCTGTACAATCAGTCCATTCTGTAGTCCCTTGAACTCACCCATGAATCATAGCCTCTGAAGGCCCTTCCCAGGCATGTCTGCGGTTTTTAAATTGGCTCACTGAGCTTTTTACACAAAAATGAGGACATCTCATTTTGGGGGCATATACGTATTAGGAATTTGTTTTCTAAATTTCACACTCATCAGAAGTACTTCTTTCTTCCTTCCACTTTCTCCCATAGAGTTGCTAATACCACGTGTGCCTGATGGCAGATCCAAGTGTAGGGGGTGCAGGAATACCCTTTCTTCAAATTTTGCTGTAGGTGTTGGTCATAAAATTTTATTTTGTTATTTTAACTTCTCTATTTTTATTGGAGGTTTGGAAAGATTAAAAAACTAAGTTTATTCTTAATCTTATCTCATGACTACAAGAGGATTTGAACTCTTTTCTTGAAGAGTTTTAAAAGCAGGTTAATTAGCAATCATTTTGTATATTTGGGGCACTGACCTGCTAGGAGTCTATGAATTCAACCATATGCTCTTTTGAGATCCTTTGCCTTTGTTATATCCTACGTAATACAATTTAGTCACTTTGCAAAAGCAGTAGATAAATAAATTCTTTTTTTTTTTTGCGGTACGCGGGCCTCTCACTGCTGTGGCCTCTCCCGTTGCGGAACACAGGTTCCGGACGCACAGGCCCAGTGGCCATGGCTCACGGGCCCAGCCGCTCTGCGCATGTGGAATCCCCCCAGACCGGGGCACGAACCCGTGTCCCCTGCATCGGCAGGTGGACTCCCAACCACTGTGCCACCAGAGAAGCCCTAAATTCTTAACTAATAGAAACTTTATTAATATATTTATAACTTTATAAATGTATGTGTGTTTTGTATACATATATAAATTTACTATATGTACTATGTGTTTATGTAGTATATAGTAAAAAGCATCAGAAATTACTAGGTTTACAAATTTTTTAAAAGAAATGTGGTTTTTTTTAAGTAGAAAAAGAATGTGTGGATTTATTTTTGTTTATAAAAGGCTTAAGCGATGCATTCCCACTCTAATAATTTTGCTTTTACCCTAAATGCTTTCTTCTCACCTAATAAAGAAGAGAAAGAATGTTTTGCCTAACTCAAGACCCATTTCAATCTGTGGTTTCTAAATGTCAAGCCCAAATCGGACATTCTGGAGTTTAACCTTGTTTGCTTTTGGCCAAAGTGACTTCCTGTTTCTAAGAAAGGAAAAAAAAAATTGTTCTAAGCGTCTATTAAAAAGATCACAAGGCTTTTCCAAAATCTTGTGGCCCACACAACAAAACTTTTTGATGAATTAAATACAAATGAATCCTAAAGTGTAAATTAAATTTACCTGTAAAATATAGTTGGCTTTATAAATTCAGAAAGAAAGTAGTAGACTGAGACAAAATGTCCTGGGGAAAAAGGCTGCTAGAGTTTGGCCAAACCCAAGTGTTTGAAAAACACTGTTGCTGGAGATGCATGATGAACCCAAAGATTTGTACAGTTTCTGTGTTTTTCCTTTTTATAATTTTGTTGTACTTATCTCCAGTCAACTTCAAGTGACCCTCCACCTCAGCCCCACCCCCTACCAGGGGAAAAAACAGGGCCGCTGAAAATTTTGCTTAAACTTCTTAATACTTTTAATCCTTACTTGTTATAATTTGATTACTGAGACATATTTTCTCTGTGGGCCTCCTATTAAATCACTTTCAAGTTGAAACAAACCAGAAATCCTTTTAAATAACAGAACTAGTATTCATTTTAAGCTGCTCAGAATTTATACAGAAACTGTAGAATGTCTCTGCTAAAATGCTGTAAATGTGCCCAGAGGCTACTGTGATGGGCTTATCCTTCCAACCTAACCAAAAATAAATAAATAAATGACTGAACATGATGTTCTGGGTTACAAAGTAGAGGACGATGTTACTCAGCTTTATATCTGCTTTTATTTATTTTTTTGTGTTCTTAGATATCAGTGTTGATAGTTACCGCAAATTAACATTGGAGGTAGTTTTTCCCTTTATGTATCCAATAATATAATTCTGTTTGGTCTGATACTATGAAGATCTGGTCTGAAACAATATTTACATTGTATATTTTAACACAGAAAAAATTGTTCATTGTGTTTAAGTGTTTTTTAATGTTTTCTCCCCCTATTTTTGAGTAGTTTTAGGATATCCAGGAATGATATAGATCTTGTGTCTTTAAGAATCTATTTTTGAATCATTCACCTGAAAGGAATAACTGAGGTTACTAAATTTATAACAGCTGAGGCCCACCCAGAGGAGAGAAAGAGTGGAAAGAGCAATAATAACTAACTCCCAACCTGTGTGCATAGAAATTTCAAGGGAAATCCCTTAAAAATGTATGTTCAGGACTTGAGGCCACAGGGAGGGAAGGGCAAGCTGGGACGAAGTGAGAGAGTAGCACTGACATATATACACTACCAAATATAAAATGGATAGCTAGTGGGAAGCTGCTGCATAGCACAGGGAGATCAGCTTGATGCTTTGTGACAACTTAGAGGGGCGGAATAGGGGGGGTAGGATAGGGAGGGTGGGAGGGAGGCTCAAGAGGGAGGGGATATGCAGATATACGTACACATATAGCTGATTCACTTTGTTGTATAGCAGAAAATAACACAACATTGTAATTATACTCAAAGATGTGAAAAAAAAAAGCATGTTCAAGGGGATCTGCCCCAGGAGATTCAGGTTGATAGGTGATACCCAAGAATCTGCATTTTAAACATGCGATGCCATAGGTTGTCTTAGACTTTAGTTTGGGAAATAATTAGAATTTTAACCATGTAAAATATCTAAGAACAATTTGGGAACTTTAGTGTCCAGGGTAGAATTATTTTTTGAAAAATATTATTGGCAATTTTGCTCTAAACATCAGCAGAAAGAAAGTTGGGACAAATAGGAACAAAAATGATGAAAGTGACAGGTAGCTTGAAGGGTGAAGAAGGAAGAATGATTAAATAGAGAATGGAAGTATGTTTTGTAAACTATAAGGATTTTCAAGTTAAAACAGGAAGAAGGGTGTGCAGGCATTAGTGTCTAAAGAAATAGATACAGTGTTTTGAAAGTCCACATCAACTTGTCTCAGCTCTTCCAGATAAGGTATCAGGCCAGCCAGTATAACTTACAATTGGGTGTCAGTCCCGAGCAGCAGGCTCCAAATTACTTTATACTTTTATGTTCCAGATTCCCTAACTTGTCACCCTATGACTCATATCTCTGCTAAGTACTCAGATCTGGTTTTGTCCTTTGGCTTCCCATCCCACTACCTACTGCTACTGAGCCTTGAAGTGCTAGTTTGGAATTGGAGCCAAGGTCAGCCTGGCTCCTTTGTGTTCACACTCACCTGTTACCTTCACTCATTGTTCCACTTCTTGTATTGTGCCTTTTGACTTTGTCTGAAGTAACACCTGGCTTTTGGGGGTATGTATATTTACTGCCTAATCCAGGGTCAGTCCCTTTAGCCAAGTCAGTGTCTATTGGCTTTATGGTTCTCAAATTTTTATGTTCACTCTAAGTACCAGGGGAGTATGTTAAAAGCAAGAACACTCAGACCCCGATAGTTCTGGAGAGCAATCAAGATCAGTGTTATTCAAAGTGTGAGCCTCAGACAAGTAGCATCAGCAACTGACTGGGAGCTTGTTAGGAATGTAAATTATTGGGTTCCTTCCCATATCTACTGAACCAGGCTCTCTGTCGTGGAGCCCAGCAATCTGTGTTTTAAAAAGTAAGACCCCACTCTGACTTACTGATTTTGAGTGATGCTAGTGCTGGCTATTTGTGCTTGAAGTATTGTCTGATCCAGACCTACTGAAACAGAATGTGTATATTAAAAAAATACCCAGGTTTTAGAAGTTCTGGTCTGATAACTGTGCTTTTAACAAATCACCTCAATGATTTTTTAGGCAAAACAAATGTGTAGAACATTGGCACTAACACATGCCCTGCTCACAGGAGAGAGGCAGTCCTGTTCAGTCTCAGCTTGATGGTTCTCCAAGGACTTTCTGTTTAAATATATTTCTTCTAGTGCCCCTCTGGTTCATAACATCAACCCTGTGTAATATCCATGCTTCAGAGCTGATTTTAGGCTTGACTACTTAATGCCTATAAAACCTGTTGAGATCCTCTGGTTAAATCCCAGGGTCAAAGAAGCATCCATATATTGTAGGCTTTGCTGTCACTGGTACTGTAAAAGATTTTAACATGACAGTCATATAACTCCCTACAAATGATGGCTCCACTCTCAAAACAGGTGCTAAGACAAAAAGAAATAAGCCAAATAATAGAAATAAAACGACACTAAGTCTACACGCATCCCTTTCCCCCAAAAGTAGGATAATTAGAGGAACAGAGTTTCAATATGTATTCTTTTATTATTGATTCAAATTGAATGTTCAATCTGAATATTCAACCAGAACTATCTTGCTGGTAACCAAAAGCTCTGCTGAGAAAGTCTGTGACGTCTTCTTTGTCATTACTATAAATTCCCAAGCATGAACTACAATTTCTGAATAATGAGTCAAACTAATGCAATGTTTTCTTTAGAGATTTAAATTGCAAATATTTACCTCAAAATCTGTGTAAGAAACAACCCGCTTTGATCTCTTTTAAAGATATCACAACTTTTTATTGGGTTTTATTAAAAAGAAAAGTAACAACAAATATACTCTAACTCCACTGGATGCTGCTTGAATGAGTAGACATATTTATTTCATTAGAAATGCTACTAAAATTATAACCCTTATCACACAATCTACCTTGTAATGTATTACTTGTACATGTGTCTGTTTTCCCACTAAATTGTTAGCCTCTAGAGAACAAAGACTGGATCTTATTTATATTTGAAATCCTCACAGTGCCTAGTGGTGCCGTGCAAAACCTCAATAAATATTTATAGAATGAAAAAATAGATGATCTCCTTGCTCCTTCCAAATACTGTGACCTTGTTCATCCTGTCTCCCTTTAGACTATTGCTAAGCAAACTTCTGGCTAACCAGTAAGATAACTCAGAGTTCAAACCCTTAAGAAAATACTTGACTGATATAGCAGGGCCCAATTAAACCCTGCAGAGTTATTCATTTTTTTTCTGCTTTGTCAGAAGAGACTGTGGATTAGGTGAAACTAGCAAACAACTTCACAAAGAAAATAACCAAAATTGATCTTAACCCCACTACAAACATACCCTTCTCAACTCTTAAAAGTAATGACCTTAAAACCTCAGAATAATTTCCTATCCATCAAGCCTTCTTATAAATAGTCTTGCTCACTAATCTAGGAAAAAGGACAGAAATACTGAAAGAAATGATGCCTACTAAATTATGGGAAGTGGCAAACTTAAAGGAAAATGATCCAAGTTGAATAATAGGAAATTGTTATTTTTGTAGATGAAAAATGATTGAATATAAACAAATCCCTATGGTTCAACCTAGTAACTGTTTGCAATTCCCAAGAGTATTATGTTTGAAATCCTCACAATGCCTAGTGGTGCCTTTCAAGTAAAAGTCTTTAAAACACATGACAATTTCTATCAACTCCAAAAATTGAGTCAGGAGATTCATTAGTTTTGTGACCAAGTTCCAAGGACACTGAAACTATGTGTAATTTTTTTAAAAAATTAGCTCTGCTTTTGTTTGTTTTCTAAGAAAAAGTCTCAAGATAAAACCAGAAGGAAATTGGAATATTTGACTACATTTTTAAAATAGTAGTTGCTAACAAGCATGCATTAGATCACTTTGGGTGTTTGTCAAAATGCAATTTTGTAGGCCTGACTTATTGAATCAAAATCTTAGGGTAAAGCCCCTGAAGTCAGCATTTTTGCTGAGTATTCAAGATGAACCTTGTCATTCCAAATCTGAAACCCTTTTTCTATGGACAAGATGACTGAAGTCTAAAGACAATTATGTAATGTGACCTGATATCATACATCTAGTAAGTAGCAGAGTTGGTTCTCTAATCCGAGAAGGTGGGATAAACTCCCTTTCCACTAACCATACCCCCCATCATTTTTTCCCCCTTTCTGTCCCCTTACCACTTTGCTCTAGATGTCAGTGCAATCACAGAAGTGTGTGGAAGGGTGGAGTAACTAAAATTCCAGCTTTCTAGTGAGAAGTGTGAACGGGGAAGCCCAAGAGAATTGGCAAGTAGTGACAAAACCATGGAAAGGGAGGTGCTTTGGAAAATGATTCCATAAGTTGATTATTAACTCCCGGGCTCAGCCTAGAGCTGTGCATGTTTGGATCTGAGCCTAATCACTATACTAAAGACTTTGAGAAGTGAACTTACCAACAGACCACCATCCAGATCACTGAGTGGCCACTAGCTGGTGCATATGTGTGAAAGATACAAACAAAATATCAAAGGCTTTGAAAACTGAACTGAAATTGGAAGCATAGGGCACAGAAGGTGAGTTAGAACTTACAGTCTGAACTTAGCCAGATCAATTGCCTACTAAAACAAGAATATCAGCACTCTCAATAAGATTTAAACTGGACCTGCTGTCTCATAATATTCAAAGCATCCAGGAATCAATCCAAAATTACTTGACATATGAAGAACTAAGAATATTGCAATTTGCATCAATAAGACAAGCAGCAGAGGTTAAAACCGAGATAACAAAGGTGTTGGAATCATCTGATGAAAACTTTAAAGATCTTATAAAAATGCTGCAGCAAATGATTGTAAACACTTTTGCAATGAAAGGCAAAGTAGGAAGTTTCAGCAAAGAAATGGAAGGTATGTCGAAAAACCAATTGGAAATCTTAGAAATGAAAAATAGAGTAACCAACAATGAGAAAAGCTCTTATTATCAGCAGAGGAAAGAGTAAATGAAAATGAAGATAGATCAATAGAAATTATGTAATCAAAAGAACAGAGAGAAAAAATATTTTTTTAAAATGAAAGGAGGCTTAGAAGACCTATAGAACAGTGATAAAATGTTGAACATTCATGCCATGAGAGTCCCCAAAGGAGAAGGAGTGCAGTGTTGAAAAAAGTTTGCAGAAAAATGAAAAATTCTCAAGTTTGACAAATGACATAAATCTATAGATTCAAGAACTTCAGTGAACCTCAAGCATGATAAGCCCAAAAAAATCCATGCCCAGAAACATAATCAAGCTGATGAAATCCAAAGACAAAGAAAAAATTATTGAAAGCAATCAGAGAAAAAAATGATGCATTGCCTATAGAGTAATAATCATTTGAATATCTCTGAATTTCTTATCAGAAGGTTAGGAGGTCAAAAGGAAGTGGGACAACATTTGAAAAGTGCTAAAAGAAAATAACTCTCAACCCAGAATTCTATACTCAGCAAAAAATTCCTTCAGAAATGAAGGTAATACCATATGCTAACACATATATATGGAATCTAAGAAAAAAAAATATCATGAAGAGCCTAGGGGTAGGGCGGGAATAAAACACAGACCTACTAGAGCATGGACTTGAGGACATGGGGAGGGGGAAGGGTAAGCTGTGACGAAGTGAGAGAGTGGCATGGACATATATACACTACCAAACGTAGGGTGGATAGCTAGTGGGAAGCAGCCGCATGGCACAGGGAGATCAGCTAGGTGGTTTGTGACCACCTAGAGGGGTGGGATAGGGAGGGTGGGAGGGAGGGAGATGCAAGAGGGAAGAGACATGGGAACATATGTATATGTATAACTGATTCACTTTGTTGTAAAGCAGAAACTAACACACCATTGTAAAGCAATTATACTCCAATAAAGATGTTTAAAAAAAAAAAAGAACGTGAAAATAAATTCTTCAGATAAAGGGGAAATGATACAGAATGGAACTTCGAATAGCAGGAATGAAGAAGGAACAACAGATATAAAAGTCACAGTCTTTTATAACCTAATCTCATGGCATTCCATCTCTTTTGCCATATTCTATTTTTTAGAAGAAAATACTATGTCTCACCCACACACAAATGGAGGAAATTACACAAGGGAATAAATATCATGTGGTAGGATCATTGAGAGCCACTTTAGAAGCTGACTTCCACACCAATAGTAATATGAGAAAGGTGGAGTGTTTTTATTGATATCAGAAAAGCAGACTTCAGAGAAAAGAAAATTACCAGGAATAAAAAGGGATATTACATAATGATAGAAATTTTAATATACCAAGAAGGCATAATGATTCTAAATGTGTATATAGCTCCAAACAGAGCAAAAATGGACAGAACTGAAAGGAAAAATAGACAAATCCATAATTATAGTTAGAGACTTCAATGTTCCTCCCAATAATTGATAGAAACAGAAAATCAACAAGGATATAGAACTAAACAATACCAGCAACCAGTTGGATCTAATCAATATTTTAGGATACTCCATCCAACAACAGCACAATACACATTTTTTTTCAAGTACACATGGGACATTCACCAAGATATCCCATATTCTGGGTCACAAAACCTTAACAAATTAAAAAAAAAAATTAAAGCACACAAAGTATGTTCTCAGATTATAGTGGAATTAAAGTAGCAATCAATGGCAGAAAGATTATAGGAAAGTCTCCAAAAACTTATAAACAACACACTTCGAAATAATCACAGGACAAAGAAGAAATCTAAAGGTGTATTACAGGGACTTCCCTGGAAGTCAGGGATTAAGACGCTCTGCTCCCGAAGCAGGGGGCATGGGTTACAATATTTTGAATAGAATTGAATATGAAAATGCAACATGTAAAATTTGGGAACACAGCTAAGTAATGCTTAGCAGAAAATTTGTAGCACTGAATGCTTTCATTAGAAAAGAAGTAAGGTCTCAAAACAATAATTCAAGATTTCATGTTAAGAAACTAGAATAAGAAGAGCAAAATAAGCCTAAAACAAACATAGATAAGAAAAAAAAAAAAGAGCAGAAATCAAAGAAATAAAACACAAAAAGCAATAGAGCAAAGCAGTGAAACCAACATGTGTAATTTGAAAGGATCAATAAAATCGATAAACTTCTAGCTAGGTTGACAAAGAATAAAAGAGGGAAGACATATTACCAAGGAACATATAAAGATATGTTTAGCATGATTTGTAGTCTAGAAACCATGAATTAAAAGGAGATACCATTTTGCTTTCTCATCAGATTATAATTTTTAAAAAATGTGACATTTAGTACTAAGTAGGCTGTTAAGAGCAGAGTCTACACGGTTAGGACTGTAAATTACTGCAGTTTTCTGGCAAATAACTTGCTAGTGTTAAATTTTTGAATATGCAGTTTTGACCTATCCCATTTGTGGGATAAAAAATAAGAGTATGAATATACATGTATAAAAATGTTTACTGTATTAGTGTTTCCAAATATAAAAATAAAACAAGAGTCAGTTTGAGTGCCCAGGGAAGGACTGAATATATATATATATACTCGGAAAGTTGTTCATGTTATTTTGTTAACTAATAAAGCTAATGTATAGATTTTAAAACAAGGCCCTCAAATTCTTTGATGCTCTTTCCATTAAGAGGTGGGATCTATGTTCCCTTCTCTTGATTCTGTGCTCTGTGACTACTTGACGAATAGAATGTGAAGCAAGTGACAGTGTGCCATTTTTCGTGATTAGCTTTTCCGAATCTGACAGCTTCCATTTCCTGTCCCTTGAGATGTTCAACCTTGGAGTTCAACCACTATACCATCCTTGACAGAGAGGGTTGGGCAGTTAACCACCTGTTAGGAGGATACATTGGAACTTTTCCTTACAGAGTAGGCAGATATTTGTCCTCACTGGAATAAAAACATATTCTGGATATGGATCTACCTTCCCTTTCTGTAATGTTTCTGCCAGTAATACCATTTGTGCAGTCAGAGAAAGCCTTATCACCTCTCATGACATTCTCCATACCATCATGAAATGAACTCATTTCACAGCAAAGGAAGTACATTGATGGGCTAATGCCCATGAAATTAACTGGTCTTCTCACCTATACCATCATATGGTAATGGCTGTCCTAACTAAAAGGTGAAATGACTTATTAAAGATTCAGTTATAGCTCCTGTTGGGATAAAACACTCTAGATGGATGGGGTTCCTTCTTACAAGATGAAATATATACTTTGCCTTGCAGACCGTTCTATGGTGCAGTTTTTCTCTTGGGAGGAATATGTGTGGCCCAGAAACAAGGGACAAAATTCATCACCCAATAATCTCAATTTCATGCATAAGACTCTGTTTATCACATTCATCTTTCCAGCTTTCTTAATCTGGAATCTTTTTTTTTTTAATTTAAAGTTTTTATTGGAGTATAATTTCTTTAAAATGGTGTGTTTCTGCTTTATAACAAAGTGAAGGTTATACATACACATATATCCCCATATCTCTTCCCTCTTGCATCACCCTCCCTCCCACACTCACTATCCCACCCCTCTAGGTGGTCACAAAGCACAGAGGTGATCTCCCTGTGCTATGCGGCAGCTTCCCACTAGCTATCTAATTTACATTTGGTAGTGTGTATATGTCCCTGCCACTCTCTCACATCGTCACCGCTTACCCTTCCCCCTCCCCATATCCTCAAGTCCATGCTCTAGTAGGTCTGTGTTTTATTCCCGTCCTACCACTAATCTCTTCATGACATTTTTTTTCTTAGATTCCATATATATGTGTTAGCATATGGTATTTGTTTTTCTCCTTCTGACTTACTTCCCTCTGTATGACAGACTCCAGGTCTATCCACCTCATTACAAATAACAGTTTCATTTCTTTTTATGGCTGAGTAATATTCCATTGTATATATGTGCCACATCTTCTTTATCCATTCATCTGTTGATGGACATTTAGGTTGCTTCCATGTCCTGGCTATTGTAAATAGAGCTGCAATAAACATTTTGGTACATGACTCTTTTTGAATTATGGTTTTCTCAGGGTATATGCCTAGTAGTGGGATTGTGGGGTCATATGGTAGTTCTATTTGTAGTATTTTAAAGAACCTCCATACTGTTCTCCATAGTGGCTGTATCAATTTACATTCCCACCAGCAGTGCAAGAGTGTTCCCTTTTCTCCACACCCTCTCCAGCATTTATTGTTTCTACAGTTTTTGATGATGGCCAATCTGACCGGTGTGAGGTGATATCTCATTGTAGTTTTGATTTGCATTTATCTAATGATTAATGATGTTGAGCATTCTTTCATATGTTTGTTGGCTATCTGTATATCTTCTTTAGAGAAATGTCTATCTAGTTCTTCTGCCCATTTTTGGATTGGGTTGTTTGTTTTTTTGATATTGAGCTGCATGAGCTGCTTGCAAATTTTGGAGATTAATCCTTTGTCAGTTGCTTCATTTGCAAATATTTTCTCCCATTCTGAGGGTTGTCTTTTTGTCTTGTTTATGGATTCCTTTGCTGTGCAAAAGCTTTTAAGTTTCATTAGGTCCCATTTGTTTATTTTGTTTTTATTTCCATTTCTCTAGGAGGTGGGTCAAAAAGGATCTTGCTGTGATTTATGTCATAGAGTGTTCTGCCTATGTTTTCCTCTAAGAGTTTGATAGGGTCTGGTCTTACATTTACGTCTTTAATCCATGTTGAATTTATTTTTGTGTATGGTGTTAGGGAGTGTTCTAATTTCATTCTTTTATGTCCAGTTTTCCCAGTACCACTTATTGAAGAGGCTGTCTTTTCTCCATTGTATATTCTTGCCTCCTTTATCAAAGATAAGGTGACCATATGTATGTGGGCTTATCTCTGGGCTTTCTATCCTGTTCCATTGATCTATATTTCTGTTTTTGTGCCAGTACCATACTGTCTTCATTGCTGTAGCTTTGTAGTATAGCCTGAAGTCCAGGAGCCTTGATTACTCCCGCTCCATTTTTCTTTCTCAAGATTGTTTTGGCTATTCAGGGTCATTTGTGTTTCCATACGAATTGTGAAATTTTTTGTTCTAGTTCTGTGAAAAATGCCAGTTGTACTTTGCTAGGGATTGCATTGAATCTGTAGATTGCTTTGGGTAGTAGAGTCATTTTCACAATGTTGATTCGTCCAAGCCAAGGACATGGTATATCTCTCCATCTATTTGTATCATCTTTAATTTCTTTCATCAGTGTCTTATAATTTTCTGCATACTGGTCTTTTGTCTCCTTAGGTAGGTTTATTCCTAGGTATTTTATTCTTTTTGTTGCAATGGTAAAAGGGAATGTTTTCTTAATTTCACTTTCAGATTGTTCATCATTAGTGTATAGGAATGCAAGAGATTTATGTGCATTAATTTTGTATCCTGCTACTTTACCAAATTCATTGATTAGCTCTAGTAGTTTTCTGGTGGCATCTTTAGGATTCTCTATGTATAGTATCATGTCATCTGCAAACAGTGACAGCTTTACTTCTTCTTTTCCAATATGGATTCCTTTTATTTCTTTTTCTTCTCTGATTGCTGTGGCTAAAACTTCTAAAACTATGTTGAATAATAGTGGTGAGAGTGGACAACCTTGTCTTGTTCCTGATCTTAGTAAAAATGGTTTCAGTTTTTCATCATTGAGGACGATGGTGGCTGTGGGTTTGTCATGTATGGCCTTTATTATGTTGCGGTAAGTTCCCTCTATGCCTACTTTCAGGAGGGTTTTTGTCATAAATCAGTGTTGAATTTTGTCAAAAGGTTTCTCTGCATCTATTCAGATGATCATATTGTTTTGCTCCTTCGATTTGTTAATATGGTATATCACGTTGATTGATTTGCATATATTGAAGAATCCTTGCATTCCTGGAATAAACTGCACTTGATCATGCTGTATGATCCTTTTAATATGCTGTTGGATTCTGTTTGCTAGTATTTTGTTGAGGATTTATGCATCTATGTTCATCAGTGATATTGCTCTGTAGCTTTCTTTTTTTGTGACATCTTTGTCTGATTTTGGTATCAGAGTGGTGGTGGCCTCGTAGAATGAGTTTGGGAGTGTTCCTCCATTTGCTATATTTTGGAAAAGTTTGAGAAGGTTAGGTGTTAGCTCTTCTCTAAATGTTTGATAGAATTCCCCTGTAAAGCCATTTGGTCCTGGGCTTTTGTTTTTTCGAAGATTTTTAACCACAATTTCAATTTCAGTGATTGTGATTGGTCCATTCATATTTTTTATTTCTTCCTGGCTCAGTCTTGGAAGGGTGTGCGTTTCTAAGAATGTGTCCATTTCTTCCAGGTTGTCCATTTTATTGACATATAGTTGCTTGTAGTAATCTCTCATGATCCCTTGTATTTCTGAAGTGTCAGTTGTTACCTCCCCTTTTTCATTTCTATTTCTGCTGATTTGAGTCTTCTCTCTTTTTTCTTTATGAGTCTGGCTAATGGTTTATCAATTTTGCTTATCTTCTCAAAGAACAATCTTTTAGTTTTATTGATCTTTGCTATCGTTTCCTTCATTTCTTTTTCATTTATTTCTTATCTGATCTTTTTGATTTCTTTCCTTCTGCTAACTTTGTGGGTTTTTTGTTCTTCTTTCTCTAATTGCTTTAGGTGTAAGGTTAGGTTATTTATATGAGATGCTTCTTGCTTCTTAAGGTAGGATTGTATTGCTATAAACTTCTCTCTTAGAACTGCTTTTGCTGCATCCCATAGGTTTTGGGTCATCGTGTTTTCATTGTTATTTGTTTCTAGGTATTTTTTGATTTCCTCTTTGATTTCTTCTCCTGTTCATTAAGTAGTGTATTGTTTAGCCTCCACGTGTTTGTATTTTTTACAGATTTTTTCCTGTAATTGACATCTAGTCTCAAAGCCTTGTGGTCAGAAATGATACTTGATATGATTTCAGTTTTCTTAAATTTACCAAGGCTTGATTTGTGACCCTAGATATGATCTATTCTGAAGAATGTTCCATGAGCACTTGAGAAGAAAGTGTATTCTGTTGTTTTTGGATGGAATGTCCTATAAATATCAATTAAGTCCACCTTGTTTAATGTATCATTTAAAGCTTGTGTTTTATTTATTTTCATTTTGGGTGATCTGTCCATTGGTGAAAGTGGGGTGTTAAAGTCCCCTACTATGCCTGTGTTACTGTTGATTTCCCCTTTTATGGCTGTTAGTATTTGCCTTATGTATTGAGATGCTCCTATGTTGGGTGCATAAATATTTACAATTGTTATATCTTCTTCATGGATCGATCCTTTGATCATTATGTAGTGTCCTTCTTTGTCTCTTGTAATAGTCTTTGTTTTAAAGTCTATTTTGTCTGATATGAGAATTGCTACTCCAGCTTTCTTTTGATTTCCATTTGCATGGAATATCTTTTTCCATCCCTCACTTTCAGTCTGTATGTGTCCCTAGGTTTGAAGTGGGTCTCTTAGTGACAGCATATATATGGATCTTGTTTTTGTACCCATTCAGCCAGTCTGTGTCTTTTGGTATGAGCATTTAATCCATTTACATTTAAGGTAATTATCGATATGTATGTTCTTATTACCATTTTCTTAATGTTTTGGGTAGGTCTTTTCCTTCTGTTGTGTTTACTGCCTAGAGAAGTTCCTTTACCATTTGTTGTAAAGCTGGTTTGGTGGTGCCGAATTCACTTAGCTTTTGCTTGTCTGTAAAGGTTTTAATTTCTCTGTCAAATCTGAATGAGATCCTTGCTGGATAGAGTAATCTTGGTTGTAGGGCTTTCCCTTTCATCACTTTAAATATGTCCTGCCACTCCCTTCTGGCTTGCAGAGTTTCTTCTGAAAGATCAGCTGTTAACCTTAAAGGGATTCCCTTATGTTACTTGTTGTTTTTCCCTTGCTGCTTTTAATAGTTTTTCTTTGTATTCAATTTTTGATAGTTTGATTACTGTGTGTCTTGGAGTGTTTCTCCTTGCATTTATCCTGTATGGGACTCTTTGTGCTTCCTGGACTGATTAACTATTTCCTTACAAATATTAGGGAAGTTTTCAACTATAATCTCTTCAAATATTTTCTCAGTGCTTTTCTTTTTCTCTTCTTCTTCTGGGACCCCTATAATTCAAATGTTGGTGCATTTAATATTGTCCCAGTGGTCTCTGAGACTGTCCTCAATTTTTTTCATTCTTCTTTCTTTATTCTGCTCTGCAGTAGTTATTTCCACTATTTTATCTTCCAGGTCACTTATCTTTTCTTTCTGCCTTAGTTATTCTGCTATTGATCCCTTCTAGAGAATTTTTGATTTCATTTATTGTGTTGTTCATGATTGTTTCTTTGCTGTTCAGTTCTTCTAGATCCTTGTTAAATGTTTCTTGTTTTTTCTCCATTCTATTTCCAAGATTTTGGATCATCTTTACTATCATTATTCTCAATTCTTTTTCAGGTAGACTGCCTATTTCCTCTTCATTTGTTAGGTCTGGTTGGTTTTCACCTTGCTCCTTCATCTGCTGTGTGTTTCTTTGTCTTCTCATTTTCCTTAACTTACTGTGTTTGGGGTCTCCTTTTCGCAGGCTGCAGGTTCGTAGTTCCCATTGTTTTTGGTGTCTGCCCCCAGTGGCTAAGGTTGGTTCAGTGGGTTGTGTAGGCTTCCAGGTGGAGGGAAGTAATGCCTGTGTTCTGGTGGATGAGGCTGGATCTTGTCTTTCTGGTCAGCAGTTCCACGTCTGGTGCTGTGTTTTAGGGTGTCTGTGACCTTATGATATTAGCCATCCTCTCTGCTAATGTGTGGGGGTTTGTTCCTGTCTTGATAGTTGTTTGGCATAGGGTGTCCAGCACTGTAGCTTGCTGGTCATTGAGTGGAGCTGGATCTTGCCACTGAGATGGAGATCTCAGGGAGATTTTCACTGTTTGATATTATGTGGAGCTGGGAGATGTCTGGTGGACAAATGTCCTGAACTTGGCTCTCCCACCTCAGAGGCACAGCCCTGACGCCTGGCTGAAGATGAAGAAAGAAAGAAAGAAAGAAAGAAAGAAAGAAAGAAAGAAAAAGATAAAATAAAATAAATAAAATAAAATGGTTTTTAAAATAAAAAGCAAAAAACAATTATTAAAAAAATTTTTAAGTAATTGAAAGAAAGAAAGAAGAGAATAACCAAACCTAAAAATAATCCACCAATGATAATAAGCACTGAAAACTATAGTAAAAAAAACCTGAACAGACAGAACCCTAGGACAAATGGTAAAAGCAAAGCTATACACACAAAATCACATACAGAGGCATTTGCGTACACAGTCAGAAAAAGAGAAAAAGGGAAAAAATAATATATATCGTTGCTCCCAATGTCCCCCTCCTCAATTTGGGATGATTCGTTTTCTATTCAGGTATTCCACAGATACAGGGTACATCATGTTGACTGTGGAGATTTAGTCCGCTTCTCCTGAGGTTGCTGGGAGAGATTTCCCTTTCTCTTCTTTGTTCGCACAGCTCCCAGGGTTCACCTTTGGATTTGGCCCCGCCTCTGCATGTAGCTCGCCTGTGGGCATCTTTTCTTCCCTCAGACAGGACGAGGTTAAAGGAGTAGCTGATTAGGGGGCTATGGGTCACTCAGGCCAGGGAGAGGGAGGGGTACAGAGTGTGGGGCAAGCCTGCAGCGGCACAGACCAGCATGACGTTACACCAGCCTGAGGTGCACCATGCATTCTCCCGGGGAAGTTGTCCCTGGATCACGGGACTCTGGCAGTGGTGTGCTGCACGGGCTCCCGGGAGAGGAGGTGTGGATAGTGACCTGTGCTTGCACACAGGTTTTTTGGTGGCGGCAGCAGCAGCCTTAGCATCTCGTGCCCGTCTCTGGGGTCCGCGCTGATAGCCGCGGCCCCCGTCCATTTCTAGGGCTTCTTTAAACAGAGCTCTTAATCCCCTCTCCTTGCGCACCAGGAAACAAAGAGGCAAGAAAAAGTCTCTTGCCTCTTCGGCAGTTCCAGCCCTTTTCCTGGACTCCCTCCAGGCTAGCTGTGGCTCACTAGCCCCTTCAGGCTGTGTTCACACAGCCCACCCCAGTCCTCTCCCTGGGATCTGACCTCCAAAGCCCGAGCCTCAGCTCCCAGCCCCCGCCCATTCCGGCAGGTGAGCAGACGAGCCTCTTGGGCTGGTGAGTGCTGGTCGGCACTGATCCTCCATGCGGGAATCTCTCCACTTTGCCCTCCACAACCCTGTTGCTGCACTCTCCTCCGTGGCTCTGAAGCTTCCCCCCTCCACCACCCGCAGTCTCCGCCCGCGAAGGGCCTTCCTAGTGTGTAGAAACCTTTCCTCCTTCACTGCTCCCTCCCACTGGTGAAGGTCTCATCCCCATTCTTTTGTCTCTGTTTTTTTCTTTTTTCTTTTGCCCTACCCAGGTACGTAGGGAATTTCTTGCCTTTTGGGAGGTCTGAGGTCTTCTGCCAGCATTCAGTAGGTGTTCTGTAGGAGCTGTTCCACATGTAGATGTATTTCTGATGTGTTTGTGTGAAGGAAGGTGATCTCCACATCCTACTCTTCCACCATCTTGAAACTCCTCTCCCTAATGCTTAATCTGCTGGAATCTTTATCTCAACTTTCCTTTACCCCACTGGGAATACCAGTATATACCCACAGCTCACTTACCTTTTCTTCCCTTTACAGAGCTTATTTTTTCTGGTCAGTGTTAATCATTTCCTTGCCCATTGACTTTATTGCCCTTTTGTTATATTTTCTGGCAAAATTACACTCCTGTTTAAACCTAACTCTCCACACATTTCCCACTTGCATCTGTGCACCTGAATGTGGCTTGACACCCTGATTGGTATCATTTTAAATTCATGGCCATGGTCCTCAAGGGGATGCTTAATGCTTTTGTGCAATCATACTATATGTCCCTAGTCCAATTTCTTTCTGTTTTCCCAAAATATTTAATATCTCTGTCTCTGATAACTACCACAGCTCTTTCTCCTGTCCTCCCTCAATTTCCAAGTTTGATGAGACCCCTTTTTGATGTAGGCAGGAAGTGATGAATGATGTAGTTTCCTTATTTGTGTGATACCTACCTGGGATCCCTTCAATGACCAGTGAAACTACATTCTCTAAGATATGTTTTCTAATTATTCTGTTATACAGTAATCTCCATTATGTCCAAATTTCTATAACATTTATTTTCTGTACCATGATTTTTGTCATTTATTTCTAAATCATTTTTATTGCTGTTTAATTACCTTATATCTCACACTCAAACTCTTTCTGTTCTGATTTTCACTGTCTCATCCAGTATCAATGGATTCCTTAGCTTCTCTATGCTTGCTGTTTTACATCCAGATTTCTAATCCTTATATGAAGAAACTTTACTATAATGTCTGCATTTTAGGTGACTAGTAGCAATGTAAAGCAAAATGATATAGAATCAAACTCCAAGATGGTGAGAGTGAACGTTAAAAGGCGGGTAATAATTTGTGAATGCACGTATTATTTACTTTAAAAGCTGAACTAAAAAATAAGAATTAGAAAATACCCATCATATTTAATGTATTAGAAGCAGGGCTGAGCAATTATTTACCTTATAAAAGGATTTTTAAATATAGAATTCACATAGCAATTTGTGAATTGACTTATCAAGAAGAAAATTAACAAAACAAAATTATTTTTGAGGAACACACAAGTTGGATCAAATAAGGTATGGTGTATTCAAAATATCTTGTCTATTTCCAGCTAATTTGCAACATTCTTTTTTTGAGGAATTAAATTTATCTTAATAATTTCAAGAACAAGTCAGTGAGTTAGCCCTGTTGTAAGCAAATTCAAATCATATAACAACCAAAGTATGAAATGAGATTACACAACAGGTCATTAAGCAGTTTCTGTTTCTCCCTAACTTTTTGCTTCTCACTAATTCCCTTTCTCCCTAACTTTAGGCTTCTCACTAATTCCCTTAAAATATTGGAACTTTAGGATGATTATCTCTTCAGACCAAAACACTAATTATAAGTGTTAACAACTATTAGGTGCCTGAAAATAATGTCCTGTCAATGTCAATGTCTTTTTTCCAATGATTTTTTTAAAGGAAAGCTTTATTCTTTAGTGGTTGAATTTTAATTATTTGTTTTTGAATAAATAAATCTTATTTTTATGGGTAATTGTTGTGTTTTCAACAAAGATGCAAGATTGCTATTCACAATCAAACTGGAGGAAAAACACAAGTGATGACAATTCTGAGTTTAAAAACTTAAACCAAATTTTCTGTAACTTAATTTGTTATTTATATCTGTCATGAGAGTCTCTAAACTTCCAACCACATGTGCTAATGTGGAAACAACTTGGTTCACGATGTGGAGACTTGTTTTAAATTTGCTTAAGTAAGGGATCCTGAATTATACTTGAGACCCTTAATATAAGATTTTAAAGTCTTTCTTGTTGAGTACCAATGTACCCAATATTGTTTTCTAAGTCTTTTTAATACACAAATTGAAGTTTCAAAGAATTTGGCCTGAAAATAATGAGAATTTGAATTTATTATCTATGTTTGCACAATTACTTTCCTGTGTAATGAAAGCATGTTAAGGAAGGGAAGTCTTCTCCATCTTTCCAGCCTGGGCTGTAAATGTTCTCTCTAACATCTCACCCCCTGTGTGTGCTTGAAAGTGTCATTGCAGTGTGCTTAAAAGTGTCATTCTTCCCACTCAGCACTTAAATTATTATATCATTATAGCTTATTTCTATGTTTACCTCTTGTGTTAAAGAAATCCAGAGTTGGATAATATTTAAAGCAGGAAAAATAGATTTTTATTCAGAAACTATTGCAATAGGAGAAAAGTGACCTCAGTATAGAACCAGTCTCGATTCCTCCTTGAGCATGGTCAAGTGGGGATTTATAGTCAAGGTGTAGGATGGGAGTCAGTGGATAGAAAATTACTAAGAGGAAGCATCAGGAGTAAATGGGAATTCTAGTCAAACCAACTGAACAGAAGTCATGCTGAAGGCAGGCCAAGATGATCAGATATCATGGGTGGGGGATGAGCAATTTGATCGGATATGGAGAGTGATCAGATATTAAGGGTGGGGGATTCTCTCTGAACTGACTTAGCAAAGATCTTCCTACAACTAGACAATACAAGCCTGACAAGGACAAGGATGGACACCAAAGTCAAGGCTTAGAGGGCTTACAAGAAACTGACTAAAGTTTTGTCAAATAGAGAGTCTTTGTCACTAGAAAGAGGATTCCCTAAAGGCTCAGAATATATCTGTTGTCTGTTTTCTCATTTCTTAACCGCCATCTTAGTGGATGGCACATAGTGGGTATTCAGTGATTGTTTTTGAAGTAATATGTTAGGGATAGGGTATTGGCATTTACTGGGTACTAGGTATGTTAGAATACTAACTTTTTTCAAAAAAATAATCCTGGCTTTGGGGTTGAACAGACTTGGGTTTGAATCTTGAATCTTAACACTAATTGTGTGACCATGTAACATTTATGTAGTTTTTGAGGATTAGTTTCCCATTTTTAAAATGGGATAATAATACTTAGCTAAAAATTTCTATGTGAGAATTAAATGTAAACAATATCTTCAAGTAGCTATTGTAGCCACTTTGTTACATTTTTACCTTTTAGAACATTTTCCACAGGGTCAGGCTGCTTCCCACATAAAGAATGATGGCTGTCATACAGCTTTAACCTGTATTTAAAATAACAGCTATAGAGAGTTGTAATGTAATGAAAAATTTCCGCTAACTATGTGACTTTAAGACAGTCTCAGTTATAAAATTAGAAGGCCCAACTCAATGATCTCTAAGATTTCTAGTGGTAACATTCTTGAGTTATACTCCCTACAAATCATAACCCAGAAGCAGGTTCATTTCAAAATCTTTGTAAGGTAGCTAAATTGACCAGTAGATTCTTTCTTACTAAAATATTAGGAACTTAGCATGCTATCCCTCCTAGGAGAGTTTTTCATTAAAAAAAAAAAAAAGAAGAGAGATGGATGTTGAAAACCTTAATAAAGAGAGGACTGTTAATATACATTCAGATATCAGTAAGGGAAATGATTTTGAGCAGGAGGGACATCTTTCTAGTGTCCCTGTCATAAAATTTTACTTATGTAACTTATTATAACTAAGTTTAACTTGATAAAAAATACAACCCAAAGGATTTTAGCTTCTCTGAAGAAGCATTTTATTGATTTGGTTTAGATTCTTTAGAACATTTCAGAATATCATTCAACATTTTTTTAGTTCATGTTGAAAGTGGAGGAAATAAGGAAACTGTCTCTTATTTCCTCAATCTTTCCCTCCACCCCTTTCTCTCTCTCTCAATTTCTCTCTCCCTCTCCCTCTATCATCTCTGTCTCTATCCATCTCTATCTTCATTCCTTTAAATTAAATAGCTAGTAAGTTTCTTTAAACATTATGAGACATAAAATAAAACTGATATATAAAATATTCTTCATCAAAATTGTTTAAAAAAAAAAAGAACAGTAATGGGACTTCCCTAGCAGTCAGTGGTTAAGACTTTTCCTTCCAATGCAGGGGGTGCGGGTTTGATCCCTGGTTGTGGAGCTAAGATCCCACATGCCTTGTGGCCCAAAAACCAAAACATAAAACAGAAGCAATATTGTAACAAATTCAATAAAGACATTAAAAAATAAAAAGCAGTGGTGTGTGTTAAAAAAGAAAGAAAAAGAACAGTAACAACCCTTCCATTGTAATATATAAAAGTTTTGACTGCTTTGCCTGTAATTGATGTAATGAGATCAGCTATGTGACAGACTTGAAAGGACAAATGCTTATAAAATGAACTGCTGGATTAGTTGGTTGACATGTGTTTAAGTGGAGGCCATACACACTGAAGGTATGAAGTTTAATTTGAAAAAAAGGATAATTTCAATTTGTGTTGTTTTACAAATTAGAATATTCTTTTATCTCAAATGTTTCATTTTGAGAGAGCAGACAGTAGAAGCAAAAGGAAATACAATACTGCAGCCTGTGAAACAAAAACCACATTCACAGAAACACAGACAAAATGAAAAGGCATATGATTATGTACCAGATGAAGGAACAAGATAAAACCCCAGAAAAACAACTAAATGAACTGGAGATTAGCAAACTTCCAGAAAAAGAATTCAGAATAATGAGAGTGAAGATGATCCAGAACCTCAAAAAAAGAATGGAGGAAAAGCTTGAGAAGATGCAAGACATGTTTAACAAAGGTCTAGAAGAATTAAAGAACACACAAACAGAGATGAACAATACAATAACCAAAATGAAAAATACACTAGAAGGAATCAATAGCAGAATAATTGAGACAGAAGAACGGATAAGTGACCGGGAAGACAGAATGGTAGAATTCACTGCTGCAGAACAGAATAAAGAAAAAAGAATGAAAAGAAATTAAGACAGCCTAAGAGACCTCTGGGACAACATTAAACATACCAACATTCACACTATAGGGGTCCCAGAAGGAGAAGAGAGAGAGAAAGGACCTGAGAAAATATTTGAAGAGATTATAGTTGAAAACTTCCTTAACATGGGAAAGGAAATAGCCACCCAAATCCAGGAAGCACAAAGAGTGCCAGGCAGGCTAAACCCAAGGAGAAACATGCTGAGACACATAGTAATCAAATTGACAAAAGTTAAAGACAAAGAAAAATTATTAAAAGCAACAAGGGAAAAACAACAAATAAAATACAAGGGAACTCCTATAAGGTTAATTGCTGATTTCTCAGCAGAAATTCTACAAGCCAGAAGGGAGTGGTACGATATATTTAAGTGATGAAATGCAAAAACCTACCACCAGTATTACTCTACCTGACAAGGATCTCATTCAGATTCAACAGAGAAGTCAAAAGCTTTACAGACAAGCAAAAGCTAAGAGAATTCAGCACCACCAAACCAGCTCTACAACAAATGCTAAAGGAAATTCTCTAAGTGGGAAACACAAGAGAAGACAAGGACCTACAAAAACAAACCCAAAACAATTAAGAAAATGGTAATAGGAACATACATATTGATAATTACCTTAAATGTGAATGGATTAAATGCTCCAACCAAAAGACACAGGCTCACCGAATGGATAAGAAACAAGACCCATATATATTCTGTCTACAAGAAACCAATGTCAGACCTAGAGACACAAACAGACTGCAAGTGAGGGGATAGAAAAATGTATTACATGCAAATGTAAATAAAAAGAAAGCTGGAGTACTAATACTCATATCAGATAAAATAGACTTTAAAATAAAGAATGTTACAAGAGGCAAGGAAGGACACTACATAATGATCAAGGGATCAATCCAAGAAGAAGATATAGCCATTCTAAATATATATGCACCCAACATAGGAGCACCACAATACATAAGGCAAATGCTAACAGATATAAAGAGGAAATTGACAGTAACACAATAATAGTGGAGGACTTTAACACCTCACTTACACCAATGGACAGATCATCCAGATAGAAAATTAATAAGGAAACACAAGCTTTAAATGACACAATAGACAAGGCAGATTTAACTGATACTTATAAGACATTCCATCCAAAGACAGTAGATTACACTCAAGTGCACATGGAACATTCTCCAGGATAGATCATATCTTGGGTCACAAATCAACCCTCAGTAAATTTAAGAAAATTGAAATCATATCAAGCATCTTTTCCAACCACAATACTATAAGATTAGAAATCAATAACAGGGAAAAAAACAGAAACACATGGTGGCTAAACAATACGTTACTAAATAGCCAAGAGATCACTGAAGAAATCAAAGAGGAAATCAAAATATACCTAGACACAAATGACAATGAAAACACTATGATCCAAAACCTAAGGGATGCAGCAAAAGCAGTTCTAAGGGGGAAGTTTATAGCAATACTATCCTACGTCAAGAAACAAGAAAACTCTCAAATAATCTAACCTTACACCTAAAGGAACTAGAGAAAGAAGAACAAACAAAAACCAAAGTTAATAGAAGGAAAGAAATCATAAATATCAGAGCAGAAATAAATGAAATAGAAACAAAGAAAACAATAGCAAAGATCAATGAAACTAAAAGCTGGTTCTTTGAGAAGATAAACAAAATTGATAAACCTTTAGCCAGACTCATCAAGAAAAAGAGGGAGAGGACTCAAATCAATAAAATTAGAAATGAAAAAGGAGAAGTTACAACAGACACCATGGAAATACAAAGCATCCTAAGAGACGACTGCAAGCAATGCTATGCCAATAAAATGGACAACCTGGAAGAAATGGACAAATTCTTAGAAAGGTGTAACCTTCCAAGACTGAACCAGGAACTCATAGAAAATATGAACAGAACAATCACAAGCACTGAAATTGAAACTGTGATTAAAAATCTTCCAGCAAACAAAAGCCCAGGACCAGATGGCTTCACAGGCGAATTCTATCAAACATTTAGAGAAGAGCTAACACCTATCCTTCTCAAACTCTTCCAACAGATAGCAGAGGGAGGAACACTCCCAGAGTCATTCTATGAGGCCACCATCACCCTGATACCAAAACCAGACAAAGATATACAAAAAAAGAAAATTAGAGACCAATATCACTGATGAATATAGATATAAAAATCCTCAACAAAATCTTAGCAAACTAAATCCAACAACACATTAAAAGGATCATACACCAGGATCAAGTGGGATTTATCCTAGGGATGCAAGAATTCTTCAATATTCACAAATCAATCAATGTGATACACCATGTTAACAAATTGAAGAATAAAAACCATATGATCATCTCAATAGATGGAGAAAAAGCTTTTGAAAAAGTTCAACACTATTTTATGATAAAAACTTTCTGGAAAGGAGGCATAGAAGGACCTTACCTCAGCATAATAAAGGCCATATATAACAAACCCACAGCAACATTGTTCTCAATGGTGAAAAACTGAAAGCATTTCCTCTAAGATCAGGAAGAAGACAAGGATGTCCACTCCCACCCATATTATTCAACATAGTTTTGGAAGTCCTGGCCATGGCAATCAGAGAAGGAAAAGAAATGAAAGGAATACAAATTGGAAAAGAAAAAGCGCTGTCACTGTTGGCAGGTGACATGGTACGATACATAGAAAATCCTAAAGATGCCACCAGAAAACTACTAGCACTAATCAATGAATTTGGTAAAGTTGTAGGATACAAAATTAATGCACAGAAATCTCTTGAATTCCTATACACTAACAACGAAAGATCAGAAAGAGAAATTAAAGAAACAATCCCATTCACCATTGCAAGAAAGAGAATAAAATACCTAGGAATAAACCTACCTAAGGAGGTAAAAGACCTGTAGTCAGAAAACTCTAAGAAACTGATGAAAGAAATCAAAGATGACATAAACAGATGGAGAGATATACAATGTTCTTGGATTGGAAGAATCAATATTGTGAAAATGAATATACTACCCAAAGCAATCTACAGATTCAATGCAATCCCTATCAAATTACCAGTGGCATTTTTTACAGAAATAGAACAAAATATCTTAAAATTTTTATGGAGCCAAGAAAGATACCAAATAGCCATAACAATCTTGAGGGGAAAAAATGGAGCTGGAGGAATCAGGTTCCTTGGCTTCAGACTGTACTACAAAGCTACAGTAATCCAGACAATATGGTACTGGCACAACAACAGAAATATAGATCAATGGAACAAGATAGAAGGCCAAGAGATAAACCCACGCACCTGTGGTCAACTAATCTATTACCTCCTAGAGTAATGGAAATAAAAACAAAAGTAACAATTGAGATCTAATGAAACTTAAAAGCTTTTGCACAGCAAAGGAAACTATAAACAAGATGAAAAGACAACCCTCAGAATGGGGGAAAATATTTGCAAACGAATCAACAAACATAAGATTAGTCTCCAAAATACATAAACAGCTCTTGCAGCTCAGTGTTAAAAAAAACAAGTAACCCAATCCCAAAATGGTCAGAAGACCTAAATAGACATTTCTGCAAAGAAAACATACAGATGGCCAAGAGGCACATGAAAAGCTGCTTACCATCACTAATTATTAGAGAAATGGAAATCAAAACTACAATGAGGTTTCACCTCACACCAGTCAGAATGGCCGTCATCAAAAAATCTACAAACAATAAATGCTGGAGAGGGTGTGGAGAAAAGGGAACCCTCTTGCACTGTTGGTGGAATGTAAATTGATACAGCCACTATGGAGAACAGTATGGAGGTTCCTTATAAAACTAAAAATAGGGCTTCCCTGGTGGCGCAGTGGTTGAGAGTCCGCCTGCTGATGCAGGGGACACAGGTTCATGCCCCGGTCTGGGAAGATCCCACATGCCGCGGAGTGGCTAGGCCCATGTGCCATGGCTGCTGAGCCTGCGTGTCCGGAGCCTGTGCTCCACAACAGGAGAGGCCACAACAGTGAGGGGCCCGCATACCACAAAAAAAACCACAAAGAAAACTCAAAAAAACTAAAAATAGAATTACCATATGACCCAGCAATCCTACTACTGAGCATATACCCAGAGAAAACCATAATTCAAAAAGACAGATGCACCCCAATGTTTATTACAGCAGTATTTACAATAGCCAGGTCATAGAATCAACCCATATGCCCATAGACAGACAAATGGATAAGAAGATGTGTTTTATATATACAATGGAATATTACTCAGCCATTATAAGGAATGAAATTGGGTCATTTGTAGAGACTTGGTTGGACCTAGAGACTGTCATGCAAAGTGAAGTAAGTCAGAAAGAAAAACAAGTATATATTAACGCATATATGTGTAATCTAGAAATATGGTTCAGATGAACCAGTTTGCAAGGGAGAAATAGAGACACAGATGTAGAGAATAAATGTATGGACACCAAGGGGAGAAAGCTTTGAGGCGGGTGGTGGTGGGATGAATTGGGAGATTGGGATTGACATATATACAGTAATAGGTATAAGATAGATAACTAATGAGAGAGAGAGAGAGAGAGAGAGAGAGAGAGAGAGAGAGAGAGAGAGAGAGAGAGAGAGAGAGAGAGAGAGAGAGAGGAGAGAGAGAGAGAGAGAGAGAGAGAGAGAGAGAGAGAGAGAGAGAGAGAGAGAGAAAGAAAGAAAGAAAGAAAGAAAGAGAAAGAAAAGAAAGAAGAAAGAAAATCACCAGGTCTTTGTGATTTAATCAAGTTATCAGTAATCAAAACTCTTCCTTGGGAACCTAAACATGAGCTGGCATTTTGTGATTTAAAATTAGCTTTTCACATGCAAACTATTATATACAGAATTGATAAACAAGGTCCTACTGTATAACACAGGGAACTATATAAAAAAATACATAAAATAAAATAATAAAATGTTTCATTTTGTAGTAGAATATTAAATTTAGGTAACACTATGACAGTTTAATGTAACAAGGTTAGAAAATAGCATATTATAGTGGAAAGAAGTTAAGTATAAAGTCTGGAGTCATTATTTTTAGCTGTGGCTCTGTTTGCAGTTTACTGTGTGACATTATGCGTACAGACACATTCTTCTCTTGTTAAATCACATAATCTTTATGCTCCCTTCTACACTGTCATTATTCTACTTGGGTTGAACTCACAAAACCAAAAGCCTAGATGTTAGTAGAATGCTCTAGTTCTAAAAATCTGGGCTGCACGTGGCGGCAAGTAGCCTATCTATGAGTGTGACTTACATATAAGTATCTTCTCATTGACACATGTATAAAATCTGACTTTTAGATATGGTTTAGGAAATAACAAAGACAAGCATTGTCTCTTTAAAAGATGACTGCAATTCTACAGATTAATAAAATAATAGGTAAACAACTTCAAACCAATAAATTAGACAACTTAGGTAAAATGGATAACTTCTGTGAAAAACACAAATTATCAAAGGTCACTCAAGAAGAAAAAGATCATCTGAATAGCCCTGTATCTATTATAGAAGTTGAAATTGTAGTTAATTTTTTTTCCATGAAGAAACTTCAGGTACAGATGACTTCACTGGTGAATTCTACTGAACATTTGAGGAAGAAATATACCTTCTTCAGAAATACTTCCAAAAATCTAAGAGGAGGGAATACTTTTGAACTTTTTCTATGAGGCCAGAATTACCATGATACCAAAACACTGGATGTCTTATGACGGTGAATATGAGATCTTGCCAATTTCTGTTAAACATTTGACACTATTCAGAAGAACATTTGCTTTGAAAAAAACGAAGAATCAAGCAATCTAAGCAAAACAGAAATGCAGTAGTGCAATCTGTAATGTTCCATCTGTTATAGGAAGTTTTATTAGGAACTGGCTCTTGAGCAAGCCACTACGTGCTACTAGAGATGGAAGCAATTGATAGATGCTTTACTGCATGGCTTTTATTCCCTTTTAGTCAATCCACTATAAACATTCTTGAGGGAAGAGAACTTAGTCCTTAGCTACCAAACCTCTTGAATTTTTTTCCTATCAGTATTCATAGTGTAAATTCATACTTTCTTGTGTAAGTATATAAGTTATTTAAGTTGTGTAAGTATTTCCAAAACAATGTTAAATAATTACAGTGATCATGAACATGTTTGACTTGTTCCTGATTCTAACAGAAATGCTTCTAGGATTACTATCGATAAACATGATGTTGGCTCTTGGTTTGAAATTATATATATAAAATATGTAATATTTATCTTTTGTAAGTCAAAGATCTATTCTTGACACCTATTCCTTTAATTGTTTATTCACTTATTCATTCATCCATTGTGGTAAGAACATTTAACATACATGAGATCTACCCTTTTAACAAAATTTTAAATGTACAATACAGTAATGATAACTTTAGGCACGATGTGCAGAAGATCTCTACAACTTATTCATCTTGCTTAAATGAAAATCATATAACTGGTTAAATAGCAATTCCATATTTCCCCACTCACTGCCCCTGGAAATTCCACTATTCTGCTCTTTGCTTCTGTGAGTTTGATTCTTTTAGATAACTCATATGAGTGGAATAATACAGTATTCATCCTTATGTGACTGACTTATTTCACCTCGCATAATGTACTCCTGATTTATACATGTTGTTACATATTGCAGGATTTCCTTCTTTTTTAAGGCTGAATAATATTGCATTATATGTATGCTCCACATTTTATTTATGTATCCAGGATCAGATGACTTTACTTGTGAGTTCTACTAAATATTTTAAAAAGTATTAATGCCAATCCTTCCCAAAAATACTGAAGAGGAGAGAATACTTCCAAACTCATTTTATGAGGCCAGCATTGCTCTGATACCAAAGCCAGATAAAGGCACTACAAAAAAAACCTATGTGCCAAAACCCCCAGTGACCATAGGTGCAAAAACTCTCAATAAAATACTAGCAAACTCAATTCAATAACACATTAAAAGGCTCACACATCATGATTTATCCTTGGGATATGAGGATGGGTCCACATGTGCAAATCAATTAATATGATACACCATATTAACAGAATGAAGGATAAGAACCACATGATCATCTCAATAGATGCAGAAAAGCATTTGACAAAATTCAACACACTTACATGACAAAAACCCTCAACAAACTAGGAATGGAAAGATATTACCTCAGCATAGTAAAGGCCTTGTATGAAAAGCCCACAGTTAACATCTTAACACTAAAAAACTAAAGGCTTTTCCTCTAAGATAAGGAACAAGGCAAGGGTGTCCTCTCTGACCACTTTTATTCAACACAGTGCTGGGAGTCCTACCAGAGCAATTAGGCCCTTAATTGTTTTTACACTCCTGTTAAGGATCCAGAATACTGTAATTTTCCATGAGAAAATCTTGTGGGTTTAAAAGCTCAGAAATTCTGGAGAGGGTTTGAACCAATTACTGAGAGACCACACTGTGACTCAGCTTTCATATTTCTGTCTCACTAAGGCCATAGGGTCTTCTTGTATGTGGCCCAGAGCTAAAAAGGTTTAGAATATTTTCATAACAGGTGGTTCTTAAAAGAGTTTTTAGGGCCAGTGGAAAGAGTTCTCATCTTTTATCTCCTATGATAATCATCTCTCCAAAGTTCTTGTCCCTAAGATAGTAAATTACTGTCATTCTTACACTGGCTAGAATATCGTATCATCCTCTGAAGCAAATACTTTATAATTTAAATCATATGCAAAAAGTTTCACTACCTTTCAACACAATAGGCATCTATTTCCTCTGATTCACCTGTTTTGCTGTTTATTCACCTGTGATCTCTAACTAGGGAGGCATGTAAAGATTTCTAAAAGTAAATGTAGAATCGATTGAATATTTTATTAGTCCTAGCTAGTAAAAATAAAGCAGTTTGAAATAAAATGGCTACATTATCCGATTCCATGAATTTTATTTTCCTTCATACAAAAGCAAATTTTAGGTACATGCTATTAAGGGAATCGTTGTATTACACCAGCCTGGATATCTTACAAGGCTCATAATCACATTATAGGTGGCATGTGGAAGGTGAATACTTTCCAGCAGCAACCAGTCCTTTTGAACATCTGTTTCTGAAAAAAAAAAAAAAAAAAGAAATTCTGAAATTAAATATTTCTAGAATTACTTTTTATTTTTAACCTGATTTTATTTTAACAGTAATATTTGCTTTTAAAATTCAAAACTTGAGAATGTCTTCTCAGTAATACAAGTGATGTGTGACACCCAACTCTATACTGGTTGTAATTACCAGGAAATATTATATTAAGAAATGAAAGGTTTTATGAATCTATGAGTTGCAGTCCAATTTCATTTTCTCAATGTATAAAGGCTAGAATACAAAGAGTCATTTTTAATCAGGCCTTGTCAACTATCTCCTTAAGCTGGGCAAAATATTTGATATGTTGGGAAAAACAGTGGCTCTATATCTAGCACTTTGAAGTTTGAAGCCTTGTTTCGTTGCTTATCAGCAATTTCTGGTAAATCACTTAACCTCTCTAATGCTTAAATTCTCTCATTTGTATGTGGATTACTACCCTGCAAAATAGTTTAAAAAATTATAATAGTATATAAAAATCCTTTGACATAGGGCCTTTTATGGCCTTGAAAAATGCTATTATTATTTATGTGGCTATAGTATCTGAGGTTGCTTATTCATTCTTTGTTTAATACCACTCTTGATAGTTTTGGCACCTTTCGACATGAAATGCCAGAGCCAAAAATGACCTTGGAGATTATCTAGTTGCCACTAAGTCCCTAATTTTTTAAAAAACATATTTATTGGAGTATAATTGCTTTACAATGGTGTGTTAATTTCTGCTTTATAACAAAGTGAATCAGCTCTACATATACATATATCCCCATATCTCCTCCCTCTTATGTCTCCCTCCCACCCTCCCTATCCCACTCCTCTAGGTGGGCACAAAGCACTGAGCTGATTTCCCTTTGCTGTGCGGCTGCTTCCCACTAGCTATCAGTTTTACATTTGGTAGTATATATAAGTCCATGTCACTCTCTCACTTCATCCCAGCTTACCCTTCCCCCTCCCTGTGTCCTCAAGTCCATTCTGTATGTCTGCATCTCTATCCCTTTCCTGCCCCTACCATTTTTTGTTGTTGTTTTTAGATTCCATATATATGTGTTAGCATATGGTATTTGTTTTTATCTTTCTGACTTACTTCACTCTGTATGACAGACTCTAGGTCCATCCACCTCATTACAAATAACTCAGTTTCATTTCTTTTTGTGGCTGAGTAATATTTCATTGTATATATATGCCACATCTTCTTTATCCATTCATCTGTCGATGGACACTTAGGTTGCTTCCATGTCCTGGCTATTGTAAATAGAGCTGAAATGAACATTGTGGTACATGACTCTTTTTGAATTATGGTTTTCTCAGGGTATATGCCCAGGACTGGGATTGCTGGGTCACATGGTAGTTCTATTTTTAGTTTTTTAAGGAACCTCCATATTGTTCTCCATAGTGACTGTAACAATTTACATTCCCACCAACAGTGCAAGACGGTTCCCTTTTCTCCACACCCTCTCCAGCATTTACTGTTTGTATATTTTTTGATGATCGCCGTTCTGACTGGTGTGAGGTGATAACTCATGTAGTTTTGATTTGCATTTCTTTAATGATTAGTGATGTTGTGCATTCTTTCATGTGTTTGTTGGCTATCTGTATATCTTCTTTGGAGAAATGTCTATTTAGGTCTTACTGAGCTGCATGAGCTGCTTGTAAATTTTGGAGATTAATCCTTTGTCAGTTGCTTCATTTGCAAATATTTTCTCCCAGTCTGAGGGCTGTCTTTTCATCTTGTTTATGGTTTCCTTTGCTGTGCAAAAGCTTTTAAGTTTCATTAGGTCTCATTTGTTTATTTTTGTCTTTATTTCCATTTCTCTAAGAGGTGGGTCAAAAAGGATCTTGCTGTGATTTATGTCGAAGACTTTTCTTCCTATGGTTTCCTCTAAGAGATTTATAGTGTCCGGTTTTACATTTAGGTCTTTAATCCATGTTGAGTTTATTTTTGTGTATGGTGTTAGGGAGTATTCTAATTTCATACTTTTACATGTAGCTGTCCAGTTTTCCCAGCACCACTTATTGAAGAAGCTGTCTTTTCTCCATTGTATATTCTTGCCTCCTTTATCAAAAATAAGGTGACCATGTGTGCATGGGTTTGTCTCTGGGCTTTCTATCCTGTTCCATTGATCTATATTTCTGTTTTTGTGCTGGTACCATACTGTCTTGATTACTGTAGCTTTGTAGTATAGTCTGAAGTCAGGGAGCCTGATACCTCCAGCTCCATTTTTCTTTCTCAAGATTGCTTTGGCTATTCGGTGTCTTTTGTGTTTCCGTACAAACTGTGAAGTCTTTTGTTCTAGTTCTGTGAAAAAATGCCATTGGTAATTTGATAGGGATTGCGTTGAATCTGTTGATTGCTTTGGGTAGTATAGTCATTGTCACAGTGTTGATTCTTCCAATGCAAGAACATGGTATATCTCTCCATCTGTTTGAATCATCATCAGTGTCTGATAGTTTTCTGCATACAGGTCTTTTGTCTCCTTAGGTAGGTTTATTCCTAGGTATTTTATTCTTTTTGTTGTAATGGTAAATGGGAGTGTTTCCTTAATTTCAGATTTTTCATCACTAGTGTATAGGAATGCAAGACGTTTTTGTGCATTCATTTTGTAACCTGCTACTTTACCAAATTCATTGATTAGCTCTATAGTTTACTGGTAGCATCTTTATGATTCTCTATGTATAGTATCATGTCATTTGCAGTGACAGCTTTATTTCTTCTTTTCCAATTTGGGTTCCTTTTATTTCTTTTTCTTCTCTGATTGCTGTGGTGAAAACTTCCAAAACTATGTTGAACAATAGTGGTAAGAGCGGGCAACCTTGTCTTGCTCCTGATCTAGTGGAAATGGTTTCAGTTTTTCACCATTGAGAATGATGCTGGCTGTGGGTTTGCCACATATGGCCTTTATTATGTTGAGGTAACTTCCCTCTATGCCTACTTTCTGGAGGGTTTTTATCATAAATTGATGTTGAATTTTCTCAAAAGCTTTTTCTCCATCTATTGAGATGATCATATGGTTTTTTTTCTTCAGTTTGTTAATATGATGTATCACATTGATTGATTTGCATATATTGAAGAATCCTTGTATTCCTGGGATAAACCCCATTTGATCGTGGTGTATGATCCTTTTAATGTACTGTTGGATTCTGTTTGCTACTGTTTTATTGAGGATTTTTGCATCTATGTTCATCAGTGATTTTTGGCCTGTAGTTTTCTTTCTTTGTGACATCTTTGTCTGGTTTTGGTATCAGGTTGATGGTGGCCTTATATAATGAGTTTGGGAGTGTTCCTCCCTCTGCTATATTTTGGAAGAGTTTGAGAAGGATAGGTGTTAGCTCTCTAAATGTTTGACAGAATTCACCTGTGAAGCCATCTGTTCCTGGGCTTTTGTTTGTTGGAAGTTTTTTTTGTTTGTTTGTTTGTTTGTTTGTTTGTTTTTGCGGTACGCAGGCCTCTCTCACTGTTGTGGCCTCTCCCATTGCGGAGCACAGGTTCCGGGCATGCAGGCTCAGCGGCCATGGCTCCTGGGCCTAGCTGCTCCACAGCATGTGGTATCTTCCCAAACCGGGGCATGAGCCCGTGTTCCCTGCATCGCCAGGTGGACTCTCAACCACTGTGCCACCAGGGAAGCCTCTGCTGGAAGATTTGTAATCACAGTCTCAATTTCAGTGCTTGTGATTGGTCTGTTTATAATTTCTATTTCTTCCTGGTTCAGTCTCGGAAGGTTGTGCTTTTCTAAGAATTTGTCCATGTCTTCTGGGTTGTCCATTTTATTGGCATATTGTTGCTTGTAGTAATCTCTCATGATCCTTTGTATTTCTGCAGTGTCAGTTGTTACTTCTCCTTTTTCATTTCTAATTCTGCCGATTTGAGTTTTCTCCCCTTTTTTCTTAATGAGTCTGGCTAATGGTTTATCAATTTTGTTAATCTTCTCAAAGAACCAGCTTTTAGTTTTATTGATCTTTGCTATTGTTTCCTTCATTTCTTTTTCATTTATTTCTTATCTGATCTTTATGATTTCTTTCCTTCTGCTAACTTTGTGGGGTTTTTTTCTTCTTTCTTGAATTGCTTTCTTTAGGTATAAGGTTAGGTTGTTTATTTGAGATGTTTCTTGTTTCTTGAGGTAGGATTGTATTGCTACAAATTTCTCTCTTAGAACTGCTTTTGCTGCATCCCATAGGTTTTGAGTTGTCGTGCTTTCATTGTCATTTGTTTCTAGGTATTTTGAGACTTCCTCCTTGATTTCTTCAATGATCTCTTGGTTATTTAGTAATGTATTGTTTAGCCTCCATGTGTTTGTATTTTTAACAGATTTTTTTCCTGTAATTGATATCTAGTCTTATACCCTTGTGGTCAGAATAGATACTTGATATGATTTCAATTTTCTTAAATTTACCAAGGCTTGACTTGTGACCCAAGATATGATATATCCTGGAGAATGTTCTGTGAGCCCTGGAAAAGAAAGTGTATTCTGTTGTTTTTGGATGGAATGTCCTATAAATATCATCGTGTCCATCTTGTTTAAGCATCATTTAAAGCTTGTGTTTCCTTATTTTCTGTCTGGATGATCTGTCCATTGGTGAAAATGGGGTGTTAAATTCACCTACTATTATTGTTTTACTGTCGATTTCCCCTTTTATGGCTGTTAGCATTTGCCTTAAGTATTGAAGTGCTCCTATGCTGGATGCATAAATATTTACAATTGTTATATCTTCTTCTTGGATTGACCCCTTGATCATTGTTTTCTGTCCTTCTTTTTCGCTTGTAATAGTCTTTATTTTGAAGTCTATTTTGTCTGATATGAGAATTGCTACTCCAGCTTTCTTTTGATTTCCATTTGCATGGAATGTCTTTTTCCATCCCCTCACTTTCAGTCTATATGTGTCCCTAGGTCTGAAGTGGGTCTCTTGTAGACAGCATATTTACTGGTCTTGTTTTTATATCCATTCAGCCAGTCTATGTCTTTTGGTTAGAGCATTTAATCCACTTACATTTAAGGTAGTTATCGATATGTATATTCCTATTACCATTTTCTTAATTGTTTTGGGTTTGTTATTGTAGATCTTTTCCTTCTCTTATGTTTCCTGACTAGAGAAGTTCCTCTAGCATTTGTTGCAAAGCTGGTTTGGTGGTTCTGAATTCTCTTAGCTTTTGCTTGTCTGTAAAGGTTTTAATTTCTCCGTTGAATCTTAATGAGATCCTTGCTTGCTAGACTAATCTTGGTGTAGGTTTTTCCCTTTCATCACTTTCAATATGTCCTGCCACTCCCTTATGGCTTGAAGAATTTCTGCTGAAAGATAAGCTATTAACCTTATGGGGATTCCCTTTTATGTTATTTGTTGTTTTTCCCTTGCTGCTTTTAATATTTTTTATTTGTATTTAATTTTTTTTTTTTTTTTTTTTTTTTTTTTTTTTTTTTTTGTGCTACACGGGCCTCTCACTGCCGCGTTGTTTCCCATTGTGGAGCAGAGGCTCCGGACACGCAGGCCCAGCGGCCACGGCTCATGGGCCCAGCTGCAATGTGGCACGTGGGATCCTCCCAGACAGGGGCACGAACTCACGCCCCCTGCATCAGCAGGCAGACTCTCAACCACTGCGCCACCAGGAAAGCCCTGTATTTAATTTTTGATAGCTTGATTAATATGTGTGTTGGCATGTTTGTCTTTGGATTTATCTTGTATGGGGCTCTGCGCTTCCTGGACTGGAGTAACTATTTCCTTTCCCATATTAGGGAATTTTTCAACTATAATCTCTTCAAATATTTTTTCAGTCCCTTTCTTTTTCTCTTCTTCTTCTGGGACCCCTATAATTCAAATGTTGGTGTGTTAAATGTTGTCCCAGAGGTTTCTGAGACTGTCCTCAGTTCTTTTCATTCTTTTTTCTTTATTCTGCTCTGTAGTAGTTATTTTCACTCTTTTATCTTCCAGGTAACTTATCCATTCTTCTGCCTCAGTTATTCTGCTATTGATTCCTTCTAGAGAATTTTTAATTTTATTTCTTTTGTTGTTCATGCTAATGGTTGGGATATGTTCCTGTCTTGCTAGTTGTTTGGCATAGGGTGTCCAGCACTGTAGCTTGCTGGTCGTTGAGTGGAGCTGGGTCTTAACATTGAGATGGAGATCTCTGGGAGAACTTTCGCTCTTTGATATTATGGGGAGCTGGGATGTCTCTGGTGGACCAATGTCCTGAACTCCACTCTCCCACCTCCGAGGCACAGGCCTGACACCCGGTCATAGCACCAAGACACTGTCAGCCACATGGCTCAGAAAAAAAGGGAGAAAAAAAGAAAGAAAGAAAGAATAAAATAAAATAAAGTTATTAAAATAAAAAATATTTTTAAAAAATAAAAATATTAAAAGGTAATAAAAAAACAGAAGAAAGAAGAAAGAAAGAAGGCAACCAAACCAAAACACATATCCACCCATGATAACAAGCTCTAAAAACTATAGAAAAAAACAAAAACAAAACAACACAAACAAAAAGACAGACAGACAGAACCCTAGGACAGATAGTAAAAGCAAAGCTAAACAGACAATATCACACAAAGACACATACACTTACACACTCACAAAAAGAGAATAAAGGAAAAAATATATATATCATTGCTCCCAAAGTCCACTGCCTCAATTTTGAAATGATTCATTGTCTATTCTGGTATTCTACAGATGCAAGGTACATCAAGTTGATTGTGGAGATTAAATCCACTGCTCCTGAGGCTGCTGGGAGAGATGTCCTTTTCTCTTCTTTGTTCACACAGCTCCTGGGGTTCAGCTTTGGATTTGACCCCGCCTCTGCATGTAAGTCACCTGATGGCATATGTTCTTTGCTCACACAGGATGCAGTTAAATTAACAGCTGAATAGGGGGCTCTGGCTCATTGAGGCTAGGGGGAGGATGTGGTACAGGTTTCAGGGCGAGCCGGCGAGGCAGAGGTTGGCATGATGTTGCAACAGCCTGAGGCATGCCATGTGATCTCCTGGGGAACTTGTCCCTGGATCACATGACCCTGGCAGTGGGGGGCTGCACAGGCTCCCTGGAGGGAAGGTGTGGATAGTTACCTGTGTTTGCACACAGGCTTCTTGGTGGCTGTAGCACCAGTCTTAGTGTTTCATGCCTGTCTCTGATAGCTGTGGCTTGCGCCCATCTCTGGAGCTTGTCTGAGTGGTGTTGTGAATCCCCTCTCATTTCATACCCTGAAACAATTGTCTCTTGCCTCTTAGGCAGTTCCAGACTTTTCCCCAGACTCCCTCCCAGCTAGCTGTGGCACGCTAGTCCCCTTCAGGCTGTGTTCATGCAGCCAACCCCAGTCCTCTCCCTGGGATCTGACCTCCGAAGCCCTAGCCTCAGCTCCCAGCCCCCATCCACCCCAGCAGGTGAGCAGACAAGCCTCTCGGGCTGATGAGTGCTGGTTGGCACTGATCCTCTGTGCGGGAATCTCTCCGCTTTGCCCTCCACACCTCTGTTGCTGCACTCTCCTCCGTGGCTCTGAAGCTTCCCCTCTGCCACCCCTCAGTCTCTGCCAGTGAAGAGGCTTCCTAGTGTGTGGAAACTTTTCCTCCTTCACAGCTCCCTCCCAGAGGTGCAGGTCCTGTCCCTATTCTTTTGTCTCTGTTATTTCTTTTTTCTTTTGCCCTACCTAGGTACATAGGGAGTTTCTTGCCTTTGGGGAAGTCTGAGTTCTTCTGCCAGCATTCAGTAGGTGTTCTGTAGGAGTTGTTCCACATGTAAGTGTATTTCTGATGTATTTGTGGGGAGGAAGGTGATCTCCACGACTTACTCTTCCACCATCTTGAAGGCCTCCTAACCCCCTAATTTTATAGATAAAAGGAAATTGTCATCATGATGTTAAGAGCTATCCAAGGTTACATAGTGAATTAACAGTACAGCTAGCACCAGAATTCAAATCCCTGGCTCTAATTTCTGTTTTGTCTACATTACTGCCAGTAAAATGTTCTACTTTACCTATAGAAGTAAAAAACAAGCAAACAAAGAAACACACACACGCGCACACACACACACACACACACACACATACACACACACACACACAAAACAACAAAACGTGATTAACTTTTTCCCGTCAGAACTTATACTTTTCCTATCTGGTAAAATCATGTTCAGGTCACACAGTAGGGACAGTTGGCTCTTAACTGGAGGATAGTTTGACATTTGTTTGTTTGTCTTGCACATTGTAGTCAATTGCAGCTTTGTGATGATTTCCCAGTGTTATTTTTTCTTAAAATATTAAGTTGGAAGAATTTAAACTGCCATGCAATATGAAGGTCAGCATGTCCTTTAGCTTTCTACTGAAAACTTCTAAAAGTTTTTCTATTAATATTAATGATGATCTATTTTTTTATAACTTCATTTTGACTCAAGATTATGAGAAAATCTGTGCTTTTGTCCAAAATGTCTAGCATGGCTCATCTGGAGGCAATATTTCTATCACTGTGTATTTGATTTCATGAAATTCATTCTGCATTGACAATACAGTTTGAATGTCTTTTTACTAGAGAAATCACATTATATGTTACTTTGAGGATTGAAAAATGCTTTCATTAGAACCCTATTTCTGATTTCCAAAGACCTTGCAATTCTGATTTGGGATTGTGTGTAAGATTTCCCATCTGCATTTTCTTATACTGCAGCACTGACAGTATCTCAGTTTGAGAAAAGATCAGTGCACTTGAACCTCTTCTGAGGGAGACATTTCATAAGTTAGATAATCTTTTCTCATTCTTAAAGACAGCTGCATTGAGAGAATGATTGTAGCTGTTCTTATATATCTATCTGTGTGATCAGTAGAACCAGAGTTCTGGAAGTATCTAAAACCATATGGGTAAAAGACGGTAAGCGAAACCTTACCAGTTTAAATGGGTGGCTCTTCTAAATCAGTTCTCTGTATATGGGAAGCAAGAAAAGGAACTATACTGAATTAAAAATCAAAGAAGTTTACTAGAGAAATAAAAGCTAAAAATATAGTATTACCAGATTCCAAACATGAGGACAACTGGGACTTAAAGAACATTCAAGACTATCTTCAATAGTCTGGGTCACATTTTGCCCACTAACCTTGATTTTGCCAACATCCTGTGTCTCCAGTGCATTATTGAACAAACACTAGTTGTCCCTTAAGTTGTGCACAGTGTCAGTATAAAATTCGCTTACTTCCCTAAAAGAATCACTGATAGAATTAAAAACTATCTTTCTTGGTAACTATTAAGAGCATGAATAAATGGCAAAATTGTATATTATCACAACCAAAATAGGTTTCCATGGAACAAATAGAAAAGGAGCTTGATAAAATGAAAAAAATTGTTAATGGTTTTTCTTTAATGCTCAACTTTTAGTCCTTGAACTGATGACATTGTACGTTTATATGAGCAAATTTATGATAGATTATTGAACCATTTTTAAGAATTCTCTGCTGGCAAATAATACATTAATCTCATTTAATTCTCATACACTACTCAGTGTTAAGTACTATTATTCCATTTTACAAATAAAGAAACAGACTTGAAGAGGTTAAATGATTTGCTCAATTTTGCATTTACAATTTGAGCAAAGTCTAATGGAATCTACAGCCTGAATTGTAAAGGTTTGAATTGTATGTGTGAAGAAAATAATTGTGATAGTAGCACAGTTGACCCTTGAAAAACATGAAGATTAGGAGCACCAACCCCCCAACTCCCACATTCAAAAATCCATCTATTACTTTTGATTCTCCGGAAACTTAACATTAGTAGCTTACTACTGACCCAGAAGGCTTGCAGATAACATAAACAGTCAATTAACACATATTTTGCATGTCATATGTAATATATACTGTATTCTCACATTGAAGTAAGCTAGAGAAAAGGAAATGTTATTAAGAAAATCATAAGGAATAGAAAATACTTTTACAGTGCTGTGCTGTACTTATCAATACTGTAAGGTTACATTATCTGCTTACAAGATGAATTGTCTGTCAGTACCTACATCAGCATTGTTTTATATGATACAAAACACTTAGATGTTATATGTATTACTGACACTAGACATCAAAAATGAAAAAATAAGATGAAAATTTATAATGACATGCATTGATAATGGAGAAGCAGCAATACAATTGCTTCATGGTAGTCTAGACTATATACTAATAAATGAATCGTTATAAAATTTTTATGGCATACATTATTACAGTCATGTTCATAATACAGTATTGGAAACATTGTTACATCAAAAAACCCCAACTTACCTGTGATAATAGGCTGATATGCAGTTTCTCCAAATATGAGAGAGGGAGGCATAGGGTTTGGTAATGTAATTTTTTGAAAACAAAGTTATAAAAGAGTGAGAAAACCAACACATTATTGAATCTACATTAAACACCACTCAACTTATACCTATGTGAGGATGTTATCCACTTCAATATGTCTTGCACACGATGTTCTACACATGAATACTTAAGTGAGGAGGAGGAGGAGGAGGAGGAGGATGGTACAAAAACATCTCAGCCAGTTCTTACCATACAGTTATTTGACTTTCACAAAAAGACGCTCACACACATACATAACAGATAAGTTTATTAACTATGGCATGATGATTACTTACTATCCATTAAGTGGAAGTGGATCATCATAAAGGTCTTCATCCTCATTGTCTTCATGTTAAGTAAGCTGAGGAGGAGGAGAAAGAGGAGTGGTTGGTCTTGCTGTCCCAAGGATGGCAGAGGTGTAAGAGAAGGAGGAAGGGGAGGCAGGAGGGACAGGCACACTCTGTGTGACTTTATGGAGATACAGCTGATGTTTTTGTTTTTTCATTTCTCTAAAAATGTTTTCATGCAGTTCCAATTCTTCTTCTACTTTTTGCTTTAGTTTCAGCACCCACATCGTAGAATGGCCCATGTTGTAAAAGAAGGCTCTGAAGAATTAGAACCTTTTTGCCAGATTGTCTAATGTCAGTTTGTTTTCTGGCACTGCTTCTTTGTCATCTTCCTTACTCATTGTCTGGCACTTGTTGGGAAGCACTCATTTCCATCAACCTGTCATTTTGTGTTTTTTGTTATTTTTTTTGTTTTTGTTTATGGCCATGCCATGCTGCTTGCAAGATCTTAGTTCCCTGACTAGGGACTAAACCCAGGCCATGGCAGTGAAAGCACTGAGTCCTAACCACTGGACCACCAGGGAAGTCCCTCAAGCTGTCTTCTGTTACATCTTCTGGTGTGGTGTCTATTAACTCTTGAATTTCTCCAAAATCCATGTCTTGAAACCCTTCAACCCCACCTTTTTTTTGCCGTATCCACAATCTCTTTCATAATTTCTTTGACCGGCTCTGTCATAAATCCTGTGAAGTCATGCATAACATCTGGACACAGTTTTCTCCAGCAGGAATTTATTGTTTTGAGCTTAATAGCTTTCACAGCTTTTTCTGTAACAACAATGGCAACTTCAGTAGTGTAATACTTCCAGGCTGGCATGGTGGTCTCTCTATTAGGGTTCTCTTCCACAATATTGACAATCCTTTCTATAGAGTACTGGGTGTAATGAGCCTTAAATCTCCTTATGACCCCCAGACTAGAGGCTGAATTAGAGACATTGTGTTTGGAGGGGAGGTAGACAACTTTGATGCCTTTGGTATTGAACTCAATTGAACTCATGGGATTCTGCATGGCCAGGGGCATTGTCCAATATCAAAAGTACTTTAAAAAGCAGTTTCCTACTGACAAAGTACTTCCTGGCTTCAGTGACAAAGCATTGATGGAACCAATCCAGAAAAAGGGTTCTCATTGTCCAGGTCTTCTTGTACAACCAAAAGACTGGCAGCTGGTATTTATTCTTTCCCTTCAAGACTCAGTGTTAGTAGCTTTATAGATAAGGGCTGTCCTGATCATAAACCTGACTGTATTTGCACAAAACTGTAGAGTCAGCCTAGAATCACCCTTCCTGCTTTAAATCCTGGTGCTCACTTCTCTTTCTTACTAATAAATGTCTGTTGTAGCATTTCTTTTTCCCCAGAATAGGGCATTTTTGTCTGCATCAAAAAGCTGTTCAGGCAGATATCCTTTCTCCTTAATGATTTTCTTAATGGCATCTGGGAACTCATTTGCTGCCTCTTGGTCAGTAGCACCTACTTTTATTGTTATCTTGACATTTTTTAAGCCAAATTTCTTTCTAAAATTATCAAATCATTTTTGTTGGCATTAAATTCTCCAGTTTTAGATCCTTCACCTTCCTTTTGCTTTAAGTTTTCATATAATATCTTTGCTTTTTCTCAAATCATATTAGAGACTATAGGTATGCCTTTCCTATAGCAATCCTGCTCCCACATAAAAGCTGCATTTTCAATACAAGGTAAAAAAGTATTTTGCAAAAAGTACAAGGTTTTTGCACTTGCTGGCATAGCTACAGAGACAGCTTCACAAACTTCCTTTTCTTTTCTTACAATGGTCCCTATGCTGGATTCATTTATCTTGAAATGGCAGGCAACCAAAGTTGTAGACCTCGATCTATGGTACATATCAAGCAATTCAGCTTATGTCATGACTGCTTCTTGGGAGCACTTCCAGCATCACTAGTGGCACTTCATTTGGGTCCCATGGTGTTATTTAAGGCTTACAGTATTTCACTAAACACAATGAAAATTATGCAAGAACTGCAAGAGATCAGTTTTTACTGTGATACATAATTTACTGGAGAGATGAACTGCTCATGCTGAGATGATTATCATCACACAGCATTTTAAGTGAATACTCGCAACACTTAGCTCACTGCAATAGCAACAGGAGGTGGCTACAAAATTACTGTAGTAGTACTGTGTGTACTACAGTTAACTTTATGCAGTTTTGATTTAATATTATATCTTTACACTTTTTTAACATTTCTCTTAACTGTAAATGGCACCATGTATGGTCTGTAAGTGTTTGTGTAAGTTTTGATAAATCTTAACTTTTTATAATAGATTTGTGTATATTTTATGGTAATAAATGATAAAATAGACTAGTTTCTACATATATTTTTATGCACTCACGACATACCTATATTTTTCTTATTTTTTTCAATATGTCTAGGCTATGCAGTTCATCTGTGAGCTTTTTCAAATCGTCACAAATCTCCAAAATTTTTTTTCAATATATTTATTGAAAAAGTTCAGTGTATAAGTGGACCCACATAGTTCAAACCCATGTTGTTCAAGGGTCAACTGTAGTTTTAGGAAACTTTTAAACGATAACATTTAAAAGATGTTTCAAAATTAATTCCCCCAAATCGTCTTTTGATTCTGCATGTCTCTTTTGCTTTCTTTCATAGCTAAGTTTCTAGATTCTAGAAAGAGTCCTTGCTGGTGGTGTTTATACTTCCTCACCTCCTGTTTACTCCTCAGATCACTGCCATCTGGCTTTTGCTTTCACCATTGCTTGAAGCTGCTTAGTCTACAGATGAACAATGACCATTAATTGCTTAATTCTACAGGTCCTTTTCAATTCTTGCCATAGTTCACCCAGCCAGAACTTAACCCTCTTGATACAAGCTTCCCCTGGCTTCACCAGGCTGTGGATGCCAGTTGGTCATGTTTCCAGGAATAACCTATATTTCATTTTTCTACATCCAGCTCTTCCATTGCGGGGACAGCTTCTCCCTAACTCCCTTTACTTGGGGAGGGGAGTTTATTCAAACTGTCGGACAAGTATTTAGTAGAAGTGGCCAATCTGAGTGAATTGGTGATTTCCCTGGGATTACTAAATAATAAAGTAGGAAGAGAAATACCCATATTTTGTCTAGGTCATTAAACTGGAAGAAGAACCTAGGTCTGCCAGAAGCCATCTGTCTCCACCCCCTTCCAAGTAGAATGCACACACACAAACACACAAATCCATGCATATAATTGTAGTACATGGAGGAAACCATTTGAAGATAAAGAAATGAAGCCCTATAGAGACAGCTGAAACTAGGGTTGGAGAAAAAGAAATGTGCTCTGAAAGCAGTATATGAGTCCCCGAATCTTTTCCTAGTTTGTGAGCCACAGAGACCATGTTGCTTAAGCTTGCTGCAGTTGGGTTTCTGTCATTTGCATTTTTAAGAGACTTGACTTCCCTACCTACTGCTCACTGCTACTGGTGTCCTCCTTGGACCCTTGATGTCTGTGTGAAGATGATATCATCAGATGTCCCACAGCCATGCTATAATCTGTGAAGTTGGAGCATCTTCTTGGCTCTTTCTCACTTTGTTATCTGGGCATGAAAAGCAGCCCAGCTGGTCTTCTATGTTTCAGAGTTCCTAATGAAAACTCCTTTGGCTTCTGCAGCTGCCTCTCTTGACAGGGTGCATATGTGAAGAAAGGCCTCTCTTCTTTAGCCAAAATCTCTTGGATAAACTTTCTTATGTCCCTTTCTACCAGCTCCTCAGACAATCCTGCATACGTTTGAGTCCTGGCCCTGCTGCAGGCAGTGTACTCTTTCTTCCTTGGAACAACTGTCCCTTGGTTTATGTGTCACACTTTTTTAGTTTTATCTCTTTGCTCTCTGGTTCTCCTTGCCAGTTTTCACTATAGGCTGTTCTTCCTCTACTTTCCCTTTAAAGGTGGTTGTCCTAGGGCTCTGAGTCTTTAATCCATTTCTATTCCTACTTGACCTCCTATCCAGGCAACACCATTCTACCCTATGTCATCAGATAGTAACTCTAAACAAATAACTTTACACTTCTTATCTACAACACCAATCTCTGTCCTGGGCTCCAGACCCTCACATGTACCAACTTGCTACATACATATCATACCTGGGTAGTCCATGAGTATCTTGATTCTACCTCATTAAAAGCGACCTCATCATCTTCATCTTCCTTCCCCTGAAATTCTCTCTCCCACTAGTCATCATTATCATTCATCTGTTTGCCCTGCCCCAGAAACATTAAGGGGCACCTCTGTGTTTCCTTTTCCCCTCTAGATTGTACTCTGTCAGTCTCTAAAATGTGTCCTTTTATTTCCCAAATATTCTTCAGCATATTAAGAAAGGCAAGTGGTATGGGAGAAAGGGAACACAGACCTCTTTCCTTTACATTTTCAAATCCCATTTTCTGGATTGGTTTTCTTTTTAGCAAGGGTTTATATTTGGATCTTAATTCCTCTCAGGTTTTTGTTATAATACATAATCTTCCACTTGTTACATGAGAACACTATAATTTTAAGAAGTATCTTCCAGATTCCATAATTTTATTTTATTTTTACCCTTTTTTTTCTTAACATCCTGAGAAAACTTTCCTAATGCTTTTCCTAACTGCTTATACAACCACTTAATATATAGCTTTCAATGTCTTAAAAATAAGTACTCTTCTGACAGAACTGACCTCCCACCATGCACTGATGACATGGGTGTGAAGCAGAGGCCCATCCCAAGCATACATGTAAGGGTTAGTGATGGTTATAGTTCTCTTCTTATCCTCCTACCTAACCCCACTCCCCCTCCTTACCACCGTTTTTATAAGATAAAAAGATAAGGCAAAGAAAAACCAGTTTATTATTTAACTTTATTATTTTAAAAAAAGTTTTTTACCTACACAGACATACAGAGAAAAGGAATTCCAGGGCAGCAAGGAAAAGGCTTGAGGAAATAAAAATATTCTTTTCGTTTATGATACTTAATTTCACCATTGTGGTTTATGAGGTACGGTCTTGTGGTCTTATGAACAGTGGGCAGGGAATCGTAAAGCTTTCCTAACTTATACTGGTCAGGACAACTAACTATGTGGGTGGCCATGGACAAATTGCTTGATACCCCCATTTCACTTACCTCATGACTTCCAGTAGACATAGGGATGGTTAATTTGAGTGACAGTTCAGCTAAATAAATAATTCACTAAAGTTTAGTTGGGAATCTAAGAAATGCTGATTTCTTTAGAATCATAATATATTTAATTTGTTATTGATAGGTCACCTCAAATACCACAAAATGAATGGGAAGATGAACACTATGCAAGTACTCATTAAAAACATCCCCAGATGTTGGGGGCAAACTCCCTAGCATTAAATGCCTTCTCTGTTGTAGAAAACTTTTATTTCAGAGAATGTACATTGACTTGCATGTTTCTTAAATTTACTGGATGCCCTAGTTTTCTTGGGCTGTTTAACCACGCTTGATTTTCTCAGTCCACCATTTCTGAGGGCCAAATATGACTGCTCAATAAAATAAGCATATCTTCTAAAGCCAGATGAGTGCCTTCCAGCAGGTACCTTAACATTCAATGTGTTATATTTTACCAGAGGTGAAATATTTATACTCTAAATTTCTTTACCCCAGGGAACAAGAGAATACCAAAAATTTCAACCACGGTACATATCTTGGTAATAAGATCATTGGGTCAAATAGAGCCAGCCTCAGTTTGCACTACTGTTGCATACACATATTGCAAGTATGTCTAAATGGACTTCTCCCTTGTGATTATGACTACTTTTTAAATTTCATTACTTCAGTATTGTATTTGTTTTCTCTCTACCACGCCCTATATTTTTCTCATATTTATTGGGATATACTTCATTGAAGTCTCTGATTTCAGATTATTTGAACTCAAATATGGAATTCTGGATTTTTGAATATTTTGAATTGTGTAGTTAATATAGGTAAGCACTGTTTTTATTTGGTAAATATATAGAAATGGAATTACTGGGTCTTACGTTAGGCATATTTTGCTACAAAGCTGCCAAACAGTTTTCCAAGTGGATGAACCAATTTGAAATTTCCATCAGAAGCATTTGAGAGTTCAGATTACTCCACATCGTCACTACAATTGGTATAGTCATTTTAATTTTAGCACTATGATGAATATGTAATAGTATTAAATTTTGGTATTAACCTGCATTTCCTAGGTGACTAACAATATTGAACATATTTTCTTATCCTTTTTGGTAATTTGGATATACTAGTTTGTGAAGTTCCTGTTGAAGTCTCCTTGCCACTTTTCTATTGTATTGTCTGTTTTTACTTATATATTTACATTCATTCTATATGTATATATATATGATTATTTTGTCAGATATATAGTGCAGATGTGTTTTCCCAGTATATGGCTTGTGGTTTTACTATGTCATTGGTGACTTTTAATAAATATAAGATTTTATTTATATAAGTTTACTATCTCAATCTTTTCTTTTATGGTGAGTGCAATTTATATCCTGTTTAAGTGGTTGCACACCTTAATGTCATAACAATAGTTTTCTATGTTTTCTCCTAGAAGCCTTATTGTTTTACCTTTCACATTCAGATTTTGATGGTTCTTGGTTAAATTTTTATATATGATATTACATAGGGATTAAGGTTAATTTCTTTTCCTATGGACCCAGAACCACTTATTGAAAAGATAATCCTTTACACTGAATTGCAGTAGGGTTTTATTCAAACCAGGTTAGTATTTTTGAGTGAGTCTGTTTCTGGACTCTCTAATTTGTTCCATTGGTTTACCTAGCTATTATTGTGCTAATTCATTACTGTCATTATTTTTAGCTTTACAATAACTTTTGATATTTAGTAGTATAATTTTTGCAGTTTAGTTTTTCTTCTTCAGTATTGCCTTGGCTATATTAAGTCTTTACATTTACATTTCCATTTTAGAATAAAGGGTCAATCTGCACAAAATAATCTGCTGGGATTTTGAAAGGGATTACTTAATTTGGGAGAGAATTGGCATTTTATCAATATTGAGTCTTCCAATCAATGTATATAGTATTTCCCTCCAGTTATTTTTGTCTTTATTTTCTCTCACCAATATTTTATAGTTCTCAACTAGAAGGTCTTGCAATGTTTTTATATATGTGTTCCTAAGTAGTGGATGTTTTAGATATTACTGTAAATGGTATTGTTTTTCTATTAAATTATGTCTTCCAATTATTTCTATTATAGAGAAATATAGTCAATTGTCATATTTTGGCCTTGTTTCTAGTGACTTTGCTTTTAATAGTTTGTAGATTCTTCTGGATTTTCTACAGACATAATCAAATCATCTCTGAGTAAAGACTTCCATTTCTATATCTTCTTTCCTGCCTTAATGAACCGGTTAGGGCTTCCAGTAAAATGTTGAATAGAAGCACTGATAATTGATATTGTTTCCTTACCCCTGTTCAGCTGCCTTCAAATTTTAATATTTACTGTATTTTTTCTGGATCCCTCATCAGATTAGTAAAGTACACTTCTATTTCTAATCACTGAAGTTTTTTGAAAAATCACAAATAGGTATAGAACTTTATCAAATGCTTTTTACTGAATCTATTGAGATCATCATATGGTTCTTTCATTAACAAGTATAGAATTTAATACATTATTTTTCCACATCTATTAAGATTGTCATAAGGTTTTTCTGTTTTACCCTTTAATATGGTGAATAACTGACTTTTAAAATTAAGACTTTATTTTCTTAGAGCAGTTTTAGGTTTACAACAAAATTTAGAGGAAGGTACAGAGATTTCCCTTATATCCCGTGGTACCCCACATACATAGCCTTCTGCATTGTCAACATTACCCACCAAAATGTACATATTTTACCAAGGATGAACCTACATTCACACATCATAATCACCCAAATTCCATAGTTTGCCTTAGGGTTCACTTTTGGTGTTGCATATTTTATGGGATTGGACAAATGTATGATGACATATATCTATCATTATAATACCATATAGCGTATTTTCACAGTCCTAAAAATGCTCTGTCCTCTGCTACTTATCTCTCCTGCCCCACCTCCCCTTGACCCCTGGCAACCCCTGATCTTTTTATTGTCTCCATAGTTTTGCCTTTTCCAAAATGTCATATAGTTGGAATTATACAGTATATAGCCATTGCAGATTGGCTTCTTTCACTTATTAATATGCATTTATGGATCCTTCATGTTTTTTCATGACTTGATAACACATCTCTTTTTGTCTCTTAGTTGTAACATTTTTTATTGAGTTACAATTTACATACCATAAAATTCACCCATTACAAGTGTACAGTTTGATAATTTTTAGTAAACTTATGCAGTTGTTCAACCATTCCCACAATCCAGTTTCAGAGCACATTTATTGCTTGAAAAAAATTCCCATGATCCCGTTTGCTGAGTATTGCTATTTTATTTTATTTTTTTCTTCCAGTTTTGAGATATAATTGATATACAGCACTGTATAAGTTTAAGGAGTACAGCACAAAGATTTGACTTACATATATTGTGAAATGATTACCATAATAAATGATTAAACAATAAGTTTAGTGAACATCCATCATCTCATATAGATACAAAAGAAAAGAAAAGAAAAAAATATTTTTTCACTGTGAAGAGAACTCTTAGCATTTACTCTTTCAACAACTTTCATATATAATGTACAACAGTGTTAATTATATTTATCATCTTGTAATTACATTTTTAGTATTCATTTTTCTTATAACTAGAACTTTGTACCGTTTTGACCACTTTCATCCAATTTCCCCTACCTGTACCCCCTGCCTCTGGTAATCACAAATCTAACCTCTTTTTCTATGATTTCATTTGTTTGTTCCTTTAAAGTATAATTGACCTACCACACTATGTTAGTTCCTGGTGCACAACATAGATTCTGTCATTCTATAGATCTGTCAAAAATCATCATATTGGGAATGTTGAAGCCTTACCAAGAGTTCTAGGCAAAAGCAAGAGTAGGATGCCTGCTGTCATCGCTCTATTAAATATTTCAATGTAGGTCGCTAGGCCAAATAATAAGAAAAGAAAAACAAAAACAAAAAAATAGGAAAGTTTATTGGAAAATAAGAGAAAAAAGTTATTATTTGGTGATGATGATATAAAGAGCTTACAGACAAATGTTGAGAACTAATAAGAGAATTAAATGAGATTGCTGTACATATACAGAAGACCAACATTTAATAAAATCAGCAGAATTACTAAACACTAGTAGTGACTAATTTGAAAATGTTATACATATAGTACTCACATAGCAACAAAACCTCTAAGTACTTTCTAGAAAAAATGTAATTATTGAGTACATTAAAGAAAATCTGAGCAATTGGAGAGCCCTATTGTGTTCACACACAAATTGGAAGACTCAATCTTCTAAAGATGTGAGTTCCTTCCATATTAATTATAAACTAAATGTAATTTCACTCAGATCACAAAAGTATTTTTGTGGGGGAAGGGGAGGATTTGATAAGTTCCTCTTAAAAATTTATAAAATAGAGCTAAAGATGAAGAATAACTAAGGCAATTTTTAAAAAGAAGAAATAGATCAGGATAATTTTTGAGAAACATCAAGGGTTTTTGTAAGGTTTTCATAATTAAGAAAGTGAGCTATTGGTACAGGAGTAAACATTAAAACCAATGGAAAAGGAAAGAGAAACAAACAAACACTTCATGGTAAGTTAATTTATGACTGAAGAGAAACTACAAATAAGTGGTAAGAGGATGAACTATTCAATCAATGATGCTGGGAAAACTCATTTTTCAAAAGTAAAATAAAATAAAAGTACACGTCTATCTTAACAATACACAAAATATCAATTCCACATTATTTAAAAGTAAATTTGAAAATCAAAGTATTAAAATTTAAGACGAACTCAAGGATAATACCTTTATAGTACTGGGTTTGGACCTATAGGTCCATAATTAAACATCTATTTTCCTGTAATTGAATACGATACATCAGTTAAAAAACACAAAAAGCATGAAGAGGGTCAGGCTCATGGGCTAGGAGATGCTAGTAGCTCTGTATGACTGCTATATCCCTCCATTTATTAAGAACCACTTCTGTGCCATTTCAAAGATTTAAAAAATTTTCTCCATGAGGATTTTTGCTGTATTAATTTGTAGATGGTTTATTGTTTTGTTGCATTTGATAGTGGCATCTTAGTTTTTATTATATTTTCTAGGTGGTTACTGAGAGTGGAGGGGAATATTTATATTTGTGGGTTGATTAATATTTGTGAGTTTTCTTTTAACCAGAAAACTGGTTAAATGATCTGCACTGAGGCTCTGTTTATTCCTTTGGATTTCACAAAACCAATTTTGGCTTATATTTGTGTCATAATATTTATTATTATTTTAATTGCTGTGTTTGTGGATATTTTCTAGTGTTTCATTTTGTATTTTGTTAATTTGAATTCTCTCTTTTATTCTGTTTATTCCTGAAGTGCATTCTTTAGCAGTTTTTGGTGATCATAATAACAAGCATAGTCTTTACTGAAAACATCTTAATTTTATCTTCAATAGTAATTGACAATTATGATATGGTTGTAGAATTAAAGGTTGACAAGTATTTTCCACCAGTGTTATAAAGCTAGTTTTCTGTTGTCTTTGACTCTCTACTGTTTCTGTAAAAAACTGGTTATGAATTTAAATATTATTTTATATATAATCTTTATTTTATCTCAGTATTGTTTTAACACCTATTTTTGGTTTTCAGTAATTTCATTACAATGTGTCTAGAAAGGAACTCAGTTTTATTTATGCAATATAGGACTTGTGCTCCTTCTTGAAACTGTGCTATTATCTCATTACATATTTTCTCTCCTATCATTTATCTTTTTTCTCCTTCTATAAATTCTATTAGAAGTAAGCTGATCCTTTCATCTTATGTTCCATACCACTTAAATTCTTCTTTGTGTTTACTGTCTCTTAATCTTTCTGTACTTGTTCTGTGTAATTTCCTCAGAATTGTTTCTTCCAGTTTATTAATCCTCTTTCCAATTATGTCGACTCTGCTATTTATTTTTAAATTTCAGTGGCCATATCTTTCTTTTGTAGGGCTTTCTTTGTCCTTTTCACATCTCTTTGTTCCTATTTCTGAGTTCTGTGCATGTGTGTACATGTGCTTTCTTTTACAATTTATTTATGTCTTTGTTCAAAACACATTTTAAATAGGTGAGGCAGATTAATAGATAAAAATTTTCAGTCACAAATGGGTCATATGTATGAAATATACAGTGTGGGGAGTATAGTCAATAATTATGTAATATCTTTGTATGGCAACAGATGATGACTAGACCTATTGTGGTGACCATTTTGAAATGTACAGAAATATCAAATCACTGTGTTGGGTACCAACTAACAGTGTTGTAAGTCAATTATACTTCAAAAGCAAGCAAGCAAACAAACAAACAAACAAACTCATAGAAAGAGAGATCAGATTTGTGGTTAACAAAGGACAGGTCGGGGGAAGGGGAGTTAGATAAAGGGAGTCAAAAAGTACAAACTTCCAGTTATAAGGTAAAGAAGTACTAAGGATATAATGTGCAACATAATAAATATAATTAACACTGCTGTACATTATAAATGAAAGCTGTTAAGAGTAAGTCTTAAGAATTCTTATCATAAGGAAAAATTTTTTTCTATTTCTTTAACATTGTACATATATATGAGATGATGGATGTTTAAGAAGCCTATTTCCATGATATATGTAAGTCAAATCATTATGTTGTAGACCATAAACTTATCAGGGCTGTATGCCAATTGTATCTCAATAAAACTGGAAAAACAAAACACATTTTATAATATCTAACTGATTATTTTGCCATCTCAAGTTCTTGAATTTTTAATCCTCTTGGTTGCTTTTTTTTTCTTCTGTTACTCTAGGTCATTATCATGCGTTTGTTTTCTTATGCATTTTGTGATTTTTAATTGTGGACTTATGTTCACTGTGACTTTATCAATGGGAATTGTGTGTGACCTGAATTAATGGTTTATCACTCTGAAGTGGCTTCACATTCTGCCACGTGCCTCAGTGTTATTATGAGCCCAAAATAAATTTAAAAATTCATTTCTTGACTTAAGGTTTTCCAGATCATAAAGAGATTATAATTTAAACTTCAAGTTAACATGGGGCACATGTACAGAGTTCTCAGAGAAGCTTTTATTTTTATTACTTTTTAATTTTATTTTGGCCATCCAAAGTCATGACAGAAACACCTACCTCAATATCTCTCAGTGGTGGTGGGCACAATTTCTCTGGTCCATCCTTATACCAAGGACATGTCCCTTTGAGGGTCCTGCCTTTATTCATGTGTTCCAGCTCTTCCCTCAGTGGGGTACAATGTCTCTTCTCTTCACATGTAAACTTTACAACCAAAAGCTTTGGGTTAGAAATACTGACTACCACCCCCATGCTAACCCTCTCACCTACATTTCACCACCTTGTATTATAGAAATCACAGATGCAGCTGACTTCTACTGTGTTCAGTTCCTCCTTTTATGTTTTTCCTTTTAGCCTAGGTATTCCCCTTTATTTCTTGAAAACTCAGCAAAATAATAATACTTTTATATTATTATTTTTTGCACTTCTATATATTTTTAGCAGGAGAACTTTAGGCATACCTCTGTCTTGCCATAACTGGAGGTTAGGGATTTCTGTCATACTTTTTCTCTAATATTGTTTAACCTCAGTTGCTTTTATATCTGTCATAGTGTCACATTTCTTCACTCTCAAACTTTTTGACTTTGATTATTCTTTCTGCTACTTCTGAATTTTTTCTCTTTGGCTTCTGTCTTGGTTTATATTTTCCTTTGTGTTTTAGAATGATTTGTTCCCTCAAAGACAAAGATTAGGGAGATATTTTCCAAATTCTTGTACCATCTTCAAAAATACAGATTTTTTTAACTTAACACATGGTTGTCTGGAATCTTGTACAGGAATTAAAACAGTATATATCTGCAGTGCATAGGACCAGTACTTTGATTTCAATACTTTCATGACTCTATAGGGATTATAGGTCTTTGTGATTCTTTCTGGAAACACCCTCTGACAATCTGTGGTGGCTGAATGGTTAACTTATTTGACTTCTGCAGCTGGGCATTTAGTTTGTCAAGGATTCCTAGTGATACTAGCTTTAAGTTAACTGGTCTATTTCCTTCTTGATTCTTGATATTATCTGTGAATGTTTTTTAGGTATATAAGTATTTAAGGCATTTACCTTGTTTCCTTTTTGAGGAATCATCTTCAAAATTAGACCATCATAATCACAAAATTTGATTTTTTATCGTGGACCATTTTTTTAAAAGTCTTTACTGAATTTGTTACAATATTGCTTCTGTTTTATGTTTTTTTGGCCTGAGGCATGTGGGACCTTAGCTCCCCAAGCAGGGATCGAACATGCACCCCCTGCACTGGAAGGCAAAGTCTTAACCACTGTACCACCAGGGAAGTTCCCCAAAATGTGATTTTTTAAAAGATGTGAACAGGAATGACAACAAACAAACAAATCCCCCCCAAACTGTCTCCTGTTTACCTTTTTTTTTTTTTTTTTTTTCCTGTTTACCTTTAATGCCTCTCATAGGCTATCCAGCTCTGCGGTCTGGTTGGACTATTCATAATAATTCAGTACTTTAGAATGATGCAACATAACTGAGCTTTAACAGTTCTTTAAAATGGCTGTACAGAGTGCTTCACTAAGAGCAAAGACTTCTGATTTTGTGGACTTACAGTTAAATTCAATATCACATGCTTCTGAGTTGCCTATAAAGGCAATTCAATAATAGGTAACCAAATGATATAAAATTGAGTACAAATATGATTTTCATATGAAGTACTCACTTTCATAATGGCACAAGGTAAAGCTGCTTATACTGATGAAAGGACAGTATAAGAATAAAAACCATTGATTTCAAAAGTGGAAAAAATGATTTTATCTTGAATGTCTACACTTGACGTAAAAAAAACGTTTAATGAGAATGTTAAAAGGCAACACAATATGTGTTCTGGAGCTTGTGTTAAAAAGTGCTGTAACTAGTCTCATGTCCCTGGTAAAACCCTCCCTGATGATTTGCTATAAAATCTCCTCAAAGTTGTTCTGATTGAAAGTGTTACTTCAGCTCATGTTTTCTTTTTATAGACAAAACAATATGAGCTTAATACAGTATATGGTGAACATTAATTATAGAATAGTACATTATTTTAAGTTTCTGTAACATCCTAAATTTGTTTTTGTTTCCTTTATTGTTGCTGTTTTAAAGTGTGTGAGTGATCATGATTATGATGCTGCCTCAATCAACCTCGGGCCTTTGGTAAAGAATATAAAACTGGATTATTGTTTTATTGGGAAAATTGGATTCAATATATACAGTTTGTATTTAGAAAGACTTTACAAGGGACATAACTAATTATATATGAACGCTCTCTTGTTCTTACTCAAGTTAATTTCAAAAGATTTAATTATTCAGATGGAGGTTTTAGAAAAACGTTGATCAAAACTGTTTTTTTTTTAAAGTTTGGCTTTAACAGGGCTAAGCTTCAATGATATAGAAAACTCATCTAGATGTTAAATACTTATTTCTCTGGAATACTTAGATGAGTGAAGAAGTACTTTAATTCTGCAGGGAATAAAACCAAAAAACAAGAAACTATTTCTTAAAATGAATTCCTATATATAAGGATGAGGAGAAAACCGGTCATAGAAAATGCAGCCTTCAGTGGTCCCATTCTTAGTTATTATGTTGCTTTTGAGGCTGTGCAGTGAGAAACTATGTCAAACAAACACATTTAATTTTTCTTCACATGAACAAACAGAATACTAAATAATTAAACCTCTGGTGAGCCTAGCATACTGATTAAATTCCACATCAACTTTTCAAGTTAGAGCCTTTCCCAAACAATTTCTATTGAGCGGAATAGTCAAGGTAAGGAAAATTTCCTCATCAGCTTGCCTGAAGCATATTGAAGCAGCAGTAACAGACAGGATCGTACCAGCCCTTTCACTGTGTAAATCCAAGCTGGAGTGCAGAGAACATCAAAGGGGTCAAAGGGATGGTCGAGGTTTTGTGTCCCAACTTGTCTCTGTTCTCTCAGTGGTAGCTGATCCCATCTGTCTCCAAGAGCTGAGTATAGCTTGTTCTATTGTAAGTATTGTTCACAAGTCACCTACGTAAAGATTAAAATTATGGCTCTTTTCCCACATGTTCAGTCTGGTGTTAAAATGGAAAAACAGACATGTACTTGTACCAGCAAAGAGCCATAAATAATATTACTCTGTAATGCAGAATAACAAATTATTTAAAGGTATCAATATTTGAAACATTTTATTATATTTTCTCACTTTTTGAAGATTTTAGAGATTTAGATACCTGAATTGGGTTAATAATAGCTACTCTGAGGGGTGGTTGTGATGCTAGAGATTTCATAAACCTACAGAAAATGTTTAGTTCAGTGACTGATGAGGGATAAGTAACAATTGTGAATCAATATCATTATCTTTCAGCCACAATGAAATTCATTATTTGAAGAAAGGTGCTCTCAATGGAAGAGGATGTATTCTCACCGCTTTACCTATTTTCTAATTCTTTTTTGAGCATAAAGATGACCGCTTCCGTATTCTGAGCCAAGTGCCACATATCAAGATTTGTTGTAATCATTTACATTGATGATGTTGTGTCAGGTGTCTTATGATATAATTTCTCAAACCTGAGGAGTTAGAGATTTAACAAGAAAACAGTAATATTTAAAATTAGGCCACAACTGGTTCTTAATTCTTAGACTTAGTTTTAGGGGAAGCCAGAGTTAAGGCACTTTAATGTCTTCCTGAGGTATATACTATTCTAAGCAAGCTCTAGATGATTGACTTAAAGCATACAGGCGGTGTCTAGTGTGAATTAAACTATGTCTATATACATCATTTTTCCTTCTGACTTATTTATAATTATTGAGTATACTTTACTGTTTTGACCACAACCCAAGAGTTGATTGACATGGGCATTTAAAATATTTTTCAAAATTAAACAAAATGGTTGAGTTAAGTGGCTTTTATGCTCTGTGAGCACTTCAGCTTTGTTCATTATAGTAAATGGGGGAAGTACAAGTCATTTGATTGCTCTTTAACCTTTCATTATATTGACAATCTGTTATTGCCTAGCATCAATTCCATTCTTCTCAGAAGGTGGCTTGGCATTTTTGTGGTATTTTCAATCTAGGGAGATAAATCTGCATCTCCATCTGGGATGACCAGATGAGACTCCCTTCAGAGCCAATTAACACTTTACCAATGGGGTCACCTCAGCACGGTATGAGGTGCTTTGCACCTCCAGGGCTACCATAAACTGTCTCCACAATGCCTCCAGATGCTCCAGGACTGGAAACCAATCAATCTTTTACATAAGTGGTTAGCACACCTACCCCAGGGTCCTAGGAAGACACACAGCAATGACACTGAAAGATGTATATGGCTCTACAAGCCAGAGCCTTTTGAATTTTCTTTTGTTAGCCTCTTCCTGTACTTACATAGACTAAGAAGGATGTTCATGACCCACGGAAAGCAAACTAGGCCTGGTAGGCAAGGCACAAGCCCCACTCCGGTTCAATTTTATAGTCACACATATTGTTATAACTTCTTTACAAGCTTGACTAGAACATTCTCAGTTGTGACCATTGAAAAGCCATAAATCAATGTGAAAAGCCTTCCAGTGTTCAGGTCGGGATAAGAGTTACAGGTCACACTTGTTACGATGCTTATGGCATGGCCGTGCTAGCTCTGATACCACTTGAGGCAGCTGAGGGCATCTCTTTGTGGTATCCTGGCTGTATCTGAGATATGTGGTTATTTCTCTAGGAATCCAGACTTAATGCAAAGATTGCTGAGGCTTTTCTGCACAGGCGTCTCATTTATTGAAGCAATTCCCTTTAACTCTGCGTTAGCTGGGAAAGAATGCAAATTAAATATTCTTTAGTAGGGAGGCTGGGAGGGGTGACAAGTGAAGGGGGAAAAAAAGGCATGCGTGAGCTCAGTGGAGGTACAGAGTTCCCTCAGGTGGCTGGCTAACTAGCTCGGCCTTTGTATAGATACTGCCTGCCTGTTGGATGGAGCAAAGAGACAGAAGAATGACAGTCTGGAGGAAGAAAGAAAGACAGTAATTACAAGATGCGTGCGATTAGCGCGGTAGCCAGAGAAATTAAGCCACAGGTCCTAGGAATCTTCCCTTCTGTATGGTACCTGCAGAGGGGGAGAAAAGCCCTGGCTACAGAGTTCAGTGGGAATCCACTCCCTGCCAGCTCAGCTTGATTGCTTTCTGGGTTACCTACTGTGGAAGTTCAGCAGCTCGACCTTCCTTTCAGCAAAGCTATATTGTCCTGCCCCGAAAAAAAAGCAGATTAAGAATTTACAGGGATCCCTCCATCACTGGCCTCTGACAGGAACATTCAGGGAGCTGATTTTTCATGGTTCAATTTGCTTGGGGCCAAGATTCTTATCGAAATGTATTCTGGTAGTGTAAAGTGCCATTTCAGGTTTCAGAAATATCTAAATTCCCATTAAACTTTCTCATTTCTTTCCCCATCATCCTTTTGTTTTAGTAGGTGGCATTCTTCCTGAACTACTTTATTATTATTGTATCTCTTTGAAGAATATGTACATTTGAGTTCAGGTTTCTGGTGAGCAGTAAATCATGTCAGTTAAGAAGTTTATAATAATTTTGTAGAGAGGTAAATTTCATTCTAACTGTCTTGAGTCTGAGATAGTCCCAGCTATTATTCAGATCATACTTCAGTTGTTTAATTTGATTTAAATGCTTGAATTAAAAGCTATAGGTTGGCAGAATAATTGAACAACACTTTTTTGTTAAAACAAAAGCTATTTAATTTTATCAAGCAAGGAAGAAATAAAAGCTACTCAATGTCTTCTTAGTTTAAAGCATTTCTGAGGGCTGTTTCAGATGGGAGATGGGAAGTGTTCGATTTTGTGCCAGGGATTATGTTAGGCCTCTGTATGTATATTATCTCAGATAGTTCTGGTTAGGTCACAGTACTGCTATCCTTTCTTCTTTGCATCTTTTGATTATCAGTGACTTGATATCAACCACTTTAGCATCTCTAATTTTATTAATATTTATGGTAAAATTTTGAGGTTATGCTGGTAAATGACATGATTGTACTATAGTTGTTCTTAGCACTCCCAAGACAGAAGAGATTCTTTAATGCTGTAAGATTTGCTAACAGGGCAAGTAAGAATCTGGAAATCATGTTTACTAGAGACGAGAAAGCTTAGCAGATGGGCTGTAATGATTTTCCAGGAGGAGGAAATGAAACGTCTTTGTCTCTTATTCATATTGGTGCCACCTGGCATAGTTAGATCCAGAGCAGAGGCCCTCATTAGCTGGCTCAGCAACAATGCTGCTGACTATGATTTTTGACATAATAATTTTGATACGTTGTATTTTGTTATGTGTTTTGCATCCTCAAAATAAGTAGTTTGAGATTTACTCATTGGAGCCCATTCTTTTAAAATATTCAATATAAAACACATATATGATCTTGTTCTACATAAGCTTACCTCATTCCAGAGGGATTTACAGCATGGTCTGACCTATTACAAGATCTTTAAATGTAGACCTTGATCCTTTTAATAATGAGATTCTGGTGATGTTGAGTCTAGGAAGTGTACTTCAGAAAAGCAGAGTTATGGTTCCATTGACCATCTGTCATAGCACCTTATCTATTTCACTTTTACTTTCCTTCTCATAATCTGTAGAAGTACGTACAGGGGAGGAAGATTGATGTACTGTTCAATATCTCTGAATGAATTTAGTTTAGATTTATTTATTAATGGTTTAGGGTGATTTCAAATGAAAAATATACATTCTTCATTTGAATTATTTTGCAATATGCATTGATAATATATCTGAAGAATCCAATGGGTAGTCTCAATAAGTGACTCTCATTTTTTTGTAACCAAGATCTGCCAATAGGTCAGGCTACCCTTCCTCACATTACACTCTAGCAGGTAAAGGTTCCATGACATTAATCTTGAGACTTAAAATTTTTAAATTTTCCTTTCTTGATATTGTTAAGAGAGAATTTTAGTTTAAAGCACCAAAACAACCAGCTGTAGCATTCTTCTAGTAAAGAATGCTTAAATGTGTGGGTGCGTTGGGGAGTCTAGAAAATAAAAGGACAGGAGATTTGAAAGTGAAAGTCAGTTAGTTGGTGATACATCTCATTAAGAAGACAAAATAAATAGGGTGATGAAAAAGACTAAAGTGACTTGTTCATTGTTATATCTGATGCTAACGAATCATGCTGAGAAAATTGTACCAAAAAACCATGCTAGAAAAAGTTGTAAAACATGATCATTTAGCCAGAACAACGAAAAAAGTTTACTGAAATGCTGCCAAGGCCGAAGGATGGATGAATATCAGCTATGTTGAGCTGCAGAATAATGTCAAAGTGAGTGCTGAGTGTGTTGTGATGTTACCAGTGTACAGCAGAGTGTGCTAGCATTATTAGAACAAAACTATCCAGTAAGCTCAAGTCTGTTTTAATGTAATAGTCAAGAGAAGAAAAAGAGCCAAGGGAGAAAAGGACAAATAAGGAAACTGGCTGTTGATAGCTTGCACGCACTTGTAAGCCATAAAGGACTTTTTGAAGTTCTAACAGAAACAGTCCCTGTGGAACAATGATAACAGGAGAAACAGACATTGATGTGTAAATGACATCATCACCCGAAGCCACTTTCACGCAAACCAGAGTCTCGGATCATACTGGGGTTCAAAGGGACTCTAATCTTACCCTGTTCATTTTTTTTCCTCCTAAGTTCTTGCCAGAAATGAAGGAAACACGGAGAGGCTTGTTCATGTCAGCTTTTCTGACTTGACCTGGAAACTGAGAGCCATGTAACTGTGCAAGGGCTGCCTAGAGTTCACAGATTTTAGAATCAAGTTTGTGAAGACATTGGTTTAGGTTTAGATAAGAACAATAGTTGAAATTAGTGTTATATAAGCTTGAACAACTATCTTAAGAGATGTCTGATACTTTGAGAGAAATATGAAGTTGTATCAACAATTTATAAATAAATGTGAATTTATCATAATGTTGCTAGAATTTTCTGTGAAAGGAAAAAAGCTGCTTCTCCTGCCCTAGAAAGTCTGTCTTTTCTCTTTCTGAATAATTTAGTGCTATACCATTTGATAATTTATAGTGTATACTAATCAACATTTTCCCACTTGTAACTGGAAGATAAACTTGATTAGCAACAAGAGGAGGGTACCTCTACTTTCTGAGTCATTGATTGGAATTCCTAGGGATCATCATCTTTTGAAGAACTGGATATTAACGATCATTTAATCTAACTTTACATGTAGTATAAATAACCTGGTTACTCACTGAGAGTGGTGCATAAATCAAGAGTTAAGAAGCCCAGCACAGGAGAATTAACATTGGAAGGATGAATCAAACAATGGTGTTTGTCAAAAGTTATCTCCTTTAATAAGAGCCATAGATTTGAAATGTCCCTAAATTCAAATGACAAAGCCCTTTCTCAGTATAAAGTGTTTATATAGCACAAGCTAATTAGTATTAGAAATATCTGCTTTATTTCCTTTTCTCTGCAGCTTAGACATCTATCTGGGAGGGGGCTGAGAACATCAAGTGTTCCTTTCAATGTAAGCAATAAGTAGTTCACTTCCTGTACTCTCCATGAACTTTGTAATGGTTAAACGGAGCTATATTCAACATGAACTTGTGAATACCTCTCTTTCAATTTTCTTTGGCTATGACTGAAACAATATAAAATAAAAACGATTTAACTTTCTGTCCTAACACCGTAACAGGTTCTTAAGTAGAATGGTACTATTAATCAGATGTGATAATTCATTATCATAAGTTAAATGAGAACTTTGTCACTGTAGAATGTTGCATTGGGTTTGTGTTATTACATATTCCTCAGCTGTTAAAATATTATATGATAGTTGTGGAAGTCTTTAGTAAAACTTCTTACAGTAATTATTCAAATATCAGGCTGGCTTTAGTTTATCCAGTGAGAGTCTCTGGGGGGCTGTCTTCGGTTATATTTCGAAGAAGAGGTTGCCCTGTAAGTGAATGTGTTTGTATATGCTAATTTGAAATGGGTATATGTTTGGCCAGGATTCAAGCTGGCAATTAGACAATAAGTCAAATTCAAGGCTCAAGGTTTGTATGTAACAACTGGAGAAAAAGGGAAGTTAGACGTTAGTATGTAGTTATTGGAGTTAGCTAGCTTTGATCAGTCACAAAGAAGTGACGCCTGTAAACATGCTCTCTCCCTTCTACCACTGAAGCCTTTGCCCTCTACTCTGTGCTCTCTTAGCTGTTGTATAATTTTTTGCATTCTTTTTCTTAATAAACCTGTCCAAGATAACTCTACTTCTGTCTTCCCACTGGGTCTCCTTTGCTCACCCTTCTTTATCCACATTCTGCCAAATTTAACCTGTAAAATATTCCTTGAATCCCCATTCAATCTACATTTCTTCTTTCTTTGCCTTAATTCAGGTCTCAATCACATGTTCCTCCTTGGTTTAGGCAAAGTAAATTGAGCCTGGTCTCCCTGCCTTCAGTTTGTTTACTATACAACTGACAAAATGTTCTGTCTCAGCTGTTCTTATCACTTTCCTTCCTAAGGTGGTTCTGCATTGCCTAGAAGAAAAAAATCTAGCCACTATTATGATGTTTCTAGACCCTCTTTCAGGGCCTAGACAGTTAACTTCAGTAAGTGAAGTGGACTGAGTATAAGAAGTAGGGATGCTAGGAACTATGGCAATCCGAAGTATACAAGTCCCCCGTGAAGCACTTGAATATATTTGTGTTAGAGCAGTACGTCTTCAGGGCAAGGTTGGCTCAGGATTACCAATTTGTGACCTGTGCTAGTAACACCAAATTGCTTGTGACTGCCTGCTTCCATCATGGTGTTTTTTCCTACCGTGATGCATTTGCTCATGCTATCTCCCTTGTGGATAATGCTCATACACAGTATGTTCCCCCTTGCTCACTGCACCTTCTCAGGTTAACCATTTGTCATTATTTAAGAGTTAGATCAAGTAGTCATCTCCTTCAAAAATCCGTACATGGTCCCTGTTTATTTCCTACAAGTTTCCATATAATTTTCTATTTCATTTTCTGTATTTATTTTAATTAAGTGCCTGCCTCTCTCACTGTACCATAATTTCAGTATTCTTCGTGAATAGTGGAGAGCCAGGTATGTAGTAAGTACGCAGCAAAGGCTTCATGATTGTGCTGAGTTGAATAGAGCTATGGTTCAATGCCTTGGCTTAGCCTTTGGGTCTATGGCTATGGAAGTCCAGGAAATCTCAGGGAGTCATTTGACACCAGTCAGGGAGAGAAAATGGCAAATCCTGTCTTATTAATCTTCCTACCCCTGGAATCTAGAATCACATCCATCATGCTGCAGAAGGAAGAAGGGTGATAGGGAGAAAGAAAAAAAAGGAAGGAAGAAAAAGATTTATTTTCTTAATCAAGAAATGCTGTGGAGGAAGAGGAAGAAAGGAGGGAGGCAGGGAGATAATTTGAACTGAAGTAAAGAATAGAAACAAAGCCTGTTTTAGAAGAATGAGGACTTTTGAGATAGCCACCCAAGAAGAGGGCTGGGCTGAGAACAGGTTGAGGACTGAGAATTCAGAAAGTATTGAGCTGCTCTGAATGACATTTTATTCGCCATCAAGACATAAATGGATGGTTTCTGACTAACTTCTTTAACACAATCTCTCCTAGAGTAGAATGTGTACTCAGATATATTTTCTTCATGGGATAACTCATTTTGATTTACTCCCACCTTTACTTTAAAGGATAATATGTGAGAGAAGAAAGGGGATATTGTCAAAACACACAAAGTTTATGAAGGGGTTTACAGCATTTGGTAAAGGAGTGACAGTGAAGAGAGGTCACCTAAATGTGGCATTTCACCCCAGGAGCACTGCTTGTTTGCCTGGTCATCCCCCGCCATCAACCAGGATCACACTTAAAATGTCCCTGAGAGATATGCTGTACGGTCACCCTTGATAAATGCAAAGTTCTTAGCAACATACCACTGTTTAAGAATGTAACTTTAAAATTTGAAGGCCCTATATCTGTTTACTCAATGTAAGAACAGGAGGAGACTTAACATGTGATATGATATTTCTGGCTTGAGCAGAGTGATTAAACCAGTCTGTCTGCAAAAGCACAACAAACAGTGTGTGTTCACTGTTATGGCAAACGCTATGCGAATGAACAAGACAGAAAGCACCTAAAAGGCCTTGGAAGAAAAGTAAATACGAAAGATAAGCATCTTCCTATTTTCTTATAACCCATTTTCACAGGGCTGCCAAATGACTCTACTGTTTGCCTCACACCAGGGGTGTGTCAATGATGTATTTTCACAAGTGCTAAAGTACTGAGATAAAAAGTGTAGTGTGAGTGTCAAAGGTGGACTAAAACACAAAGTTCCACTACTTGCCAGTGTTCACGGAAGAGAAATAGTTTTCCTTTGTAATGACAAAGGATATCCTTGTCTCCAAGTCAGCTACCTTACAAATCAGGAAGCTGTTCTAAAGGAGGCCCCAGATTAGAGCTGACATGGCCCGGTGGTGGGTGAGGGATGTTATCCTGGTACAGATGACAACATATTGTATAATCCTGAGGTTTTCAGTCAGCCCTTGCAGCATGGCTACCTTTGCCAATCTAGAGCTGGAACACATTCTTAAGTGAACTGTCTTCAGCATATAAACTTGATTTTCCTTTCCACCTCCAACTACACCCAAGGCCTTAGATTTGAATAACTAAGAGAACCCTAAGCTAGCCAAATTCACTTTGATAGCTAGAATAGACAAGTCTGGCAGTTCTATTTTTACTTTAGCAAACAATAAGCCAGTTAAATATAGTCAGAAAGTACAATAAACAGAAAACATTACTGTTACGAGTTAAAACTCACAGTAAAATGTGTCCACTATTTAAATGTTCAGAATTGCTGTAGAATTATAAGATACGGATACATTAAAAATTGTAACTTGAGGTCAATAAGGGGATAAAAAACATAAGGAAAACTCTCAGAATTCAGAAGCATACAAGAACAACTAATCCACTGACTGTGAATGTTATCTAAAGGGGTTAAAAGAAATCAGACTTCCCTGTGGGTTGTGCATGGGGTATACATTATGTGCTGTCATTAAAGTATTTTTTTCTCTGGTAAGCAAGCATTCCCTGCTGGGACATCTCTTTGGTTTGGTGGGAGTCTGGAGTTATATACATGAAGTGTGTGTTATCAGCTAGAAATTAGTCCACATAAAAATTTAATGGTATTGTCCTAGCTATTTTTCAATTAGTGCATGTGTTTTATTCACATGACTTGGATTATTGACGACATGAATTATAACTGTGGTAAAACATGATCAGAGGTTTTTTTTTTTCCCTCTGTGCTATAATCTTATGACTGATGAGAAACTCTGAACAGCAACAGAAAATGAATATAATTAAAATAAGTTAAGCCTTACTTTTGGCAATAACCATGAGATTCTGAATTATCTCATGTTGGCTGGTTTAAGGCTTTTACTTGGATTACCTTGGAAACTGTGTATAGTGTTCAGTCACTACACCTTCCTTTTTTTTTTTGCCACCAGTCCCCTGTGTTTAAATCCATCAGTGTCATGGAGCAGTGGGGCTTTAAAAAGTATTTGGAAGGGCACCAAACCTGAATGTTTTGAGAGCACTAACCAAGATACACACACAGGACTGAACGTATTTTCACAGAAATTGAAACAGATTTTTTTTTTTCTGAGAACATTATTAAAGAAAACCCGGGATACTTACAGAGGATGGTGGAACCAGTCAATGTGCAGAGCTGTTTTTGCTTAATTATATCCATATCTTTCTTCAAGGCTTCTGAAATACAGTAATCACTGAAAGCCCCTAGCGATCTTTTCTGTGGTGTGAGATATTTATTTTCTCTTTTTGTAAGACAAACTATGATCGTTTCTTTTGTTGGATATGTATTTTTAAAGAGGACTAAACATGTGAATTTTGAAAATGTAATTGGGTAATCCGTCTGTCTATGGTTATGCTGGAATCAGACTCAAGACTTAGTTACATTTGTGTCACTCTGTTCTATTCTAATTCATACTTTTTTTCAGCGTTTTTATATCAGGTATCTCTACATGCAATATAAATTTTATAACAGATCTTTCATTTGTTTTACATTTCTCTGAGTGCTTTAAGACTACTGAATGTTCTCCAACAACTTCAACTTTATCTAAAAATAACTTTAGGCAAATTCATGTTTCTTAGTTTTCCACAAATCAAATGAATAATGTCTGGATATATGGATTTTTCTTTCAGAATTCCTTCTGTGAAGAGTCTGATTAATTAAAAGGGAATCCTCCAGAGGTGTATAATTCCAATAGCTCTCTCAGCATGGCATATATTGATCTATTTAACATCTTCCTGCTGTATAACCCAGAACAAAGATTTTTAATTTCTCTGGTAGAATAGCATCAGTCAATGCCACAGTTAGAAACTTATCAAATGAATTCATAGACAGATGCAGATCTGATATGGTTTATGGTGAAGTATTTTTAAATTGACCAAATCAAACCTATCATCTCTGAATCTTTGAGTAGACATACGCTCTTTTTCTTTTTGAATTATTTTCAATGATGAGAAAGTGTGTGTGCATATGTTTTGTGTTAGACATATTTAGATATTGGGAGGGCAATGTATTACTCTTCCTTTTTTTTTTCTTTCTATTTCCTTTGAGAAATTAATTTCATAAAAGTGCAAAAAATAATATAAGAAACACTTACTGCCCCAAGTTATCAATTATGTGTTGTTTTTTTGGTTCAGGTGAAAAGTTTCAATTTCCTAAAATATGGATTTTATAAGCATTAATTAACAATAAATGGATTTTTACTTTTTCATCTTTCATTTCCTTAATTTTCGATATTGGAATTTACTGAAAGATCTAGTTGAGTCTACAATGGAAATCCTGCTACTTTTCTGCAAAGAAAATTCAATAAAGTTGATAATGTTGGTTGATCTGGGAGCACTCAGTTGGAAAGTACCCCAGAGGGCCTTTAATTTGGAAAGTTTAGTACATTGGCATAGAAGGAAATGTAAATCAGTTTGCATGCTGCCACATTTCCTCGCCATAGTTTTATTTCTCTTTCACATATTTTGTTATTCTTCTTGGAAGTAAAATTTCCTTAGATTGCTTCATTTTACTTTTTCTAAGGAGTCCATGTCTATCTCTTTAAAATATTGTAAAAAGTGCTGGAATAAAAATGCTACATTTTAATCCTTCGTAAAATGAGTAATTCTCAGAGTAAGGTGGTGGGAAACTAGTTTGAATTAGTCACAAAGTAAGAATGTATGAGACTACTGGTCCAAGTCAAATTTCATTGTTCTCTATTTGGAAGAGGAGTGGAGTTATTTTGCCAACTTTCAAATACAGTTCACTCAAAAATTGTCTGCTCTAAGTTTGGAGCACATCTCAGAATTAGTTTGGCTCAACTTAGCTATGGGACTTTGGTTTGCTTTTATTTTCAATTCTCTGGGTAGTTCTGAAGGCACGAATAAATTTCACAGAGGAATCTTGTTTGCACATTGTAAACCACCTTTTCTACCAAAAAAAAAAAAAAATGTAATTGTGTGATTTATGTTTTCCTGGAAAGGAGTAAACTAAAGACAACTGAAATTCAATAAAAAGTTATAGAAATACATTTTCTCTTTAATGTGAAAGCTTTCATAAAGAAGTGTTCATTTCCTTTTTGCAATATAACAGTGGTTTTTATCTTATACAGATTGACAAAGATGACTCAAACTCTGTTTCATCTTCACTAATTTAAGCATTTAGATGCATATTATTATCACTTATATTCACAACTGGCTGTACTGCTGCTTCTGCTATTGCTGCAGCTGGCATTTACATTGAAGTGAGTTGAAATGGATAGGAGAACATTCTTTCCAGTTTGGATGCACAGGAATGAAAGTGCCCTTTGGTTCCTGCTCTTTAATTTTGTAGTCTGTCACAGGGCTTCTTTGCATGATTAGATCTCCCCCATCCTTTTCTCAAGGCAGGTGGTTTCCTATTATTCAACAAAACTGAAGGAAAACCTAATCTTGTTGTCAGCTGGTAGATCATTAAAAATGATTTTTGTTGATAGATCACCATGTGAATTTTAGCATAAAGCACTGATAGAGTTCAAAGAAGTTTGTGGCATTTCTATGAAAATTCCCATCTCCTTATTTTATGAACTTTTCCTATGCTACCTTTCTAAAGGTGAAAAATAGGATAGAATTGATGTGTGCCTCATTTCATTCTAGTAAAAATATTTACTTTTTAATAATGAACCAATTGAAGAAAACCTGTGTCATTGAGGGAGTAATTTCAAAAAGAAATTGCTTTTATGTTTAATAATTATTTATCAACATTTGTAATCTAGGTATGCTGTTTTGACAAATTGTTTACTACTAGTAGTATTAATAACTCAATAGAGAACACTAAATTTTAACCCTAGAGGCTTCAAATACAAGGGAAATAGATTCCATTGCTTTCTATTTATATTCATGTTTTTTTGTCAGAGAAGGGTTATGGTGCTGGAATAACAATGCTACTTTCAAGCATATAGCTGTATTAGGTAAAGTTCTGTTGTAGAGGGGAATTGACATAAGTTCGAGACAAAATATGAACAATGTAAAATTTAAAGAAGAGATTGTCCTTGTTTATTTAAATGGATGATAGTTATATATGTATAAGTGTCACTCAGGTTTTATTGGATATGTTTAAAAGAGGAATGTGACATTATTTTAAAAGCCAACATATATACTTATCTTGAAATTTTATCCTCTTCAACTATTTCGATTTGTAATGACTACTTTAGACATTAACTTAAAAAATATGTGAGGGGGTATCTAATTTTCAAAATTCTTTTGTAGTTTGTGAACAAAAAAGTTTAAACAACACTATCCTATGCTAAATCCCAACCTATTTACCTAGGGCTTTGCCATTTATGTCACTCTTGTCTGACATACTCTTGTCTGACATTTTTATTTTATTACCATAGATCAGGAAGCAAGCCTGAGTCGGTGTAGATTAACCACCCTTCTTTGGGCACTTACATTGGCAATTTCTCACCTCTTTTCTCTGGTTCACACCTATCTCTCAGCTATTATGAAGTCCTCTGTTAAAAGTCCAGCCCTCCTTTAAGGCTGAACCAAAAGTCTGCCTCTCCTTTGTTATTGTCCATACTTATCCCAGCCAGAGGAATTGCTCTGTCCTCTGTACCTTTATAAGAACTAGCTCATACCACTTTATAGCACTTATCTGACACTACCTTTTAGGGAGATTCTGATAATTTTTCTTGCCGACATAATTATAATTGTGCTGGTGTGGAGAAACCATGTCTTCCATGAGTTTATATGCCTTACAGTGCCAAATACAGAAAACTCATTTATTAACTAGATGCACGAATGAATTATATATATTAAAAGGGAAATGTTTTCAATTATATCAAAGCTCCTTTGATGTGGCTTTCTTGTAACTTCTGTTTTGAGAATCACAGGGGATATTGAGATCAGCTGAGTGTATATAGGCCAGTGAGGGAGATAGAGTGAGTCAATGCTAAAGAAGCCATACTGGGAAAAAATATTTGATATAGCTAAATATTTTATTTTATTTTTTTTATTTTTTTATTTTTTTATTTTTAGCTAAATATTTTAGATAGCTAAATATAATGAGATTGTGAAGAAATGACATCAGGAAGAGTTGAGACTAGAAAAAAAAAAAAAAAAAAACCCAGAAGCATTTTCAATTTGGTATGCTACAAAATCAGGTAGGGGTGATTTTGAATGGGATGGGAGGGAAAATGAGGAGCTGAGCCAATAGGTAAACAGCATCAGAGGGGTTGGAAGGAAGCAAGGGGCCTGGTCAACAGAATTTTTATTTTTTCTGATCCAGCTTGTAGGAATACCATCTAAGAAGTGTATGGCTAGAGCAGCTGTACCTTTAATTGTTTTATTACTTTTTTTTCACAACATGAGTTCCAAAGTAATCAAATTACTTAGACAAATAGAAAGGGTTTTTTTCCATTCCATTTTCTCATAGATTTTTGTTTTGTTTAGTTCTTACTGGGGGATAAAATATTTCCCAACTTTTCTAAATTTTAAAATAGTGTTCCAAAGGACAGCTATCTATAATCTAGAACCTATGAGTTGTTTCATTCCTCAAATAGTGATTTTAATTGTCTCATAACACTTGAGCAAATGTGGCTCCCAGAAGCAGAAGTCCAGTGTCTTTTCAGCCTTGTCTTCTGGGGAATCTATTAATGTCAGAGTTTGTGTTTTAACATGCAGAGCCCAGGTTTCTGACATGGAGAGTATATTTTGGGAGCTAATCTGCCATGTATTCTTCATTTTTCTGTTTTGGGAAGGGGGCAGTGATTATCTTACAGCTAATTTTGTTTGCTTGCTGATATTGCATTCTTGAAATGCGCTATAGTTGGCAATTGAAAGCAAAACTCCAAGAATTTCAACAGAAAATTTAATTACAGGAATAACTAAATTAGCCAAAATCTGGTGAGGAGTTTCCAGTAATTATATGACACAAATAAGCAATAACAATTAAGTACCAAATTCTGAGAGAAAAAATTACTTTCAAAAATATATGTTAATGACGAAACTGAGTTATTTGTAGTGATGTGGATGGACCTAGAGACTGTCATAAAGAGTGAAGTAAGTCAGAAAGAGAAAAACAAATACCATATGCTAACACATATATATGGAGTCTAAAAAAAGAAAAAAAAAAAAGTCAGAAGAACCTAGAGGCAAGATGGGAATAAAGATGAAGACCTACTAGAGAATGGACTTGAGGATACGGGGAGGGGGAAGGGTAAGCTGGGACAAAGTGAGAGAGTGGCATGGACATATATACACTACCAAACATAAAATAGATAGCTAGTGGGAAGCAACCCCATAGCACAGGGAGATCAGCTCGGTGCTTTATGACCACCTAGAGGGGTAGGATAGGGAAGGTGGGAGGGAGGGAGATGCAAGAGGGAAGAGATATGGGGACATATGTATAGGTATAACTGATTCACTTTGTTATAAACCAGAAACTAACACACCATTGTAAAGCAATTATACTCTAATAAAGATGTTAAAATATATATATATGTTAATGAAAATCTGCCTTTCCTGGGCTATATAGAATTTATACTGAGATTTCAAGGTTTCTGAGATATGTACTTAACACAGAAGCACATGTTCTCCTCTTTCCCACCATGCCACTTCAGAAATAGTAGCCCAAGGAGAAAGATAAAGATATTTAAATGTCTATCTATCTATCTATCTACCAATCTATCCACCTACCTACTTAATCTATAGATGTAGAAATGCATGTATACGTGCACAGTTCTGTGTGTGTTCATGACCTTTTAGTTTAGATGATGGAACTAATAATATAAATGAAGATGTCCCATGCATTTGGATGTGACTAAAAAGTCACTTTTGTAAAGGTCACATGTCAAGATAGTCTTATTCTAATAATAACATACATTGGCTTAGCATGATTATGAGAAACCTTCTTTATATAAGGATTGATTCAGAAAGAATAAAATATTTATAGAAAACATTTTTATTAATTTAAAATAAAAATATTGGGACTTTTCCTGGTGGCGCAGTGGTTAGGAATCCGCCTGGCAATGCAGGGGACATGGGTTCGAGCCCTGGTCCAGGAAGATTCCACACGCTATGGAGAAACTCAGCCCTTGAGCCACAACTACTGAGCCCATGTGCTACAACTACTGAAGGCCATGCGCCTAGAGCCCATGCTCTGCAACAAGAGAAGCCACTGCAGTGAGAAGCCCATGCACTGAAACAAAGAGTAGCCCCTGCTCACCACAACTAGAGAAAGGCTGCACGCAGCATTGATGACCCAGTGCAGCAAAAAATAATTTTTTTAAAAATTATATAAAAATTTTAAAAAATAATAAAATAAAAAATATCTCTACTGAATCCAGGGGTGGGGGGGTGCGCAGGGGGGAGTGTGCAAGGGGGGATCATTCTCTTATAATTTAGAATACCTGCTTTATTAAACAGAACAGTGTGAATAGGAATTGATATTCTTAAAAACCAATTATTTATTTAAAAGTTACTTATTGAGCATGTGCTATGTGTTGGGTAATATTCTAGTGACTGAACAAAACTGACAAAATCTCTTTTTTGTAGCTTATATTCTTGGTGGAAGTTAGAAATAGGCAATAAACAAATAAATACAACACATGTGCAATGGGGATAAATTCTATATGTAATATAAACCAGGATAAGGAGATAGTGAATGGTAGTTCCAAACAAATGTTCTTTTCTATGCGTCTGGTCAGGGAAGTCCTCCTTTTGTTTCTGGGCAGAGTGAGAGAGAAAGCCCTGTGAATATCTGGGAGCCAAGATTTCAAAAGGAAGCAGGAGTGAGGCCACACCTGAGCCAGCGTTCTAGAAAAAAGCCAAGAGGCCAAATTGGAGTTGAGTGAGCAAAGGGGGAGGACTGAAGGAGATAAGGCCAGAGAGGGAGCCAGGGGGAAAATCACAGGTGTCTTGATGGACATGGGTAGGACTTCGGAGTTTATTTGGCATGATCTGGAATCACTGAAGGATTCTGAGCAGAAGAGTCTAATTCCTTGTTATGCAGAGAATAGACTATAGAGCAAAATGAAAGCAAGACACCTAAACGGGGGCCGTTGTGACAATTCATGGGAATGATGCGAAGGCTCAGGGCCAGGATGAGAGTAGTAAAAAATGTTAGGATTCTGGATACATTTTGTGAAAGGATGAAGAGAATATATTATTTATCCACCTTATTTTCCTCTGAGGAAAATAAGTCTCTTTTGAGGACTACTCATGATGAACTCTGACAAACAATGAATGAAATCAGTATGGCTACCCTGAGGACAGTGGCCATCAGAGAGAATTGAAGCAGGGAGATTAGTTAGGAGGTCGCTGAAACTAACCTGTGAAAAATAATGGGTATTTAAATGAGGGTTTTTGTGATAAAAGTGGTAAGAAGTATCCAGATACTAGTATATTTTGACGTGGGTGCTGACAGAAATTCTAATAGAATGACTGTGAGATAAGAAAGAGTGAAATAAAAATCATGCCAAGAATTTTGGTTAGAGAAAGAAGATCTTGAAATCTGGACAGATTTATAATCTCTTACCCTGAATTAGATATCTCTCCACTTCTCGAAGCTGGAGGGCCTACAGGTTATCCATCACTGGTTCTTAACACACCTGAATGTTCAATGATTTTCTACATATAATATCACTTTTGACCCTTGAAGCAAATGTATAAAGTAAGAAGGAGAGATATTACTTTTTCAGTTTTAGAGACTGGGGAGGCTGCATATCTTGCCCAAGGATACAGCTCAGTTAATGGATAAGTATGGATAAGAATGGGCCGACTGGGGCTGACCCCAATCTTAAAGACATACTGCCTCAAAAATTAACACTGTATTTACAGGATTCATGCTATCTGTAAAATATTAAACATCCTGCTAGGTATAAGCTTCACAAGGGCAGGGACCTTTGATTTGTTCCCTGATGAATCTCAAGAGCCTAACCTCTTTTTAAAAGGGAAATTGTTTTCCTAGGGAAATTAAAAATCTTTTGTTTCAGGCTACAGGTTAGAAAGACTCAGTACATTGAACTGTGCTCTAATATCCTATATCCTGCTCTTTTATTATGATCAGTTATTCTATAATATTAGTGCTATTAATTAATTATTTATGAAACCAAAAGCTAGCTAATCAACAAAAATTCATGCTCTCCCTTTGGTAGATAGTCTGGTAGATCGCTGCCCAGCCAGGGACTATAATTCACATTTACTGTTGCATCCAGGTATAGCTATATGGTTCATTCTTATCATTGGAATATGAGAAGCGATGGTCTGTGTCATACTCAGGCCTTGGCTCTAAGAAGCTGACAGGGCATCTCCATATAGTTTTTCCCATCTGCTAGCAGAACCACTTGATTGATAAGACTGGGACACAGATTTATCATTTAATAAGAATTGGAATGTTTCTGGGAAATGAACGTCTACTGTTAACAAAATTGGTTTTGGTTATAGCCGCTAGTGTTACCTAACCAAATTGGTACTGGAAAGGGGGTTGCTGCTTTCAAAAAGCATAAATATGTAGGATTGACGTCAAGATTGGGTGGTGATAAAAGAGATATTAGAGGCTGGGGAAATGGAGATGCATGTTTTGCAGTGACAGAACTTGTGATAAAATGTTGCCTGTGATGACTTTGAAGGTAGGCCATATGCCTTCCAAGCCTGTGGCTCTAGGGCCAGAAGTTGGAAAACAGAATAGTATAGTTTGTATTTACTGTTACTTGCTGCATTTTATAAGATAAGATAAGAAAGAGATGAATTCAGGCAAAACTTGACTGGGTTTTGAGAGCATAAATAAAAGGGAATAGATAAAATCCTGAAATCTCAGACCTCACAAGGGTTGGAAAAGCTTAAGGCTCTGGACCCCAATTGGATGAGATAAGATTGAGAAAGTCTCATTAAGACTTCAACTAAACAGTTGGGCTCAGCTCTGTAGTGAAGATAAAAGAACTTTGGCTGCCATTATTGACACATGGAATTCACTAGAAGCAAACAGATCAGAAGCCTACTAACTTTGAAAGAATTGTATTGACAAGGAAATTTTGATCCAGAGACTAATCAGAGAACTTCGATCATTGCCAGGGTAGAGGTCTTCACAATGCCTGCCTGGCAGGATTTCATGATTGCCGTGGACCAGGGATACCATGTGTTTCCATCATTCCCTTTTACCAGTGGGAGTTTTTATGGTGATTATCCTGTTCTTGCTGCCACATTGTATATTGGATATCAGGGGTGTGGGAGGAAGACAACTTGCTTTTTGATTCATAGGCTACCAGACCATGAGTTGCCACATGTGGATCTGATGGAGATGGCTGTGTATTTCTCAGAACTCCGAGATTTTGAGCTGGATGCTGTGACTGGGTGGAACTTGGAATTACATATCCTGGGGCAGGGGTGACTGTGTTCTGGTGAGGAAGAAAAGTGCACAACAATATTTAATAGCCAAAGGTGCTGACTGTGGCAGAGGTGGCTAGTGGTCCACATGGAATTTGTGTTTCCTCTTCTATACTGTTGAGTTACCACTAGAAGCAAGCTATTCCACCTTGAACTACATTGTCCAATCCTGTTTGCGTCCAGGTGGATCATATGATTAGTTTTAGCTGATGGAATATCTATGGAAGTAATATTTGTCACTATAAGACTGGGCTTTTAAAACAGTGGCTGAAACTTTTGCAGCCTATTTCCCTTATTGCTTAATTGGAACAAAGGATTCCAATCCTAGGGAATGAGTGGCCCACAGAATGGAAACAGCCTGGGTTCCTAAGTTACCATAGTGAAAAAACTCCTCCTCCAGTGAGGGACACCTGAATTGGATAATATGTAATAAGCTTCTATTATGTTAACCCACGGAATCTGGGGACTTATTTGTTACTACAGCTAGTATTAGCATAATTAATTATTGATAATATGAGAACTATTTTTTATTATGTGCCTACTATGTGCAGGATATACTAACAAAAGTGTCACATATGCTAATTCTCGAACAACTCTTCGATTTAGGAATTATTCTTTTAATTTTCAACTGAACCTGAAACTCAAAGATTTAGTTACTTGCCCAAGGTCCTAAGTTGGCAGGTGGCAGAAGGGGGATTCACACCTATGTATGGCAGCTTCCACTCTTGGTTTTAACTATAGTAACAGTATATTGCCATTTTTAGAAAGAAATGATTGACACAAATTACTGTGATTGAGGAATAATTTAAGGAGAGGTTGCTTATTGTATTTTCTGAGAAATTTGAATGAAAAGTACCTGCTAAATCTTACATATTTACATGATTTGTTAATACAGAATAAGGACTACTTAGGAACATACATGCTAGGTGGCACATCCCTGGTGGCACAGTGGTTAAGAATCAGCCTGCCAATTCAGGGGACATGGGTTCGAGCCCTGGTCCGGGTAGATCCCACATGAGGCGGAGCCACTAAGCCCGTGCGCCACAACTACTGAGCCTGCACTCTAGAGCTCACGAGCACAAGTACTGACCCCGTGTGTCACAACTATTGAAGCCTGCGAGCTTAGAGCCCATGCTCTGCAACAAGAGAAGCCAGCGCTATGAGAAGCCTGCGCACTGCAACAAAGAGAAGCCCCTGCTCGCCACAACTAGAGAAAGCCCGCGCACAGCAACGAAGACCCAACACAGCCAAAAGTAAATTAATTAATTAATTTTTAAAAAAAGAATGTACATGCTATTACTATTCTGTCTAGAATATTTAGTGATGTTAAGGTATCCCTCTTTACTCATGAATTCCCCTGCTTAATTTTTGTATGAATCTTATTCCAGGAGTCCTTAAATGGCTTCTCCAGAGATTTAATCTCCCCAGCAGTAAATGGGTCTGATTTTTAGGAATAAATCCTTACTGAAGAATAGACATCCATGTGGAAAGATTTTTTTTTTTTTTCCTGCAGTGCTGTCATAATAGGTGCCTATTTTCATTCTTAATTTTCAAGGCTGGCCAAATTTCCTACATTTTTTTTTTTCTCCTGTAGGTCTTGAAAAGTTGACTCATTCCCATAGGCTTGATCTGGGCAACTGACCATCCTACTTCAGGTTTTAAGGGTGGAGGCCAACCTGAGAGTCTCTGGAGCTCCCTGAAATGGGCTTCAGGCCTGAGTAACAGCATGCAGATCTACACAAATCATGCCAAGGGTGCTTCGGGGGTTTGTACAGATAAATTCTATTCACACTCTTCTCTTCTCAGTCATCCTTGGCTGTACTCTGTGACTCACACTGCAGATAGACTCACCAGTGTAAACAAATTGGCTCTTAAACCTAGGCTTCTTGCTTCCTTACTCTGATCATTCCAGTGTTTCCAAAATGTATTGACAAGCAAGTAAAATCTCCTGCTGTTGTCTCTCTCTGTGAGTACTCTACTTGATATTTGATAGGCTAGCATTAGTAACTGAAAGTACAGAAATAACATTCATTTTTCAAATGATTGTACTGGCTCGTTTAAAAAAATTAGTAAAGAAGCTTGTCTTGGGACTTTTCTCACTTGGAAAATCCAAGTACATTTTTGGATGGAGTGTAACATAGTTATGTTGCCTGATACTATAATACTCCTATTTCTTCTTCAAAGAGCTCTTTTTTGGCTTTTTGTCTAGTGTAAAGCTTTAAGTTTACCATCCATGTCTGAAGCTCTAGGTGGATTTGGAAAATCTGAATGTCTACCCTAGACAAAGCAATGTCTAGTTGCTTTGGAAATCAACAACAACAAAAAAAGAGCATACCTGTCATTGAGGAACTCATTCTAATGGAGACTACAAGCTGAACAATCATTTAATAAAGCCTTGAAAGAAAAAGAAAAAGAACAGAACACATAGATGACCTACAGTAAACACTGGTTAAATGACTGAGCTATGATACTTACACAGAGAAGGAGATGTCAGTTAAACTGGGAATGTGATGGAGGTGATAAAGCAATGACCAGGAAGATCTCTTAGAGCAGGATTTCACCAAGTAAAGAGTGAGGAAAGTAGAAGATCCCAGGCCGAGGGAGCTGTGAAAAACTTGACTGTAGACTTGCAGATGTTAAAATTCAGAAGCTATTTGTGTAGGAGATAGGCTAGAGCACAGGGTGTATGTATCTGTTGAAGAGTAGCAGGAAATGAGATTAGAAAAGTAGATTAAAGCCATATCATAAGTTGTATGAAAAATAAAGGAGAGTATAGATGACAGCATAATGAAATGGAGAGCACAGAGTTCTGGATAAAACAGCTTTTTATTCTACTCTTCCATTAATATGTTAATAACAGATTATAACTTGATGTTATAATAATCACAGTAATAACTGCACCACTATTTATTTATTTACCACTTTTGGGGGGATCTAATAGTCATATGTGGACTTTAATGAAATAGTTATGTTCCTCAACTGTTCATCCTCGGCTCTACAGAAAAAAATATAGCCTATCCTTGCAACAAACTAATGGGAACACTTCAGAGAACAGGTGAAATATCATCTCACTGTCTTATGTTTACTCACATGAGCTTCCCTCCTGCCTGTTTCTTCTTGATGGTGCTTGATATTCCTATAGCTGACTGTCTGATCTCATATGGAGCTTTAGAACACCATCATAAACCCTACTTGCTCAAGTTTCTTTGACTCTGACTCTTTGGGACTTAACTGGTCAGAATTTAGAATCGCTTTTGAGTTTTTTGTATTATAGATATGGGTGGACGATGTTTGCAGCCCCCTCTCCCATCATGATGGACTTGTATTTGTATGTACAAAAATCATCCAAGGCTCCTATATTAGTTTCCTGTGGCTGCCATAACATTACCATCAATCTGGTGGCTTAAAACAAGAAAAAATTATTCTCTCATAACTCTGGAGCCCAGAAGCCTGGAACCAAGTTTTTGGCAGGGTCATGCTTACTCTGAAGGCTCTAGGGGAGATTCCATTCCTTGCTCTTCCAGCTTCTGGTGGCTTCAGACATTGTTTGGCTTTTGACTGCATCACTCTAATCTCTGCTGCCATCTTCACACAGCTCCCTCCTCTTTGTTTATCTTCTTCTCCGTGTGGAATTTCCCTCTGACTCTGTCTTATAAGCACACTTGTGATGGTATTTAAGGTCTACCTGGATAAAGATAATCAGGTTAATCTTTTAATTTTATGATTCTTAATTAGATATAAAAAGATTATTTTTTCAAATGAGGTAACATTTACATGCTCCAGGGATTACAACTTGATATCTTTGGGTGGTCATTATTCAACTTAAACCAGTAAGTTTGATTATTTTCATTATACAGATGAGTAAACTGAGATTCAGAGGGATAAAAGTAATTTGCCAGTGGTTCAATAACTAATAAATTTCTTTCTTCTATAATGTTTTTATCCCTCATAAGTAACATGTATTAAGCTCTTATTATGGACCTGGTGTGTTCTTTCATTTCAACCCTTACAACAGCCTATAAAATATTTTTAACCCCATTTTATTTTTAAAAGTTCAGAATGATTAATTAAATTGCAAATGTAATAATTTACCCAGAGTCGTATTCCTGCAGAGCTGAGATTTGCACAGAGGCCCATCCATTATGCCTCTTAATGTTTCTCAATGTTTTTACTCGACTCTAAAATGAGAACCTGAAGTCACCTATTTCTAAAGTTCTATCTAGCTTAAAACAATTATATTTATTTTGTGGGTTTAAAACATATTTTCCCCTTGGGTACATTCTTCATAAAATATATCTATAAGTATTTTCATATAAATTGGATGAACGCAACTGCCTTCCTTTTTGCTTTTTTTTTTTCTAAGTGGAATAGCATATTATGATCCAGATTAATGTTTAAATAAAATCACTAAATCATAAGGTCTCTTCTGTTATAAAGTTGATATTATAAAAGCCCAGATATATCTTTTGGAAGTCATCTATTTTTCATTGGATTATGACATTATTTTCCATTTTGCTACAGATGTTTGGGTGATAGACACATTTTTCCCCCCATGTAGATCTTTTTTACTTACATTCTGAGCTCAATAACTATTGAATCTGTATTAGACCACAAACTTTGGGGATACAAGGCATTTAAAGACATAGTTGTATACTTTAAGAAGTTCATAATCTAGATGAGCAACCAGGTACATCATTAAGTAAATCATTAGATAATCTGGTAAATGCAGTGATAGAGATGTGTACAGCATGCTGCAGGGCTCAGAGGGAGGGTTTAACCCAGCCCGAGGAAAGATCACCACAAATATTTTGTTTGTTTATGGCTGAAAGTGACTTCAAAATACTTTCTTAAATTCCTTTGTTGTGAATGCTTGTAAATACTTATAAATTAGATCATCTTAATTTATGTGAATAATACTCAACACCAAGCCAGATATGATTTGACCTATAAATTTTGATCAAATGTGAAAGAATAGCGATGCATTGTAGCATTCAATGGTTTCATGATGTTTACTACTAGGACATTTTTTCTTGTATCTAACCCAAATCTCTCATGTCAATTTTCAAGTCAATTTCTATTTCTTCAGGCCTTTGTGGATAGAGCTCACCAGGATGAAAAACGCATCATGTCTTCTTCCTTTCTAAGCATGCTCCCTGAAACTCCACTGTGACTCAGTATTTTTAAAATTATTCTTTTTATTTGTGCAAGATAGTTTAGTAAACCATTTCATACTTGTTCCTCCACTAAATCTTGAATTCATTGTAGCTTCAAATTAAGGCTGATACTTTCTGTGATTAAGTAATATAGTTTAGCATATAAATCAAATATTTGAAATGTATCATGAGAAATATTTGATTGGCAAAATATACATGGTTTTATGGATGCTTTATTTAATTGATTTAGAATGAGCCATTGATTTTTAGGTAACAGAGGAAGGATTTACATTAGAATGGCATCCTACTAGAATTATGACGTTGTTATTCAAAACCTAACTTTGATTTTTTTCGCAGACTAAATTGTCTCATATGACAGGTACAAAAGATGTACTCACATAAAACACAAAGTGACATGGAATAAGGTAATACTTGATAAACCTTATATGTACTGTTTAAAGCCTCAGTTTCTGAAATAAAAGAAACTATATTAAATAAAATTATTATTCTGCTCTTCTAAAATTCTTTGGAAATTGTTGCCCCTTCAGAATTCCATTGAATTTTCCCTGAAACTTACATTTAAAGTTAATGAAGGACCCTAGAGTTAGATATAGATTTTAATACCAGCAGTGAACTTGAGACTGTGTATGCTTTTTCTTACTATATTGATTTCACTCTCAAAATCACATGTGAAGCCCTCATGTTGTTTTATACATGTGGGGACTCTGGGAATTAAATTATTTCATTAGACCTAAGAGTTTAGAAACTCAAATCAACATGTTAAAAATAAGTTACACATTGACACAGTTACCATAGACACTGTACGTGGTTATTATTTTCTTTGTTGGGAGAAACAATTGAGGATCTCTCTGTTTTATGAGTATCTAAAATTAAAAGATTCTTGATTTTTCTTTTAAAACTAAGAAAAAGATTCAGCTTAAATATATGTCATTTTAAATAGTATATATTAAGGGGGATAACACTATCATTTATTAAATTCCTATTATATAAATTCTTGACGTATATAACTATGTATTTTATACATACAATATCAGTTACTACTTAAAACAACAATGCCTTACAGAAAATTGTACTTTTTAAAATCCTTTGCTTTTTTCTGCTGGGTAGAAAGATCCTTTCAGCTTTCCCAGGACTTGCCTACTATGTCAAAGTTCTCCATTCTTGTGTGGTGTTTGTGAGAAGAAAATTATTACTATGGAAGTTTCAGCAACTGAACATGGCTCACACTGTGTACTTTTCCTGAGAGTCTGTGTTTACTTTTTACCATTTGAAGTAGCCGTCACAATGGAACCTTTAGCAGGGTGGTCACACAGGGTTTCACCTGCTTTTCTCAGCTCTTATGAATAAGTGCCATGTTTCACAGGATCAACACAACATATGTATTCTGAGAGTGTTACATTGCTGATTAAAAAACTCCTGGTTCTCCTAGGAAAGGTACTGTCTTTGTCTTTGGAAGTTTTCCTGATGTCCTGTTAAATATGGTTTTAAAAAATGAGGCTGGTCTGGGCTGAGTTTGGTTTAAGACTATGGATACAATGACATAATGTGTGTGTGGGGGGGATTCCTTTCTTTGTCATTGTTATACCACTGGAGTTATCCTGCTTTTTAGCAAACTTGTATTTTGTTAGATGCATGTTGAGAGAACAGCAGGAGAAAAACGTTTCCAAAATGAATGGGTTTTGGCAAGCACATGACATGAATATTGTTACTTGAGAAGGAAAAACTGACTCTGATATTATTCTGCTTTTATGAGTCTCATTCTTCCTAGTCATCCTTTGTACGTGTTGAAGTAGCCTTGTCTGAGACATTGAGTGGAAACTTTGGGTCATAAAAAAACAAAAATTCCTTCCTCCACTTGTTAGATATGTTTATGAAGTGAAATTATTTGGTGGGCTGCTAGTTTTCATTACGTATAGCATAACTTAATTAAATGGAGACATGAATTTAAATAACACCCGGATGATTGCCCAGGTGTGAGGAATCCTTTGGGATTAATGGTAGATGATACTGAATTCACAATAAACTTTGTCAACTAAAAGGAGCCTTTAATTCTTCGGGATGTATTCCTAAGTCAGGTTAGTAACTAGTTTGTCCTGTTAATAAACAAATGTCAATAGATTCAGAGGTTAGCCTTGGAAAACAACTCCCAAAATTTAGCACTCTTTAACACTGAACGAATCTTTAAAGATTTGTCTGAAGCAGTAATTTCTGCTTCTTCCTCATTCCACGAAGTATTAAAGTTCCTTACGATGGAGGCATAATTATAGTTTTCTTGTCAATTCTGCCCTTGCCAAAGAAATCAGTGAGATTTAAATGACAGTGGGGACAGAATCCATCTATGAGGCATGACCTTACTGAGTTTCTCCACATATGTGATTCTCTTTAATTTATGTCATTATATGCCCTCCATATCTTGTTTCTTATAGGCAGAAAAAAAAAAAAATCTGTGCTCTTTTTAAGGCAGCTAATTTGTTTTCCTCTAATTTCTTTTGGCTATTTTTTTTCTTGGAACAAAAAATAATAGCATACTAAAGAATTGTGTTTTGTTGAACCCAATATTTCTTGGTTTCTGCAATATCTATAGGAAGACCAGTCTGCTGGGTCCATATCTCCTTTTTGGTAAAACATCTGTACTAAAAAAGTTTTTTTAGTGGTGGTAGTCAGGTGGTCTTTATATGTGTCTAGGTTTAGGGCCAATTCAGATTTCAGTGTGAAGAGAAGAAATGATGCTCTCTGGCATCAGTAAGCAACTTTTAGTAGATGTTACAGTAGCTGCCACAGGGCAGCAGTACAGACTCAGCTGACAACGTAGCAGTGAAATAGAGGCAGTTGAGGCCAATGTCAAAAAAAGATAGAACATAGTAGGGTTTGAACAGATAGTGGTAGGGGTATTTGAAGATACTATAGCAATGGTGGTAGCTAAAAATCTTCAGATAATGACTTATAGGAAAGCAATGCTTCTTGTGAAGCCTCCTATGCTTCTAATATTTCTTTTAAATAAATCTATCAATGACTTGGGTCACTGTTGAAGTGCATTGCTGGAAGCCAATCATAGAAATAATCTTAAGAAACTCAGAGTAATAATTCCCACTTGTCCTCAAGGAAATTCCTAGTTTATTGTGCAGAGGCAAATCTTCCTTTTTGGGGAGACCTGAGGAATGCCTGGTCCATACAAAACATTCCTTCTGTCTTTAATAGGCCCACTTTCTTTAAAACCAGATGAGACTACGTGGGCTGAGTTGAACAAGTGAAGCCTTGAGCTGCTGTAACAGGATTAGCCAGGAGGGTCTGATATACAGCTCTCTCCTCTGGGAACTAACCCTGGCGATTCAGGCCAAGCCCTGTGCTTTTGAGTGGGTGTCTGAGGACTGCTCTTTCTTTCTCCCTTCTGCTTCCATTTGTATCTCCAGGGTTTTGTTTTGTTTTGTTTCCAACATTTGCACATCAGATCATTCCTTAGTTTATCTTACCACTTCTGGTTATTTCTGGTTACTCACTGCTGATATTTCTTACCAAATCATTGTTTAGTCAGTGAAGGTAGACTAAAACATCTTTCATTTTATAGAAATTTTAAAAAAGGTTGCTGACTTTCTTATTGTACCAATGATTATAATTAAAGATTTCAAATTGTTTCTAAAGAAAAATACAGCAAATGAATTTTGAATCTAGATATCTTTTGAATATTTTATTTTTATCATAGTACAGTTAATATAGCTATGTGGATATCATCATTATTTGAATATCAAAGTAATTTGAGGATATTATTAATGTGATCATTAAAGACTCATGGAGTCTCAGAAATAGAAGCTAGTCATGAGGTTTTTAAGGTAGAAGACCACTGCATTTTTGAAAAAGCTCTATCTTTAAAAGGTCCTTATTTCCTTCGAATCCAAACCTCTCTTTAAAACTTAGTACATTTATTCTAATTCAGTCTTCTGGAATACACAGAATTTATTAATCACATGATTATTTTTCAGATCTCTGAAATTTTCCTGTTCCCCCAGCATCACATTTTTTAAGCTAAACTACCTTATTTATTTCAACCATTCATCTTATGACATGTTTTTCAGAAACTTCATCTGTAGTTACTCCTAGAATCATTCTAATCTGTTATTTTCTTGAGATGTGTGTTATTCTTTGTGTGTCACAGAACTGAATGCCATACTTTAGTCAGTGTAATATCATGTCACTTGTTCTGGATATTCTACTTCTATTAATGTATCCTAACATTGCATTCATTTTGTTTGTTTGCTTTGGTTTTTGTTTTCAGGAGTGATATTAATATTGACTCATGTTGAACCGAATTTTGTCTTTTACACAGAACATTTTTTGTTCAGTTGGATTTTCTTCATCTTGAAGAGATGTTATTCTATTTTTTAAATATAAGTTCAGAACTGGGTTTTTAATAATTTATTTACTCATTCATTTATTTATTCATTCACCAGCACAGGACATAAAAATTTAAACCAGAAAGACAGTGCATTCTTTACCTCATGAAGTATTTATATTAGGTAAGTTTCATTTTGTTAGATTCATTATTCTAGCACAGTAGAACTCAGTTCAGGGTGGCTTCTTTCTCAGGGGACATTTGGCAATGTCTGTAGACATTTCTGGTTGTCAAAACTGGGATGCAGGAGAGAAGTTGCTATTAGGATCTAGTCTGTAGAGGATAGGAATCCTACTAAACATCTGCAAATTGCCACCAATGATTCTGAATGCTTCCTGATATTCACACCCTTGTGTTGCCTCCTCCCACATGATATATGGCTGTCTTATGTAACTAAAAGGATACTGAAGAAATGAGTGATTTTTGAGGCTGGTCATGAAAGACACTGTGGCTTATGTTTTGCTCCTTTTGGATCATTTGCTTTGAGAAAAGTGAAATGCCATGTCATGAGGACACTTAAGAAGCCCTATGAAGAGGTTTATGTCCTGAGGCCTCTTGCCAACAACCAGCACTAACTTGCCAGGCATGTGAGTGACTGCTTGGAAGTGGATTTCTTTCCTCAATCAAACCTTCGGATAACTGTAGTCCCTGCAGACTCCTGAATGCAAGCTCCTGAGAATAAGAGACTCTGAGCCAGAGGAACACCCAGGTAATCTGCTCCCGGATATCTGACTCACAGAAACTGAGCCAATAAGTGTTTCTTATTTTTAAGCTGCTAAGTTTTAGGGTAATTTGTTATGCAGCAATAAATAACTAATACAACTGGCCTAACTATTCAGGTTAGAATCTGGCACAGAAGTATTCACTTTCTATTAAAATGGTTTAGTCATATTAAATTAAATTGGTCACTGCCTCCACGTTTACATTTTACATAGAAAATGTTTCAGGTCAACCAACAGTCTACTAACTGCTTCAATCTGTTTCTCAATAACAATAATCATGCCATTTACTAAGATGTTATTATTGCTTAAAATTTCATTATGTTTTATGTGATGATGGATTTAAAGCAAAAATCCTACTCTTATGTTTAGAAAAATGTGGTCACAGTTTCCATGTTATTCTAACCATTATATCATGGTTATTTCAATACAAGTCTTATAAACAGACATTGAATGCCTTCTTCACTCTTATGAGTCCTTCCTGACTTATAAATTATTTCACCTTTCTTTTTCTTGGGATAGACCCAGGCCACAATATGTACTATATATTAGAAATATGGGATGCTTTTCTTTGTACTATAGCCAGTGGAACATATGTAATGCTTCTGAAATGGCTCATTACTTTAGAATTGTTCTAAGAACAAAACAAAACACATACCAAAAACCCAAAAACCCCATATATATCACCACAGCATAGATTTTTAGTCTTAGAAATAATCATCCCTTGACTCTATATTGTTATTTCTAAGAAGGCATATGTTAACTCCAGAAAATGCCAAGAAACTTTCAAGGAGCTACTCTTAATAATAATAATTAAGACATTAGTTTGAGTGAAAGGAAATATTTGCTATGTTCTAAAATAAAAATTTCAATTTCTTTGCAGTCTTTGATTGCCATTTTGGCTGAGAGTGGTGTGGGAGGGATGGATTGGGCTAAGCCAGGTATTTCATCCAGCCATCATGATTACTGGTACCAAAGTATTCACAATGTGCAGTATGGGAAAAGCTGAAGAGCTGAAAAGCTGCAAATGTTTACATCTCCCACCCCAGAAAATGTGTCCCAGCATTGATTTCTGGAGCATTCTACTTACGATGCTGCAGTGGCTTTGTCCAAGTGTGCATGATTAGAAGTAGATCCATAATGCAGCATCAACACTCACTCTTTAGTTACTACTAGTAATACAACACCAAGAAAATAGAAAGAACAATAAATGGCAGGAGAGCTGTCTAATGAGGTGAAGGTTAAGGAGTGTTAAACTGTGCTAGACATTTCTATTTGCTGGCATTAAATTATGCTGTCTGTTCTAAGAGCTCTCCCCATGAAATGCCGATGTGCTGTGTTGTTCTTGGGCAATTTATGAAATCTAAGAATGGCCTACATGCCGATCTTTCTGGGAAGTGAGCTACTTGTGCCCTGTCAATAGCCACTGCATAGTAAATCATGATTAACAGCAGTCCAAACAATCTACCTTCCCCACTTGCCCCTTTCACAGATCCCAAAGTCTTTTTCTTTCCACTCAGCCATGACTTGTAGTATTGGTGGTTCACATATCCCTAAGACAACATAGAGTCTTGTACAGGTGTAGAAACAGATTTCTCCTACCACATTCTTACTTCTTCACCATGGACCTGAGTAAAAGGGAGAATAGCTTGGCATGTCTTTATTTTCTACTGTATCATGAGCAGGAGATGAGAGAAACACTCATCATTCCAGTGAGCAACATAGTGCCAAGTGAGTGGAGGTTATTCTGTCACTCAATGTATATGTGTTGAACCTCCATACTGTCAGGTGCTATGGATATAGTGGTTAAAAAGATACGCATAGCCGCTTCTTTTTTAAAAGTTTCAAGATGGTGGAAGAAACACATTACAAATCTAATAGGTATCAATACTATGAATGGAAAAATTTAGGATTCTATGGGAGTAGTTGTCAATGGGCAAAACATAGGCCAGGGGATTCCAGCTTACTGATATTATGAAATCAAGTGCTACTTCTATTTTTGTTATTGTTTGTGTTCTTTTGGTTTTACATGTACATGGGAATCACAGTGACATAGTAATATGATGAACAGGAATATGCTAATTGACATGGTTTACATGAGACTTTGTAATGACAAAGAATACTGTCATCTGTTTGGAAATGTTTACCTGAAGCAAGAGGCAGTGCAGTGTGCTTCCAGTATCAGTTTTAGTAGTGATTCTCAATCTTGGCTGCACATTAGAATTACCTGGAGAGCTTTTAAAAATCCTAATGCCTAAGCCACCCCCAAAACCAATTAAATAAGAATCTCTGGGGGTGAGACCCAGACACTGCTGCTCTTTAAACACCCCAGGTGATTCCAAAGTGCAGCCAATTTAAGAACCACTGAGTTACAGGCTTCCTAGGCTTTCCAAAATTCCCCACAGCTGCCAATTTTACCACTTTTGGAGAAAAAAAATAACCAGGTGCAAGAAGCTCTTTGCTATCCTGGAGTTTTAACTTCATGTAAAAAAATTAAGTATAACTATACAGTAAATGCACAGATCTTAAGCGCAGAGTTCTGTGAATTTTGACAAAGTATATACTCATGTAACCCACACACTAATTGAATATAGAGCATTGCCATCAACTAGAATGTTCCTAGTGTCCCTTTTCGTTCTTTGCCCTTCCCAACTACAGACAAGTGTTTTAATTTCCATTCCATAGATTAGTTTTGGCCATTCTTGGACTTCGTAAAAACGGAATCACACAGTATGTACCCTTTTGTTCTGGCTTGTTTCCCTCAGCATAATGTTTCTGAGATTCATCTGTGCGTCAGTAGTTTTCTCCTCTTTATTGCCAAGTGGTATTCCATTGTATGGGTATACAGTATAACCTACACTTGTGTATCCATTTTCCTGTTGGCTTGGCTTTTCTCCAATTTTTGTTAATATGAATAAACCTCCAATAACATTCTAGTACAGGTGTCTGTGGACATGTTTTTTAATTTTATTTTCACTCTTCATAGCTAAGAGTGAAATTGTTGAGTCATGGAGTAGTTGTATACTTAACTTGAAGAAAGTCCCAATTTTCCATAGTGGTTGTACCATTTTATACTCCTGCCAACAGTGAATGAGAGATCCAGCTGCTCTATCTTCTCCAGTATTTGGTGTTGCATATTTTTTTTAATCATTGTTTTAATTTTAGCCATTCTCTTGAGCATGTAGTGGTAACTAGCTATGGCTTTATTTGTAGTTCCCTGATGACTAACAATGTTGGACATCTTTATGTGTGTTTATTGGCTGTTTGTTTATACTTTGTGTGTGTGTGTGTGTATGTGTGTGTGTGTGTGTGTGTGTGTGTGTGTGTGTGAAGTGTCTGTTTATACTTTGTGTGTGTGTGTGTGAAGTGTCTGTCCAAAACTTTTTCCCATCTTGGTATTTGATGGCTTGTCTTTTTATTATTTTTTATGAGTTCTTTATATAATCATGATATGAGTCATTTTTCAGAACACATGTCACGAATATTTTCTTCCAGCCTCATACTTGCTTTTTGACTTGCTTCATGGTGTCTTTTATTGAACAGCATTTTTTATTTTGATGAAGTCTAGTTTATAATTTTTTTCATTTCTGGTTATTGATGTTTTTGTGTGTCTAGGAAATCTTTGCTTATCTCCAGGATATAAAAATATTTTCCCATGTTTTCGTTTCGAAGCTTGACATTTTTAGCTTTTACAGTTAGATCTGTAAGCCATCCCAAATTTGGGCTATGGTATTAAGTATGAATCAAGTTTCTATTTTTTCTTTATCTAGTTTCCAGTGGTCCAGTGCCACTCTTTTTAAAAATTCTTCTTTTCTATTGAATTACATGGGAAGTTTTGTAAAAAAATTATTTGACTATATATGTATGCCTCTACTTCATCTCTATTTTGTTCTACTGCTATATTTATCTATCTATCCTTATGCCACATTGTATTGATTGCTATAACTTTATAACATCTTGAAATCAGGTAGTACAAGTTTTTCAACTTTGTTCTTCATTTTCAAGATTGTTTTGACTACTTGAGATCATTAGATTTTCATATAAATTTTAGAATAATCTTGTCAGTATCTACAAGTAAGCCTGTTGAAATTTTGATCAGAGTTGCACTGTGAATAGTTTAAGAAGAATTGACAACTTTATAATATTGAATTTTCCAACAATATTGAATCTTCTAAACAATTCTTTTGTATCTTTTGCTAAAATAAAGTAAATCTTATTTATTTATTTTTAATGTTATTCTAGATGGAATTAATTTTTAAATTATGTGTTGTTTGTTGCTTGTATATGGAAATACTCAGATCTTTGTATTTGACTATATATTCTGAGACCTTGATGAATTCACTTACTGCATTTAGTAGGAATTTTGTTTGTCATGAAGATTCCTTTGGATTTTGTATACATACAATTATATCATCTATAAATATAGTTTTACTTATTTTTTTCTGATATTTATATCTTTTGTTTCTTTTTCTTGCCTTATTTCTTTGAGTAGACCTTCACATGCAACACTGAATAGAAATGATGTGAGTGCTTTTCTTTCATTGTTCCCAATTTAGAGTAAATATTTTACTATTTCACCACTAAGTATCATGGTAGCTGCAGGGTTTGCAGATTCAGTTCCTTTTATTCCTAGTTTGCTGAGAGTATTTTAAAACTCATGAATATATGTGAGATATGTACTTGTTTGTATCTATTGAGATAGTCATATGATTTTTCCTCTTTAGTCTTATAAAGGTTTGTTTTATTAGTTTTATTTTTTCACAAGTTCAAGCTCCCTACTTTATAGCTCTGGGTTTTGCTTGTTTTCTCACAAAAGGAATCAAGTAGTTAAAAATAAAAACAAAACCTGTGTGACTGCATGAGTTGAACTTCAACTTCCCAGCAGGACCAGTCTAAGGTCCTTCCCATACATATTAGACTTCCCATACAGTCTAATAAGAATGTATGCAACTTTTATTGTTTCTAGACTTTTTGATAATGGCCACTCTGACCAGTGTGAGGTGATACCTCATTATAGTTTTGATTTGCATTTCTCTAATAATTAGTGATGTTGAGCATCTTTTCATGTGCCTCTTGGCCATCTGTATGTCTTCTTTGGTGAAATGTCTATTTAGGTCTTTTTTTAATGTCTATTTAGGCCCATTTTTAAATTGGATTGTCTGTTTTTTTGATATTGAGCTCAAATGATGGAAAGGGTGTGGTTAAAAGGGAAACCTCCTGCACCGTTGTTAAGAATGTAAACTGATGCAATTACTATGGTGAACAGTATGGAGATTCCTTAAAAAACTAAAAATAGAACTACCATATGACCCAGCAATCCCACTACTGGGCATATACCCTGAGAAAACCATAATTCAAAAAGAGTCATGTACCACAATGTTCATTGCAGCACTATTTGCAATAGTCAGGACATGGAAGCAACCTAAGTGTCCACCAACAGGTGAATGGATAAAGAAGATGTGGCACATATATACAATGGAATATTACTCAGCCATAAAAAGAAATGAAATTGAGTTATTTGTAGTGAGGTGGATGGACCTAGAATCTGTCATACAGAGTGAAGTGAGTCAGAAAGAGAAAAACCAATACTGTATGCTAACGCATATATATGGAATCTAAAAAAAAATAAAAACGGTACTGATGAACCTAGCGGCAGGGCAGGAATAAAGACGTAGACATAGAGAATGGACTTGAGCACACGAAGGGGAGAGGGAAGCTGGGGTGAAGTGAGAGTAGCATAGACCTATATACACTACCAAATGTAAAATAGTTAGCTAATGGGAAGCAGCAGCAGGACACAGGGAGATCATCTCAGTGCTTTGCGATGACTTAGGGGAGTGGGATAGGGAGGGTGGGAGGGAGGCTCAAGAGTCAGGGGGTGTGGGGATATATGTATGCATATGGCTGATTCACTTTGTTGTACAACAGAAACTAACACAGTATTGTGAAGCAATTATACTCCAATAAAGATCTATTTTAAAAAAAAAGAATATATGAGACTTATGAATGGGCTATCCATTTTATGGAGAATCTATTTGGACAAACTATGACTTGTGCTAGAAAATATACCATATCTGAGATGAAAGTTATATTCAAAGCAAAGATTCATAAATAAAATATCAAAGATATTTAAATGAACCATTTGTCTCCTTTCTATTTCCAGCTCTCCTTAATCCACAGTCTGTGTATCATGGTCTTTGGGAATCTAGAAATGCTACTGAAATGTTCAGTAGTTAATTTTTAGGACATTTGCATTTAAGACATATAGATTTCATCAGATTATCAAAGATATCTGTGACCCCAAACAGGCATAGAGCACTTTCCTAGAAGATTCAAATCTAGTCTAGGAGACATTGATCTTTTCTTTTTAAAATAAATTTATTTATTTTTGGCTGTGTTGGGTCTTTGTTGCTGCGCGTGGGCTTTCTCTAGTTGCAACGAGTGGGGACTGCTGTTTGTCGCGGTGCATGGACTTATTGCAGTGGCTCCTCTTGTTGCAGAGCACAGGCTCTAGGTGCACGGGCTTCAGTAGTTGTAGCACGTGGGCTCAGTAGTTGTGGCGCACGGACTTACTTGCTCTGCGGCATGTGGGATCTTCTCGGACCGGGGCTCAAACTGGTGTCCCCTGCATTGGCAGGTGGATTCTTAATCACTGTGCCACCAAGGAAGCCTGAAGACAGTGATCTTGATTAATGCAAATCAAGTGTCTTTACGTGTCCTAGCTTATCACTCCACTCTTTGGAATTATTTTATGTAATAGTAACATAATAGGGGGAAAAGTAGGCTTGATTTAGACTTAAAATTGTTTTAGTTCTCTGTTATGCATTCTTACTATAGACAGAGTGAAACATCTATCAATGAATATAAAGTCCCCAAGAGGGTCCCCTTGGCCAGAGGGTAGCAGAAGTAGAAACCTTCATACTGTGGAGGAGTTATGAAATTAAGCTCAGTGCTCATCTGCTGCCTTCTTGATCTAATGCTCTGCCCTTCATCATTTAGCCTTATCAGAGCCTCATCATTATTGTTTCCTATTTGCAGCATTTGATATGAAGTTTTAAAAGCCATTTCCTGGGAGCATTTAAAAATTTCTAAGTAAATCACTGATACAATGTTTTGAAAGTATACACTATTTTCTTACTTTGACTAGTATGATAATTTCATTTATTATATTTTAGATATAAGTTTATTTAAATCTTAGAAATACTGTAAAGATATCATCCAAAGACTTTACCAAATTCTTAGGAAGATTGATTTACCAATTAGAGCCTCCCTGTCCGCCCCCCCGCTCCCCCCGCCTTTTTTTTTTGTTTTTACCTAGTTTCAGAATCTAAAGCTTACTCCAGCTCCAAAGGTCTCTTATAATATCTTTTGTTTTATATCAAGAGAGATAAAGACATTAGGTGATTCTTCTCTTTTTTAATCTGATCCTGAATCTGAAGGATAAAGAATAGAATATGAAAAAGTTTAAAAATAAGACCTATTAAGGAAAAATAAAAGAGGTAATGAATGGCTTTTAGGGAAATAATACAGATGAAATGTCAATAAATAGCATTTTCAAATAGGTGAAAACAGTTAAGATGACAAGTCGAAAAACAGGACTTAATAAACTATTTTATATTGCAACTTCTTCTAAGTAATAATTTTAAACATTAGCAATTGGCATTACAGTACCTTTTTCTGCATCAGAAATCAAAGGTTTCTATTAAAATAACGACCAGAGACAAGTAGATAACAAGGTGAGACCACTGACTGCCTAGGATATTAGGCATTTCTTTTATCTTTTTCGGCTATTTACTAATTATCGTTTTATTTACTATTGTTCTATGACAGTGATTCTCCTTTGAAGAAACAAAAGCAGATAGATATCAATGTTCATAATGTGAGAATAGATCATAGTAACTGACCTCCTTTTAACCTTTGGCTCCTGCCTTTAATGTGTAAATAAAACTGGAAAGAAACAGGATCTTTGGTATTTTGGTAACAGAGGATAGGTTCGGACAATAGGAGATTCCTTTTTCCAACTGATTTGCCTAATGTTTCACTAATGGGTGGGTGAAATGCCATTAGTGTGAGAGGAAACAATAACAAGCTTTCCTAGATTTTGTAAATCTACAGTAAATGTCTAGGATAAATAAGCTACTGGATGAAAAACTGGTGTGGGGACATGTAAACACAAATGTAAGGTATTATTACTATTTCAAGGCTTAAAATTATGGATTATAATTGTAGAGACAACTTGTAGTAAAAGATGTATACTTTCAAAGTAAATACTTTAGTTTCTATGTGGCCTATTTGGTCACATTTTAAAGAAGACATTGTTAACCTGGCCACAAAAATGAGAAAAATAAGGCTTCCCCCAAATTTAACAGAACCAGGAGTAAATGAATTATATGCTGGTATCAATGCAGGTATTCATAATCAGTTGGCATTAATTTGTATTCAAGAATTAGAAGCCATCATCAAATGTAGAGCAAAAGCTTACATATTGCTAAAGACATTCAGGACAGTCTTTCTTTACTTGCATAACTTGCTGAAATTATAAAAGAAATTCAATTCTATGAACTTTAATCAAGTCACATGTAGAGTCCATACAATATCCATCTCCACCAACTACTTTTGCTGTCTGTTTCTGCCAAATAATAAATTCTATGTCATCTACTGAAGTGTGAGAGAATTTATGTTCTCATGACCACCAAGAGAGAGTCTTGATAGTGTCAGAGGTCAAATACTTATGTCAGAAAGACTTTATTCAGTAGCAATAAAAAACTGACTAGGCATCAATAAAGCCCTATGGGGCCATATAAGAAATGTGGGTTTCTTAGTTGACATATATGTAGATTAAGCATTTATGTTTCACATAGGCATTGAGATATTATAGTCAGCAGTTTTCTTTCCCAGTATGTTTCTCATGCCTTCTTCTCCAAGAAAAAACTTCCATTTGATAATTTACATATAATCCAGAAAGTATCAAAACACAGGGTTTTTTTTTCTTTCTTTCTTTAAGGAGAAAAAAATTCTGAGCAAGCAAGTTAGAAATGTATATACATCATCAAGTTGAGTGGGCTGGGAAATATCATTACATGGTTATCCAGGGACACTGTACTAATTAAAAGACTATAGTAAGTCAGCTGGAGTGGTATGTCTCAATTATATAAGATTTTTATGTTAGGTGTAGTATTTTTACTTAAGTAAAACCAACAAATATTAATTGACAGCTACTATATTGATAGTTTAAGTTAGAAAAATCTTCACATGAAATCATCTGGGAGCTTGTTAGAAATGAAAAAAAATAAATGAGACATTATCCCAGATCTATTGAATCAGAATCCACATATTAACTGGATCCCTACTTGATTTGTATGCACTAAAGTTTGAAAGTCAAGGCTTTCAACTTTATTTGCATTGGAGGAGATAGTCAGGCTTCCTACTCAACTCTGAAACCTTCCTTATCAAGTTAGTTTGTGGCAAAATTTGGAGAGTTGGTACAACTTATTTACTTTTTTTTCAGCTTGCCCTATTTCAAAAGGGAAATGAGACCTTAGGGAGTAATGAGCTTTTATTTTGTAGAAAAACAAGGGTTCACCAGCAGAGCAGAAGAAGGTAGAGACCCAAAGGTCAGAGAAAATTTGTGCTTACTTCCTAGACCAGTTCTTAGCCACACGATTCATCATTTGGATTAAGAGCATATTTCTGCATGCTCTGGTAGCTCAGGCAATCCACAGTTTAAGAACTGATTGTGGGCTAAGCTATCATTTGTAAATTGGTGATTTGAAACTTTGAATGTATTTTCCCATAAAAACAGTGTTACACTCAGTGGGTAGGTTTCCAGGCAGTCTGCAGAAAACTTTAATTTGTACCAAGAAGTAAAATACTGGGAGGCACTGGGGAAAAGCAAACATATTAGAATGATACATACCCAGGTTCAAATTTGACTCAACTCTCCAACTTTTCAATTTGAGCAAGTTATTTAACGTATTTATCATCTGTAAAATAAATGTAATAATAATTTCCTCACAGCATATTTGTAAGAGCTGAAATGTGTATTAAGTTACTTGCTGCTGAATTAAATAACCTGCATGACTGGCCACATAATAAAAGTTGAAAAGACATTTTACTGTACAATTCTGGTGAATACAGATTAAGACACTTGTTCCATGGAGAAAGAGGGTGAGGATCTCAGGGAAGACAAAATGATGCCTTGAAAACCGAGGGAGTCTGTATGTGGAGTTAGATAGAAATTGGGGAGGATGTGCTATGTGGCATGTGTGTGAAATATGATGGGGGTACAGAGGAAAGACGAGGGAGTTCAATGGATTTGGGCTAGAGACTAAGAAAAGAAAAATACTGCTTGCATTTGCCTTTCTTTTCCTTTCTCCCTTGTCTCCATCTACTTTGCTATTGCCAGCCTACACCAAGCATACCAAAAGATCAATAAGGAACAAGAGCTAGAGTTGGCTGGGAAGCATCACAGTCTCCTTTATGGTCCCCAGGAGCAAGGAAGAAAGTGGGGAGAGGGAAAGTAACTGTAAGGGTAGAGCAAGGAGGGGAGGCCAATGTCTGTGGCCTCTCCACTACCAGCAATGAATAATCCTTATGTTGAATACTATACTACCTTAGATGACAAAGCCTTAAGATTGACAGAGGTAATATATGTGCTACTTTATTAATATCAGATATCACTTTGTAGTGAAGAGTCAATCTAACATTCTACTTCAGTATGAACTATAGGTGAACGTGGACCAGGCATTATATTTGGTTTCATCTTGATTTTTGATAGTCACATTTTATTTTCTGTTAGCATTTGGGGGGCTATTTTTTGTTGATGTTGTCATTTTAGCAAACCCAAATTGAGTCTTCACTCACAATACCAAGTGGAAAATTGAGGCAATTATCTTAATATTGACAGTCTTGCAGTCAGGATTTTGGCCAAAATCGAATGTATTCTCTGATTGTTACTTGATATTTTCCTTTATTTTCTCTTAGGTGTTGTCAACTCGTGTTTTTTACCTCAGGTTGTTCTTCAATAAATGATGGTATTTTTGTTGTCTTCTCACAGAAACACTGAAAGTGTGATACATTATTTTGTGACACCAAAACATATTCATGATAATAATTAGAGATTGCACTCAGATAGTGTATTAACATTGATGAAGCACTTCAACATACATTTCTATTATTTGGTGTGTATTATTACTCTGTGAGGTAGGCTGGACAGGTATCATTTTCTTCTTTTTGTCGACAAGGAGAACTCAGAAAGGTTTAGTGACTCACCTAAGGTCACACTGCTGCTCAGTGATGGGTTGAAAACCCAGACTTTCTGTTTCTGGGTCCAGTACTCTTTCCACATTCCTTTTCAGTGTTTCCACCCTGTTTTCTGTGGACCCCTGCAGTGTGATCCACAGATACCTCACTACCTGCAATCATCATGTTGTATGTTACATTCCTAATACTTATTTACCATATAATTGGAAGTTTGTATTTTTTGATCATCTTCCTCCAGTCTCCCCTCCCCACCACCCTCTGCCTCTGGTAACCACAAGTCTGATCACTTTTTCTATTCGTTTGTTTGTTTTGTTCTTTTTTAGATTTCCTATATAAATGAGATCACACAATATTTGTCTTTCTCTGAGTTATTTCATTTAGCATAATGCCTTAGAAGTCTCTCCATGTTGTTGCAAATGGTAGGATTTCCTCGTTGTTGTGGTTTGCTTGGTTTTTTTTAATGGATGACTAATATTCATTGTGTATATGTGTCACAACTTCTGTATCCATTGATGGACACTTAAATTGTTTCCATGTCCTGGCTATTGTAAATAATACTGCTATGAACATAAGGGTGCAACTATCTTTTCAAGTTAGTGTTTTTGTTTCTTTTGAATATATTCCCAGAAATGAAATTGCTGGATCATATGGTAGTTCTATTTTTAATTTTTTTAGGATCCTCCATACTGTTTTCCACAGTGACCATACCAATTTACAGTCCCACCAACAGTGCACAAGGATTTCCTTTTCTCCACATTCTTGCCAGCATTTGTTATCTCTCGTCTTTTTTATGGTGATCACTCTAACAGGTGTAAGGTGGTATCTCCCTGTAGTTTTAATCTGCATTTCCTTAATGACTGGTGATATTAAGCATCTTTTCAGGTACCTGTTGGCCTTTTGTATATCTTCTTTGAAAAAATGTCTGTTAAGCTCCTTTGCCCATTTTTTAATTAACATGATTTGTTTTGTTTTGTTTTGCTATTGAGTTGTATGAGTTCTTTATATATTTTGGATACTTACCCCTTATCAAATATATGGTTTGCAGATATTTTCTCTCATTCTGTAGGTTGCCTTTGACACTGTTAATTATTTCCTCTGCTGTGCAGAAGCATTTTAGTTTGATGTAGTCTCATTTGTCTAATTTTGCTTTTATTGTCTGTGCTTTTGGTGTCATATCCAAGAAATCATTGCTAAGGCCAAGACCATGTCATTGTCACAAAGCTTTCCCTTATATTTTCTTTAAGGAGTTTTAGTTTCATGTCTTATGTTTAAGTCTTTAATCCATTGAGCTAATTTTTGTGTATGGTATAAGATAAAGGTTGAATTTCATTCTTCTCTATGTGGTTATCCAGTTTTGCCAACACAATTCGTTGAAGATACTGTTCTTTCCCTATTGTGTATTATTGGCACCCATGTCACAGGTCAGTTAATTACATAATCATGAGTTTATTTGGGGGGTTTTTATTCTGTTCCATTGGTCTATACATCTATCTTTAGGCCAGTACCATATTGTTTTGATTACTATAGCTTTGTAGTATATTTTGAAATTGGGACTTAAGATGTCTCCAGCTTTTTTTTCCTTTCTCAAATTTGTTTTGGCTATTCAGTCATTTGTAGTTCTTGAACTTTGGGATTGTTTATCTATTTCTGTAAAAAATGCCTTTAGGTTTTGATAGAGATTGCATTGAATTTGTGATCACTTTGTGTAATATGAACATTTTAACAATATTTATCCTTCTAATCCATGAACACGATACATTTTCACTTATGTGTCTTTAATTTCTTTAATCAATGTTTTGTGGTTTTCAACATACAAATCTTTCACATTCTTAATTACATTTATTCCTAAATATGTTATTATCTTTGATGCTATTGAAAATGGCATTGTTGTCCTAATTTCCACTTTAGATAATTCACTTTTAGTGTATAGAAGTGTAACTGATTTTTGTATGTTGATTTTTTTATTCAGCAACTTTACTGAATTTGTTTATTTGTTCTAAAAGTTTTTTGAGGCAATATTTTGGGTTTTCTACATATAAGATCATGTCATCTGAAAACATGGCTTTTCCTTTCCTTTTCCTGATCTTAAAGGGAAAGCTTTCAGTTTCACCATTGAGTATAATGCTAACTGTGGGTGTTTCATACATGGCTTTATTATGTTGATGTGATTTCCTTCTACATATAGTTTGTTGAGAGTTTTTATGAAAGGGTATTGAATTTTGTCAATGCTTTTTTTTCATCTTTTGAGATGATCATATGATTTTTATCCTTCATTCTGTTAATGTGGTGTATCACATTTACTGATTTGCATATGTTGGACTATCCTTGCATCCTAACAATATATCTCACTTGGTCATGATGTATGAACCTTCTAACGTGTTGTTGAATTTGGTTTGCTAGTATTTTGTAGTGGATTTTTGCATCTGTATTCATCAGGGATAATGGCATGTAGCTTTTTTTTTTTTCTTGTGGTGTCTTTGGCTTTAGTATCAGGGTAATGTTGGCATCATAAAATGAATTAGAAAGTGTTCCTTCATCTTTAATTTTTTGGAAGAGTTTGAGACAGACCGACATGAATTCTTCTTTAAATATTTGGTAGAATTCACCAGCGAAACCATCTGGTCCTGCAGTTTTCTTTCTGGGGAGGTTTTGATTACTGATTAGATCTCCTTATCAGCTATTGGTCATTTAAATTTTTCTGTTTCTTCTCGATTCAGTTTTAGTTGGTTGTATGTTTCTAGGAATTTACCCATTTATTCTAGCTTATTAAATTTGTTGATGTATAATTGTTCATAGTAGTTTCTTATGAACATTTTTTTTCCTGTGGCATTAGTTGGAATGCCTCTTAATTTCTAATTTTTTTTTTCTTAGTCTAGCTGAAGGTTTGTCAATTTTGTTGATCTTTTCAAAAAGCCAATAATTAGTTTTTTTTATTTTGTTCTATTGTTGTTCTCTTCTCTATTTTATTTATTTCTGCTCCAATATTTATTATATCTTTTCTTCTAAACTTAGGCTTAGTTTGTTCTTTTTCTGTTTCCTCAGGATGTGAAATTAGGTTGTTTATTTGAGATCTTTCTTCTTTTTTAAAAATTTATTTTATTTATTTATTTATTTTTAGCTGTGTTGAATCTTTGTTGCTATGTGTGGGTTTTCTCTAGTTGCGGCGAGTGGCAGCTACTCTTCATTGTGGTGCACCAGCTTCTCATTGCAGTGGTTTCTCTTGTTGTGGAGCATGGGCTCTAGGCATGTGGGCTCAGTAGTTGTGGCTTGCAGGCTCTAAAGCTCAGGCTCAGTATTTGTGGCTCACGGGCTTAGTTGCTCTGCGGCATGGGGGATCTTCCTAGAGCAGGACTCGAACTTGTGTCCCCTGCATTGGCAGGCAGATTCTTAACCACTCTGCCACCAGTCAAGTCCAGAGATCTTTCTTCTTTTTTAATGTAGGAATTTTGTTACTATCAACTTCCCTCTTAGTATTGCTTTTGCTACATCCCATGTGTTTTGGTGTGCGTGTTTTCATTTTCATTTGTCTCAAGATATTTTCTGATTTCCCTTTCAATTTCTTCTTTGACCCATTAGTTCAGGACTGTGCTGTTTAGTTTAAACATATTTGTGAATTTTCCAGGATTTTTTCTGCTATTGATTTCAATTTCATTCTGTTTTCATTGGAAAACATACTTGGTATGATTTGAATCTTCTTAAATTTATTAAGACTTGTTTTATGACCTAATGTGGTATCTATCTTGGAGAATGTTTCATATGTGCTTAAGAACAATGTTTATTCTCTTGCTGTTGGGTGAAATGTTCTGCATATATCTTTTAGTCTTGCTCTATAATGTTCAGGTCCACTGTTTACTTATTCATTTTCTGTCTGGATGTTCTGTCCAATATTTAAAGTGGAATGTTGAAGTCTCCTACTGTTATTCTATTGCTGTCTTTTTACCCCTTCAGTTATGTCAATGTTTGTTTATATATTTAGATGTTCTGAAGTTGGGTGGTTATATAATTTATAATTGGTATGTCTTCCTGATGAATTGATACTTTTATCAATATTTAATGTCCTCTTTGTCTCTTGTGACATTTTTTTGACTTAAAGTCTATTTCATTTGATATTAGTAGAGCCACCCCTGCTCTTTTGGTTACCATTTGCATGGAATATCTTTTTCCCTCTCTTCACTTTCATCCTGTGTGTATCCTTAAATATGCGGTGATTGTCTTGTAGGCAGCATGTAGTTGGATCTTTATTTTTAATCCATTTAGCCACTGTATGTCTTTTGATTGGAAAGTTTAATCCATTAACACTTAATTATCCATTTTGTTGATGTTTTCTGGTCTCTAGGAGTTCTTTTCTCCCATTTTTTTCTCTCTTGCTGTCTTCCTTTTTGTTTTCTTGTCACCTAGGGTGACTAATTGAGACTCTCAACTAGTTTCTAGATTTCTCACGAAGAGAATTTGTCTATGTATTGCCATTGAATTGGTGTATCCATGGGGGAAAGGAGAGTCCAGGGCTTCCTATTCTGTCATCACGCTCTGTAAATTCCTCTCTGTGCTTTATATGTTGAAATTTTATCATTTGGTAAAATTGTAAATATTATTTATTAGTGCAAAAAAAAACTGGTGCAGATGGTTACTGATGATTATTAAAGCTATTAAATGTATCTATAAAAGCAATTATTAAAAACTGATAAAAAGTTAAATAAATGTGAAAATCAGTTGATAGGACAAATGATAAGACAGGGAGTATTAGCCATATAGTTTAAGGAAGAACATAATATCATATTTATACCAAAAATATTAAAACTTAAATTATAATATGAGACAGAATAATAGATATTGGATTATGGTATAATTCTATTCTTATAAAAGTTGTTTGTGTAGTCCTATGTATAACATTAAAGTAATCATTAAGAAGTGGTTTTAATTTTTAATTGTTTAATTCCTTTTTTTGTCTATGAGTCAACCAAGAAAAGTTTTATTTGAGATTGCTTTGTATCATGTGTGGATGAATTAAAAGCTGAATTTAACATTTCTACCTCAAAATTTCATTAAAAAGAATAACTCAAAATCAAATACAATAATATTCATAATAAACTGTCTGCTTTCCAGGTAAAGAATAGAGTATAAGGAATATGACAAGAAGAAAAAGAAAAAAAGAGATACTCAAAATACTTTTTGTTCCCACTAATCAAAACTCAAGACAAAACTCAAGATACTAGAGGAATTATAGTAGATAGTTAATAGTTTTAAGTCTATAGTGGATAAATTTTTAAACAAAGACCTAGTTAAAATGATTGGTATAGAATGGCAACCAGGAACCTATTAAGCAGGAACTAATAATGGAACGAGATCCCTTACCTTAAGGATATTCAGTCTACTAAAAACATAGGTAAGGAAACAATCACATAAAAATGATAAGTACTATAATAAGGGGAGAAAGAGAATTTTATGCTTCATGGAGGAGATGCTAAGTTACCTGAGCCTACAAAATGTTTTTATAAACTATAAAATTAATTTGATTCACAGTACAAAATTTGGATAAAGAATTATGAAGAAGAAAAGTATTAATTATTTTCACTTCCACGATTCCTGCACTGATTCTTAAAGACCGAAAACCAATTGGGAGAGAGAGTTTTAAGGAGAGGACATAGTACATGCAGAGGTAAGCAGGAAGGAAAGAGTGTGATAATGTTAGGAAACTAAGTGTGTTGTGAAGACCAGAGCAATGGATACCTGTTATAAAAATTGGTAGACAGGGTTAGAAAGGTAGACATACATAGATCAGATTTTAAAAGAAACTATAGGTGATGCCAAGAAATTTGAACCTAAACCTTTAGTTAATTAGCAGTCATTGAATGATTTTAGTTAAAGAAGGAGCAAACTATGCTTTGTGGTTTAGAATTATTCTTATTCTAAAACATGACATCTAGAGTCCAGGTCTTATAAATATTAGTGCAATGCTTTGCTAAAGCATGTGTTCATGAGAAAGATTTAGATAGAGAATATAAATTTGGAATTTAAATACTACGTATATTTAAAGCTATGAGACTGGATGCGATGACCAATGGAGAGAAAAGTAATGAAGCCTGAAGAATAAGTCCTGGGCACTCCAATACAGTATCATAAAGTAAAGGAGAAAAAGAAGCAGCAAAGGAGATTAAGAGTCTAGGAAATTCTGGTTATTTTCCTTCTATATGTGCATGATGGGATATTAAATATGATTATAGATATAATTTTATATTATAATAAGATTTAACATGAGATCTACACATTTAACAAAATTTTAAGTGTATAATATAGTGTTGTTAACTATAGGCATGGTGCTATACAACAGATCTCTAGAACTTATCTTGTATGATGGAAGTTTTGCTTTTCAATATATGTAATGATTTTATCCAGCTATTGCTCAGGGTCTTCTTGAGCAAAGTTAGCGCTCATTTGCATCTCCTCAATAATAATGTCCACATTTTACACTAGCATCTACATACATAGTCTATTTCAAAGACTGAGGGCTGCTGCTTTCTCCTAACTCCCTAGCTGTGGCTGAGATAGTGATGTCATCCTTGCTGCAGTGAAGTATAGAGTGGGTAGCCTCAGGACCAACCATACTTTTGTCACAATACTTGGTGATCCCAGATTGTTCTGAATTACCCTCATTATCATGTTTACTTTTCCTCATTTTGAACTTATGCTTCAGGTTTTCTGTTTTTAACCACAAATCCATGTTCCTTGGTTGCAAATGTTATATAAATTACATGTAAATATATATATATACACATATATACATGTATATAAATATGTATATATACACAATATACATATACATGTATATATAAAACTGGAGAGTGTCTGTAAATTATGAAAAAAACTGAATTTTTGTTATTTGATGTTATTCTGGAACTTACTGTGTTGGTAAACAAAATTGAGTGCATCATCATACCTGTAAATAAAACATGGAGAGCAGGAAGTTGTAGTAAACTGTGGGAGCCAATTTTTTTTTCCTCTAATGAAAAATTAAAAAAATAAATAGCATCCACTTGTTCCTTATAGTAGTTTTCTCTTCCTTCCTTCCCTCATCCCCCCCACTGCTTCTCTTTAACAGTGTAGGAATCATAACAGAGAAACCACAATGTATATTCTTCCAGTTTAGGGATGTTAATAGTAATCCTGCAGTGTAGTGAGGTGTTAGTCTAATCTGATTTTTCTCAAGGAGTAAGTGCTATTCCTATTCATTGGCTCTTCTACTAAGAACACTGGGTTGATTTATAACTCAATGTACCAAGTACTCCAATTATATTCTGCATAGGAAGTTCTCTGGTCTTTCATATGGAAACACAAAATTAAACAACATAGAAAATAGGAAACCATCATCTTTGCCTGAATCAAATAGCTTTGGGTGCTTTGGGTTTAAATCCTGAATGTGCCATTTTAACTGCGGATCCTTCAAAAGTTACTTATTGTGTCTATTTTTCAATGAATTTATTTGTAAAATATGGAGTATATAACAAATTTCATAAAGTTGTGTTGATTAATTAAAATGTTGTTGCCTAGTACATTTTTTTTTGCCTAGTACATTTAATAGGTATGGCATATACTTCACATTTAACATTTACTTGACATAGTAACACATAATTAATTAACATTTAATAGATATTGCGCATACTTAATAAATGGTATTTCAGATTTCTTGAGTCTAAACTGTTCTTTTGACTTGAATTGCTTTTTTTCCCTTCTTTTTGTGCACTGGCTCTTTCAGTCCAAGGCTACAGTTCTTATTTTATTCCCTTTTGATTCATGGTTTTTAGTCAGAGATGCTTGAAAATTTTATTTTTCTTTCTTGAATGCATGTATTGGGCTCCCCCCCCTGGCTTTTATAATGAAGCCTAAACATTTTAACTTACTGGAAATTGCCCTCATTATTCAGGCTATTGGTAACAGCGATAGATAAAATCACATAAAACAAGCACATGCTTTGTTTGGATTTAAGTGGAAAAAATAAAGTTAGCTGGTAAAGTGCTTTTTTATTTACTTTAGAATAATATGCAAAGATAAATACTATATTGTTTCCTCATAATTTTTCTGTTTTAAATTCATTACTTTTAAATATAGGGTTTGGGGATTTAAATTAATTCATTATAAGTTTTAGTACTTTCCCAAGTGTGTGGTTAAGGACATCTGACTGTTTTAGGATTCCTCCTTCCTCATCGTTGGCTCTTTCTCATTGTTCTTTGCTGATTCCTCTTTCTGACCTCTTCATTTTGCAGTGTCCTAGTCTCAGCCCTTTTGACTTCTCTGTCTTCTTTCATTATCTTTGTAAACTCATCTAGTCCCTTGGTTTTAAACATCATCTATGTGCTGACAAATCCCAGTAGTTTATCTCCAGCATGGTCTCTATCCCAAACTCTGGATTTCATATCCAACTGCCCATTTATAATCTCCAGTGGATTTTAACAGACTTTTCAAACCTAGCACTGAGCTTCTGATCTTCCCCTAAATCTGCTCCACTCAGTCTTTCCTTTCTTAGTAAGTGGTGACTCAGTCCTTCCAGGTGCAGGCCAAATGCCTTGGGATTCCTTCTTGCTTCCTCACTCTCAGACTTCACATGAGCAAACACCTTTAGCTCTACATTCTGAATATAATCTAGTGATTTCTCATCACATTCACCATGTCCATCCTGGTCCAAATCACCTCTTACCTGGATCACTGCCATAACCTCTAAGCAGGTCTCCCTGCTTTTGCTCTTGTCCTTCTACTATCTATCATCAACACAGGAGTTTTAAACAAGTGAATCTTTTAAAATTGAAGTCATGTAATATCATTCCTTTGCTCAAAATTGTGAAATGACTCCCCCTTTCAATAGTCTTTCCAATGGCCTATGAAGCCCTTAGCTGTGTCAGTTCATCTCTTAACCATCCTTCTGTTAACTCTGCTTCAATTCCACTGGCCTTCTACCTTCAACGAGTTAGTCCTTCTCCTGCATCAGGAATTTTGTCCTAGCTGTTCCTTCAGCCTAGAATCCTCTTTCCACCAGATATATTCTTCACTGACTCCCTTACCTTCTTTGAATTATACCTGCTTAGTAAGGCCTACCTTCACCACGCTATTGAATAGTACTACCTGCCTTCTCCTACTTGCCACACTCCTGACTCCCATGCCTGGCTTCAGCATCATCTAACATACTGTATCATTTACTTATTTTGTAGCTAAATTACTTATTGTCAGACTCCTTTTATTAGAATGTAAGTCCTATGAGGGCAGGGATCTTTGTCTATTTTTTCCCCTCATATATCAAGCCCTTAAATATCAACTTGTATCTAGTAGGCACTCAATGAATATTTGTTGGCTGATTGAATGAATGTTGTAATTGTTCTTTTTTTTAAATAGAAAAATCCTGATATTCTATATGTCAAAAATACCAATGAAAAATTAGGATCCATATCTTTGCAATAAAACTCTTTTATTATGTAGTATTTATATAATCGTTTTTCTATGTTCTGAGATACTGTTTCCCATATATATGCTTATACTATGACTTCAATTAAAATGGCCATTTGTTTCACAAACACTTGATTTTTACAAATTTGATCAATGAATTAGTCAATAAACACTGCATATCTAGAAACAAAAACTATCTTCAAAATTGGACGTTATTAAAAAAAATTGGACATGTTCCATTGATCATTAGTGGCAGTCACCTATACCTATCTATATATCCATATCTATATCTATAGCTTCTATATCTGTATCTGTGTTTGTAGTTCTATCTCTATCTATCTCTTTACCTATCTACCTTGTCTATATACCTCTCTATCTGAGGGTAGATCCAGTCCAGGGAATTTAGAAAACTAAAGAAACAATAATTCTCTTTCTCATTACTGAAAAATGTCAATCAGAACCAAGCTGATCTGAGCAGAACTCATGTCCAGAATTGTTACTGGGTCATTCTTATCCCACTTCCTTTGAACCGATCAATACAATTTTGGTATCATATGGTTTTGCTCTGCTACATTATCTTAGGACACTTTTCTGGATAAAGGATTGTTAATAGCAAGCTACAAAATTCTATAACAGCAAACTAATTTCAGACAATAGATCGAACTTTATATAGTTTTATAAAACCTTCCCAATCTGTAAAAATTTAGTTGAAAATCACATAAGATGCCCCTTTATCTAATTTCAATTAACTTTTAAAGTAAAAATGGAAATTGTGAAGTTTTTAATACTCATTAATAAAATACTTATATTACACAATGCATTGAACTTTAGTTAAGCCTTTTCTTCTTCCTAAACTACTACAATTTCTTTTATGAACCCTCAAAAATACACTCAATTTAAAAATAATTTTTAATTTGAATTACATAAGTGTATTATACTTGTTCCTCTTTTATATAAGCACATTTTGATAAAATGACTCAAAATAAAAACATTAATAAGAACAATAAACAAATTCCATGGAATTTTTTTAAAGCATTAATGCAAATATATTTGACCTATCATCGAAAAACCAGTATGAGAAAGTCAATGACCAAGGGACCGATTTCATGTGGAATAATATGAAATACAAATGGAATCAGGACCTGGATTTTTATTTCACTGGTTTTTGTTATTAGGGCTTCTCTTATTAAATGTTTTAAGAGAAGCAAAAAAGCCTTAGTCAGCAATCTAATATATCAACTTGAATTTAGAAGAGCAAATTTTTTGGAGTATAATTAAATTTGACTAGTCAACTAAAGTAACCATTTTATTGAACAGTCTAAACTTGTGGGTGCAAACATGAAGCAGGATTCTTTTCCCTCCAATTTTTACCTTTGACCATAGGAGGGCAAATCCCCTTTTCCCATCTCTCAGTGATATCTTGAGTGGATCCCATAGGTTTCTGGTCATTTTAAAGTATAAAAAAAAAAACTCTAGTCCAGTCTAATTAATCCAGTTTAGAACTTCAAATTCATATCCTTTTCTCCCTAAATTAATACTAGGCCCTGGGCCAAGGACTAGTGGTGGTACCAGTAAGGGCTGTTTTTTTACTTCATCCTTCTCTCCCTCTTTTGGGTCCATTTTTATCCAGACATAGAGAGAAATGAGAAAAGCACACTCCCCTCTTTGTTGATTGTCCTGCTCCTCCTTTGAAGCCCTCTTTGTGGCAAGCATTTAAATGATGGTCTCTTAAGTGTCTCATGAGTTGGTTCTTTGGAGGTACCTTTGGGAAATTCTTCATTTCATCATTCAGAGATGAGGAAGATTATTTTCTGGCTTGATCTCTTCTGTACAATTTCTTAGATCATCTCACTTCTTGCTACTTATCCCTAAACTCTCGCGAGGAGCTCTTGGTGGAACACCAAAGTAAATTTCAGTTACCTTCCATATTGTTCATCTGATCATTGAAGCACATATTTACTGCCACCCAAAGAAAGGAGAGTGCAGGATTCTTCATTGCATTTCTTTCTATATACTGCCTTGTCTCTCTACTCTGCCATATACTCAAATTCTCTACCCTTCCTGAATTTCTCCCCAACTTCAAATGGACAGATGCAGACTAGCAACTTTGTTGCAAAAGTAGATTTTCAGCTGAAAAATTAGATGATTTTTAAAATTGTAGCTCAATTGTGTATGTGTGTACATACATAAGGAATCTCCTCAAATATCTCTTAGTCTTTTGTTTATGTGAAGTGGTGGGGAGTAGAGGGTAGTAGGGATTTCTGTCACTGTTTAGTAGATCTTATACAAATGTTATCTGATGGCTTTTCTTAATCTGACCCAAATCCATAGTACTTTTTGGTGGTTACAAAATTTGGGAATGAATTTATTTTTTATAATATCCCATTCCTGAGCACGTACCTTTCTGTTATTAAAAGAGTGTGGCCAAATCGTCCTCATATTTGTCTCTTGCCTGAACGAGAGAAATGTCCAAAAGTTTATTTAACTTTGAACTTTTTCACCTGATTGATGGGGTAAGAATTTCATTCAATTATTCAATTAGTTTTTACTTTTTTATTAGGAGCAGGATAGATTCTGAAGGATTTTTTGGTTTGTTTATTGTTTTTTTTGCCCTAATGCACAGGCAACACCTCTCTTTCAAGATTGGCTGCTTTTCCTATTTAACACCTCTTACTCTGTCTAAACAACTTGTTTCCACAGTACTCTCAAAACAAACTTGGAAAATTCCTTGTTTTTCCTCCTCAGATGACAGCCTGTGATGGATGGAAGATGTTACTTATGATCAATACTTCAGAAAACAAAGAGAGTTTGAAGGGAGATCTAGCAAATTAACAGAGAAGAAAACATTTCTATTGCTTCTAAAATCATTTCAAATCTTTTGAAAAAGTTAGTACTTAAAAATTGTCTCAAAAAAGAAGAAAATTTGTGAAGATTTTTGATTTTTTCTTCTTAAAATGATATGCCCTTTATTTAAATAAGTATTTATGTCATTTATATCATATTTGGTACAAACTTTTAGTTAAGCATCTGATTAAGAAAGTAGAAATGATTCCCTAATTACTCATATATTTTGTATAAGAGTTAGTGAAAAATCTTATATTTTGTACAAGGCTGGGAAGCCGGGAAGCTTTCAGAGATTGAAATCGCAATATCTGTTTGGATTCAAAGTTTGAGGAGTAAATAATTTAGACATGATGATTCAAAATGTATTGAGCTCAAAGTATTAGTCTCTTTTACACTTTTGAATGATAAGTGCAACTACTTACCTGAAGATTATTTTTTTTTAAAAACCTGGGAAATCTGAATAGGGGCATTTTGGACAAAAAAAAATATGAGTCTTTTTGGGGAGCAAGATGGAGTTGAACTCCAGTTTCTGTTACTAAACATGAATTTATTCTTTGTAAGACATACGTAGGGATTTCTTGTTAACAAATTTGACATAATTATTTTATGAATAAAGAAACAGCTTACATTTTAGTAGAGTACTTTATAAAATGGATTTTGAAATCTGTCACGGTCTAAAGATGCAAAGGAAAAACTGTAAGAAAAATCAGGCAAGTGCTGGTTGCTTTCTATATGCTATCCCATTTAACCCATTTATCATCTATCTGACTTCAAAGAGAAAATTTAGGCAACTTCTCCAAAATCATAAAGCTATTAAATGGTAAGACCAGCATTAAATCAGAATCTGTGTGTCTTTCAAGACAGTGCTCTTCCCAAGAGGCCACATGATCTCCCAGGAGGTAAGAGGATATTGGTTACAAAGTAGGTCCGGAGGGAATTCTGAAAGAGAACCTGCTCTGGGTGACATGCAGACAGTGCCTCAGAACCTCACAGAACAGATCCTTAGGAGGCAGAGGCCAGCAAATGATCACTGGAAAAACAGTTCAAGATTGATGTGTTTGATGCCTGTTGTCAAGTTATTTCCTTGTAATTCTTTGATGGAGTCTAAAAAAGTGATTGGAAATGAGCCATTTTAAGAGAATCTAGAATAAAATATTCAGGAAGATAAACCAGAAACAGCAGCAAAAGTTCAACATAGTGTTGGCCTCACTTGTACTACAGAGTCAATTGAGTGATATATTATTTCCTGTAAATTCTGTAAATCTTCATCTAATATACATAAAGAGTTTCTGATCTCAGATTTCATAGATTTGAAGAAGGAAAAATAAAAAAAATTGTGTGTGTGTGTGTAAACTTCATTTATATGTAAATGTTGGTGTCGTAAAATAGTATTTCTTTTAAAGTATTTTACTGTGTTGAGCATCTTTCTCCATTCTCCTTACTATTCATGTGACCTAATAGGGTGGTGCATCTCCTTTAGTAATTTACCACTTCTCAAATAGGATATATTAAAAATAATGCATAATATGACTTGTATCTCTTCCTAAATAGAAATTGCTTTCTCAGGGGTAATCTTGCCATTGGAAAATTTATGAGTTGATATTTAAAAATTTCATGCTAGTTTGTAAGATGTCTTCCCATACACCCATTTGACAAAATAAAAATTACATATATTGGCTCTTATGGCTGTGTTGAAACTGTGTACCTCAGATTGGGTCTCAAACCCACACGGCCAGGACTCGAACCCAGCCAAAACACAGATTGGGACTTGAACCCATGGTCTTTTAATTAGAATCACTCACTTGGTGTCTGGGCTTGCTGAGGCTCAGGTTCTTTGTGTCTCAGCACAGAAGGAATTCAGCAAGAGGCAAAGTGATAGGCAAGAAGTAGATTTATTAATATAGGACACTCGTGAGAGATGCAAGCGGGCAGGTGAGGAGGCTCTGCCCCAAGGATTAAGTGGGCTACAATTTTATAATCAAAGGAAAGTGGGGAAGGGGAAAAAGACCACCTTGTTTGTTTGGATGTCAGACTTATATCACTAGCTCTTTCTTATCGGGTGGATGAGTGTCTGACCCTATGAGGTCAAACTAGGACTGTCATAGCACTTATTAAAATCAGTAGAAGAGTGGTAACATTTTTCTTTCACTTAACGACCTGGGGCATATCTCATGCTTTTATTTATGGCTTTATAGTTAAGCAAGACTGCTTCATTGCACGACATTGCAATAGCTTTCTTGAGTGATCATTATCTTACAGTGGTCTCCCAAAGTTTCCTAGGTTTCCCTCTCTATCTATAATCCCCTACTGAGACTTCTACAGCTACCTGTATCCTATTCTATCCCTATCAGTGTTAGTATAGTAGTATAGTATTAGGGGGAACAGCTCAAACATCTATATTTAAAAATAGGAAGGGTGGGAAAATGAACCCTATTGTAATAGTAAATTGAATTATAACTCAATGAGGATAAATTACACTTTAAGGAAATACAAGTAATAAATGTAGAAGGATTCAGTGCAAGAGATGAAAAGTGGAGACTTTACAGTCTCTAACTTTATCTTTTCAGTCTTAAAATATTTCCATTGTTTCACAAATGAGTCTCCTGTAATTTTGGAAAATAAGTTACTGTTTGTTATATTTCAAATTCAAATTTATTCAACTAAATTCATTCTCCCCCAAATCTGCTGTTTTTTCAATTTTCATCTAATCACCTATCATTTAGAGTCCCAGGGATTTTTTCTTTTCCAAATACAGCCTTTATTTTTCTTCTCTGCCTCTGTCATTATGTGTATGTCAACATGCTTCCAAAACAACTACTTCATTTAGTCAATTCAGTGAAAAAAGAAATCAGTCAAGTCAGTTGCTAGGTTCCCTGTGGACAAAACATCCAGCTGATTGACTAGATATTTCTCTTATCAACTATTTGTTTTGGCGTTATTTAGACATAGCTTTTGTCTCCTTTTTTTCTCCTTTTATTGAATCTGCTCTAATTGCTTTTTTTTTTTTTTTTTTTTTTTTGTGGTACGCGGGCCTCGCACTGTTGTGGCCTCTCCCATTGCGGAGCACAGGCTCTGGACGCTCAGGCTCAGCAGCCATGGCTCATGGGCCCAGCGGCTCCGTGGCGTGTGGGATCTTCCCGGACGGGGGCCCGTGTCCCCTGCATCGGCAGGCAGACTCTCAACCACTGCGCCACCGGGGAAGCTCTAATTTCTTTTGTATTATCTTTTTGGCATTCTTCTAGCTTCTTCCTTCCGATTTTCATTGTTTAAACAGTTTTATTTATGAATGCATTCTTCAATTGATCTGTATGATCTGTGTTCTAAATGGTTTAGCACAAATTATATAGGCTATTTATCTTTATATTCAAAGTCTGTGCTCAAATAACTTGAGGCAAAGGTTTTTGTTTTTGTTTTGTTTTGTTTTGCGGTACGCGGGCCTCTCACTGTTGTGGCCTCTCCCGCTGCGGAGCACAGGCTCCGGACGCGCAGGCTCAGCGGCCATGGCTCACGGGCCCAGCCACTCCGCAGCATGTGGGATCCTCCCGGACCCGGGCACGAACCCGTGTCCCCTGCATCGGCAGGTGGACTCTCAACCACTGTGCCACCAGGGAAGCCCCGAGGCAAAATTTGAATTGGAATAAGATTTAAGGCCATGTGTACTAACTTGCTTATTTTTCAACATCTGAGCCAGCTTTCTAGTATTTTTAGAAAATACATGTGCGACAGCAGAGAGAAAATAAAGTCAATTATCAAATATTTAGGTACGGATGCTTTGCTTCTTTATGATCTCACCTTTATCCTCCTACTCTTAGATTCCATAGTCATCATACCCATCTGACAAAACCTGGGGCTGATGAAACACATTTTCTGTTTACCTTTTAAGTACACTTGAACAGCAAAACTTGGCTAAAGAAAAGCACAGAAGTGCTGAAACTGGACTTAATCTAAATCTTGAAGGGATGCTACAACACTTACAGAATACCACTATACTCTCCTCGTAAATTCACCTTCCAGGTTTTTTTCTCTTCAAATCTTTAATAAGCTCTTCCCTTTTAACATTCATATGATGACTTCTCAGAACATTCACAGAGAAAACAAATGTAAGCTGATAAAAATAATATCTCACGTTTCCAGCACCAGTTCTGAAAATGTGCCTTCACCTGCACTTACTTACTCAGCTCTCTATCCTGTTATGAAAGAAAGTGTCTCTGCTCCTCAGGCCATCTCCCCCCATTAGACCCTGGACCTCATCCCCTTTCTCCTCAAGGGCTTTGCTCCTGCAATTATATCACCCACCCCTCTTTCACCTACATCACCAGTTTCTCCCCCGATACAGGATTAGCTCACACATCTTGATGTCACTCATCTTCAAAAAACAGAAACAGAAACCAAGCTCATCTCTGGACCCCATATTCTCCCCCAGCTACTGCTCTGGGAGTCTCTTCTTAACAGTAAAACTCCTCAAAAAGTGAACTTATTCTTGCTCTCTCTACTGTCTTCCTTTCCATTCTCTCTTCAACCCATTCCAATAAAATCTTTTTTTTTTCTGCTTGTTTGCTGGTTTGTTTTTCCAAAGATGTATTGAAGCAGAAACAAGTTGGTTGAATACTTAATGGGGAAAAAAAGAAATTTCAATGGTATTCAAAGTGTTTTTTAAGAGATAGTGTAGCACCAGATTTCTTTGTAAACTAGATTATGTTGTAAACGTAACTAGTTCTTAAGAACTAGGGCTTATTTTTCTTCATAATCTATCTTGTGCTACTGAAAAATGGCATAAGGGCATTAGAAAGCTGTTTCTGTAAGATATGGATTTCTTTTTTTATTCTTGCTGGAAATATATTGCTGCCTTGGGTATGTGCAATTTTCATCAGTATCACCATGATACTGTGAAGTTTCATTGAAAACCTATCTCTAGTTTTAACCTTTTTAATCAGAATTGTCCATTTTGAGTGGCTGTCAACCAGAAGAAGTGAATCCAGAATGGTTTCTCTCAGGTTCAGAGAAGAAAAGTTTGGGAGAGGTAGAGAAACTCTGTTCTCCTTGCCTTCCAGCAGTTTCCTTTTTGGTGATGTTCTGAAAATCAAAGTCGTGTTAACATCTTGCAGGTCCTTATATTTTCAGGGGTGGCAAGGAATATCTTCTTTCCTGTTCTGAAGAACAGGAAACTCATTCTATAGGAGGCCAAGAGTGTCTCGGTAGTTAACACCTTCCACAGCAAAATTCTCTTCCACTTCATGCATGTGGAGCTCCAGAGGCCTATTAGTTCTTTTAAATCATGCACTTTAAAAAAAAAAATTGACGTATAGTTGATTTACAGTGTTGTGTTAATTTCTGCTATATAGCAAAATGATTCAGTTATGCATATATATACATTTTAAAAATATTCTTTTCCATTATGGTTTATCATAGGATATTAAATGTAGTTAGTTCCCTGTGCTATATAGTAGGACCTTGTTGTTTATCCATTCTCTATATAATAGTTTACATCTGCTAATCCCAACCTCCCACTCCATCCCTCCCCCAACCTCCTCTCCCTTGGCATCCACAAGTCTATCTCTATGTCCGTGAGTCTTTCTGTTTCGCAGATAGGTTCTTTGTGTCATATTTAGATTCCACATATAAGTGATATCATATGGTATTTGTCTTTCTCTTTCTGAGTTATTTCACTTAGTATAATCTCTAGTTGCATCCATGTTGTTGCAAATGCATTATTTCATTCTTTTTTATGGCTGAGTAGTATTCCATTGTATATATGTACCACATCTTCTTTATCCATTTATCTGTCTATGGACATTTAGATTGCTTCCATGTCTTGGATATTGTAAATAGTGCTGCTATGAACATAAGGGTGCATGTATCTTTTTGAATTATAGTTTTGTGTTGATATATGCCCAGGAGCGGGATTGCTGGATCATATGGGTAATTCTACTTTTAGTTTTCTGAGGAAACTCCATACTGTTTTCCATAGTGACCTCACCAATTTACATTCCCACCAAGAGTGTAGCAGAGTTCCCTTTTCTCCACACCGTCTCCTGCATTTGTTATTTGTAGACTTTTTAATGATGGCCATTCTGACTAGTGTGAAGTGTTACCTCATTGTAGTTTTGATTTGCATTTCTCTAATAATTAGTGATGTTGAGCATCTTTTCATGTGCCTATTGGCCATCTGTATTTATTCTTTGGAGAAATGTCTATTTAGATTTTCTGACCATTTTAGTTGGGTTGTTTGTATTTTTGTTGTTGAGTTGTATGAGCTGTTTGTATATTTTGGAAATTAAGCTCTTGTCGGTCACATCATTTGCAAATATTTTCTCCCATTCTGTAGGTTGTCTTTTCATTTTTTTTATGGTTTCCTTTGCTGTTCAAAATCTTGTTAGTTTGATTAGGTCCCATTTGTTTATTTTGGTTTTTATTTCTATTACCTTGGGAGACTGACCTAAGAAAACATTGGTAATATTTATGTCAGAGAATGTTTTGCCTATGATCTCTTCTAGGAGTTTTATGCTGTTATGTCTTATGTTTAAGTCTTTAAGCCATTTTGAGTTTATTTTTGTGTATGGTATGAGGGTGTGTTCTAACTTCTTTGATTTACATGAGGCTATCCAACTTTCCCAACACCACTTGCTGAAGAGACTTTTTTCCATTTTATAAGCTTGCCTCCTTTGTCAAAAGTTAATTGACTATAGGTGGGTGGATTTATTTCTGGGCTCTGTATTCTGTTCCATTGTTCCATATGTCTGTTTTTGTGCCAGTACCATGCTGTTTTGATTACTGTAACTTTGTAGTATTGTCTGAAGTCTGGGAGGGTTATGCCTCCTGCTTTGTTCTTTTTCTTTAGGATTGTTTTGGCAATTCTGGGTCTTTTATGGTTCCATATAAATATTAGGGTTATTTGTTCTATTGTTAAATGTCATGGGTAATTTGTTAGGGATCACATTAAATCTGTAGATTGCTTTGGGTAGTATAAGCCATGCACTTGCCAGGTAAAAGACTGAACCTGGCTTTGGTACCCTTTTGGCCCCTGCTGCACCTGCCACAGGGCATAATTGCTTTAGTTCAATCAGCAGCCTCACAGAGATAGCAAACTTGGACTTGTACCATTCTTCAACCTCCCAAAGGTTCTTGGCAGCCACACTTTCATTCTCCTGCCACATATCACACAGAGCAGCCATGAGTTCTGGCTTGGAAACATGCACCCCAGTTTGCACATGCTACCCTAAATCTGGACCTGCAGCTCACAGCTTTCATCATTGCACAGTTGTCTTAAAAAGTCAATCTCTTCTTGCAAGGAATCCACTTTATGTTCGAGGTCAAGGAGTGCCAAAGAAGTATTGTCAACCTCCTGTCTGAAAGTTTACAGAATGCTCTGAGTTTCTTCCCTCTGAGGTCCTCTCTGAAGCATTTCCTCTTGCAACTTCTTCCAGAGCTGCATGACCTCCTTGGCCAGGTTGCCGTGCTGTACCTACCTGTCGTTGGTAAACAGGTTCACCTCTGGCCCAACTCCTGCATCTCCTTTCTATAGAGGTCCCTAGGCATGACGTCCCTAGCCCTTGAGCTGGGCCCACATTCTGTTGTACTGTGAAGTGCACCTTGGCGATGTAGGTTAGGAGATGCAGTCATTCAGCTCCTGCAGCTCCACCTTCTCCTTGGTGCCAGTGTTCTTGAACTCATTGTTGAGGTAAATGCCAAAGAGGGTGTGGTGTACAAGCTGCTCCAGGGGCAAGGCGTGGGGCTGTGGCTGGTGCTGGGGCTCAGTGTGCTGGCCAGGTAGAATGTGGTCATTGCACTCTGGCTGGAGCCAAATCAGCTCAGGGTGCTGGGGTCACCTAGCTCCTGAAATCGGAAGACTAGGGCCTTGATATGATGGAGTTGGCAGCAGAGGGTGGCAGTGCCTACTGGCTCTGGGAAGAGAGGTGTGGACAGCGGAATCCCTGGTACATCTCTGGCGCAGGGACCCTGAAGTGAAAGTGTCAGAGCTTCAATAAAGCTTTTATTCTCTCTGCTGTCCTGAAATAGCTCTCATCAAGGTGACTATTTATATTTTGCCAGAGCCAGCAATTTTTTTATCCTCAACTTCCTTCACTTCCCAGAAGCACCTGTAAAGGCTGACCCTGCCTCTTTGATAAAACGCATACCTCTCCAGGCTTCTGACATCCTTGCTTTCCCTTCCTCCCTACCACTGCTCAGAAATCCTTACTAGTTCCTCCTCTGTCTATCCCGGCTCCAGATATTAGAGAACGGGTAAGCTTCATCCTGTACCTTCTCTGCCTATGTAATCTCATTCTTTCCTGTGCCTTCAAATAATTTCCATAGATTGATTCAAAATTTTTTATCTAGAATCTAGGTATCTTCTTTGAGCCTTAGAATCATCCATTAAATTGTCTCTCTTCAATCTTTCCTGGGTTTCCAGTTTGCTGACTCACCCTGCAGGTCATGGGATTTACCCACATGCATAATTGTATCACTCAATTCCTTATAATAAATCTCTCCCTTACATATTTCCTATTGCTTCTGTTTCTCTGAAGAACCCTGACCAATACATACCCCAAGAATTTCTGTGAATTCATATAGAAATTGCATCGTATTCCATAGAGTGTGTGTGTGTGTGTTTTAAGAGAAAGCAGTATTTTAAAATAATTACCAACAGGAAATTTTTTTTTTACTAAACTTCTTTTTTACTAAACTAATGAATAGGATTCTTTCTTCATTGGATCTGTCAACTTCAGACATTTGGGTTGAATTGGAGAGAACTGACACTCACTTCAGGTTCAACATTGAACAACTTCTACTTGCTTTTTGATCTAGGTGTCCTAATCTGTTGAGAACACAGTCTTTCATATAAATATACAAAATCGGATGGCAACTTAACTTTTTCTCTTCTCGATACCTTTCAGAGACAATCAGTGAAACAATGCACTGAGACTAGCACTGCGAATGTGCTGTAGAACATTTTTCACCTATTTGGATAGAAGTATTGAAAACTTTGTCTTCTTCCTGAGAGGTTCAGCAGTTGCATGATACTGTAGATTGACAGGGACTCAGGGAAAGGACAATTTGCTGGTGGTTAGTGATAGTCTTTATTTTACCCATAATGCTGTCACTTCCATCTCATATGAATTAAAATAAATTTCAAACCACTAATTCTCATAATCAACTCTCTTCATCCAATGTTCAAATTCCATTTCACTTAACATATTTGTAATGGAGAAAAGCAAAATATGTAAAATTTTACCATGTATTTAAAAATTATCTTTGTCTTGTCCCAATATAATATCTACTAAATAAACCAACTATTTAAGTATTTTTTTAAATTATTGAGGTGAAAAAGGAATTCAAACTTCTTTAATCAAAGAATAATTAAATGTCCAAATTATTGGTTCCCCATGATTTTCTCTAACTCTAAGGTAAAAGAACTAAGTAATGGAATAGTATATAAGTATATTAAAATGTTTGACACAACCAATAAGTATACCTTTTTGAGCATGAAGTTTTCTTTTAGACCAAAAGCTGATTCCATCCTCGGTCATCAATCTTCATCATGTGGAAATTTTACTTTCCTATTTTGAAACTGGTTTTTATGGAAGCCTCAAGTAATTGGAAAAAAAGTACTGATTTGAGTATTCTTTTTATAGAATTGCCTTTAACAACAAGTTGTTGTTAAAGGCAATTCTTTAGTTGTAAAAAAAAATAATTTAAAATACCCGTGACTGAATTTTTTTGTTTTTGTTTCTGGTTTTTTTGCGTTACTTGGGCCTCTCACTGTTGTGGCCTCTCCCGTTGCAGAGCACAGGCTCCAGACTGCTCAGGCTCAGTGGCCATGGCTCACGGGCCCAGCCGCTCCGCGGCATGTGAGATCCTCCCGGACCGGGGCACGAACCCGTGTCTCCTACATCGGCAGGCGGACTCTCAACCACTGCGCCACCAGGGAAGCCCTGGATATTTAAATGTGGTTGTCAGAGTGATGATTTCTTAAAGGCATTACTCAGCTTTATTCAGTTAAGATTAGTTAATATTGTAAATAAGCATCTATATATTATGCCCCTTAGATTGGCTGCTTACCAAAGACTCCCTGATTGGGTTAGGGGGTTGCTGTCATCTTCACTATCATATTCCTTGTTAGGAGTCTCAGTAATAACTCTCTATTGCAAAAATCAAGGATTTTAAGGTTTTTAAAAAATCTTTTGTATATTTTGTACTTATTTCAAGCTTATACATCAAACTTTCTGTTTTTAGCCAACATACACATGTTCTATTCTAAATATGGTCTTAAAACTATTATCCCACAAAAAAGTATTACAATGACAGCAAAGATATATTTATTTATTATTTTTTTTAACTTTTGTATTATTGGGAAACTTGTTTTTGTTGGAAGTGGAAGTATGTTCAGTGGTATCAAAGTTATAATTGGACCAGGAAATTAAGTTGATTTGTAGGAGCCAGTTGTTCTTTAGATATTTAAAATAATAAGTTTAGACCCTGTTTCATCGGGTGAAACGTTTGTCTAAAGATATGGTAGTATGGACCTGTGGTGACTCATGGATAAAGCAGATGGTTTAGCGATAGCCATGTGAGCAAAAGACTTTAGCGTTATCTTCCTTACTATTCTCTTTTCGTATTGACGTGACTACAGCTGTAATAAAAACAAACTTCACCATAACAAAAAATATCAAGTAAGTGTTCTTTCATAGTATACTATACATTTTTCTTTTTTTAAATGAATATTCTCTAGAAAATAATTGTTATTTCAAGCAAGACCAAGCTGAACATTACACTGTAAGTAAAAACAAAAATGGAAATATATATTAGTATCAAAAGTTCTCCCAGGATGGTTTGGTTGAACATCACTTTGTTATTTTAACTTTACAAATACCACCAATGGTTTTAACTATGAATCTTAATTAATGGCACTTTGTAAAATCCTATCAGTGTAAAGCAAAATAGCTACCAGAGCAAAATGCCTTAGATGTGCCATTTCAAATCCAGCTTTCATTTTGCTGCTTATGATTACCTAAATTACATTAACATACAAATGCTGAGCCCATTTAAGTAATCTAGTTTTGGTAAATGAAAAATGGCCACTGTGACATAATCTTCTAGGCAAAACCACTATTTCTGTTGGATTTATTATTTGGTCCTATGTGATGTGTTTATGAGTGACATGATAGTAATTCGAAAGGTCAAAATAGAATATTAACAATTCTGTATGAACTCCCCAGAGAGTTACACTTCCTACAAAAGAAGTGGAATGCAACCCTCCCCATTTCTACATCCTGGCAGAGAACAGAGGAGTGCTAATGTCCCTGGTTATACAGAGAAAAACTGGTATTTTTCAGAGCCTAAAGGAGAAAGCTAGATGACTTGAAAATCAAGTGGTAAAGCTCTACTTATGGTGAATTTTGAACAAGTTCATAAAGCAGTAATGAAACTGAAGGCTTAATATAAGGCAGGAAGTGTCCTGCTACAATTTCATGCAGTACATCGATGAGTATTAGCCAAATCTTAGAAAAAAGAAATACAACCTGGACCAGAAGAGAGATTATTCACTTAGCCACATTGTGTAAAAATTTTTCTGCAGATTTGTAGTGAAGAAGGAACTTTATGTCAGAACTCTACTGTATAGCTTTCAGGCATTGTTTGGTATATTTATTCTTAAATAGTACAGTAAAATGTATATTTTCTTGATCTTGTAATTTGGATTTGTCATTCTCAATGATTTATTTGATTTTACTCAGAAGGTCTTAAGGTAAGAGTCACCATCATTTCTAAAATTCTGGACTAAGTACATTCTACCTGTTCATTTCAGTCAGGTTTTTAGTATACAAAGTGGACAAACCCAGATGAGAATTGGTCCTTAAGCAATATTTATTTTTCTCATTTGTGCCCGTGCACACACACACACACACACACACACACACACAGACATTGGCTTATAGCAGAGTAGGTTACCATTAAATTCAGCCCGGGTCATCTTACTTCATAATAGAGATCAAATCAATATCATCAACTTTATCATTATTTTAGATTTGGGGACCATATCTAATGCTAAAGCCTTAAACTGGGAGCAGAAAGCAGCAAGAGTACTATTCATCACGTGAAATTTCAGTTTAGATTGTCCAAAATTTCTGGACAATTTTTTTTCTTTTAATAAGCCCTTTGGGTAACATACATATTAAGTGAAGTTCTTAAAACAGTCCAGCCTCTGGGATGAAAGTGGCCCGTGCACAGGGACTTCTGGGAACCCCATTCATGGCAGCACTGCTCTGCACACTGTCTTCCAGGCTGCTCCAAGCTAGCAGCTACCTCTTTGAAAGCGGTATATCTGTGCGCAACAGGAAGAATTCTTTCTAGTGGAGGAGAGGTCAGATGCAGTGCAGTACACACCATTAAAAATAAATAAACACAATTCCACCCTGAGATAAATTCTGCTACCATGTACTAAACATTAGAAAAATACCTTTCTTATAAACTTTGTGTCATGGTTGTTTTAAAGAAAGCAGCTTTCCTGCTGTACACAGTTTAGCTTTCAAGAAGGTGAAACTTCTACTTTCCTTCTCAAACAAATAAACAGTGAGGTGTTATGGGAGAGTTTGTGGCTAAGAATGTCTGTCAGTTCGCAGTAAAATTTGCTTTAATAAAACGAGTCATTTAATTTCAAAATGCTTTTGCTTGCTGCCTTCTAAGGGTCCTTGTGATCTACATCTGAGAAAGAAAAGGACAAAACAATTTCAAATTCCATTTCCCCTATATGGTAGCTTTGAAGGAGGGTACAAACCAATTTCTGGGGTGTTTGGTAATGGGATTTTTATTTTGTAGTATAAGGTCTTCTAAAGAAAGGATCAAAGGCTGTTTAAACAAAAGATCATTCTGGTTTTCCTCTTGAATGTAGAATATTTGTCTTTTGATTTCAGAAGTCAGCACCAAAATGGCTCCTATCCAGTAAAGAGAAGAGCAGTGAAACCACATTTAAAACATTTCCAAAGTTGTATTAACTTTAAGTGTTATGCAATTTCTGATATTTGCAATATTAATGATTCTATAAATATCTTTGATCTCCATGGTGTTATGAAGTTATGTTGAGATTATTTTTCATGTTTAAATTGAATCTTTGCTTAGGTGTATAAATTAGAAAGTGAATGAGGGGTACTTCAAGTTTTAAATCATACTTACAGGTGCTTATATGTTTTGAACTAGCTATAATTAATGATGAGTTAGAAACAAGGAATATTGGTGTTTATTTTTACGGTCTTACCTTAGAGAAGTTTAGGCTAGCAAAGCTTTTGTAATTCTAAGATGTCCTAGCATATAAATGAACCAAATTTATGTACCATGTTTGACAGTCATAATCTTCCCATGAGGCTCCCCAGGTTACTTGTTTAGCACTAACCCTGTTAGCCTAATCCACTCCCCGCCCACTGCCACTTCTTCTCCCCTCTGCTGTCCTCACTCCCACACCATCACCCAAACACACACCAAAGGACTCCTGGAGACTGCTGCTGCAAAGTGCAGCTTGCTAGCATTGCTGGCTAGCACTGGTACTGGTCTTGGTAATCAAGTTTAATTTCTTGCGAAAGAACATAATGTAATATGTAGAATGAACATTAAATCTGAGAATACTAAAATTCTGCTAAAACATTCATTTCTTAATAGTTGTATACTAAGTATGTATATATATATATATATATATATATATATATATAAAATTCATTGGCATTGGCAAGAAAACCAAACTGAATGGGGATATGAGAGGAGTGGAGGATGGTGTTCACCATCCTAGAATCTGGAAGGTTGGTGTGGTAGTCCTCCCTTATCTGCAGTTTTGCTTTCCAAGGTTTCAGTTATCCACATTCAACTGTGGTCTGAAAATATTAAATGGAAAAGCTCAGAAATAAACCATTCATAAATTTTAAATTGATCACAGTTCTGAGTAGTGTGATGAAATCTAACCCATCCTGCTCTGTCCCACCTGGGACATGAATCATTCCTTTGTCCGGCATATCCTGCCTGTTAGGCACTACTTAGTAGCTACCTCAGTTATCAGATAGACTGTTGCAGTATCTCAGTGCTTTTTTCCAAGTCACCCTTATATTACTTAATAATGACACCAAAGCACAAGAGCAGTGATGCTGGCAATTTGGATAGGCCAAAGAGAAGCTGTGAAGTTCTTTCTTTAAGTGAAAAGGTGAAATTTCTCAATTCAATATGAAAAGAAAAAAAATGTATGCTGAGGTTGCTAAGATCTATAGGAAGAATGAATCTTCTATCCATGAAATTTGTGAGGAAAGAAAAAGAAATTTGTGTTAGTTTTCCTGTCACACCTCAAACTGGGAAGGTTAAGGCTACAGAGTGTGAAAAGTGCTTAGTTAAGATGGAAAAGGCATTAAATTTGTACAATAAGATATTCTGAGAGAGAAAAAGGAAGAGAGAGCACAATCACATAACTTTTATTATAGTGTGTTGTTATAATCATTCAATTTATTATTAGTTATTGCTGTTAATCTCTTACTGTGCTTAAAGTTTAATTTATAAATTACACTTTACCATAGGTGTGTATGTATAAGAAAAAACATAGTATGCATAGGGTTTGGTACTATCCACAGTTTCAGGTGTCCACTGGGGGTCTTAGAACATATCCCCCGAGGATAAGGGGGGATGGTTGCATTCTTGATTACAGGGCTATTCTCTGCTTCATGACCTACGTCCACTCCCAGGGACTAAGCCCTGTATTAACCATCTAACTTATTGACATACTTTCTGATTACAATGGTTCTTCTACCAAAACCACCACCCCAGTTCTAGGAGTCTCTGATATTTTTCCTTCTTCCTCTGCAAAGATTTCTCTGTGTGCCTTCATTTTAGGGAAGGGGATGGTGACAGGTTAGGAAAAGTGACTTGGGTTCTTTGAGGACTGTCAGCATCAATTTGTATTCCTCATTATGGAATTCTCCCTACTGCCCCACCCTCATTCCCTACTGGGCTCCATTCCCAGTGAGTGCTACACCATTCCCACTTCACTTGAGTTTGCATGTTGTGCATTAAGCTTTGTACACCTTTAGTGTCTTTTTGTTGACACTTTCATAGTCATTACACAAGTGAGGTTCCTCAGGTTACTTGTTTAGCAAATACCCATTTTTGCCTAATGCCTTTTATGGCATTATACAAATTTAGGTAGTTTTGAAAGTGGCTACCATGATTCATATATTCTGCAGCAGTGAGGATTATTTTCCATTGAACGCTCTAAATTGCGGCATTGTATTATGTTAACCTTTATTTGTTTAGTATTCCTACCCTAATGCAAGTAACAGAATTAAGAAAATAATATGGCATAATCTGGGGCAATGTACAAACAAATATTAGTGAAATGTATTTGTGATAGGTCAAACATTACGTTTCACATATCATAATAAACACTGCCACAATACAGTTACTTGAACTGGTTTGGTTTCTTTTAAGGTCAGGTTTAAAAATTCTTTTGTTGAGTACATATTGTACGATCTCATTTCCATTAAATTCAAGAATCAGCATGTCTAATATATGGTAATGGAAATCAGAAGAGTTGTGTTTGTGAGGAATGGAGATTAAGTACAAGGGGCCAGGAGGAAACTTTCTGAGGTGATAGCAATGTTCCATGTCTTGATTGGTTACACAGATGTATACATTTGTTCAAACTTATTGAATTGTACACCTAACATATATGCATTTCACTCTGGTAATTTTAGCCTATTAAAATGTGAAAAATTGCTTTATATAACTATAATATTAATTTGTAAAAGTATCAGCTGAGTATCTTCACCATGCTAGGTCTTTTTAATTGCTTTATCTGTTTTCAAAACTTTGGAACATTTTCTTGAATTTCTGCTCTTTATTTGGATTTGAAACAATTTTATTGGATGTGATATTTTCTCACTAATTCTTAATTTTATTTAAAATAGCAAATTAATGTAATTGCATATATTACTTAATAGATATTCCAAGTATAATTCTTTGCTTTTCAAATAGTACTTTTTTCTACCTCTTACTTTTTGGAAAAGCAGTTTCATTTTTTACTGTTTTGGCAGTGCTTTAAATGCACTCCTATTCCTTCAGCCTTCCTCCCACATATAGAAAATGTGTTCTGTGAATTAGACAACCTAATACTCAGTCCCAACAACTCACATTGCAATCCCAGGCAAACACTAGACCTTCTGGGTAAGTGACTTGACATTTTTTCTAGTCTATGGTACGTTTAACTAAGACCTTCCTACAATTCTTTTGGAGAGACATCTGGGAAAATTACATTTGGAGTCTATTCTTAGAAAACATAATTATATAAGAGGAACATAGAAGACACTAAGTATAGAGAATATTGTTTTAAAAACCATTTCACAGCAAAGACAGAGTGGTGGCTATTTTATGATTTTGTGATGGTGATAATGATGATGATAGTGTCGGTGGTAATAATGCTAACTCTGGGCCAGTCATTCTGCTGAATTCTTTTAAATATTGTTATTGCATTAATCTTCCTGACAGCTAAGGAAGATAGGTATTATTATTTCAAAGTATAGGAAACTGAATATTAGAGAGGTTAATCAATGTGGCATATTCTTACATAGCTCTTCTAGTGAACGCCCTCTAAGGGATCCTCCTGAAAAATGGATCCACATTCATAGAAAGTAAAATGCAGGCATCTGAGAAGTCCTACCCACCCTATCTTGCTGACTACCTCTTACAGCCTTTCTATTTGATCAGATGAAAGCAAATAGAAAAGCAACTGCCAAGAAGAAGCTAGGGGTCAATTTTTGCAAAGAAAGGAGGGAGAGGCACTGAGACGCCAGAAAGAGACAAGAAAGTTACTTTTGAAAAAAATGGAAGTTTCCACATAGACTCTTCTTAGCAGAACCTGGATGTTTAACAATGTTGTGGGAGAATGTAGTGGGAGAAACAATGAAGAACCTAATAGAGTCTTACTTACAGGAACTTATAATCAAGTTGAAGAGGAAAATCTAATATTAAAACAATATCATAATAGAACTTAATTCTGGATTAGTATTATAAAAAACATAGTTTTTCAGGAATGCAGAGGAGAGAAAATCTTTTTTGGATGGGCAGTCTACAGAAGGCTGGATTTTAAAGGACGAGATATGGATTTTAAAGGTAAGACAGATATGAGGACAAGATTATGATTATAAAGTTGATTGAGAATGGGGAAGAGAACATGGAGGGAAGTGGAAAGGAAGATATGAGATTAAAATACCTGTTTTCTTAGAAACTTTATGAGTCACCACTGGGTAGCAGTAATAGAAAAACTTTCCTTTTCCTAAGATCTGGGAATGTGATTGTTGCTTTAATTCTGCACAGGGGAATTAGCATGCATTTGTAAAGCTTATTAGAGGTGCATGTGTGTGGGGAAAACAAAATGAAACACTGTGTTGACAAGAGCTGTCTGTAAATGTCTATCTTTGGACTGGCTCCATTGCTTTTGGCTTCAGATTTCTGGCATATACAACTCAGGTCAAAAAATGTTATGGAGAGATTTAAAGTGATAGTTTTTAATTGACTACAAATATATTTCATTAAGTAAAACACTAAAAATTTTACTGTAGAATATGTGGATAGCTTTCTTTCTTTTTTTTTCTTTTTGTATTTTCTTTTTACTATTTGACAGTTCTTTTAGAGAAGAGTTGTAATATTTTCATATTAAAAATGTTTAGGTTTTCATTTGAAATGTAGTGTGGAACAGTAGAAAAACAGGAAGAAACAATCAGCCACAGCACCGGTTTTCAAACATGATTGTGTTAAGGTTTTCTTGAATTTCTTTCCACTCTTTTTTTTCCCAAGAAGAGAAATTTGGAGTGGCAAGAGGAGAATACAATTATTTTTGGAATCTATATGTTTGTCTAATAGAGAAACCTGTGCACAAGGAAAGCATAGAAACTGTTTGAAATTTTCATAATTCTCCTACATGGGAGCTATTAAGATACCTATGTCTTTGTGCATAGAAAATTGTTTGGAAATGGTCATACCAAACTATTAATGGTTATTCCCCAAAGAAAGAAAGAGTTTGGAATAGGGAGAAGGGAAATATGTACACATACACACACACACATCTCTTGTTGGAAGCAGCACATGCTACTTCCAAAGTTAAAAAATAATCTTTTATAAGCCATCCCAGCACCTGAGACCTTGACTGTGAATTCTTTTTTTTTATCTAATAGTTTAATGTGAGAATAAAATTAATAACTAAATATTTTTATAGTCTCTAAATATATCTTAAAAATCATGTCTACCCGAATATCATAACTAAGAGCTAGTTAAAGTACATGGAAAATATTTTTTAGCAGAATTATACTCATCTTCACATCATTTGCCTCTCTGCACTGAAGGATTAACCTCTATAAACACAGGCAAGGTCTTTAATTAAGACAAATTGAGTACAAGATCAGTTTGGATTAGTAGGAGTATGCAATGTGGCTAAAAAAATGAAAGCTTTTAAAATATTGTCAAATAGATGTATAACCTTACTAATTAAATTCTTTCAAATAAATGTGTTATAAATTGTAACTTTTGTTTAGATAGAGAGATGATAAAGATAAAATGATTCTTAACCAGGGATGACTTTGCCCGCCAGAGGACATGGGCAATGTCAGGAGACATTTTTGGTTGCCACAACTCAAGGAGGGTGCTACTGGCATCTAGTGGGTAGACATCAGGGATGCTGCTAAACATATTATGATACACAGGACAGCCCCCTGCAACAAACAATTATCTGGTCATGAAGAATTATCTTCTCCTAGTTTAATCTCCAATTTAATTGTACTTTATTTTCTTGGTTTTTAAATGTTCTTGTACTTTCCTTTTAATTTTAATTAGTTTTAGTTTGTCGCTATTTTTAAAATTTCAGGCTTTTAAATGTGTGTTTTAAATTAGTAATACCCAGGATATGGGCATGTGTGTGACAAATTGGAACTCAACTACACTATAATTTAAGCTGTAAATTGGCACAACTGTGGAAATATGTATAAATAGCTTTAAAATATACATGCCTTTGAGTCAGATTTCATCCATTTTTTAATTTTAGAACTTCATTATATCATATAATCTGTTAAGTAGCCTTGTATTCCAAGACATTTTCCCAGATACATCCTTCGACTTGCTCCAGTCTGAACCAATTACTATCAAGGACTGATGCAGTTGTCATCCTGTGATTTCTTTTGATGGCTTTTTTAGGCTGCATTAGTTGTTTCATGAATCTTATGTCATTCTCTTTTTTTGTCAACTGTCTCATTTTGATGGTATGTATTTTCAAGCCCCTTCTTATGCAATGATGATTTTCTGGCTCCTTACTTGTCCCGAAAGTCTTTACAGTAACTTACTAATTGGCTGATACCTTTTAAAAAATTCCTCATTAACCATTCCTGCAAGATTTTAGCATCTTTTCTTTGTCTTTAATATTCTGAAATGTCATGATTTTAAAAAAATCTTTTATTTATGTATTTATTTATTTTTAGAAAGTTTTATTTTTGTAAATGCTTTAAATTTTTAAAAGTCCTTCTTAATCTTTTCATATCCTGCTATTTATATCATTCCTTTCTGTGAATGCTATATTATCCTAATCAGAGGAATTCTGTCTTCTAGGATCCTCTTCTATGCTTTTTATTCTAGGTTTTCTCAGATTTTTTATTATATATTTTTGTCTTTTCAGTTTTGCAAGAGTAAGATTTTAAAAGCTGATTATGGGTTCCATATATGTTGTTAGACATTTTAGTTGGTGGACTTTGCTTTGGCATGATTGAGTGGGATGCTGGCTATGTGGGGGATTCCTGCATAACATAGTAAAGAGATCTATTATCTTAGGTTATTTGCTAGAAAATATAGCTGCTGTGGTCTTCATATAAAAGAGTAGACAATGAGTGTATTTATTTTCCTCTCCTTTTTGGGGAGTTGCCCTTAAAAAAGGCCAAGACAGGCATTCTACAGTTAGTTTAAAAAAACAAAACAAAGCAAAAAAATGTCTTGTTACCTAAAGCAATGGCTTCAACCCTCTTTGGGGACCAATTCACTGTCATTGTTAAGTGAAAGACCCAAATTTCTAAAGGTGCCATAAGTCTTCTTAGCTATTTAATATGTGAAATACGCTCACAAATGTTTCAACCCATGGGCTCACCACACTTCATATGCTCCTCTTTCTATCCAATTTTCAGAAGAAGACTAATATTTAAGGAGACTTTGAAATGCTGATATAATACAAAGAATATTTCTTAAAAGAGCCAGAGAAGGCAAGCTTGAAGGCAGTAAGGAAATATGTTGGATAAAAAGGAAGGGAACATAATATCAATAACTTAGGTCGTGGGGAAATAATTTGTTGATGGTGAAATAGGAAAAGAGAAGACCCATGTGGCAATGGGAGTTTTTCTGGTCTTTGCAAACTTGCTGAGACTTCTCAAGTTTTCCTGACAAGTAGATGTGAACAATGGCTAGATGAAGGTTTCCATTGAAAATGGCAGTCACTACTAAAGTGCTTGTTTCAAATACTCAGCTAGGGAATCAGGCTGTCTATTTGGGGGCATAAATGACAAGTTATAGGAACAAGTAGTAGGCAAGTAAATGAAACAATTAGGCAAAATCTCCTTAGACACGATTGAGAAAATCAGTTGGTTGATTTTTTTAACTTACTTGTGTACAGAATATCTTTGGTTTTGGAGTGGTAGTTGGAATTTGGGAAGTCAAGGTGGAACTACAACAGAGGTTATAATCTTAGAGACCCAGAGCTCTGCTCCTTTAGGTCAGACAGAACTTCAATCCAGTACCCTGGAGAGCTCCCAGAGATGGCAGTAGCCCTAAAGTCTATGTCTTATGGAGGTTGCCATTTGTTCCTCCTAGTTGATGAAATTCTCTGCACATGCTCTACTTAGTCACTAAGGAGTAAATTATCATTCCCATTTAATGTATTATTTCTCATCAAGTTTGTTTTTCTCATCAAAATTGCAGAGACAGATCTTCAGAACTGATCTTGACAGAGTGTCTTGCCTCCAAAGAATTTAGTAGATTTATTTGGGGAGATAAAGAGTATATTCCCCAAATAACAGGATGGGTTATCATCTGGGGTTTTCTGTTATTTTAGGTTATAATTTTTTATTTTGAAAAATGTACTCAACCTTACTTCAAATTAAAGAAATGTAAATTAAAGCTAGATTTGTTTTTCGTTCCTCTCTATGGGAGACATGCAGGCAATATCTAGTGACTGAGATGGTTTGAAGAAAAAAAAATGCTTATATGCAATGAAGTTAGTAATCTAATTAATTGCTAGAAGGTAATTTGGGAATTCATATTTTAAAAACCTATTTAAGCCAGTAATTACTGTACTCCATGTTAAGGAAATTATCAAAGAATTATAAAAGGAAAGGCAGATATTAATATTGATTACAAATTTATTGATTATATTTAAAAATTCAAATTCTTCCCAAATGAAGTATTGGTAAAATTATATGGTACATTCAAAAGACATTAAATTGAGAGGGCAGCAGAAGCAAGAAGAACTAAACCCTGAAGCCTGTGGAACAAAAACCACATTCACAGAAAGACAGACAAGATGAAAAGGCAGAAGGCTATGTACCAGATGATGGAACAAGATAAAACCCCAGAAATACAACTAAATGAAGTGGAGATAGGCAACCTTCCAGAAAAGAATTCAGAATAATGATAGTGAAGATGATCCAGGACCTCGAAAAAAGAATGGAGACAAAGATCAAGAAGATGCAAGAAATGTTTTTAAAAGACCTAGGGGAATTAAAGAACAAACAAACAGAGATGAACAATACAATAACTGAAATGAAAAATACACTAGAAGGAATCAATAGCAGAATAACTGAGGCAGAAGAACGGATAAGTGACCTGGAAGACAGAATGGTGGAATTCACTGCTGCAGAACAGAGTAAAGAAAAAAGAATGAAAAGAAAGGAAGACAGCCTAAGAGACCTCTGGGACAACATTAAACACAACAACATTCGCATTATAGGAGTCCCAGAAGGAGAAGAGAGAGAGAAAGGACCTGAGAAAATATTTGAAGAGATTATAGTCAAAAACTTCCCTAACATGGGAAAAGAAATAGCCAGGAAGCACAGAGCCAAGTCCAGGAAGTGCAGAGAGTCCCATACAGGATAAACCCAAGGAGAAACACACTGAGACACATAGTAATCAAACTGGCAAAAATTAAAGACAAAGAAAAATTATTGAAAGCAGCAAGGGAAAAATGACAACATACAAGGGAACTCCCATAAGGTTAACAGCTGATTTCTCAGCAGAAACTCTAGAAGCCAGAAGGGAGTGGCATGATATACTTAAAGTGATGAAAGGGAAGAAACTACAACCAAAATTACTCTACCTGGCAAGGATCTCATTCGGATTCGACCAAGAAATCAAAACCTTTACAGACAAGCAAAAGCTAAGACAATTCAGCACCACCAAACCAGCTCTACAACAAATGCTAAAGGAACTTCTCTAGGTGGAAACAAGAGAGAAGAAAAGGACCAACAAAAACAAACCCAAAATAATTAAGAAAATGGTAATAAGAACATACACATCGATAATTACCTTAAACGTGAATGGATTAAATGCTCCATCCAAAACACACAGGCTTGCTGAATGGATACAAAAACAAGACCCATCTATATGCTGTCTTTACAAGAGACCCACTTCAGATCTAGGGACACATACAGACTGAAACGGAGGGGATGCAAAAAGATATTCCATGCGAATGGAAATCAAAAGAAAGCTGGAGTAGCAATACTCATATCAGATAAAATAGACATTAAAATAAAGAATGTTATAAGAGACAAGGAAGGACACTACATAATGAAAAGGGGTTCAATCCAAGAAGATATAACAATTATAAATATATATACACACAACATAGGAGCACCTCAATACATAAGGCAACTGCTAACAGCTATAAAAGAGGAAGTCGACAGTAACACAATAATAGTGGGGGACTTTAATACCTCACTTAGACCAATGGACAGATAATCCAAAATGAAAATAAATAAGGAAACACAAGCTTTAAATGACACAATAGACCAGATAGATTTAATTGATATTTATAGGACATTCCATCCAGAAACAGAAGATTACACTTTCTTCTCAAGTGTACATGGAACATTCTCCAGGATAGATCACATCTTGGGTCACAAATCAAGCCTCAATAAATTTAAGAAAATTGAAATCATATCAAGCATCTTTTCTGACTACAACGTTATGAGATTAGAAATCAATTACAGGGGAAAGAACGTTAAAAGCACAAACACATGGAGGCTAAATGATACATTACTAAATAACCAAGGGATCACTGCATAAATCAAAGAGGAAATCAAAAAATCCCTAGAGACAAATAACAATGAAAACACGATGATCCAAAACCTATGGGATGCAGCAAAAGAAGTTCTAAGAGGGAAGTTTATAGCTATATAAGCCTACCTCAAGAAACAAGAAAAATCTCAAATAAACAATCTAACCTTACACCTAAAGGAACTAGAGAAAGAAGAACAAATAAAACCCAAAGTTAGCAGAAGGAAAGAAATCATAAAGATCAGAGCAGAAATAAATGAAATAGAAACAAAGAAAACAGTAGCACAGAGCAGTAAAACTAAAAGCTGGTTCTTTGAGAAGATAAACAAAATTGATAAACTATTAGCCAGATTCATCAAGAAAAAGAGGGAGAGGACTCAAATCAATAAAATTAGAAATGAAAAAGGAGAAGTTACAACAGACACCGCAGAAATACAAAGCATCCTAAGAGATTACTGCAAGCAACTCTATGAGAATAAAATGGATAACCTGGAAGAAATGGACAAATTCTTAGAAAGGTATAACCTTCCAAGACTGAAGCAGGAAGAAATGGAAAATATGAACAGACCAATCACAAGTAATGAATATGAAACTGTGATTAAATATCTTCCAACAAATGAAAGTCCAGGACCATATGGCTTCACAGGTGAATTCTATCAAACATTTAGAGAAGAGCTAACACCCATCCTTCTCAAACTCTTCCAAAAAATTGCAGAGGAAGGAACACTCCCAAACTCATTCTATGAGGCCACTATCACCCTGATACCAAAACCAGACAAATATACTACAAAAAGAGAAAATTACAGGCCAATATCACTGATGAATATAGATACAAAAATCCTCAACAAAATACTAGGAAACAGAATCCAACAACACATTTAAAGGATCATACACCATGATCAAGTGGGATTTATGCCAGGGATGCAAGGATTCTTCAATATACGCAAATCAATGAATGTGATAAACCATATTAACAAACTGAAGAATAAAAATTATAAGATCATGTCAGTAGATTCAGAAAAAGCTTTTGACAAAATTCAACACCCATTTATGATAAAAACTCTCCAGAAAGTGAGCAAAGAGAGAACCTACCTCAATGTAATAAAGGCCATATATGACAAACCCACAGCAAACACCATTCTCAATGGTGAAAAACTGAAAGTATTTCCTCTAAGATCAGGAACAAGACAAGGATGTCCACCCTCACCACTATTATTCAACATAGTTTTGGAAGTCTTAGCCATGGCAATCAGAGAAAAAACAAATAAAAGGAATACAAATTGGAAAAGAAGAAGAAAAACGGTCACTGTTTGCCGATGACATGATGACTATACATAGATAATACATAGAATACATAGAGAATCCTAAAGATGCCACCAGAAAACTACTAGAGCTAATCAATGAATTTGGTAAAGTTGCAGATTACAAAATGATTTCACAGAAATCTCTTGCATTCCTATACACTAATGATGAAAAATCTGAAAGAGAAAGTAAGAAAACACTCCCTTTTACCATTGCAACAAAAAGAATAAAATACCTAGGAATAAACCTACTGAGGGAGACAAAAGACCTGTATGCAGAAAACTATAAGACACAGATGAAAGAAATTAAAGATGATACCAACAGTTGGAGAGATATACCATGTTCTTGGATTAGAAGAATCAGTATTCTGAAAATGACTATACTACCCAAAGCAATCTACAGGTTCAATGAAATCCATATATATATATATATATATATATATATATATATATATATATATATATATATATATATATAATTACCAATGGCATTTTTTATGGAACTAGAACAAAAAATCTTAAAAATTTTATGGAGGGGCTTCCCTGGGGGCACAGTGGTTGAGAGTCCGCCTGCCAATGCAGGAGACACGGGTTCGTGCCCTGGTCCGGGAAGATCCCACATGCCGCGGAGCAACTAAGCCTGTGAGCCATGGCCGCTAGGCCTGCGCGTCCGGAGCCTGTGCTCCGCAATGGGAGAGGCCACAACAGTGAGAGGCCCACATACCGCAAAAAAAAAAAAAAAAAAAAAAAAAAAAAATTTATGGAGACACTAAAGACCCTGAATAGACAAAGCAGTCTTGAGGGAAAAAAACGGAGCTGGAGGAATCAGACTTCCTGATTTCAGACTATACTACAAAGCTAAAGTCATCAAGACAATATGGTACTGGCAGAAAAACAGAAACATAGATCAATGGAACGAGATAGAAAGCCCAGAGATAAACCCACACACCTCTGGTCAACTAATCTATGACAAAGGAGGCAAGGATATACAATAGAGAAAAGACAGTGTCTTTAATAAGTGGTTCTGGGAAAACTGGACAACTACATGAAGAAGAATGAAATTAGAAGACTCCCTAACACCATACAGAAAAATAAACTCAAAATGGATTAGAGACCTAATTGTAAGACCAGACACTATAAAACTCTTAGAGGAAAACATAGGGAGAACACTCTTTTACATAACTCACAGCAACATCTTTTTTGATCCACCTCCTAGAGTAATGGAAATAAAAACAAAAATATACAAATGGGACCTAATGAAACTTAAAAGCTTTTGCACAGCAAAGGAAACCATAAACAAGAGAAAAGGACAACCCTCAGAATGGGAGAAAATGTTTGCAAATGAATCAGTGGACAAAGGATTAATCTCCAAAATATACAAACAGCTCATGCAGCTCAATATTAAAAAAACAAACAACCCAATCCAAAAATGGGCAAAGGACCTTCTTCTCCAAAGAAGACATACAGATGGCCAAGAAGCACGTGAAAAGCTGCTCACCATCTCTAATTGTTAGAGAAATGCAAATCAGAACTACAATGAGGTATGACCTCTCACCAGTTAGAATGGGCATCATCAGAGAATCTACGAACAACAAATGCTGGAGAGGGTGTGGAGAAAAGGGAACCTTCTTGCACTGTTGGTGGGAATGTTAATTGATACAGCCACTATGGAGAACAGTATGGAGGTTCCTTAAAAAACTAAAAATAGAATTACCATATGACCCATCAATCCCAGTACTGGGCATATACCCAGAGAAAATCATAATTCAAAAAGACGCATGTACCCCAATGTTCATTGCAGCACTATTTAGAATAGCCAGGTCATGGAAGCAACCTAAATGCCCATCGACAGATGAATGGATAAAGATGTGGTACCTATATACAATGGAATATTTCTCAGCCATAAAAAGGAATGAAATTGGGCCATTTGTTGAGATGTGGATGGATCTAGAGACTGTCATACAGAGTGAAGTAAGTCGGAAAGAGAAAAACAAATATTGTATATTAACGCATATATGTGGAACCTAGAAAAATGGTACAGATGAACTGGCTTGCAGGGCAGAAGTTGAGCCACAGATGTAGAGAACAAACGTATGGACACCAAGGGGGGAAAGCGGCAGGGGTGTGGGGATGGTGGTGTGATGAATTGGGCGATTGGTATTGACATGTATACACTGATGTGTATAAAATTGATGAGTAATAAGAACCAGCTGTATAAAGAAATAAAATTAAATTTAAAAATTTAAAAAAACACAAAAACCAAGAGACATTAAATTGGTAATGTAAATATATATATATATATACATAGATAAACAGATAATAAACATAGAAAGATATTCACAACACATAGAACCATTCTTAATGTATTTTAAAACATAATAATTTGTGTAAAAATCATAAAATACATATATCCATACTATATATTTGTAAATAAGAAAAAGTCTTAAATGATGTTCACCAAAATCTAAACAGTGATTGCTTCTGTGGTAGGCTCTGAATTTTTTTTTACTTTATTTGCCATATGTGGTATTTTCCAATATTTTTACAATAATAAGTTATTAATTTTGGAATAAATACTTTATAAGTATTTTATGTAAATAGTGACTTGTCTTTTATTAAACACTTATTGACCGTATACTATTTTCTAGGCACTGGCTTAGAATTAGCAGTAAGGGATAAGGTCTGTAATATTGTGAAATTTACCATCTAAGGAGAAGGCAGAAAAAATATTCAACAAAGATCACACAATAAAATATATAATAATGAATAATTAAAAGCTCTTTTGTGAATATGTAATAAGAACAATAAGACCAGTGGAGAAGGAGGGAGGCAGGGAAGAAGCTTTAACTTGTAACATTTTCCAAGTTATGTGATTTAAATACTTCCACATTGTCCAGTTTCAAGCTGCCAATGTGTGGTTACTGAACATGAAATTGAGAATAAATGTTCACAATTGAGTCTGGCGAACTAGAATGATTTGGCTCCAACACACCAGTGAATGATAGATAGGCTAAAATCGAGGACAAGTGCTATACAGCAGAGGAGTGAAAGGGAAGATCAGGAAAACTTAAAGGAGATAATATTTAAGTTGAATCCTGAAGGGTGAGTGATGTATCAGGGAGAGAAAATGACAGTGGAAAGGTGCTGAGAGGAGGGAGCAATTGAATTGCAGGATGGCAAGAGAGAATAGTCCATGTGAGAGTTAATGGCGGCCCATACTGGAATGCTGCCAATAGATTTTCAGAGAATTCAAGGCATATTCAAGTTAAACGGGAAGACCAACTATGTTTCAAAACATACTTGACCTTTACGTTTCCTTCCAACTTCATAACGTTATGAATACCAAAATTATTATCAAACTCAGGTAATCTAGATGCATGCATGTCTTTTGTGTGCTACCTTAGTTACACTTAAAATATTCCAAATCTGAGCATTTCATTAAAATATTACATGGACACAAAAAGGCAAAATGAATGGCGGTTATTATCCAAATGTGCTCTTTTCCTGAGCCACCTAAAGGAACAGTAGTTAAAACAGCAAAAGAAAAATGTTAAGGTTAATTTGTTTGTTTATTTACAGCAACTATGAAAGAAGTTAGTAATATATTGTCAGCAGCAGCAATAACAACATCAAAAAGAGACCAACATATTAAATCTAAACAACTTGCTGAGGATTTCTCTCTCCCTGCCCTCTCTCTCCTTTTCCCTCCATCCCTCCCTCTCTCCCTTCCTCCCTCACTCCCTTTGCCTTCAGGCAGGTGTCAACAATTACCTTGTTCAAGAATTCAGGTGCTGATATTGTAACTCCTTAGGTTCTTCACCGATTTAGAATGTAGTCTTCTTGAGGATGTTAAATAAGGTTTTCTTTATCTAGTTTGGTGGCAGAAGACACAATTCTTGCAGAATTGACATATTTCTCTCCTTCTGTATTCATGTAATCTTCTTTCAGTGTTCTAATATCCATATTTGTCCCAGGCTTAGCTTCAGGATAGTTCGGGAAGCAGATCTTCCATGAGGTATGATGCTTTGTGTGATGTTCTTACCATATCTATTTCATCAACACTGTTCAGAAAGTGACAGGGAATTCTAGAGACATAGTAGCTGTTCATGCTGAGTTTCTTGAGCTCTCATCTCCAGAGTGATGAAAAGGAGGAGAGCTATTGGAAATTATTGTTCTCAGCTCCTAAGCAACTCCAGGCTAAGATATGAGATTTTTAGTGCCACCATCTTGTTTCATTATTAGTGGCCGTATCCAAAAAGCAAATTCTCAACATTTGGAGAATTTGCTGAACTTAGATTAATATTACAAAATGCTTACAGAGGTACTTTTTTGGTGCTTCCTTTACAGCTTTTCCCACTCTATCTTCTATCATTACAGACTTATCTTCTGCTCTTTGTGGGAGTTGCTCCACCCTACTGGGGAGCAAATAGGGTGGTTGTTTCAGAAGCGCACTCCATCTGATGCTCTGGTTAGTAACCCAGGCTAAGTTTACTGCATTTACTTAACCCAGACTAAGTTTAGTCCACCGTTTTGCTGCGTGGTGCACTGACAATGATTGTAATATTCCTCCAAGAAAGCATGGCCCATCTGAAGTCCTGTGGCATTGTTTTCTAATGGATTGGATTAAAATTACCTCTGGGCAGCAGGGCCTCTGCAGTCACTTGTGGAGCTTGTTCTCTGCCCAAGGGCACTGGGCTGAGGATGACAATGGGGGCTGAATACAGTCTGTCCTCCTTTAGCCATGGCTCTAAGGAGGGTCTGCATCTGCCTGGAGGTAGGCCCTCTGCAGATCAGTGGGTGGTCTTGCAGGCCAGAAGGTATCTTGGCCATCTCCCAGCTTGTTGGCAGAGGTCCTTAATTAGGTATCTCAAATGAAGATTGATGAAGATACAGTGCAGTTGGTACAGCTGCCTCGTTGGAGGCTACTTCAGTGAAGAGGTATCCCAGGAGAAATAACGCTGAGCTTTAATCAAGTGGAGAGGAAAGAGCTGAGACATCTTGTGAAGCCTGCTACAGTACTGGCTTACTAGAAACGTGGTGTGGCCTTCATGGCTTAGACAAGGATTCTGGAGGCTTATGTAGTTCCAAAGGGGGCCCATTTGGAAGCTCACTATTGCCTTTAATTATTCCTCTACATTAGTCTCAAAAATGCTGCATGTTGAACCAGAAAGGAGGTGGAAGTGAGAACCCTTGGCTGTGTCAGCTGCTGCTGATTCGGATACATAACTTTTTTCCTTCTTTAGTTCCACATCCCTTAACTAAGTGAGAGGAGCACTTCTTCCAAAGTACCCCAGGCTGACAGAAGGAGATGAATGGCACTGCCCATTACTTTTTAATAATGTTCTAACTGCCAACAAGAATCTTAGTTAAAATAGCAAATCTATAAAATTGTCCAGACTTGGGTTTGATGGGGACTTTGGTGGATTAATTCAAGTGAAAAAGAAGACAGTGATACTGATTATTCATAATATTATTTTGATCTGGATCATATGCTTAGTTATTACCCCCATCAAAGTACTGACAGAGCCCTTTTGTTGTAGGGTGGTAAATTTAAGAAAATTCAGCTAAATTTTTATTTAATGATTTTAATTCCTATACTATAACTCAATTACTTCTTTCTTTTCCTCAACTATTCCTTAGCTGTTGAGCTATGATAGCAACAGAATATAGAATTCACATAAAATGTTATAGCATGAAATGAGAAAATCATAGGAAGACCCAAACTCAGAGTACTCTGAGACACTAACTAGATTGAAATTGGAAACAGGCCTTGGTTTTATCCTTCATTTTGTGCCAAACTTAAATAGGGTAAACTATGTTATAAACATAAAAATCATACATGAATGATTAGTACTCAGATGGTTAAAACGAGAGTTTGTATGATTCAAAACTATACTATAAATAAAAGGAATCTTCATGTTATATGCAAGAACACTGTGATTGCTGGACCCTCATTTGTAGAGGTTATAAGGTCACAAGATATGTATCTTACCTCTAGTATTCTAGCTGCCATATGATATGTTTCTGTGTTGGGAGGGTGGTGGGAGAGTATTATAAAAGAAGGCATGAAAAGTTCAATGTAAGTAGTTTTTTTTTTTTTTTTCAATGTAAGTAGTTTTAACTTGAGTTTTCTGGAAGTTGTTGAAGAAAATTCAACTTGAATAAAAAATGTAAACCTCTGAAATTTAAGTTTGTTCATTGTTATTGCTTGAGGGTGTCCTTATTATATCTGGCTAAGCTTAAAATAACTATGAGAAGAACGGAAGTAGGAGTGTACTTTTCATCTTAATATAAGAAGGAAAAAAAAGAAGAAAAAAAAATCTATTTTCCTAAACTGCCCATAATAGGCAAAATATCATTAGTGTTTTCTGTAAGATAATCTTACTAAGTTATTTGTTTGATTTTTCCTGATTGATTTTTAGCTGCTATTTCTTATTTTATATTTCATGTGATACCTCCATTCTGACAATAAATTACCCTAGAGCAGATTCCTCAAACCATACAGATATGAGTATGGCCACGATTAGTATGGCTATGTTACATAAGAACAGTTGATTTAATCATGTCATGATGTAGCATTTACTCTCTGATCTTTTGCTAAAAATATGTCCTTATGGACATCCATGATATATGATAATCACTATTAAGTATAGCATAAGAATTTATATTTTGACAAGTGTGGATTTTAAAAGGAACTTGTCAGTTCTGTAGCATGGAAAATTCTCAAGCCATATGTTAGGGATGAGATTTGATGTTAAGTTGAGGGACATTTTCATCCAGCAGAGCACCGCAAAGTGATCTGTTATTCAAGGCTTGATTAAATAATGCTTTCATACATTAAAGATTAAATGTGTTATGAAAGATGTAGAAATAAGTAAGATACTTTATCTACAGTCAAGGAGTTCACAATCTTGTGGGTGTGATGAGTGCTAGAGTGAAAATTGATGGTAGGGATGATGATGATGATAATGAAAAGGAAGAGGAAGATGGAAAGATAGAAAGAGAAGAAGATATAGCAGGCAATAACTATATACCAATCACTGAACTAAATACTTCACATGCATTAGTTAACTTTTTCCTTCTAATTCTCAGATGAGAGAGACTCTATCTAATCATTTTCTTTTTAGAGTTGAGGAAACTGAGTTTCCAAAGATTAAATACATTGCTTAGGGTTATAAAATTGGCAATATGATTTCATAGTTTAGATTTAAATCCATGCTATATAATGCTGTCTTTCTCAAGATATAGAATAAGAGAACAGAGACCATGGGGTTGGACCCCTTAAGCAGTTATACCTAATTGTCAACAGATTTGGGTGGTCTAGTTTTTATTTTTAAATTCTCTCACTGTCTTACCTAATATGTGATTGTTGGTCCATTACAAAATTTTTCCATACCCTTTACATAATAATGATTTTTTAAAAATTTCATTCAGTATACATAGAGCATTGGAGAAAATTGAGTTAAAATTAGAAAAGAAAAAAAATTGATGCATATTTTTGGCAGTTCTCCTATTTGCTTCAGTTTGATAAGGTAAAAGTTGTTACTCGTGCATTGGCCCTTAACTGAAAGCCTTTATTCAGTTACTGTGCTCTCTAAATTTTCATAAGAGCTGTAGTTTTGGACCCACCATGTGCTAAAATTTATTAAGCAAAAAACATGACTCTTGGTGTTGAAAGCTGTACTGGGACAGCCAAGCAGGTCCTTGTATGTCCTAGTCATGCCAATAAATCCAGCCAGAAAATTCTTTTTAATAGTTGCATGAGTAACTGGTATTTTAAGAAGACACCCACACAGAGGGGAGAGGTACAGGGAAAAAATCAGATTTTCAAGGGCTCAATAGGGGAATTTGCTTTTTCTGTTAAGTTCCACCTGCAGTCTAAGCAAGAAGGCTGGTGCCGAGCCTGCAATAGCACGGCGTGCTTCCTTTATGTATGGTGTGGGATCTGATAAATTTTTCAGGATCCAGTCCAGCTGTGCTCTCATCACATTGATTTAATGGCCCTTAAGAGAAACCATAAAAGTGCTTTCTGGTTAGTGGGGCCCAGCTGTTTCTCGTGGTATTGCATAAGACAGCAAGCTGAGTTAGCTATAGATTAATGATATTAAAAAGTCAACTTTTTCCATATCATTTTCTTTTCATTAAAAAAAGACTTAAGCAAATATGTGATTTGTTAAGTTAGCTTATTGAATTCAAAGGGAAAGGACCCAAAGAGATGATCTGATTTGATCTGAAAAGTTAATCAAGGCCCCCAAATAAACACTGAATCATATTAACATATCTAGTATGTGTATGAATGTGTGTGTGTGTGTGTGTGTGTGTGTGTGTGTGTGTGTGTGTGTTCCCAAAGGGTGATGTGAACGCTGATGGCTGGAAGGAGGGCTCTGTTTTCATTACCAGGCAACAGTGCAAAAAGGCAACAAAATTATTTGAGGATTATCAGGCTCTCTGATGAGGTTAAGAGCACTGAAAGTCAGTATGAAATGAATAGCTGTGTAGATTTACAGTGTCATTCATGTCATTGGAACCTTTTGGTTTTCTGCAAGCAGAAGGGTGATTGCACTACCAGGCAATCTGTTAAGTATTAAGCCTGGGTATGAAACAGACTGTACTGAAAATGTTTCTGCTCCGAAGCAGACATGAGGCACTTAGAGCTTTTGCACTTCAGATACTTTCAGGCAACAGAGTACTCAGAAGTAGAGTAAAATGTTTTTTCATCCCTCTTTAAACAATAAGATATATGGGGTTTGGGAGAGCTAGAAAAGTATTCATTCTAAAATCATGAGTTTTAATATTTTACTAGATTACAGTTCCTAAATTCAGGGAGTATAGCATGGATTCACTAAAATTAGAAATAATCATAGAAACAAATGGCTGGAGAATTGCAATTATTATTTGACTAATATTTGGTGGTCATCTGTGATCTCAGTAACCTCTTTTTAAATAAGGCCACATGGAAGAGATTCAGTGCGATTGTAGGATTACAGAACATGAAAGACTCTGGAAGAAAAACTGTTGCAAATTTGAAATACCTGTAATTTAGATAGGAAAAAATTACCTTTACATTATCAGTTAAAAAACAAAAGGTTTTGCTAGGCAAAAGAAAATATTTTCAGAAAGAGTTCTTCAAACAATTTAGAAGTGTCCATTTAAATATAGAGTTTGATAAGATGCAAACTATTATATATAGAATGGATAAACAACAAGGTCCTACTATATAGCATAGGGAACTATATTCAATATCCTGTATAAACCATAATGGAAAAGAATATATATATGTTATATATGTCAAGCTCTATATTTTATATATATATCATATATATATATATATATATATAACTGAATCACTGTTTTACAGCAGATGCTAAGATAACATTGTAAAACAACTATACTTCAATAAAATAAATTTAAAAATAAATATAGAGCTTGATATATATTCTTATCTACTCATTAATGTGGTTCCCTGTAATAACACTTTAAAAGTTTATTTCAAATTCCAATTAATTTTAAAACAACTAAAAGTTATATATTTCAAATGTAAGGATTTTTTGCTCCACAAATATAAACACCAAAGACAATTCTGTGTTTTTTAAAGGTTGTTCAGGGATTAAGTTAGTTGTTTCAAAACCTACCTGCTCTATGTCGATGGAATATCTAATTATAAAGAAATCTATGGAACTGTTCTCCAGATGGAGAGAAAGTAGCATATTTGTATAAAACTAGGTATGATTTAAGGTCATATATATCTATCAGTGATTTTCCTCTGGAGCAATTGAACAAGAGTTCTTAACAGTCACCTACACACAGAACTAGAGCAAGAGAGATGCTATTGCTAGGGGTGTTTTAAGGTCAGTATTTCAGTAGCTGCTGTTTTTGATTAAGTATCATGTAGACCAGTTCCTCTCTACTGAATAACATTAGCTTGAAAAATCAAAGGCTTGGTGGCCTAAATAGACAACAATAACCAATATTTTAACTCTGCCAGATACTTCTGTGGGAAGCACTAAGCCATGTCAATATTTGCCATTGTTACAATTCCAGCCAATACTCTAAATGCAGAGTCGCATTGCTTGGTCATGATGTGGGAGTGGTGAGAATGTGACATCCCTCTGTTCTATTAATTGCCAACAGTCAAGTTTTTCTTTTGCCACCAGGAGCATTGCAGCTTGGGGTCTCTGTAGTTCTCTGTGGTTTGCATTTGGTCCTGAATTCAGAGCCCAGGATAAGAAAGTTGTTGGCAACCACCAGAATGCAGTCAGAAAATTGCCAGGCTGTTGTAATACAAGCTTCTATTTTACTTCAGAGTGAAAATTTAATGTTGCTTGAGAGTCTGTTACAGAGGAATTCATTATGGTTATCTTATGAATGATGGGTTCTGAAAAATAATGTTTGTGTTACATATTTTTGTGACTATTTCAGAAAATGCATTATAAGAGGCAAACAGCCAGCAGCACGGATCATGCTTAAGACTAAGTTAAAAGTAACACTGGTTCAGCACAAACTGAGTTTTTGTTTATTTCTTTAGGTCAAAGGTAAAAGGCTGCATAGTGTAGAGCATTCACTTTTGGGAAGGGTGCCTGGTCAGGCACCATTCTATAAGGGTTTTTCCTTTCTTTTGCCCACTTTGGGCAAAATGGGATCATTTTGAAATTTTTCTAATGAGTATTTTGCTTTATGTGCTGATTTTAAAAACCTGGAATAATAAAGAAAATCAAAAGAAGGAAGAAAAGTGTCAATTTGACCACACACATGCAAGTATTGTTACCATGTTGACGTTGTCTCCTTCCAATAAAGTCCTTTTGTATATAGGCTTTAAAAACATGATCATGATGATATCAGATCAATACAAAAAATATGATCATTATTAGTATCAGATTAATTTTTCATTTAGGACTAAGTTACAAGCATTTTTCATGTGTAAAAGAGAGATTTCCAGATTCTAACATTAATACCCAAGTATTAATAGCCCAGAATCTCACATTTTTCAATTAGCAGGAAATCTATGAGCAGGCTCCGTTCCCCAGGTAGTTCTGGGGTCCAGGAGGAATGCTCATATGTTCTCACATGCATCCTGGTTGTCGACTGTCACATTAATGCTCTATCCACTCTAGGCTGCTACCCAACTTTTGCTTTCTCTTATCACCTTATACTCAGCATTTCCAGCCTGCATTAATTCTGTCCTAACTGCCACACCTCAAGAATGAACACATGCTAAATTTCTCAAATAAGAAATACCAGGCAATTAACAGGTAACAAAAGTTGTCAGAATTTAAGGGTTACCAGAAAATGCAATGTAAGAAGGAAAGAAAAACTTGCAATATTTAAAAGGCTACTTAATATTTTATTGAGGAAAAGAACCCAGAATTTCTTAATTATATGCTTGTTGTTGAGCATTTAGGTTGTTTTCAATTTTTTGCTTTTAAAAATAATTCTGTTTGTGTGGTGTAAAACTTTTATAATTCTATTTTACATATCATCTCTGTGCAGAAAGTATTCTTAGCTCTTGAGATCCATCAGAACATTTTGTGGGAATGAAGTCCTAGAGGAAGAATTTCTAGTTTCACTTACTTTAATTGTTAGCAATACTTTGTGTATTGTGTCAATTTGTGTAAATTTGATAAATTTACACTTGTGTCAGTTTGATAAATTATATTTTTCTAGCAACTTGATCCTTTTATACATGTTTAAAATTTACTGCCATAATCTGTTTGTAGTATTCTACTACCTGTTTCTTACCTGTAGTTATTATTTCTCACTTTTTATGTTCAATATTGTGTGTGTATGTACCTTTTTAAATTCTAAATCAGTTTTCCCAGAGTTTTATTAATTTTTCTATGAAAATTATGGTGTTATTTTTATATTTTATTAATTTCTTCTCTTATATTCATTATTTCCTTCTACTACTTTAATTTTTTTTTCGATTTTAAACTCCATATTTAAATTCTTAGCTAATTTTCAGCCCCCATCCTTTTCTAAAAGAAGCAAGGCCATACACTTGTCCTGAGCACTGCTTTAGCTGCACCCAAATGTTTTCATTTGTAGTGTTTTTTTAAACATTTTATTTATTAAATAAAATATTATGTAACTCCAAATATTTTTAATTTTTTACTGAAATGCAGATGTGCTAGCTGTAGCTACAGCAGCTATCTTATAACCAAAAGAATAGTAGAGACATGGTTAGCCTTAGAACAGTACTTAGTAGCTGCCTACCTCTTGTTTTCTTGTTATGTGAGAAAAATAATAAAAAATAAATAAAAAATAAATTTAAAAAATAATCTATTTTAAGTCACTGTACATGGGTTTTAAATGGAGCCAAATACAACAAAATTGATATCTTTCTTTCCCTCCTACCTATCCTAATTTCTATTAGGTGGTAACCTAATAGAAACCTATTGTTTTTGAAACTGTACATTTATTTTTGATTCTTCACTTGTTATTCTTAAAGCTTTAGGAAACAATTCATTTAAATATAGGTTAAAAATATTGCTATCTCCACATTTCTATGTATATAATAAACTTGGGATGTTTCAGTGTCTGTTACCCTCATCATTCTTTCTCATCTCCCAAATATGTGATTTTTTTTTAACAATTGGCTTTTTGGGGTTTTTTGGCTGCATTGGGTCTTCGTTGCTGTGTGTGGGCTTTCTCTAGTTGTGGCGAGCGGTGGCTACTCTTCATTGTGATACGTGGGCTTCTAGCAGTGGCATTGGTGGTTCAGTGGTAGAATTCTCGCCTGCCATCTTATTTTTAATCTATCTATAGTGACTGTTATTGTTGCATTTATTGGTCAAATCACAGTTAGATTTGCCAATATTTTTACAAATGTCTTTTTGTAATCTTTCTTCTGGTTTTAATTTCTTCTTACTAGAATTCATCCTACAGTACAGCGAGGTCTGCAAAATTTAATTTTCTTTTAGCCTTTGTTTTCCTGATAATATATTGATTTAAGCTTCACATTTGAATGAGTTTAGCTTTATGTAGAATTCTAAGTTAATACTTATATTTCCTCAGCACTTTAAAGATGTTATTGCATTGTCTCTGGCTTCCATTGTGGTTCTCAGCAGTCTGCTTTCATCTAAGTGTTCCTTTGTGTGCCTTTTCTCTCTGACTGCTTTTATGATATCCTCTTTGTCTTTGATTTTCATTCTTCTGTTTCTTGTCTTGGCCATGTTTGCAGCAACACTGACGAACTCAGTACCTCAGGCTTCTGGTTCCAACAATGTCAGTGTCTGCTGTCTAGAAGCCTCAGGAGCCAATCTCTAGCAGTAAGAGTAGCAGGCAACAATTGTAGCATGGATTTGGCAGCACCAAGAGTAGGAATGTGGGCTCCCAGATATTTCAGTGTCCTTAGGAATATGAGCTGTTGGATTCTTGCAATATGGTTGTATCTTAGTGGTATCAGCAGAAACAGAAACGGAAGCACCTAGATAACACTACCTTCCCTTTTGCTCCTCTAGCTTTCAAACACATTGTAAACAATTTTCTATATTATATACTTCTGTTTGAAATAGTTTTGTTTCTGTTTTCCCAAATAGATACTAATTAATACACTCTAGATGAGAACACAGTAGATTATATTAATGTGGGAAGATTATACATCCCTGTCCCATTGAAATCAGTATTAGCCATGTGACTTTCTTAAGCCAGTGAAATGGGAGCAGAAGTGACATGTGCAATAGCTTAGTGGAAACTTTGAGTCCATTATATGCTTTTACACTATTTTCTTTTACCTTTGTGACAAGACCAACAATACCCCATGGAAGAAATGCCCAACAATTTAGATTTTGGAGTTCACACATGAACAGAGGCACAGTAAACCCATAATGGACATGTTACATGAGCAAGAAATGTACCTTTGTTGTTGTAAGATAACTAAGTTTTTTTAGTCATTTGTTACTGCAGTATAATTTAGCTTAAGATGACTGTTACAGTTTGGGTTTATTTTTATTTATTATGTTGAGAATCATTTTATTAATTAATCGTTTATTTATTCTGAGAGATTGTGTTGAAATTTTGAAAAATTCTGTCACTAACTCTTTGGATATTGCCTTCCTCTACTCTCAAGCCTCTCTTTCTAGAATTGAAATTTAAAATTTTGTTGACTTTTCAGTAATGTGTTAATTTCCACATATTTGTGAATTTTCTAATTTGTCTTCTACTGTTGATTTCTAGTTTTATTCCACTGTGCTTGGAAAAGATATTTGGTATAATACCAATCGTTAATTTGTTAAGACTTCTTTTGTGACCTAATATGTTGATCTATCCTGGAAAATATTCCATGTGTGCTTGAGAAGAATGGTTATTCTGTTTGTGGAATGTTCTATATATGTCTATTAGGTACATTTGATATATAGTGTTGTTCAAGTTCTCTGATTCCTTATTGATTTTCTGCCTTTATGTTCTATCCACTATTGAAAGTGGAGTATTAAAAAGTTGCTACTGCTATTGTATTGCTGTTTATTTCTCCCTTTAGTTCTGTAAATGTTTGCTTTCTATTTTAGGTGCTCTGATGTAAGGTGCATATATATGTATAATTGTTACATCTTTCTGATGAATTGATCAGTTTATCACTATATAATGTCCTAGTGTGTCCCTAGTCACAGTTTTTCACTTAAATCATTTTTTTTTTGATATAAATATAGCCAGCCCTGCTCTTTATTACTTACCATTTTCATGGAATATCCTTTTCTATCCCTTCACTTTCAGCCTTTTTGTGTCTTTAAATATAAAGTGAATCTCTTGTAGACAGGATATGTTGAGTTTTGTCCTTTTGTCCATCCAGCCACTCTATGTTTTTTGATTTTAAGGAAAGTTTAATCTATTTGTGTTTAAAGTAATTATTGATAGAAGAGTGCTTACTTTTGCCATCTTGTTAAATTTTTTCTGTCTGTCGTGTAGTTCTTTTATTACCCTTTTCTTTTCTCTCTATTTTTTCATTTATTCATTGATTTTTTTTTTTGTAATGATATGCTTTGATTACTTTCCCTTTCTCTTTTGTGTATCTTCTAAAGGTATTTTCCTTGTGGTTACCATGGGATTTACATAAAACATGTTATAGCTATAACAGCCTATTTTAAGCAGATAACTATTTAACTTGCATACAAAAACTCTTGACTTTTATACCCCCTCACACACTTTATGTTATTAATATCACAATTTACATCTTTTATATTCATTAACAAATATTTGTAGTTATAGTTATTAATCTTTTGGTTTAATTTTTACACTAAAAATAAATTGATTTACATACCACCATTACAGGATTACAGTATTCTTTGTCTATATATTTACTTTTATATGTGTTTTAGACTTTCATTTTTTTCATATTGCTCATTAGTGTCCTTTAATTTCAACATGGAGAACTACCTTTAGCATTTCTTGAAAGGTAAGTCTAGTGGTCTAGCGGTGATGAACTTCCTCAGATTTGTTTGTCTGGAAAAGTATTTATCTCTCCATTTTTGAAGGACAGTTTTGTTGGATATAATATTCTTGGTTGGAAGTTTTTTTTTTTTTTTTTTTTTGGCTTTCAGCACTTTGAATATATCATCCCATTTTCTTCTGTGAAGTTTCTTCTGTAAAATCCACTGAAGATCTCATAGGGGTTCCCTTGTATGTGAAGAGTCACTTTTTTCTTGCTGCTTTCAAGATTCTCTCTTTGCCTTTGACTTTTGACAATTTTATTGTGTCCTAATGTCAGTTTCTTTGAGTTCATCCTATTTGAGAAGTTTTAGCCATTAATTATTTAAATAATCTTTCTGTCCAATTTCCTCTCTCTCTCTCTCTCCCTCTTCTCCTCCTGGGACTCCCATAATGAGGTCATTATTTTACTTGATGGCTTCCATAAGTTCCATAGGCTTTCTTCACTCTTTCATTCTTTTTTCTTTTTGTTCTCTGTCTGAATAATTTCAAATGAACTGTATTTAAGGTAGCTGATGTTTTTCTTCTGCTTAAACTAACCTACTGTTGAAATTATTTTATAGAATTTTACAGTTCAGTTATTGCATTCTTTAGTTCCAGAATGTCTGTTTGGTTCTGTTGATATTCTCATTTTGTTCATATTCTCATTTCCTGATTTCATTTAGTTGTCTATGTTCTCTTGTATTTCACTGAGCTTCTTTAAGACAATTATTTTGAATTCTCTGTTTGGTCATTCATAGATTCCCATTGCTTTAGAGTCAATTAGTGAAGATTTATTTTGTTATTTTGCTTTGTTATTATGTTTTTTGGTTGTATCATATTTCCCAGATTCTTCGTGTTCCTTGTAACTTTGCATTGGAGTCTGCACATATAAGGAAACAGCCACCTTTCCCTCATCTTTAAGGGCTGGCTTCGATAGATAAAGACCTTCACCACTCAGCCTAGCTAGACATTCTGGGAGCCTCTCAAACCTTATCTATGGATGCTCACACTTCACTCCTTTCCTTCAGTCACAGGGGAAATATTTAGAGTTGTGCATCTTCTTGCAATTTAACAGAGCTCTGCTGGCAGGAGTAAGCTGTCCTCCCCTTTTCTTTGCTCTTAGCTCCTCCAGACATCTGGACTTGCCAGTTCTGTCAGTGCTCTGTGTGAAGTAAGACAGAAACTGGTCCTTAGCCAGTTGACTAAAAAGCCTAGGATACTGAATGCACACTTCATTCTCTTTTTCCCTCCAGGGCAAAACTGTGGGCCAAATTGATCTCTCTTGGTATGAGCTGTACAGGCTTGTGGGAGAGGTTGGCACAGGTAAAGTGAAATTGCTTTTTTTTACCCATTTCAATTCAGCTGTTCTTGGTTTTGTACTCATCTGGGGAACAGCAACTTCTTAACTGGAATCTGTTTCTCACATAAAGGTATTTGATCCATATACTGTTGTTAAATCAGTGTTTCTGTGAGGTATATAGACTGGGACATCCTATTCTGCCACTTTGTTGATGTCACCTCTCACATTCCTCTTGGTGAGAGACCTTCTAACCCTGTAAATTTGGTCTTTATCCAGGTATTTTTACCTGGAATCAGTAATTTTTCAAAATAAACATTGGCTCAATAATCTAGTTTTATTTAGTTGCTCTACTTTGGTAGAAATTACTCACATGTTAAAACCATATTTTAAGCAGTCCCTCAAAATGTTAAATATACAGTTTTATCATTTAAATTATTAACTTTTAAATACTGGCTGAGTACGTTGTTGATATTATGGTAGAAGATTAAATGTGATTTATTATTTAAAGAATGCAATTTTAAGAAATTTCATAAATATCAGAACTGTTCACTAATTGATTTAAATAAATGGTTCTCAAACTCGAGGACTCATGAGTGCTAAGAATGTAGTTATATTTCCCTGAAGAATCCACAGATCCCAGTTTGAGGAACACTGGGTTTATTTGTTGATTTCCATTAAAGTCTTCTCATTAAAATATTTCATAAAATGTTATACATCTGGACTTGGCTAAATTTTTCTATTTGAGCACTTTAAGACAGCTATTGTTAGGGATAATTATGTTTTTGTTCAACTTAATGGTAATTGTATGCAAATTTTAGAATTTGCCACAGGCTTACTATTTGCGGTAAACTTGTGGGAATAGTTATTTTTCCTTTTTTTTTTTTTTTTGTGGAAAACTGTCAGTATCAGGAATCACTGTCTGCCTCAAAATTGCAGCTGTGGTTGTCTTCTCAGATTACTAGCAAATTAAAACAGAGTTTGTAGCAAACTTGAAAATTATTATACAGCAAAGACTTGTTACTAAGAAACACAGTTAATGAATAAAGACAGAGGAAAAAGAGTAAAGACAAACCAAAAAAAGAAGAATGATCAGGAAATTTTTAAATTAAGTAACTAGTCTTATCCTTTAAAAACAGAAGAAAAAAATGCTATTTTTGAAGGTTCTTTTCAAGGATGGAATTTTGCTCACTCTCTCCTCTTCTTTTTAAACGTTTAATCTCTTTGTAGATAATTGTTTATTTCTACCTATGGATGAAGTTTGAAGAAAAATTTTAAGCCAGATACAAGTGTATATATAATATGTCTCTGATATATCAGTTTACAATGAACAGACATTAATAGCTCATAAAATTGAAATGCAGTCTAAAGTACTATTCTAATATACTGTAATAGAAGCCGTCACTCTACTTCAATTAAGTGAGATGATACATAAGAAAATAAATCAATATAGATGAATAGTAGCAAATTTTATAATATTGATTCTCACAACATTCTCAAATATGAATGTGTATGTGTTCTTATCAAGAGCTGGATTTTATTTTGTGAAATTTATTAAAGGTTTGAATGATATCTACTGTCTTTCTTTGTATTCCTTTTTTATATATGGACAATTAACTACTCTAGAAAACTGATTTTAATTCTTATAAAAATTTTAAATGTGGGGTGAAGAGTCTATGACATGCTACAAAGCTTTCTAAAATAAAATTAAAGACAAAATAAAAGCATGTTAATATTCTGAGATTATTCATCATTAAATTAAAGTAGTTTTCATTTTATGTTCAGACTTAACAGTTAATTTAATTATTTAAAGAAGCTACTTTTGCTAGTGCTCATCAAAAAATAAGCATTTCTCTCTTCAGTATTGCATGCTGAGTCTTCTCAATCTTTGTCCCTTGACCATGCTCTCTCAGGATTTGGCTTGGTTAATTTTAATCAGTCTCCTTCCCACTGTCAATACTTCCAACACAAACATTTTCCTCATCATGTCAAACTGACTTTTTTTTTTTTTTCTGCTTTCCCAAACTGTGACTCCAGGCTTTTTTTTTCTTATTTTTTTTTTAATTGGAGTAAAATTGTTTAACAATGTTGTGTTAGTTTCTGCTGTACAATGAAGTGAATCAGCTATATGTATACCTATATCCCCTCCCTCTTTGACCTCCCTCCCACCCCATCCTGCCCATCTAGGTCATCACAGAGCACTGAGCTGAACTCCCTGTGTATACAGCAGGTTCCCACTAGCTATCTAGTTTACACATGGTAGTATATTTATGTCAAACCTAATCTCCCAATTTGTCCCAACCTCTCCTTCCCCCACTGTGTCCACATGTCCATTCTCTATGTCTACATCTCTATTCCTGCCCTACAAATAGGTTCATCTGTACCATTCTTCTAGATTTCACATATATGCATTAATATACAATATTTGTTTTTCTATTTCTGACTTACTTCACTCCATATGACAGACCCTAGGTCCATCCACGTCTCTACAAATGACCCAATTTCATTCCTTTCTATGGCTGAGTAATATTCCATTGTGTGTGTATATATATATATATATATATATATATATATATATATATATATATATATATATATCACTTCTTCTTTATCCTATTATCTATCGTTGGACATTTAGGTTGTTTCCATGTCCTGGCTATTGTAAATAGTGCTGCAATGAATATTGTGGTACATGTGTCCTTATGAATTATGGTTTTCTCGGGGTATATGCCCAGTGGTGGGATTCCTGGTCATATGGTAGTTCTATTTTTAGTTTTTTAAGGAACCTCCATACTGTTCTCCATAATGGTGGTTTCAATTTACATTCCCACCAACAGTGAAGAAGGGTTCCATTTTCTCCACACCCTATCCAGCATTTATTGTTTGTAGATTTTTTGATGATGGCATTCTGACCGGTGTGAGGTGATACCTCATTGTAGTTTTGATTTACATTTCTCTAATAATTAGTGATGTTGAGCATCTTTTCATGTGCCTCTTGGCCATCTATATGTCTTCTTTGGTGAAATGTCTATATAGATCTTCTACCCATTTTTTAATTGGGGTGTTTGTTTTTTTGATATTGAGCTCCATGAGCTGTTTGTATATTTTGGTGATTAATCCTTTGTCTGTTGCTTCATTTGAAAATATTTTCTCCCATTCTGAGGGTTGTCTTTTTGATGGTTTCCTTTGCTGTGCAAAAGCTTTGAAGTTTCATTGGTCCATTTGTTTATTTTTGTTTTTATTTCCGTTACTCTAGGAGGTGTGTCAAAAAAGATCTTGCTGTGGTTTATGTCAAAAAATGTTCTCCCCATGTTTTTCTCTAAGAGTTTTATAGTGTTCAATCTTACATTTAGGTCTTTAATCCATTTTTAGTTTATTTTTATGTATGGTGTTAGGGAGTGTTCTAATTTTGTTCTTTTACATGTAACTTCCAGTTTTCCCAGCACCACTTACAGAAGAGACTGTCTTTTCTCCATTGTATGTTCTTACCTCCTTTGTCATAAATTAGGTGACCATATGTACGTGGGTTTATCTCTGGGCTTTCTATCCTGTTCCATTGATCTATATTTCTGCTTTTGTGCCAGTACCATACTGTCTTGTTTACTGTAGCTTTGTAGTATAGTTTGAAGTTGGGGAGCCTGTTATCTCCAGCTCCATTGGCTATTCGGGGTCTTTTGTGTTTCCATATAAATTGTGAACTTTTTTGTTCTAATTCTGTGAAGAATGCCATTGGTAGTTTGATAGGGATTGCACTGAATCAGTAGATTGCTTCAGTAGTATAGTCATTGTCACAATATTGATTCTTCCAATCCAAGAACATGGTATATTTCTCCATCTATTTATGTCATCTTTGATTTCCTTCATCAGTGATTTATAGTTTACTGAGTACAAGTCTTTTGCCTCCTTATGTAGCTTTATTCCTAAGTATTTTATTCGTTTTGTTGCGATAGTAAATGGGATTGTTTCCTTAATTTCTCTTTCAGATTTTTCATTGTTAGTGTATAGTAATGCCAGAGATTTCTGTGCATTACTTTTGTATCCTGCAACCTTACCAAATTCATTGATTAGTTCTAGTAGTTTTCTGGTGGCATCTTTAGGATTTTCTATGTATAGTATAATGTCATCTGCAAACATTGACATTTTTACCTCTTCTTTTCCATTTTGTATTCCTTTTATTTCGTTTTCTTCTCTGATTACCATGGCTAGAACTTCCAAAACTATGTTGAATAAGAGTGGTGAGAGTGGACATCCTTGCCTTGTTCCTAATCTTAGTGGAAATGCTTTCAGTTTTTCACCATTGCATATGATGTTGGCTGTGGGTTTGTCATATATGGCCTTTATTATGTTGAGGCAGGTTCCCTCTACTCCCATTTTCTGGAGAGTTTTTATCATGAATTGGTGTTGAATTTTGTCAAAAGCTTTTTCTGCATCTATTGAGATGATCATATGGTTTTTATTCCTTAATTTGTTAATATGTTGTATCACATTGATTGATTTGTGTATATTGAAGAATCCTTGCATTCCAGAGGTAAATCCCACTTGATCATGGTGTATGATCCTTTTGATGTATTGTTGGATTCTGTTTGCTAATATTTTGTTCAGGATTTTTGCATCTATATTCATCAGTGATATTGGTCTGTAATTTTCTTTTTTTGTGATATCCCTGTCTGGTTTTGGTATCAGGGTGATGGTAGCTTCATAGAACGAATTTGGGAGCGTTCCTCCTTCAGCAATTTTTTGGAAGAGTTCAAGAAGGATGGGTGTTAGCTCTTCTCTAAATGTTTGATATAATTCACCCGTGAAACCATCTGGTTCTAGACTTTGTTGGAAGATTTTAAATTACAGTTTTACTTGTGATAAGTCTGTTTATATTTTCTAATTCTTCCTGGTTCAGTCTTGGAAAACTGTACCTCTCCAGGAATTTTCCATTTCTTAGTTGTTGCCCATTTTATTGGTATATAGTTGCTTGTAGTAGTCTCTTATAATCCTTTGTATTTCTGCGGTGTCAGTTGTGATTTCTCCTTTTTCATTTCTAATTTTATTGATTTGCATCCTCTCCCTTTTTTTCTTGATGAGTCTGGCTAAAGGTTTATCAATTTTTTTTTATCTTCTTAAAGAACAACCTTTTAGTTTCATTGATCTTTGCTATTGTTTTCTTCATTTCTATTTCATTTATTTCTGCTGTGATATTTATGATTACTTTCATTCTACAGACTTTTGGTTTTCTTTGTTCTTCTTTCTCTCATTGCTTTAGGTGTAAGGTTAGATTGTTTATTTGAGATTTTTCTTGTTTCTCGAGGTGAGATTGAATTGTTATAAACTTCCCTATTAGAACTGCTTTTGCTGCATCCCATAGGTTTTGGGTTGTCATGTTTTCATTGTCATTTGTTTCTATGTATTTTTTTTATTTCTTCTTTGACTTCTTCAGTGATCTTTTGTTTATTTAGTAGTGCACTGTTTAGCCTCCATGTATTTGTGTTTTTTACAGGTTCTTTTTCCTGTAATTGATTTCCAATCTCATATCATTGTGGTCAGAAAAGATGCTTGATATGATTTCAATTTACTGAGGCTTGATTTGTGACTCAAGCTGTGATCTATCCTGGAGAATGTTCCATGTGCACTTGAGGAGAAATTGTTTTCTGCCACTTTCAAGTGGAATGTCCTATAACCATCAATTAAATCTATCTGGTATGTTGTGTCATTTAAAGCTTGTGTTTCCTTATTTATTTTCTGTTTGGATGATCTGTCCACTGGTGAAAGTGGGGTGTTAAAGTCCCCTACTATTATTGTGTTACTGTCGATTTCTCCTTTTATCGTTGTTAGCATTTGCCTTATGTATGAGGTGCTCCTATGTTGGGTGCATAAATATTTATAATTGTTATATCTTCTTCTTAGATTGATCCCTTGATCATTATGCAGTGTCCTTCCTTATCTCTTGTGACAGTCTTTATTTTAAAGTCTATTTTATCTGATACGAGTGTTGCTACTACAGCTTTCTTTTGGTTTCTATTTGCATGGAATATCTTTTTCCATCCCTTCACTTTCTGTCTGTATGTGTCCCTAGGTCTGAAGTGGGTCTCTTGTAGATAGCATATATATGGGTCTTGTTTTTGTAACCATTCAGCCAGTCTGTGTCTTTTGGTTGGAGCATTTAATCCATTTACATTCAAGGTTATTATCAATATGTATGTTCCTATTACCATTTTCTTAATTCTTTGGGGTTTGTTTTTGTGGGTCTTTTTCTTGTCTTTTGTTTCCCACCTAGAGAAGTTCCTTTAGCATTTGTTGTAAAGCTGCTTTGGTGGTGCTGAATTCTCTTAGCTTTTGCTTGCCTGAAAATCTTTTGAATTCTCCTTCAAATCTGAATGAGATCCTTGCTAGGTAGAGTAATCTTGGTTGTAGGTTTTACTCTTTCATCACTTAAATTATATCCTGCCACTCCCTTCTGGCTTGCAGATTTTCTGCTGAAAAATCAGCTGATAACATTATGGGGATTCCTTTGTATGTTATTTTTTGTTTTTCCCTTGCTGCTTTTAATATTTTTTCTTTGTATTTAATTTTTGTTAGTTTGATTAATATTTGTCCTTGTGTGTTTCTCCTAAGGTTTATCCTATATGGGAACTCTTTGTGCTTCCTCGACTTGGGTGACTATTTCCTTTCCCATCTTAGGGAAGTTTTCCACTATAATCTCTTCAAGTATTTTCTCAGACACTTTCTTTGTCTCTTCTTCTTCTGGGACCCCTATAATTCTAATATTGTTGCATTTAGTGTTGTCACAGAAGTCTCCAAGATTGTCTTCAATTCTTTTCATTCTTTTTTCTTTATTCTGCTCCTCAGCAGTTATTTCCACCATTCTGTCTTGCAGCTCACTTGTTCGTCCTTCTGCCTCAGTTATTCTGTTACTGATTCTTTCTAGTGTATTATTTTTTTCACAAACCAAATTTTCCTAGATCTTTTGGTCACCTAAGATCACTGAAAAGTCATGGTGAGTTTTTGGAAAGTAAATTGAAATCTGATTTCTTCCTGGTGAATTGTCAATTATGATTGGCCTTCATATTAAGATAAAATAGACAATTTGTTTTAGACATAGTCAGTTCTTTAAAGACCAGAAGTTTGGGTTGGTTATGCACAAAAAATAGTTAATTTCCAAAATGTGTAAAATGCACACAGTTTCTAAAATTCAGCAAATGATTTTCCAGGACTTCATGAAAAAATGTTTTTTCTTATAAATCCTGCATATGATAAATGTTCAAAAGTATATTAAGTTGCTAACATTGGACTAATATGGGAGTGACAAAATACATTTAGAAAAAACCTTCTCTGGGTAAATATTGACACCCCAAAGTTTGTTGTATACTGCTTTTTAAAATAATATTTATGTGAATTAATTTATCATATATATTTTTAAGATTAATAATAACTTATACTTGCATATTATGAAATGTACAAAGTAATCTAGCTTTTTAAATTGTCTAAATATGTTAGCATATTATAGAGTAAATAAATAACATAATTTTAAAAGCCTCCTAGAACTCTGACCCAAACTCAAACAACTGAAATTTTCTCCCTGATTTCTTTAAAGTTAATTTTAATGTTATGATTCTTTTTGCTAAATTTTTGAATTAAAACCTTAATAAAAACTTGCATGATGGGAAATTTTTATCTATGAGAATTTTAATAAATCTATCATTACTTGGATAAAAAGTTTGAAAATAATAGTAGTATCATAATAATTTGACATATCATGATGTTATTAAATTTAAAATTTGTGGGGTTTGCATTGAAAAAGAAATATAGAACTTATCTGAGGAATACTCTCTCAAACGTACTGTAAATGCTGAAAAAACACTATGGAAAAATATTTCACTTAGATTTGAAAGTATTAAATGCCTTGCCTGTCAGCAAATTTAAGCTATTTTTTCATGGTTGGTGGAATGGACTGAGAGGATATCCTCTATTTTGATATTAAATATGTATACAGTCTAATAACTTATGATAAAAAGATTCATAATGGATAACAACATGATTCCTCACCTTGACTCTTATGTAAATCAAATTAATAAAAAGTGGTTTGTATTAACTGTACAAAAAGGTAATATTCATGGTATTATTCTAGAGGACTGGATATCAAAATTTGATTTCGTTCAGAGAACAAATGTGGTGCCATTGAAAGTAAGCTAAGGGTGAGCTGATGTGTTGAGCTAGCAGTCATAGTTTTGAGTTCCATTATAGACTGCACATTAATATATTCAAATGGAAAGTGAAAACCCACAATTAATCCTGCCCTGATGGTTGATTGATGAAACTGAAAATTTTTAAATGCTGAAATAAAATAGAGGAATAGGGAAGAGAGAGAAGAGAAAGGAAACGTGAAAGAAATTGAGAGTATGTGAAAGATTCATTGACTTGATGCAACTAGTTTTCTTCTATTAAAATTTCTGTCAGACTTCAGGCATTATGAAAAGAGAAAGAAAACCTTTGGGTTGAACTATATAATTTATCTGCTGATAATCTACCATTTTTGACTTACAAATATAACATTTTCACACGTTTCAACATAATATAAAACACCTAACTTGATCTTTTAATGAGTGTTCAGTAGTAGACGCTTGCTTTTCCTCATATAATGCAATACTCAGTTATTTTTGCTCCTCTCATATTAAAATTCTACAATACTGTAGAGATTCTAGGGTTTCAGAGTCCTGTTGAAAAAGGAATGGAAAAAGAACTTTCTGCAGACAAGGACAAGAGAGTAAAAGAATCCCAGGATTCAACAAATTTTTATTGAACCTTTACAAATGGCAAAGGGAAACAGAATAGACATCCTCAGGCAATGTGGCCAGAAGTGGCCATTAAGTAGAATGAAATGTCTTTGAAATCCCAGGTTTATTTTTAAATATCATGTGATAGTTGCAGTCTACAATATGTCCAATAGTTTTTTTCTATTGTTTTTCTGCCCTCAAAGTCTTAGAGAAAAAATAATTTCCATGAAAGTATATAAGTATATCCTGTGGTTTCTAAGATCTCTAGATTGCCAGTTGGTTATCTACATGGTCAAGTTTGAAAGGCATGGGATAACTCAGAAAATATGAGTGGAAAAAGAGCCTCTGAGAAGCACAGACATTGTGAGTTAAAGTAATTGGAAGATTCATGGAAGAAATAAAACTTAAGTTGTCTTTTTAAGGATGGGTAGAATTTAGCTACAGAAGATAGAGAGGGAAGTTCAAATAAGATTAAGAAATCTTATTCAGATTCAGTAGGAATCTGTTTGGCATGTAAGGCAAAGTCAGCTGAAGAGAAAAGAAGAATACACACTAATAAATGGAAAGATATCCAATGTTCCTGGATTGGAAGAACTAATATTGTGAAAATGTCCATACTACTTAAAGCTATTTACAGACTCAATGTAATTTCTATCAAAATTCCAATGACATTTTTTCGCAGAAATAGAAAAGGCTATCCTATAGTTTTTGTGGAATCACAAAAGACCCTGAATAGCCAAAGCAATCTTAAGAAAGGAGAAAATGTTGGAGGCACCACACTTCCTAATTTCAAACGATATTTAAAAACTATAGTAATCAAAACAGTATGGTACTGGCATTAAAAACAGGCACATGGACCAGTGGAACAGAATAGAGATCCCAGAAATAAACCCACACATATACAGTTGATTAATTTTTGACAAGGAACCAAGAACACACAATTGGGAAAGGATAGCCTCTTCAATAAATTTTGTTGGAAAAACTGGATATCCACATGCCAAAGAATCAAACTGGACCCTTATTTTTCACCACTCATAAAAATTAACTCAAAATGGATTAAAGACCTAATCTTTAAATACAACTCTTAGAAGAAAATACAGAGGATAAGCTCCTTGACATTGGTCTTCTCAATAATTTTTTTGAATTTGACACCAAAAGCCCAGGAAACAAAAGTAAAACAGACAAGTGGGATTGCATCAAACTAAAACACTTTTGCACAGCAATGAAAACAATCAACAGAGTAAAAAGCTAACTTACAGAATGAGAGAAAATACTTGCAAACCATATATCTGAATCCAAAATACAGAAAGAATTAATACAACTCAATAGCAAAAAAAGCAAAGAATTCAATTAAAAATGGGGAAATAATTCAATTTAAAAATGGGGAAAAATAGACATTTTTTCAAAGAAGACATCCAGTTGGCTTATATGTATGTGAAAAGATGCTCAATATCACTAATCATCAGGGTTATGAAATCAGAACAAGAAGATATCATCTCATACCTTTTAGGATGGCTATTATCAAAGAGAAAAGAGACAAATGTTGGTGAGAATTTGGAGAAAAGAGGGCCTTTATACTCGATTGGTGGGAATATAAATTGTGTTAGCCGTTATGGAAAATATATGGTAATTCCTCAAAAAAATAAAAATACAACTACCATATGATCTGAATCTCAGGTATATATCTGAAAGAAAAGGAATCAGTGTCTCAAAGAGATATCTGGGAAATCCTGTCATTTGGACAACATGGATGAAACTGGAGGGCATTATGCTAAGTGAAATATGCCAGACAGAAAAAGGCAAATGTTGTATTTATGTCATTTATAAGTGGAATGTAAAAGAAAATAGTTGATTGCATAGAAACAGAATAGAATGGTTGTTGTCAGGCTTAGGGGAAGGAGAAATGGGGAGATGTACATCAAAGGGTACAAACTTTCAGCTGTAAGAAGTTCTGAGGATCTAATGTACAGCATGATGATTTTAGTAATATGGTATTGTTATACTTGAAAGTTGTTGAAAGTAGATCTTAAGCATTCTCAACCCTCCCATCGCAAACGCACACAAAAGTTAACTATGTGAGATATTAGGCGATGGATGTGTTAATTTTCTGACCTTGGTAATTATTCCACAATTTATATATATATATATCAAATGATCATGTTGTACACTTTAGATATATGCAATTATATTCATCAATTACTCCTCAATTAAGGTGGGGAAAAAAAGAAGATAACAACGCACAATGTGGGTTTTTTCCTCAAGAGTATCTGGTCTACCTATCAATTAAAGAATTCTGGGCTTACAGCCTGGATCAAATCATGAAGCAGGGTTAAGAGGATGTAACTATCCATTATGAGGACTGAAGACAGGATTTACATTTATTCCTAGAGTCCCAGTGATGAATTAACTACTGCCAAAGATCCCTGTATTTAAAACCTTTCTGTTTAGTGATCCAGCCATGAAGAGTAGTATGATAACCACACTTACCTTATTTTTGATTCTTAAAATCTGCTTCTAGGTATTTGCCACTCTTCAATCCCATTACCTCTATTAAAACCTATTTAAATTTCATTTGTAACAGTTCATTCTCAGCCTTTATCCACAGAGGGTAGCAAATAAAATGCTTTTAGTAGTGGCCTGGCTTCCCTCACTATGGATTTTGCAATGCCTTGATAATGACACAGTCCCCTGGGGGTGAGAGTAAAATTTAAAAATTCCTTAAAGAGGTATGATGATAAAATACTAGTTAATACATAAACCCATATAACTATCTTCTTTATAATTATCCAGAACTTGCCTCGATGCCAAAATTATATTCTTATGCATATATATTTGTTTATATGTAAGCTTCTATTAAAAAGGGTCGTGAAAAGAGGTGCCTATACTTATATAGATTGTACAGTGTTTGAGAGCAGGTGTCATATTTTCTCTTTTGATGGTCATATTCCAGATTTCAATACTATTAAAATGGAAATGATGCAAATAGGTGAATTTTGAAATATAGCATCATGCTCAAAAGCATGTTTTTAATCAGATATATTTTAGTTTATTTTGGAATCTTTGTCTGATCCACAGCCTGTTATTAAACAGGGCTACTCTGATTATCAATCCTTTTGGATTTGTTTGAGTAGCCTGAAGTTGCCAATAACTTTAGGATACCTTTCTCATCCTTGCATTCTTTACTCATGGAGTCTGCAGTATAGACTACAAACTGAGAACAAAAATTGGAATTGAAAGGAATATGGACAGTTAATGGGCACAGGAGCACTTATACTACAACCTAAACACTAATAATGGCCATAAATAGTAGCCATGGAAGCTTTTGTCAGACCTAGTAGGTAGGAAAAGTAGGAAAAAGAGAGAGAGAGAGAGAAACTGCATCAAGAAAGCAGGAGAAGCAAATGGAATAGTAGGATAAAAACGAGGAGAAGAATAAAGATTTAGTAATAAGGGAAGGCAAGGCAGTTGGCTTCTGAAACAATTGTCCATTCCTGCTCATGTCATTGGGTCCTTCTGAGGGAGGACTAGGCTGAGATTTAGGTATTAAAATATGTACCCGACTATAATTTCCTAATTGTCTTTGCCATCTCCTCAATCCCTGTGTGCCTTTAGCTCCCTCTGTTGGATTGGTATTGTTTACACACAAGTGATACTCGCTTTTTGAAGATTTAGCCAAACAAAACTCCCTTCCAATATTTTACATTCAAAAGACGAGGAAAATGATCTCTTCTTAGTGTTTCTACATTTGTATAAAGCTTCTAAGCACCAACCAAGACAAATTGTTTGCACAACTCAAGACTCTTCCTCCAGGTCTTTATTCTAGTAAAGAAATCTAAGTATTTTGTATCTTTACCACACTGACTCTCTCACATCAAATATTCAAAATTGCAACCACATTAAGGGAGAATTTTGGAAATTTCCCTATTACAAGGCAATCACAATAATTTTCAGTAACCACTAGACCTCTTGTGATTCTATGACTTAAATACAATAACAAAGCCTTCATTCCCAAATGGGTGAAAGGTAAACAGTTTTCTAATAGCGTAAGTCATGTTTGGAGATAAAACATGAGGACTAGGAACTCCAAAGTTTGGAAGATTTTGGAGCCATAGTACAGGATATAAAATATGTTCATCTAGGAATGCTTCATAACATGCAATGTGTGATGCGGGAGTTGTATGTCTTGTTTATTACTTTATGGAATCTCTCTCAATCATTCTTTTCTTTAGTTTATGAATTTTAGAAAAAAAATTCTGGAAAAAAGCGGACTTGTAATTTCATTTTCATTAGATTTACAAACTTTACTCACTTTGTATTTCTCCCACACAGCACAATTGATTTCTCAAACTAGAGTGTGGGTTAGAGAGATCCCAGAGATTGGAACTGATGCAGTCATAAGATTTCTGGGATGTCCCAAAGTTTGAATGCACATTGGACTCTCTTGTGTTGTCTAGAGTGGAATAAATTGATGGATGAAAACTGCTGTTTCTCCCAAGGCCCCAGTGTTTATTTTATTGGGAATGACAGTGGCCTACTATATTGACTTTTCCATGACTCTCATGACAGGACCACCTAGTTTCAATTTCCCTGAATTCCCTAGAATCTAGGTGTGTGTGTATATATGTGTATGTGTCTTTGTGTAGGAATCAGGGGGCTGGTGAGGGGATAAGACAGAGAAGGAGAACTGAGGAAAAGCAATGCTTAGGACATTATGTAAAAATATGACCTTTATGTTAATTTTATAATTTTTCCTTATGTAGCATATTAAAAATGGAAGATCTATGAGGCACTCATTGCCTTTATGTTACTCAGGTATCATATAACTGTAAGAAAAAAAATCTCTCAAGCTACATTTGGTAAATGAGATATATTGTAGAAACCCAAGAAAACATCATGGAATCCAAATGGAAGGAGCGTTAACTGAGCCAAAGATGATTCTGTAATGAGGGACTGATGTGTTGTTCAAGAACCAAGGATGCTAATCTCTTGACTTCTTTCTATCTGGGGCCATATGACTTTTTATATATGTGGGCATCTATTTCATGCATCTCTGATCACAGAACTGGTTTTACTGCATTCACATGATCCTTTATAGCTGCCCAGATATATGACCTGAGGCTCCATAACCTTCTATGACTGGCACCTACCACTAACTTAATGTGGTTTGTATGTACTACTTTTACATTCCCAGGGGAAAGAACATGGTTATCTCAGCTTATGTCATGTACACCCTGCAGGTTTAATCAAGGAACTGGGCTTTCAGACTAGAACAGGGATGTTTTAATATCCACTTTGTGGAAGACTGGTATCAGACTCTCCACAAGAGGTGTGGAAAAAAAATTCAATGGAAGATTTAATATTCTACTTTAATATGCAAACATTTATTTTAAGACAAGAGACAAATCAGTCTAATTCTACCACTAAAAGTTAAGTTGAAAATCAAAATATTTCTTTCAATAATATTCAATATAAATTCATTTGAGTAGATACCAGTGAAGGTATCAATTTAGTAAAATTAACCTACCAGTTTATTTTTTTCCAGGGTACTCTAAGATTTCTAAAATATTGGAGTTGTTGATAACAGCTTTCTTTCCTATAATATAGTCAATTTTCTATTAATGAAATTCTGATACTATTTCCACTCCTAGCTGAATAAAAGTATAACAATAGAAAGGTATGCTATAACAAAGACAGTGTGAAAGTTCTGAAATATATTTTGAGTTCTCTTGACACCATTTGTATGGACAAAAGGAGTTGCTAGAGGATTTGGACCATTTTACAGTCTGTATTACGTTTCAGAACTTACATACATACAAATTTTCATTCAGTTGCATAGAGAGAATTTAGAGCCAACAATAACTTTGGTACTTATTAAAAGCAGGTCACCCTTTTAATGGTGAAATGTTTTGTGCTAAAAGCGGGAATAGTTCTCTTTACTAGATTTGTTAAGGCTAAAAGAATACAGAAATGGTTCTTGGCAAGGATAATTTATAGCACTCAAATATTCCTAAAACCAAACATTGTTATTATGTTTTCTAAAATGACAAGGACGCCATTCACATCAGTGAACTATCTGTTAAGGTTGAAATGAACAGGAACTTTTTTGTGTTGTTATAATCAAGTTCTGTCTTAGAGACAATGATAAATTATTATTATTATTATTATTATTATTATTATTATTTTTGCGGTACACGGGCCTCTCACTGTTGTGGCCTCTCCCGTTGCGGAGCCCAGGCTCCGGACGCGCAGGCTCAGCGGCCATGGCTCACGGGCCCAGCCGCTCCGCGCGGCATGTGGGATCTTCCCGGACCGGGGCACGAACCCGTGTCCCCTGCATCGGCAGGCGGACTCTCAACCACTGCGCCACCAGGGAAGCCCCCGAGACAATGATAAATTATTAACAATGTCCATTACACAATGAAAAGTAGCCCCCTCTCGCCGCAACTAGAGAAAGCCCGCGCGCAGCAAAGAAGACCCAAAACAGACAAAAATAAATAAGTGTATTTTTTTAAAAGTCCATTAACCAATAGGCATATTAAAATACTGACCCTTTCTATACTTTTATCTACTGATTATTTCTATTAAATTCAATTTCTAACATTCTTCACTAACTAAATAATTGTCTTAATATTCTACTTTCTAAAACACTCTGTTAAAGGAAAGAGGAAAGGAAGGATGAACTAATAATCATTGTACACCTATTAAAATGAGCCATGTGCTTTTCATAAGTAAGCATATTTAATCCTTACAACAACACACTATAGATGACAGTGGACCCTTAAACAACACAGGTTTGAACTGCCTGGGTCCACTTATATGCAGATTTATTTTCACTAAATACATATCATAGTACTACCTGAGCCACAATTGGTTGAATCTGTTAATGCAGAACGTTGGATACAGAGGGCAGGCTGTAAAGTTATCCTGGGATTTTCCACTTCTCAGAGGGTCAGTGCCCCAACCTCTGGAGTTGTTTGAGGGTCAACTGTATTCTGCTATTTATGGAAGAAAAAAATTGAGTATCAGAGAGATTAATTTGTTCAAATTCAAATAGGTAAGGTCTGTATATCTATAAAGTCCTTTTTTTAAAAAAAATTCCTATATGCTGAGTCAATGATTTCTCATTTCTTATTATATCAAGTTGAATCTGCTCAGCCTGGCTTTCACAATCACCCATCATCTGGCGTCTTCCTAGTCAGTCAGCCTTCTTTTCCACTGCTCTCCAACATGCAGCTTCTTTTTCAGTCATCAGTCTGCTTCCACTTCCAGGCCTTATTTTGTCCATTCTGGAGCGAAAAGGCTCAATCCCTCTTCTATAGGTAGCTATCCAAATCCTAAACACTCCAGGACGACCCCTACCCTTATTATAAATAACATTCTCGGCTCCCTTTTGTTTTTACCTTATTGTCTGCCTGCTGTTTGCCCATGTCCCTCTTCTTTTACTGTGGTCTAACAAACACCACTTCAGGTCTATCAGCCTGTCATCTTCTACAGCATCTCCTCTAGAATATACCTGCTACTCTATCTCTCACTACCTGATTTAAAAATGGACTGCTGGGGGCTTCCCTGATGGCGCAGTGGTTGAGAATCTGCCTGCTAATTCAGGGGAAACGAGCCCTGGTCTGGGAGGATCCCACATGCCGCGGAGCAACTAGGCGCGTGAGCCACAACTACTGAGCCTGTGCGTCTGGAGCCTGTGTTCCGCAGCAAGAGAGGCGGCGATAGTGAGAGTCCCGCACACCGAGATGAAGAGTGGCCCCCGCTTGCCACACTTAGAGAAAGCCCTCACACAGAAACGAAGAGCCAACACAGCAAAAATAAATAAAATAAATTAATAAACTCCTACCCCCAACATCTAAAAAAAAAAAAAGGACTGCTTTTCTTCCAGGCCATTTATATACTACATAATTAGTGACCGTATAGCCATACTGTAGTGTACAAGGCTGGTGTAGAATTGTATATAATCTAATACAGCAGTCCCCAACCTTTTTGGCACCAGGGAGGGGTTTCGTGGAAGACAATTTTTCCACGGACAGGTTGGGAGAGATGGTTCAGGCGGTAATGCGAACGATGGGGAGCAACGGGGAGAGGCAGATGAAGCTTCACTCACTCGCTGGCCACTCACCTCCTGTTGTACAGTCCAGGGGACCAGTAACTGTCACGGCCCAAGGGTTGGGGACCCCTGATCTAATAGGACTGATTTAGCACCTGCTTTGATGAATGTTTTAATTATCTGAAGAAACAAATCCAACATGAAAGCAGATTTTTATCTAGATGTGAAAATACAAGGGAGGACGTTTTTGTTTTCCTTGTTACACACACGCGCGCACGCGCGCGCGCACACACACACACACACAATTACTCTACTTTATACCCTAATGGATAATAGAGAAGAAAGAAGGAGAAGAGAGAAGATTTTGTACCTGGCAGAGTACATATCCTTCAATAACTTTCTTTTTCCCACCACTTCTGGTATTGTTATCTATTTTCTTGCTATATGTGACTGACATTAATTCAAGGTTCTGAAAATGATATAGTCAATTAAACCGAATTAAGTGTAAGAAAAATTTTGCATGTTAACTTGAGGGAACTAATGACTTTTAACCCTCATGTCAGTAATAGTGATCCTCCAAAAAGATCAGGGCCTAGGATCTCATGGGTCTACTGCCAAATTTAAGAATCATCAACTGCTTTTTGGTCTCAGACACAATTTTTTTTCCCCAGTGAATTACTACTTACATGGAGCAGTGCAATTCATGTTTTCCTATATTTAGCTGCATTCCAAAGAATTTCATAAGCATTTCCCTGAGCTCGTTTTCCCATCCTCAGTCTGATGGCATGAAGCAAGAGGGGATTTTTGATGAATGTAACAATATTTTGTATCTTGGAATGTAGATTAGGGGTATTTTCATAGAGAGGTGAAAAGGGATTGGGAATGGTGGGAATGAAAGTGATTTCTTCTGGGAATCCTCACTATGGCTGTTCATGTTTTTGCACTGAATTTGTGATTTGTGCACAGCAAGAGGGCCTTCTATATTGACATGCTTCTCCCCTCCATCTTTTTATTTTATCTGAATCTATACACACAAATATATCATATTTTACCTTCCCATTCATGAGAGGCTGCTTTCCCAACCTGCCTGCAAGAACTGCACTGTGAAAGAAGATAAAGGCCAGTAAAAGAGAGAAGGAGAAAAGAGGAAGAATCAATTGTTATTCTTTCATGATTAATCTCATTTCCCCCCCACAGTTAGGGCAGAAAATATTCGTTAGCTACTCGACCCCAAAACCATTAAACTTGGGGTCAGGTCCACAACCTCAAAAAAGGAATGTGCTAGCTTTCCTTGGGTCTAACTTCCACCTCTTTGAGGCTGTGCATAAGTGTGTGCCTTCTTCACTAACACACTAGAGGGAGAGATGGGCCGTGGGGCTCACCAGCTTCAGATCACTGAAGGTGCTCAACTCTTGAAAACCGGTGCCTCGCCATCTCTATCTTTTGTGAGGAATCCTTAGCTCTTGTAGTTGTACATATCCAATTTTTATTTTTTCTTTCTTCAGGTTTTTGTTACATTTGTAATTCAAAATTAACCCCTAATGCCCCACATGAAATCATCTCATTGAAATCAGGCCCAAAGCATATTTAATCAACTCCAATTGGAAATTTAATTCCAAACATCAATATTTTACAACTTGTGGTTGGTATGCACTTATAGTTCTAATATCATTTAGATGTAGGAAATTTGTGACTACTATCTGCTATTTATCTTTTCCCAGTAGAATTTTTTTGATAGATCACAAGGCTTTACAGTATTTATATAATTTCTATTTGACCCAAATAATCACCTTTTAACCGAATTAAAAACTGTGTAGAGTGAAGCTATGTCTTATCTTCTTTAAACTGCCATTCTCTAAATTAATACTCATTTAAAAATTTTGTTTTGTTTTTACATCAGAAGATGTTAATACATTTTTGTTGAATGAATGGATGATGGACTAGCTCTGAGTAGTAATGCTCAAGTAATAAGCAAATTTTTTTACCCTTTAAAAAAACTCTGGTTATAATCTTTTATCAATAAATTTCTCACATATGGCTCATATTTCATGAGTAACTAACATACCCAGGCACATACCAAACCTTTTGAGTAACATAAGACTATATTAGACTCAGCCCTTGTCTTCCATCAGCTTTCAATCTAGTTGTGAGTTCCTGGGAAATACTTCAATTTTGACACTAGAGAAATCTCATGCCAGAAATTTCTGCCAGTACCAATTAAAGATATTTTCCCTCAAGTTCCCTGAGGCCAAAGTACACAAGTTCTGCAAATTACCTGACTACAGAAATGAGATTGAGTGTAAGCATTGCAAAGAAATCCCCAAATTACCAACCAAAACATTTTTAAAAATCAAACATCCCTCCCCAGTGGCCCCAGGAGATACACAAAAGTCAGAGGATAAAAAAGCAGCATTCTTCACCTGTCTCCATATATTTCCTTGTCTGAGCTACTTAACTTTAGCTTTCTAGGCAGCCAATGTGCTTGGACTAAAAAAGCAGAAATGATGTCAAAGATCTCAAAGTCCAAGAAGCTTTTGCCTTCCACGTGCAGGAGCTTCAGTATAGCTGAAGATACACAGATTTGCGTTTTATAATTTAAAAAATATGACTTTGTTCCTAATGCTAACCAGTAAGAAGTTACTGACAGTGTCAGAACCCTGGAACTTACTGTATCAATGAGAAGGGACTTCTGGCTCCTCAGGCAGATGATCAGAAGAAGCTGAGCCATGGAAGCCCACCAAAACCACGAAACATTAACACTGCTGCTCTACTTCCATCCCTGCTACAGAAGCCATGTGAAATATTTTTTATACAGTTCTCAACTTGTGGTAAGGAATTAAACCCAAATATTCTAGTAAACCATGAATTTTGATTTACTAAACATTCAAGAATGCACTTTCTTTTCTTCCTTCCATAGATTTGTGTCATGATTTGAGTTTAAAAAATGCATGACTTTGTCTCTACTTACTCCTTCCCAGAAATGGTTACATGTGTATAATACATTCACAGTCCTTTCTTTAGTTCTCTGAGGATTGCAGCACACTGAAGGGGGAAGAAAGTGGTGTGAACACCAAATGAAACCAAGCAATTGCCGGCATCTAACAAGCTTTGCTGCTGGGGCCTCGTAAAGATAAATACTCATCCATCCAGTTCCTTCATTTCTGTAATGTCTCACTGTCCAACTTAATAAATGCTTTCTTGCTGTATTTTTGGCATCTCTTTGAATGAGGAATGTAAACTGAAAAGGCCTAGGAGACAAAAACTGGCACAAAACTCTATGATGAATAATATCAGGAGACACACAGACTAGCTCCGTAGTCCCATAAGCAGTGCCACAGTCTCTACCAGAGGACAGAAGGGTTTGCTGCCTGGGATGGGGCTGTTATATAATTTCCAGATACATGAAAAAAATAAGAGAAAAAATAAGGACAAAACCAGGTCCAATTTTGTGCAAATGGAAGATAAGTATAAAACAAGAGATTTATGGAAAGGATATTAAAGGTAATATAAAGCTTAATAAACAGAACCATCAACATATATTTAATCTTTAGATATTGAAAAAGGAAAACATAATGTGGATTTTTCTAAGAACACTTCACAATTTTGGGAGAAACTTTCAGCAAAATTAGACGAAATTATCATTTAGTTATCTCTGTATTTACACTATGTCATAAACTATTACTGTTTAAAAGCCTTAAGAAGCCCCTGGAAAATTATGTTCATCTTTCTCAACTTGAATACCACGAAAACAAAAACACAAAACTTTCATCTTCATGCTGAGGAGTTTGACTACACTTTAGTTCAAATGTTATTACCCAAAGAAGCCCTCCATTTTATATATATAGTTTCTTTTTTCTTTTCACATATTAGGGAGTTTTTCCCAAGCTATTCTGCTATCCTGTTCAAATCTTTGATTAGAATATTGACCTCATGTGCCCAGGTAAACTGAAATGGGTATCTACTAATTCAGACCCACCCAGTAAGTGGGTAATTTGGTTACTTACTATCTTTCAGGCCTTAAGAAAAGCGATTTTGGAGTGTGGCGCAGCAGCAGATACACACGGGGGATTAGAGGCAGAGTTCCCATGGACATGCTTCCCCAAGGCTCACTGGAGGGAGGTTAGTGTTGGATGTGGTGGCAATGAAGAATATGTTACTTACATGTCCAGGGTTCTATGAAATCAGTACCAAAGATCCTAATAACTAGAACGTTTCCCTCGTGTTTCAAGATGGTTCTTGAAACTCCACCCTTTCCATCCATCAGAAGCAAAGAGAAAGAAGTGAACACTCCCTAATTGTTTGAACTTTCTCTTTACAACCCATTGGCCAAAACTGAGGGTTGCACCATATTGCAAGAAAGGCTAAGAAATGTTACTGTTTCTCCAAATAACCATGGGCCCAGTAAAGGATTGAGATTCCAAGGAATAAAGAGACTATGGATATTGGGGGACAAATAGCAGTATGTGTCCCAATAAGGAAAGGCTAGAACTGTTTGTTTAAATGGAGAACATGTTTGTTTATAATGCTCATCATTGTTCTTCGAAGATAAAAATAACTGTTCTAAATTTGGCTGGTATATTGGAATTATGTTAACTTTACATTCCCTGGGAGGAAGTTATTCTCAGTCAAAACTTTCTGAGTTTTTAGGCATGTTTAATAGTCATTCATAATTTGTTAACAGCTTATCTCATACATTACAATGAAGTTTTCCAAATAATGAGATTTCAACTAGCACACGCATTTTCCGACTCAGAATATTTACTTCTGTAGTTAATTATAGCAACTTAAGTTTTTATAAAATTCTAAATTTAGCCTATTTTTAATTTGCTTCTCTCTTGTTTAATCTTCATAAGAAGAGTTGTAAGTACTATGTGAAAACTGTGTATTAGTACATGAAATCTGAGAGGGGACCTCCATTTGGTGGAGGCAAGGGCATTTGAATACTTATGACAAGTCTTTTGGCCAAACTGAATGTGTCAATTTTTTTCAGCATTGCTTCCGAGAAGAAAGAACAGGAAAAGTACAATTGTTTAATCCTAAACACAATTTAGTTGCCAGTAAGATAGTGTTCTATGTAAATATTCATAGGTGTTTACCATGTGAACTGGACTGGAAATACATTGGTGAATAAAGGCCATGACAACAGCCTTCAAAATGCTTGTGATCCAAGCGTTTTTTCTCTTATAAAACAGGCATCGAAAAATCCATAGTCACTAAGATGATGCATTTACATTTTAACAGCCATATTTGTAAACAATAGCAACAAGAGAGTATGAGAAGTTTATCCTTGGTATCAGGTTTAAGAAAAAAAACTTATAGAACCAGCACAACTTAATGCATATATAGAGTGGGCCTCAACTCCATTGGGAATGTAGTTAGAGCAGCTATGAAAGAAGCACAAAATTGGGACAATGTTTAGAGCATATTCCATGCCTGGTGGGTGAAAGACAGGTGTCAGTGATTTCATGCAATTCTGCTTCTTTCCCACTGACTCTCTTTGCTTTAGTATGGTATCTTAGTTACCCATTGCTGTGTAACAAATTACCCCCAAACTTAGTAGCTTAAAACAACACACATTTATTATCTCATAATTCCAATGAGTCTGGAATCAAGCCATGGCTTTGTTGGAGATCTCTGGCTCAGCCCCTTTCACAGGCTACAGTCAAAGTGTTGGCTGAGACCACACTCATTTCAAAAGTTCCCTGAGAGAGCATCTGCTTTCAAGCTCATTCACATGGCTGTTGGCTGGCCTCAAGTCCTTACTGGCTCTTCATTGAGACATCAGCTCCTTGCCACATGGGCCTTTCCACAGAGCTGCTCACAATAGGGCAGTTAGCTTTCCTCAGAGTGTGTGATTGAATGAGCAAGACCAGGAGCACCCCAGATGGAAGACACTGTCTCTTTATTACTTAATTTTGGAACTAACTTTCCATCACTTTTGCCATTTTCTATTCATTTCAAGGGCCACCCCATACCCCAAAGAAGGAAATTCAACACAAATACAAATATCAGGAGGCAGAAAATCATTGGAGAGCATCTTAGAGAATACATACCACATCTTGTGAAGTAACACGACGTGTAGGAAAACACATGGATTCAAGGGACAGTCCCTCAGACTTAAGGTGGGATCTGGGCTCTACACCTCACTAGCTGCATGAATTTGGGCAAATCTCCCATTTCTATTCTGAGGATAAATAAATGAATGCTAAGATACTCTACCATACCTCAGTTCGACATACATAAAATGGGCACAATCATCCATAACTCTTAGGACTGTGTTTAGGATTAAATAGCATAACTTGTGCTTAACCTATAGGAGGCATGCAGCAGGTATTTCCCTGTCCCTAGTAGAAGTAACAGGTTCATTTGTAAATTCAAGAAAAACAGCTCTCCATAGTGACTGTCCCATGAACTTCCTGGGTTCAACATTGGTGCCTTCTTGCAGAATAACCAACATATTTATATCTTCAGAATTCAGTAAAAGTGGTGGTTATTTTGGACCATTTTCTGTCAGAAGCAGAATATTATGACCCAACTGAAAGGAGATATTTTTTCTAAGTTTTTTTTTCCTCTTCCTGGTACTTGAGTTCAGCCAAGATACAGCAATTCTTCATCATCGCCAGTTAATAGTTAGACCTCTAAATGGTCTACTTTGTACTCAGTACTGACAACATAACTGGACTGTTTTGATAATTTCTAGATGTTACATTTTAGAAGGAGGCATGGACAATTGGGAACATGTCCAGAAGGAATGATCAGATTGATGAGTGGACTCTAAAATCAGCCACATGTCATATTAAAGATGAACTACCAGAAAGAGGATATTAATTTAGAGAAGGAAAGACTATTGTGATATATGGTAACCACCTTCAAATATTTTACATTGTTATGTTAAAGAGAGATTGTACATATTTTTAGTGTTTTGAAAGCTATAGCTGGGACAAATGTGTTGAAGAAGATTCCAGGTCATTATAGAAAAAATTTTCAGAGAGAGGTAGAGTAGACAGAACTGTATTTGAATCTTAGTTCTGCCTCCTACTAACTGACCTTAAGAAGTTCACTTATCATCTCTGAGACTTGGTTTCTGAATCTGTAACTTTACACTAACAGTTATATATAACAGATCTATCATTTGCCACACACTGAACAGGTTGCTTTGTATATGGCATTAATAATGCTAAGGATGGTTATTATTATTTTTTCTTTTACACATAAGTGGGGAGCTTTGTGGCAGTAAGTTTCAGCCCTTTGCTGAAGAGTTTCTCTTCAATATTTGTGTTGGCACCTGAAGCAAGCTGGTGAAGAATATCTGTTTCTAAGTGAAGTTACTGCCTATGCTAGTGATCAAAACTGTTAACATCTCACTTTTATTTGGTTCATAGTCTATTCAAAGTAGAAATTGAAAATGAGTACGTGCACGCCCCAAGACAATGAGATGATACGATCTATAGACTTCATCTCTTTATCTTCACAAATACTTTTAGCTAATTAAAAGGTCAAAGGAAAAATACAAGTCATAGTAGAGATGTTGAAACAACATCAGGTGTTGTTTTTTTATGGCCAGTATTAGAAAACTATGAGAACTTAGATTTTTCTTTGGTAAAGTCTTGAAAAGGTCACCTGATCTCTGAATACCAGAATTTTTTTCTATGAAATGAGGAAAGTGCAATAGGTGGTTCCTCTTAGTTTCATATATCTGAATCTCTATAAATACAATGAAATTACTACATGAATCGGACATGACAAATTAATAGACTTCCTTAGGTTTTACTTCTTGTGTTCACATATTGTAAATTATAGGTAAATGAAATGTCATCACCTTTTATATTTATTTATACTTATTAAATGTAGTGTTTTCCTCATGTTCCTCAGGTTGCACAGGTTTATTCTATTAAGACTTGAGTTGAACTCTCTCTCTCTCTCTCTCTCTCTCTCTATATATATATATATATATATATATGTCTCAGTTTGCAAATACAGTGACTTTGGCCATAAATATAATTATGAAGTTTAAAATTTTTGAAATTATAGAACATGTGCTATCTTAACAAGGATTTTAATTTTTATTTATAATTACAAAGAAACAGTGAGGTAGAGCTACATAAAGAAAAGGAAAATAAAGAGAAAAAGGATTAGAGAAAGCATGATAAACTTAGAAAGCAAAGAGATACAACCTATTCAGAATTGGGATCCTCAATAAAGAAAACTAAAATTTAGAAAGAGGACCATGATTAAAATTATAATTCAATATAGTTTTTTAAAGAGATAAAGGAATACTTGAAACTAAATATTTAAAATGCACAATGCATGTGAAAAAAAAAAAAAAGATCCAGAATGGTCAATGCTAAGACATTATTGGATGTGAAAGAGAAAGAAAAAATCCTTTATGCAGCAGTAAAAGAAATAAAAATCACCTGTAATAGGGGAAGCACCAGACTGTCCCAGATTTCCCCCACAACATTCAATGACATTCAGTTGAATAAAATCTAGGAAATTCAGTAAAATAAAATTTTACCTAAGGATTTCATATCCAGTCAAACTATCCTTCAAGTAGTAAAAAAGAAAAACAAACAAAAAAAACTATACAATCATTTACATGCAAAATTTCTTTTGAGTTTTTTTGAGAAAACTACTAGAGGGTGAAGTTGATCCCACCACATTATGAATAAAGAAACTATAGCAAAAAAATCTGTGTGAGTACTATATATAGTTAAATGTTGAACTACAATTAAAATACATAGCAAAACACTTTTACAGTACTCAGACACTGTTCTAAATTCTTGACATATATTAACTGCAGGTATTGGGATGACAGATGAAAATGTAAATATGGTATGCCTTCACAATATACACATAAGCCTCATAATTTAAAAGTGGGGCTTAGAGAAAGTTTGAGGTTTACTTCATGTAAATACTGGGGAGCAAATGACTTCATTTCAAGCTGGAATAAATCAAGTAACAGAAGCATAAACTGATTTAACCATATAAAAATAAACACTAAGAAAGATAAATTTTTTGACTAAATTTGAATGATGGAATGAGGGGAGGGTAAGAAAAAGAAATAGGATAATGTTATATTGATTATGATAGAGGTACAATGCACACAATTTTTAAAATACAGGGCTGAGGGACTTCCTTGGTGGTGAAGTGGTTAAGAATCCACCTGCCAATGCAGGGGACACAGGTTCGATCCCTGGTCCAGGAAGATCTCACATGCTGTGGAGCAACTAAGCCCGTGCACCACAGCTACCGAGCCTGAACTCTAGAGACTGTGAGCCACATCTACTGCAGCCCATGCACCTAGAGCCCGTGCTCCGTAACAAGAGAAGCCACCGCAATGAGAAACCCGTGCACTGCAATGAAGAGTAGCCCCCACTCGCCACAAATAGGGAAAGCCCATGTGCAGTAACGAAGACCTAACGGAGGCAAATAGATAAATAAAAAATTTTTTTAAAATATAGGGCTGAAAGTAAGATATAAAGCTATAAAAGTAATCCATATAGTAATGTAAAAAAAAGTTAGTATTTTAGTAATTAGAAATATACACACCACACAAAGAAAAATGATTACATTTTGTATGACCTTTTAAAAACTATAGAAATAGAAAAAAACAACATAAAGTATGGTCAGAACTAAGGCTAGACATATATTCAAACTATTACATATAAACAGTTTAAAAGAGAAGACAAAGTATTTTTTTAAAGATTTTTAGATTGGTTCACAAAGCAAAACCTAACTCTGTGCTATGTATATGAGACACACCTAAAAGCTAAAAGAAATGAAATAAAATGTGTGCAAGTAGGCAATATATATCAGGCAAATGCAAAAAACAAAAGCAAGGATTTCATGCTATCAGAAATGTCAGTGTAGCTGTGACAGAACAATCTTTGCTTTGAACATAAATGTAAGAGCAAGAATTACATACACACACATGCACACACATGTATCCAACCTGTTTTGAGATACTGGGGAGCTAAGCATAAAGATCTCAGGGAGGGTCAAAGATACCAGAGACAAGGCTGGTAAGGACAGAAAATAATATTTTTCAAGAGTGGTATAACAGAAAAAAACACTACTTTTCCTCTTGACACTTGTCAGTTTGTGAGCTGCAGCTGAGAGGCTGAGAAACTGAGCAGTCTCCAGCAGTCCTTTCAGAATGTGGAAACAAAAATTGGACTTTAGGACCTTCCAAAGAGAATGATCTGACATATAATCCAAGCTGCCAGATGAGACTCCTACTAGGCTGTACTCTAAAAGTAAGGGAGAAACAGACTAGACCAACCCTCCCAAAGAATGAGGCCCGATTTAGAAAAGATTTAATTCTTTCTTAAAGTTATCTGCCTTCAGCCTGTTTGCCTAAAACAAAATGAATCCTCTCTTGGAGAAGACATCATCTAGAACTTCCAATTATCCCTACAATTTTTTATTTAAAATGTCTGTCATTTAATCAAAATATTACTAAGCAGAAATAAAGACAGAAAACATGACAAAAGAACAAAGAGGAAAAACAGCCAATAGAAACAGAACCACAGGAGATGCAGATATTGGAGTTATCAGATGCAAGTAAGAATTGATTGTTCTTGGACTTCTAAGTAGGATTTAAAGGTTATGTCAAGCCTATACTCACACAGTTTGTAACAAGGAGAAAGGATAAATTACAAAAAATACTTTTGAAAATGCATCATGGAACTGTGGAAGCTATGAGGACTAAATGGTCCTAAATTATATAGAGAAACATTCAGAGGTGAGTAGATAAATAGCAGCTGATTTTTTATATGGGGGAATTCGCCAGTTCTTGGTGGGAGCTGAAGTTTGTGGTTTGGCTCAGACAGAGAGCAACCGTTAAAAGAAGGAGAAACCAATGTAGCCTTTAGAAGTCACTTGGGGATAGAGTGACAAAGTCCACAGATACATAACCATTTTCCACAGACATTTGCTATATTCTAAGACTATGTAAGAGGCTGAAATCTAAACTGAAATCTTTTGAAATTCAGTGTGAAATCTATTGCAGTCTCAAGGGACTTAGGAAACAGACTTGAAGACAGAAAAGGCAAGAAACAAAAGCCTTAGAGAGTATGGTGTATTGGCACTGAGGATTTACAGCCACCTTTTGCTAACCAGTTCTGAGTATGGCAAAAAGTTGAGAAACCAGCTCTCTGGCAGATCATTCATCATTAGATGAATATATTTGAGGAGTAGTCTCAAAGACAAATCCCCCCACATATTGTTTAGTAGGTACAAAGGGAAAAGGACATTTATATGGTGAAAAAAATGTGACAGTTTCCATCTTAACAAAGTGACTAAAATTAACATCGATGACAGGGCAAATGAAGAGTGTGTGCCTCTTGAAATGGTATGTTAAGAAGGACACAGCATCACTTATATAGTATTCCTGCCAGGATAGTCATAATCTGAATCTAATCATGAAAAAACTATCAGACAATTCAAATTGAGGGACTTTCTACAAAATATCTGGCATGTATTCTTTAAAAAAGTCATTTTATGAAAGACATAGTGTTGTGTCATTCCTAGTCTGTTGATAGTGATGTTCTTAGCTAGGAATCCTGAGTCTGTCACCCGGGCCCTGTATTTACTCTAGCAAGTCCCACAAACATTACCCGCCCCCCACCACCAAGGCCAATGTTGTGGCTGGACTAGCCCTTGTGGTTCTTATTATGATCACAGGACACATCTCAGCAAAGCTACCAGGGAACTTTAAATAACAAGATTTATTACTCTCAGGTCCTGGAGGGTACATGGCATGCCTGAGGGCCACACAGAGAGGTCACAAGCAGAGAGAGAGGGAGGGAGCACGGACCTGGGGCTCTGTCTGTGTTAGGGTCGCAAGGATGGAGTGACTAGGGTTTCATGGGTTCACTCTTTTTTTTTTTTTTTTTGCGGTACGCAGGCCTCTCACCGTTGGGGCCTCTCCCGTTGCGGAGCACAGGCTCCAGACGCACAGGCTCAGTGGCCATGGCTCACGGGCCCAGCCACTCCGCTGCATGTGGGATCTTCCCGGACCGGGGCACGAACCCTTGTCCCCTGCATCGACAGGCGGACTCTCAATCACTGCGCCACCAGGGAAGCCCGGGTTCACTCTTTATTGCTGAATTTAAAGCATAAGAGTGGAAATTAGGACACAGGAAGGGAAAAGTGGGATGGCTTTAAGCTGTCAATGATCTACCTTTCTCAGGACTTTATAGATGGAGTTCATGGATAGGATCAACCTCGTTCCTTACCTAGACGTGTTTGCTAGTAGCTGCATCATAGAGCTGGCAATAGTATATTCAAGATGGATGTCTTTGAAATGAACTCCTCAGCAATCAAAAGCTTAATGTCAGACATTTGCACTACACAAAGAAAGACTGAGGACTTGTAGATTAAAGGAGATTAAAGACATATAACAAGTAAACACATGCATGATTCTGCGCTGGGCTACTTGATCAGAAAAAATAATATGCTATAAAGGACATCATTGAGACAATAGGTAAAATAATTTTGTATTAATGTTTAATTTCTGAACTTAATAGTGCCATGCTTTATGTAAGAAAATGTCCTATTTTTTTAGAACACAAATATTTTGGGGTGAAAGGACATGATATGTGACACTCTCAAATGTTTCAGCTGATACTTAACGTGTGTGTGTGTCTGTGTGTAGAGAGAAGAAGGTGTGGCAAAATAATATTAACGATGGTCACTGTAGGTGAGTGTACACGAGAGTTCACTGTATTATTCTTAAACTTTCTTTGCAAGTTTAAGTATTTTTTAATAAAAGTTTTTTTAAAAAGAGCATGAAAAAACTTTGGAGAGCTATGATATAAGAGATATATAAAAGCAAACAGAGGTAGCATTAGTCGTGGAATTTAGGTGAGACGGTGCTCATTTTGGTAACCCAGCTCATCACTGGACAGTAGTGATCTTCTACTAGACCTGCACTATAAGAAATCTTTAAAGAAATCTTCAGACAGAGGGAATATGATAATCAAAATTGGATCTACACAAATAAATAAAGAATGCTATAAAAGTGAGAAAGGAGGGTAAAAATAATTTTTTTCTTACTTTTAATTGCTCTAAAACTTAACTGATTCTCTGAAATAGGGGTTGGCAAACATTTTCTATAAAGGATCCGATAGCAAACAATTTTCAGCTTTGTGGGGCAAATGGACTTTGTTGCAATTAATCAATGTTGCCTTTATAGTGTTAAAGCAGCCATAAACAACACATAACAAATAGGTGTGGCTGGGTTCCAATGAAACTTCACCCTTTTGTCAACACAGTCTATATTTTTGTCATATTGATCTCTGTGGCTTCCCTAAGTTGCCATATTCTACATGTTGGCTCTTGCTGTTCTCTTTTTCTGGCACACATTATCTTCCCAATCTTTATTTATTCTTTATTTATTTTATTATTGTATTCAACCTTTATTTTCAGGACTCAGTTCAGGTATCACCTTTATTAAGGACTCGTTTTCAAAACGTTTATTCCTAACAAGCAGAATAGGTTTTCTTTCCAGTCTGTATGATTCCATAGGAATTTGTACTCCTGGCTATACCTCTGACTTACTCTGTAAACTTTGGAAGATATTTAATATCCCTAAATCTCAGTTTTCTCATCTATAAGATAGGAACAGTACTTACATAACAGGGCTATTGTGAGAATGCTTATGAATTACTTAACATAGAGAAAGAAATTTCTTAACTGGTCCACAGAAAGCATTTAGACCATGAAAAATGTTGTATAATAATATTGTGATGATGATAATTATTCCTTTATCATGCTACTTAGTGATGAATAATATTGGCCAAAAGTAAACTGTATTTTGTTTTGCAATACTTTTATAAAATATGCTTGGTTAGAGATTGTGTGAGGAAAGTTATAATAATGTGATTAGGTATATTTGGAATTTTTTTTGTTATTTTAATAGCAATAAGATGTACTAAATCAGAAGAACATGTCTTAGTCAGTAAGATATATGAAGATTCAGGTAAGATAAGAAAAGATAAATGTTATGGTCCCTGTAATTTCTCAACCACCAAAGTAAAGTAAGCCAAGAACATAGCTGGAAGGGGACCAAATGAAGCACAGTCCAAGTGAGCTTTTTAGCCACAAGCCCTGATTGCACTGGACACAGAGCCCTGTTCACACCGAGGAGTGCAGCAACTAGTAATGGAATGGCTTGACTAATACAATCTCAAGAGAGCAACCAGGAAATTTAGAAGGAATATTGAGTAGAGGTGATGAGAGTTGGATGGTGAATAAAAGTGAACGCCAAAATACATGCTTGAAAATATCTTGGGTGTGGCATGTGTCTATACTTTCTTTAGTTGGTATTTTAAGAGCACCATAAATAAAATGAATATGGAGACACATTGTCTCATCTCCTAGTAGCTCTGCTAAAAACAAAAATTAAACCCCTGAACAAAAAATGACAAACAGGGAATTGTACATGATTTGGCTTGGTAAAATCTCCAGAGAGGATTAAATCTGCCCCAGAGACACAGGATACAGAGTCAATATTTTTTAATATTTTATTGAAATTATGTATGTCTTTTTATTCAAAGTAATTCATGCACATAATTAGTACCAGAGGATTTTTTTGAAATCAGTGTCCTCAGGATTGCCCTTCTGTAGACTACCTACAAGGGGTAATAATTCTTTTAGTTGTATCTTTTGATATTAGCCTTTATTTCTCCATTTTTCGAAACCTAATTAACATGACTGTACTTCTTTTCCTTGATTTATCAATTTTAACATCCAAAATAAATTTCTCATTATTTTGAAAAAGAATGTAAATCTCTTTCATGCTGATTCTCACCTCCCAATATAGCATATCATAATTATTAGTTAATAATGTAGTTTCATTACTGTGAATATGTAAACTCATAGTATACTATGATTGAATTTTCTCTCTTGTGACCTCTTTTCTCTGAAGTTAATAATTGTCTCATTTTTTAACTTATATAACTTTCTTCTATTCATAAAAGTTTAACTTATATAACTTTTTCTATTCATAAATGTTTCCAAATACTCCCTTAGATCCTTCATTATCCTATAGTACCAAGTTTTGCTCTGGAGAAATATCATTCTGATATGTCCTTCATATGAAACACATTATTCTCTCCAGAAGTTATTGGATCTTTATCACTGGTGTTGTGATATTGCATAAAAGTGTGCATTAGTTTGGTACTTTTTTTGCATTTACTGAGCCAAGTCATTAGAAATTGGGTAATCACTTCCCTCATATATGAATTTTTTTCTGTATGTTTGAAATTATCTTCCTTATATTTTCTCTTTTTCCTTTCTGGAACACCTACTATCCTGATAGTGGATATCCTGGATTGATTTTTCTAAATATTTTACCATTTTCATCCAATTTCCTATCTCTTCGTTTGCTTTGTTTTCTGGAAAATGTAGTTTATTTTATTTTATTTTTTTAAATTTATTTTTATTTATATTATTTATTTTTGGCTGCGTTAGGTCTTCGTTGCTGTGGGCCGGCTTTCGCTAGTTGTGGTGGGTGGGGGCTACTCTCCATTGTGGTGCGCAGGCTTCTCATTGTGGTGGCTTCTCTTGTTGCCGAGCACAGGCTCTAGGCACGTGGGCTTCAGTAGTTGCAGCACGCGGTCTCAGTAGTTGCAGCACGTGGTCTCAGTATTTGGGGCTCGCAGGCTCTAGAGCTCAGGCTCAGTAGTTGTGGTGCACAGACTTAGTTGTTCTGCGGCATGTGGTATCTTCCCAGACCAGGGCTCAAACGTGTCCCCTGCACTAGCAGGTGGATTCTTAACCACTGTGCCACCAGGGAAGTCCCTGATTTTATTTTTTAACTCTTGTACTGACGTTTAAAAAAAAGCATGTTTTAAATTAGATCATTTTACCTTTTTCTCAGATATTTTATAGATGCATTACACCCCTTATTATTCTAAGGATATTGATTTATACTTTTTTTTCTGAAGTTTTTCAACCTGCATTAATTCTGCTTACTCCTAGGTCTTTATTTTTTGTTCTCTTTATATTTCTCTTTCGTGTTATAGACTTTCTTTAGATGTCTGCAAATTCATACTTTTCCATGTATATTTAAGAATGAGATACTTGGGCTTCCCTGGTGGCTCAGTGGTTGAGAATCCGCCTGCCAATGCAGGGGACACGGGTTCGTGCCCTGGTCCAGGAAGATCCCACATGCTGCAGAGTGGCTGGGCCTGTGAGCCATGGCCGCTGAGCCTGTGCATCCGGAGCCTGTGCTCTGCAATGGGAGAGGCCACAACAGTGAGAGGCCCGCGTACCACTAAAAAAATAAATAAATAAATAAAGAATGAGATACTTAAGAGATTTCTATTTCTGGCCATAATAGAATAACTGGAACCAGATTTATCTTCCCAACTTAACAAGGAAGACAAATGGAACAGATATGATACAATGCTTCTCAGACATTGTACAACAGGCAAACAAATAAGATGGATCCTATGAATATCTCAGATTACTATGTAAAATATTTCCGGGGAGTTGTGCAGGAAGTGGGAACCCAAAGAGAACTCAGGAGTCTCAATGAATTGAGGAGACAGAGTTTAGTAAATGCAGGACAAGGTGGCTAGCAATTGTAGGGTAAAATATCAGAGAGAGAAGAGATCCAGACAGAGAGAAAGAGAACTCTAGGGAACTGCAAAAGGGTCCCCTTGAGTCTTTGGCTGAGTACTGTTTTGCTACAGTGGGGAAAATATAGAACTCATGCAAAGAATGGCCTGAAAGAAGTAGAACAATCCTCAACCACATACAGGGCTGGGAATAGTTTCTATTCCCACTCATCAGAGTGCAAAGACTTCCTGATACACCAGATATCAGCTGGAGTCCTCAGAAGAATCCTACCTCAGAAGTTGGGCTAAATTAGCTATAGATTAAGGCTTTTTTACATCTGACTTAACAAAGCTAGAAAGCAAGTCTCAAAAGAAGCAATCGTATTCCAAATAACTGCGTTCTAGAGCAACAATTAATTAAAGCTTGTCAGAATTGCAAAGTTGGATAATATTTCAATATCTGCTCTCAGTAATTTGTATAATAATAATAATACAGAAATTCAGGAAAGATATAGAAGATTTGATTAACCAACTTGACCTAACTAACATATATAGGACATACCCCGAAAAAAAACAAAATACACATTTATTTTTCAAGTGCACATTAAAATGTTTTCAATATAGATAATATGCTAAGCAATAAAAAATTATGTGTTACACAAAACACGAAGCATAAATGGTCAATAAAGATATGAAAATATGTTCAGCCTTACTAGAAATCAGGTAAAGGAATATTAAAACCACAGTGAATTATTAGTTCACTCACATGAGAATTGTAATTATGAAGACACCAAGGGATAGTGAAAATGTGGAGAACTGAAAACTAATATCACTACTGGTGAAAGGGAAAATTGATATAAATGTTTTAGAAAGCAGTTTGGTGATATTTGTATACATATTCTCTAAAACCCCAAAACTGTAATCTTAGTTATATGCATTATAAGACTTTAATATAAATTACAAGGAAATGTGTTCAAGAATGTTAATTGCAGAATGGTTTGTATTCATGAAAATAGAAATAGCCTAAACATCTATCAAAAGGAAAATAGGGCTTCCCTGGTGGCGCAGTGGTTGAGAATCCGCCTGCCGATGCAGGAGACACGGGTTCGTGCCCTGGTCCGGGAAGATCCCACATGCCGCGGAGCAACTAAGCCCGTGAGCCATGGCCGCTAGGCCTGCGCGTCCGGAGCCTGTGCTCCGCAATGGGAGAGGCCACAACAGTGAGAGGCCCGCATACCGCAAAAAAAAAAAAAAAAAAAAAAAAAGGAAAATAGATAAATCAGTGGTTTTATAATTATTCAATGGAATATCATAATGACTAAAATGAAGCAATAAAAATCAATGTGGTTGAATCTATCAAACAAAATATTAAGATACAAATCTGCTTGTGAAAGCATACATACAGTATAATACTATTATTAAAATGTTTAAAAATGGAGTGGCATACATGACAGCATGAGGAGTTTGGCAGCACACTCCCCAGTGACACTGATGAGAATTATTAGAAAACAAAACAGCCATTTACAGCTTCTGAAAATGTTCCTAAGAGCTTACAGCAAATGAAGAAACATCTATTCAAGGCAATCTACAAACATTTGTTAAGAAAATCTAGAGTCTGTGGTATTTGAACTGAGACTGATCCCTTCCTCCCCTATTTCAACTCAGAGAGGTAGAAACTCCACTCCAGACTGGTGCAGCCAAGAACACAGGGCTCCCTCTTCCACCAGCCTCCAACTGGAGGACTTTTTCCCAGGAGGGGTAAGACATCAGCATGTGTCATCCTATTGCTAAGGCTAAATTCCAGGTCAGTGTGGTTAAGAGGGGAGGGCTCCCTTCTTCTACCCAGCCTCCAGTCATGAAAGAGAGTGGGCCAAATATCACTGAGGATACTGGAGCCCCAGTCAACCTTCCCTTGGTCCATAAGATGATGGTTCTATGTTGGAAGAGGCAAGCCAAGGCAGGCTGCTACAACACCCACCATCTCCAAGTTCTCAGTTCTTAAAAGGGAGATGTCATTCAGAGAGAAGTGTGCTACTGTCCCTACCTCCAGAGGCCCAGCTCAGAGATTTTACCTGGAGGGAGGCAGAGAATCAGAAGGTAGCTCATAATCTCTTCACCAGAAACTGACTTCATTTGCAATAGAGCATGGAGAAGTTCAAGCCTTAGGGTGCTCTGGAAAACAGTGGCAGTTGTGGTGAAAGTCAACTGGGAGGAGATTCATAGATTTAATAAAGATGCAGGCTAAACTATAGCCTGGCCAATTTTCTGGAAAAAAAAAATGGAGAAAGAGAACTGAGAGGAAACTTTCTGGAGTCAGAACAAATCTCCACACTGACTGACCTTGGAAACTGCTCCTTCAGAGGAGAAAAAATTTGACTGGAATCATATATAGAGCAATTTATGCCCAAGGGCATTGTTGAAAACAATAGAGCAGTCAGCCAACAATTACTAGAGCTAAACATCTGGATGTGGCCAGGGAAAAAGAGAAAATGAACTCTGAAAAAACCACTGTCATGTGAGGACTGCTGTGGACATATGCAAAGCTGTGCTTTCCTCAGGAGCAACAACAGAGACTTGACACAGTGAAGGAAGAAAAAGACTTCATTAAAATAATCCAGGGCTTCCCTGGTGGCGCAGTGGTTGAGAGTCCGCCTGCCAATGCAGGGGACACGGGTTCGTGCACCCGGTCCAGGAAGATCCCACATGCCGCGGAGCGGCTGGGCCCGTGGGCTATGGCCGCTGGGCCTGCACGTTCGGAGCGTGTGCTCCGCATCGGGAGAGGCCACAACAGTGAGAGGCCCGCGTACCACCAAAAAAAAAAAAAAAAAAAATCCAGCCAGTCACTAAACAAATAAAAAACCAAATATTAATAACTAGGAGGTGTAGTGACAGTATCCAGAGTTGCTACAATATATTATCTTAAATGTCCAGTTTCCAGCAAAAAAAAAAAAAAAAGACACAAGCCCCGAGAAATTTTGATAAAGCAAATATAACAGGAAAAGACTTCAAAGTAGACATTACAAATATACTCAAATAACTAAAAAAAAAGTCACAATCAAAGACGTAAAGAAAGGTATGTTTACAATGTTGCATCAAATAGAAAATATAAGAACCAAACGGAAACAAGAACCAAAGACAAATTCTAGGGTTAAAAAATAAAAGAACTGGACTGAATAATTCACTGGAAGAGCTTAAAAGTAGATTTGAATTGGCAGAATAAAGAATTTGTGAACTTGAGTATACATTGATAGAACAGAACAGAAAAAGAACAGAAAGGAAAAAAGAATGAAGAAAGATAAACAGAGCCTCAGAAAAATGTGGTTTACTGGTAACCACACTGACATATGTATAATGGGAGGACCTGAAGGAGAGGAAAGATGAAAAGAAGCAGAAAAATATATTTGAAGAAATACAGCTGAAATCTTCCCAAATTTATTTAAAAACAAACAAACAAACAAAAAAAACTAACCTACATATCCTGGAACTCACTGAAGTGCAAATAGATTGAACTCAAAGAGATCCACGAACAAACACATCATAGTAAAAGTGCTGAATGTCAAATGCAAGGAGAAAATCTTGAAAGCAGCAAGTGAAAAATTGCACCCTACTTAAAAGGGAACCCTGATAAGATTAATTATTGACTTCTCAGCAGAAACAATGGAGGATAGAAGGCAGTAGCATAACATATTCAAAACGCTCAAAGAAAAACTGTCAACCAAGAATTCTATATCCAGAAAAGCTATCTTTCAAAAATAAAAGTCAAAGACATTCCCAGATATGTAAAAACTGAGAAAATTTGTTGCCTTTCTGGAAATAACAAAATTCTTTGGGCTAAAAGCAAGTGACTCTAGATGATAATTTCAACCTACACGCACACACAAAAAAACAAAGAACACCAGGAAAGGTAATTATGTAATTAGTAAAGCCAGGATAAAGGCATATTTTTCTCCTTTCTTTTCTTAACAGATTTAAAGAGCAATTGTATAAAATAATATGTATAGGAAATTCCCTGGCAGTCCAGTGGTTAGAACTTGGTGCTTTCACTGCTGGAGCCTGGATTCAATCCCTGGTCAGGGAACTAAGATCCCCTAAGCCATGCATCACAGCCAATAATAAATAAATAAATAATAATAAAATAAAATAAAAATAAAAAATAAAATAATATGTGTATAATGTAATGTTGGACCTATAACATATAAAAATGTAATATGTTTGCCCCTAACAACATAAAGGAGGTGGATAGGAACAAAGCTGTATTTGGCTTAGTGTATTATTGGGTTTGTAATATTAATCAATGTAATATATAACATTAATAGACTGTAACGATAATACCACAAAAAAGGAAGAAAGAGAATAGAATTATATAGGAGTTATATACTTCTATATCTCAAGACATAGACTCAAGCCAGTATAAAGCTAAAGCTGATTCTGTAAATTAAGTTATATGTGGTAAATCCTAGAACAACCACTAATAACTTGTGTGTGTATGTGTGTGTATATGCGTGTGTCTGTAAGTTAAAAATCATCAATAAATAAATTTAAATGTTTCATCAGAAAATATTTACTGAATACAAAAGAAAGCAATAAAGGAGAAACAAAGGAACATGAGCCATGAGACACATAGAAAACCAAAAGTAAAATGCCAGATGTAAATCCAACTATATCAATAATAACATTAAATGTGAATGGATTAAACAAATCAAAATCCAGAGATTGTCCAACTGAATTTAAAAAACAAGATTCAATGGTATATTCTTTGTAGGGGACACATTTTAGACATGAATGTTTATAGCACCATTATTCAAAACAGTCAAACCGTGGAAAACACCTACGTATCTATTAACTGACAAATGGATATATAATATGTGCTATGTCCATTCAATGAAGCATTTTTCAACATAAAAAGAATGAACTATTGATTTGTGCTACAACATGGATGAACCTTAAAATCATATGCTAAGTGAAAGAAGCTAGTGCCCAAAAAAACACATATTGTATAAGTCCATCTATAAGAAATATCCAGAATAGGGATATCTACAGTGACAGAAAGTAGATTAGTGGTTGCTTAGGAATGGGAGTGGGGTGGAGAAATAGGGACATGATATCTAAAGGGTACGGTGTTTCTTTTTCTTTTTTTTCCCTAATTTTTGTGGTACGCGGGCCTCTCACTGCTGTGGCCTCTCCTGTTGCGGAGCACAGGCTCTGGACGCACCAGCTCAGCGGCCATGGCTCACGGGCCCATCCGCTCTGTGGCATGTGGGATCCTCCTGGACAGGAACACGAACCCGTGTCCCCTGCATCGGCAGGTGGACTCTCAACCACTGTGCCACGAGGGAAGCCCCAGTGTTTCTTTTTGATGTGATGAAAATGTTCTCAAGTGGACCATGGTGATGACTGTACATGTCTGTGAATATACTAAAAACCATTAAATCGTACACTTTAAGTGGGTGAAATATATGGTGTGTGAACTATATCTTAACAAAGCTAATTTTTTTTAAATAGAGGGAGGTACAGAGGAATGAGCTAAAATTGGGAAATTCAAAAAGAGGACACCACTAAACAAACCACAATTCACAATATTATTTTGGCCAGAACTAATAAATCTTTCCTAGTTCTTCTGTGAGAAAAAAAAAACAAGAAATCAGTATCAGAACCCCATTGTAAAAAATACATAATCCAGGGAATTCCCTGGCGATCCAGTGGTTAAGACTCTGTGCTTCCACTTCAGGAGGCGCAGGTTCAATCCCTGTTCAGGGAACCAAGATCCTGCATGTCATGTGGTGCGGCCAGAAAAAAACAAAATAAAATACGTAATCCATTGTGTGCATTTCAATTTAAGTTATTAAAGTTACATAGTTTAAAATTAAATAAATTTAAAAGTGTAAAGACAGTACACAATATTTCTTAGGTATACTTACGTATAGAGTAAAAGTAGAAGAAAATTTGGGGGCCATTGTTTATGTTGAAGAGAAATTTCCATTCCCAGGCATTAAGGATTCAAGTCTAGGAACCTCTAGAGTAAGGCTGACTGCTTGCTTTTCTCTTACCTGCTCACACATTTTTCCCAAAGGGAATAGGAGTTAGTTATCTGATTGGTGATTTGAGAAGAAAGAGTCTCACTTGCTTTGCTCAGTCTCTCTCTCTCCTTTCTCTTCAGATCTGTCTGTCTCAGAAAGAATGACCATTTGCTCTCCTTCGCAAGGTACGTTGGTTGGAGCAGGTTCTGTTTTTGTCAGAAGTTCCAGTCAAGGGAGTGATCAAAAGCTGGTGGCCTTTTCATCTGCTTCTGTCTGACTTCTGTATTTGTCTTTTACTTGGTTCTGCACTCAGCTGGGGGAAAGGATGTTGCTTATTGGGCCCTTTCAAAACTCCACTTGTAACTTTAATTCATTCAGCTCAGTATTACATATATTGATGCTTATTATGCCATTCTTAATATATTTTTGCTTGTCTGAAATGTAAGTTTTTTAAGGAAATAAAGGGTGTAACTGGACTTATTATACAGAGTGCTGTTACAGAAGGGGAAAATGGGAGAGCTTTAAGTAGATTTTTAAAGCTCAATATTTCTGCTTGCAAGTTTTTTCTGAAAGAAACATTTCATGTACCTATAACATAGCAAGCCACTGTTTGCAAGTGCTTGAAAAGTGGTAGAGTTCTATGTAAATATTTATAGAAACAATTGAGCAGAAAAGAGTTTTAAGCCCACGTGGTGACAATGCCCTAACTTTGTGTATTGAAACTAAACCAAAAACCTCTGTATTTATTCTACTTGAAGTTTCATATATTGTCACATGCCACAAATTAGAAAGCTCTTTAAAATAATTCCCAATTAGTATGTTTAAGATTATTTTTTCATGGTGAGAAAGCTTGCAGAGGACATTCATGTATACTTGCTCTAAGACAGTAGAATAGTACAACCACAAAGAAAATGGAAAGAAGCAGTAAAATCCAAAATTTTGTCTATGTCAGTGCTTCTCAGGCTGTCTTTGGTGAAGGCTAGCTGTTAAATTTTTAATGTTTTATAATTTTTTATTTTTAAACATTTATTTTGTACATTTTCAACTTACCATTTCAGGTTTTAAACATACAATTAAAATTAATTCCCCTAAAATCAAATAGAAAATGTACAGATATAAACCCAAGTCTGTCTTCACTGAATTCAACAAGCACAAAATTATTCCATCAAATTGTATAAACATTTCTAAATGCTTACTTTCACATTCTGTGCTTACCTCATGGACAAGTAGAAATGTGGGCCTGAACTAGCCTATGGACCAGTGATCTAAGCGACTCTTTACTTCTTTCCTACATTCATCCTCGCCTTGATGGTAGTACACAGTCTGCCTACTTTTGAGTCTTACCTGTTCTAACCTTCGTGTTTCTTCCATTAAAGTGTTTCAGCCCAGTTTTCCTTTTGTGGGGTGTTATGCTCTGAATCTTTTTTTCCTTCTCTCTCCTGTCTTAATGCATTGCCTTTCACATCAGATTTCAAAAGAAAATGGCACTTCTCCCCTTTTCTTCTCTTGATGGATGACTGAGCATCCCTGATATCAAACTGATCTAACATGCAATAGTCACAGGCTGTTTTCCTCCACTTCTACCTCTTTCTCCCTCTCCATCTCTCCTCCTTAACAAATAGTAGTTGAGTATCTACTCTGGACCAGGAACTTACTCACTAACACCCCAGGTCCCTATCCTCATGCTGCTCACTGTCTACTAGGAAAGCACTTACTGAGCAAACAGTTTATTACTTAGAAGAGGGATACATTCTACAAAGGAGAAGTAAGAGCTACCTTGGCAGGATTAACATGCCTGGTGAGTCCTGCTGACCTACATAATTCTCGAGGACCAAAGGTTATAACTTTTTTTTAAAAAAATGAATTATGTTTATATGTACCATCTTTAAAATGAGACTATCTTTTCAAAATATTTTTAATTTTAAAAGTGTGAAATGGATGATTTCTTAAAAGTCATTTCAATTGGTTCAGTTTAAGGAGCTGTGAACAATAATCTAATTGTCAAAAAAATTAAAGGATTTAAAAAATCAGATTATAAACTGGATTTATACTCATACACATTAAGATTTTTTTCTTAGTAATTGTTTTAGAGATAAATAAATATCTGTAACGGTTTTGGTTTCAGTAACATGGCCTTCCCAACTTAATCTATTTCTGTTAAGTTTAAAATATCTCTATCCTTGTTGAATAATTTCAATGACAATGATAATTGTCAATATTTATCTTTTCCTTTTTTTAATTTTTATGCTTCAATTTCATTTGTTGGTCTAAAATTTTTGGCAATTTTGTTTTTTCTTTAAAGTCACTCCCTAATTCACAAAAATACCAACACTAAGCTTTTACTCATTTATGTTGATAAGAAAAACAAGTATGATTTTATCTAGCTATAAATAAAATAACTTGTATTATCCAATTACTGCAATGTGTAATATTTCATAAATATAGCCTATTTTAAATTTTTATCAAATTATTCCTGCTCTTATTCTCTTTCTAAATAAGTAGTAAAATGTCAGAAAAAATTGGTGATTGATAGGAAGAGAACAAAAATATTATCGGTATAACCACTGAAGAGTCATCAGTAAATGATAGCACAAACAGAAAACATAATTTCTCTTCTGCTATTGAAAATGACAATCCTGAAAAAATAGTTTCTCTTTATTATATAAGCAAAGTATAGAAATGATAATAAGCAGTATAGAATTATGAAGGTAAGAATTCCAAGTGCTTCACTCTCTCTTGCTAGGTGCAACATTAATGCCTATTTTATTTTATTTATTTATTTTTTTTGCGGTACGCGGGCCTCTCACTGTTGTGGCCTCTCCCGTTGCGGAGCACAGGCTCCGGACGCGCAGGCTCAGCGGCCATGGCTCACGGGCCCAGCCGCTCCGCGGCACGTGCGATCTTCCCAGACCGGGGCACGAACCCGTGTACCCTGCATCGGCAGGCAGACTCTCAGCCACTGCGCCACCAGGGAAGCCCTAATGCCTATTTTGAAGCTTCTCATTTTGAGGCATTCTATCTAGAAAAATACAAATAAATATATTCTTTAAAAAAACTAGCAACTATGTTTTATGTGAGATTGCTATCACCCAACAAGAATCAAAATATAAAATTCTACGACCATGTATGTGTGTGTTTGTTCATATATAATCTATATTTTTGTAAAAACGTAGATACATTTATAACTAGGTTTCTGAAGAGTTTTAAAATTCTAAATTTAAATAAATGCGTGAAGTTTTTTTAAATTACTCATTAAAAAAAACAAACTTCCTGTTAATTCTTATGAATACAGCGTTCGATTGCTGAGAATTTATTGTTTGATGCTGGATTTGTTTGAAAGAATAAAGCTTACTTTTGCTTTAGAAGTCTAGAAAGTAAGCTGCCAAAACAGCCAACAAAAGCTGACTTCTTCACTTCCATCTGCAGAGACAAAAACCCTTTATGCTACCTCCCAGCCAATGAATTTAATTTGTTCTGTAGTAAGTGTTCTGGAACTACAGTGCTGAGAACACTATTGGTAACCGTATTGATGTTTATGTCTATATTTCTTTTAACAGATAGGTATATCTTATTCAGTGTCACTAAGTTTGTAAAAATGATTGCTTTTATTTATACACTGAAGGAGTTCAGAGCAATGACAGGAAAGCATGCAAGAGTGAAGTGTTTCCACCTGTGAGGAAATGTACTTTCCACCATGAATTTGCTGTTCTGTTGCTTATTACATAGGGAGGGTCTTTAAATGAACTAGTGGAAAGAGCTTATTTCTCCTAGATTACAAAGTCAGAATGCATTTATCTTAAGTTATTACATCATTAGCTTTTATACAAATGAGATGTGTTAAAGCACACTGAAAATATATTTTAAAAACTTGTATTGACAATAAGGAATTCCATGCTAGAAGTAAATTTTTAAAATAAATTTTTCCACCATAGTGTAAACATATCATATTATTAATATCTCTGTTCTCACTGCATTCACTTTTATTACTCCTGTGATTTTGTCTCTATTCTCTTTCTGAGGTGTCTCATGTGCTTACTTACTTTCTTCAGTTTTTCCATCCATGTCACTGGTCTCCTTTTTCTAAACTCTATAACTGGTAACAAATTTTAAAAAATTTCTTGAACTACACCACCATAAGTCTACCTGCAGACCCAGTGAGATCCCTAACCTCATAACTTTGGTTGATATAGTCTTCTGGGTCTGCACATACTGAAAAGGACATTCCAGGCCTGACCCTATGTGTCTCCAGCAAAGCACAGGCAGCATGACCGTCTGATCCATTGGTGAGTAGCATTGGCTTTTCTAGGGATAGTACATCAGAGTCTACACAAACTCATAGCTTAGAGGAGAAGCAAACATGCAGGGCCTGGAAAAGGTTGGGACCAGAGCCATCATGTTGCCATGGTTAGCAACTCCATAGGCACATCTGGTAAGCAATTGTAGTCCATGAACCCTGTAAAATGGTAAATGTGGCCTGTTGAGCATAAGCGTCCTTTATATCTGACATTATATTGACTAGCGCTTGCTATTCCCTCTAGAGGGGCCCTTCACTCTGCTCTGTAAACAGAGAAGGAAGTCAGAGGCCCGCTCTTGCATGCAGGAGGTTGGCAGCTCACCCTGAACTTGCTTTAGCCAGAGCACACTTAGGCGTCATGGTCAGTGGATATCTTGAAGCTTCAAAGGTGAGTCCACTGCTCAAAGAGAGACATTTCGATGACCCAAGATTCCTGGAAGATTTTATTTCAATTGCTGGAAGTTTCTCAAAAAAGCTCAAAAGCCCTCCAGCTGCCTGGAGAGTCTGTGAAATGCATGCAGAGGGTCTCCCAGACAAAGCTTTAGAAAGCTGCTAGCACCACAGATCCAGCCCAGCCTCTGCATCTTGATTTCACTAGAACAGATGTTATCTGCAAGCAATTAACATACTTGTCATCACCAGTGAAACAGATACAGAATCCTTCAGTTTTTTTTTTTAAATGCACCCTAAAGAAAAGTGTTGTGCATAAAACAAAATGTTCACATTGGCATTAAAATAGTAGTCAATAAAGAAATTTGCATGTGTCAATTTTTCAGTTTTTTCCAATTTTGGGACAAAAGACACCGTAATAATTTTTAGAAAACTGTTAGGGAGTAAATGTTACCAGGAATATAAATATTTGCAATAACTCCCTATTCAATTAAAGCAGTATCTATTTGTAATTATTTTGTATCTTCATATCGTGACTGACAGAAATTACCATTTGGTATATTTTCCTGTGTTTAAAAATCTTCAAAATTGCTTGATTTTATAGATTTCTATGGGAAATAAGGGGATTTGACTTAATAATAATACAAATGTCAAATAGTAAAATATTGAGCAAAATATGACCCTTAAGACGGATACAAGTGAAAAATTGGTAAAATTGAATGTGTAAATGTCCAGGGTGATAAAAACAAAAATAAAACTAAAGCAGTAGAAATTCTAAACTCTTGAGTTTTTCTTAAAAAAAAGTCTAAATAGCATAATTCATTTGTGTTAGTAAATTATACTTTTGACATCAAATCAGTTTCTTATAGACTAACTTTGTAACATGACATTCCTAAATTACTTATCCTCATTAAATACACAGTTGTTTAGCATTCATACCCTTATACTTTTAAAATTTATTTTATTTTATTTATTTATTTATTTATCTATTGGCTGTGTTGGGTCTTAGTTGTGGGACGTGAGATGTTTTGTAGCAGTGCACAGGCTCTTCATTGCGGTGCACAGGCTTCTCTCTAGCTGTGGTGTGCTGGCTCAGTAGTTGCGGCATGTGGGTTCCCGAGTGTATGGGCTCTGTAGTTGTGGCACACGGGCTTAGTTGCCCCATGGCATGTGGGATCTTAGTTCCCCGACCAGGGATCGAACTGGCATCCACTGCATTGCAAGATGGATTCTTAATCACTGGACCACCAGGGAAGTCCCCCCTTGTACTTTTTTTCATTAATGAAAACTGAAATGCCTAATTTCTAGCAATTCAACCTTTGATCACAAATATTTCTGCTGAAGTTAAATATTTTTTTCTTTCATACTCCTTAAGTTAAGAAATTTAGTAAGAATTTAGGGCAATGTTTCTGCTATAGTAACAACTTAACTGGTCGGAAAATATAAACTTAAATCATGTAAGCAAATACTGTGACTGAGACATTCATTCTGCACACAGGTACTTACAGTATTTGAAGTGGAATAAATATTTACTGCAACTGAGAGACAGATATGAAACAGCAAAAGAGCACTTGAACTAGATAAAGTATGATATTCTAGATCACTCTCGTAAGTCTGCAATCTACTAACTGGTGACCTTGAAAAATGAAAAATGACTTAGCTTTTCTACCTAGAAAATGATGATCTTCTTAACTGTATATTGTGAGTTAAGATAATTGATATGAAAGTACTTAACAAACTATGGCATATTATTCAATTTTAATCATAGAATATTTTACGTAGTATGTACTCAATAAATACCTGATGAAAAGAATTACCAATTTTATTAGGTAATGTTAACTGAAGTGCCCTGGTGTTTTGGGTGCTTCCTGTCTAATAGGAAGTGTTTAATCAGTGCAGCTTTAACACCAGATAGATTGGTTAATTTGTCTACTGATAATCCCTCATGTAGCATATGGATACCCAGGTTGCTCACATTCTTCTCCCAACCTCTTCTTTCTCTGTCCACGTACAAAGGCACGTGTCCTTCCAGGTCCTGCCCAACCTTTGCATTTCCTCAGCACTCAGTGTTTGTGCAAAGGTCAAATCTTTCAGCTTGCAATCTCCACGTCACTGTACTTCACCACCTAAGACAGGACTACCTTATATTTTAACACCATTTACTTTTACTGATTTTATAATAAATATTTTTTCTTTTCTATTATATCAAAATCCCCTTGTGCTTTCTCATTCTTCTTCATAGTCTCAGTACCTATTAAATTGACCTGTAAGAAATAATTACTTAAGTATCTACTAATATTAATGATTTGAAACCTCTCAAATGAGACCCTGGATATTATGGGTGAGATTTTGTTCAAGTGACAGCAGAAGTTCTATTACCCTTGTGTGATCCACTTCTTGACCAATCCTTTAGTGAGAAAGGCAAAACTTTGAGGTTGCTTTATCTATTTATGTATTTTTTTTTGGAATTCAGCTCTTTTAAAAACATCTTCCTAGACTTTATTCTAATTAGAACTTCTGATTTATTTGTGAATTTATTAATTCATTCAGTAAATATTTGCTAAAGAACTTCTATGTGCAAGGCATTACTCTAAGAATATTTGATACAGCAACAGACAAGTCAGGGCAAATGCTCCCTGCCTCTTGGAGCCTAATTCTACTGGGCAAGACTGCAATAAAGCGAGTAAGTTCTCAAATAAATGAAATACATTCAGTTAATTAAATGTCCAATGAAATAAACAGGGTACTATGATGGAGACAAGCAGGGGCAGGAGAACACTTTAGGTGGAGTCTTGAAAGTGACAATTTAAGTTGAAATGTAAAGGATGAGAAGAAACCTGTCAGACCAAGAGCCAGGCAGAGGCTAGAAGTCAAGTCCATATGTAGACAAGAACTTGACCTAGTCTAACAGTTTTCAGAGGCCAGTGTGGGTGAAGTACAGTGAGAGGAAAGGAAGTCATGAGATAAGGTAGGAGAGATAATAATATTATTGCCTAACATTTATTGTGTGCTTTCTGTTGCCAGACACAATGCATAGATTATCTCACTTGATCCTCACAAAAATTCTATGAAGTAAATACTATTATCAACATGTTACAGATGAAGAAACAGATGCTTAGAGAGCTTAAATAGGTAGGGACCCAATCACAAAATGACTTACAGTTTGGCGTAAATAATTCATCTTTTGTTTTTGTATAGTGAGAAGCCATTGAAAGATTTGAGTTAACAGACTGGTATGATTCATTTCTATTAATATAAATATTTACCCTGGAGGACAACATGGATTGTTTAACTTTTCTCTTTTCTCTTCATCTCTGGTTTGTTTTGTGCCCACTAGATTCTGAGGCCCTCTAGGAGAGCAGAGAATGATAAACAATTCAGTCTTGTTTATTACTTTATATTCAGTGCTGAGCATGGTGTTTAGCATATTATGGATGTTCAGTTAATATTAGTTGAAGGAATGGCTGTACTTGATACTTGCTGATTTCCACTTATTTGTACTCTGACTTGGGGTTTCTGATATTAAAAATTATATTGGCTCCTGTTTTTTGAGGCCTATAACTATTCCAGGCTCCCCTTATCCTTCCTAAGGTGTTCATGAGTGGGCAGTGGCTTACAGTAACAGGTGTACATTGTTCCTTTGTGGCTTAAGTGCAATGACTGTGCCAAATTCCACAGTGGCTGGGGAAGTGTGGACATGGGAATTACAGCCAGAGGGGTCAGAGAGGAAGCTGCAGAGGTGAAAGGGATAAGACCATCAGGGCAGAGTCTAGAGCAGCACAGAAAAACTGTCTCTCAGTGTCTCTGAGCACTGCCAAGGTCCACTCCACCCAAGGACCCCACTCTGTCTTGCCTTGCTCGCTATGCTACGTACCTGGGTCTTTGGCTCCCCAATGAGTCAATAATTCTCAAATAATAATAGTTATCATATCCATTTTGCAGATGTAATAAACTAAGTGAGGATCTGAGCTTCGGTGGAATAAAAGCACATAAATTAGAATTCAATCCTCTTTATGTAATGTAGAATTATATCCACCTTGAAAAAATATTTAAAGGAAAAAGTTCAAGTATTTTTCTCATTATGGGACTCACCATAAATTTTGAAAACTTTTTTAACTTGTAAAAAATAATATTGTATCTAGTAGTTGTTCAATATTAATCAGAATAGGCTAGATTTTGCTATTATAACAAATTAATCCCAAATCTCAGTGCTTTATCTTATGCTTACTCACATAAACAGAACTGTAGTCTGCATAGGTTTACTTACTATGCCAGGTTTACAGAGGCTCCCCCATTATGTAGCAGCACCTTCTGAAACATACAGGTGTTTATTGTTGGGGAAGGGAAAGAAATACAGGAAAATCATTGATGGGGTTTTCATCTTCTCAACCTGGAAGTGATATATATATATATATATATATATATCTTTCTCTTTCTTTCACTTTATATATATATATACATACATATACACATATATATGTATGTGTGTATATATATATATATATATACACCTTTCTCTTTCATTTTATATATATATATATATATACACCTTTCTCTTTCTCTTTCATTATATATATACATACTCCTTTCTCTTTCTCTTTATATATATATATATATATATATATATATATATATATATACATATACCTTTCTCTTTCATTTCCTTTCATTCTCTTTCTCTTTCATTTCAAGACTGGTCACATGTTAGTGCTGAACTGAAAGGGGGCTAAGAAATATGGGAAGCAGATGGAATTTGGTTGAGCATCAGAGAGTCCGCAATGCTCCTCAAACATGCCACTTTCAGAAGGGTTGTAAGCCTGAGATGTTTAGTTGATAGAAGAGGGATCATATTATTCTTTCAAGTTTGTAATTTCAGTTTCTCTTCTGAGTCAGGATACGCTCATTATTATACAGCCACTGGAACACCAGACGTATTTCCATAGTTCCCCTTCATGTAGACTATTAAATAAACAGATGCCATTTCTAATTAGGACTTCCATTTCTTCTCACCTAATATAAAATATATCAAGTCATTTCCAAATCAGAAATTTATTTCTGTTTATATTTCTCTGTGGTCTAAGCAGCATTCTCTAAGAAGGGTAGGCTCAGAACTGTTGCTTGTCCCAAGTATACTGTTCATATGTTGATTGATTTGAAACATAACTTCTAAAAATGTGAAAGCATCTTCCAATTTTTAAATAAGATGCAGTTGTACTCTGATTTTTAAATGATATACTGTGTTGGCATGGTATCTCTATGGTGTCATCATTATTGTAGTACTGAAGGTTCAGGCAAATGTTCAGTTGTGTTTTCACTTATTTTGGAAAATTGGATTACATCAATAAATTTACCAGGAAAAGGAATATGGTTCAAATATTTTTTAAAAAATCTTTTAAATATGGTTCTAGAACTCAAACTGAACATCACTGTAAAATGTTTTTGGAGTGTTGGAAAGCCATCTATAGTATGCTGTCAAAAGAATTATTATATCAATTGGGAGGTTAAACTGGAGGACTTCTTGCTTTTCTTAGAAGGTTTAATTCCTCTCCACAGTTCTTTTGTTTCAGGGCCTGATGTGCTTATTTTTATTTATTTATTTTCTGTTTTTAATCATTAAGTCCTAGGTCAAGGCATGGAGCATTTTCCTCCCCTTTTTAAAAGAAAAATTTACTAACAAATGATCTTGATTTTTGAGTTAATCTGATAGAAAAGAATTGTACTTTCTATTCCAGCAATACAGTAGACCAGATACTCTGAAGTTCCTTCCAACCTATCTGCAACTAGAGACTGCATTAATTATAACAAACTTAATTTTTAATTATAGATTTTCTCACTAAAAAATGGAAATTAGCAAGAGCAAAAGAAAAAGAAAGCAGTGAGGATTAAGATGTTAAAGAGGACTTAACTCAGTAGCTAATTTTACCATGTTTATAAGTAGAAAGACTCAACATCTTGAAAAATATCAGCCTTGAAAAATATCAGCCCTCCCCAAATTGGTACATGTGGTCAATGCAGTTATGACTGCAATGACCAAAATCCAAACTGGATTTTTTTTTTGTTTTTTGTTTTTTTTGAAGAATTTGACATACAGATTTTAAAACTTATGAAGAAGTTCAAGGGTCCAAGAAGAGTCAGGATATATCTGAAACAGAGGAGTCATGTTGGGGGAATTGTCTAACCAGCTATTAAGATTTATTCTCATGAATTGGAATAAGCTTAAAAATGATGAATAAATTAGCATTAAGAGCCCAGACATAGACCCATTAACATATGAAAAAGAATACCTATTAGAGACAACATTGCAAATGACAGGGGAAAGGAGGGACTATGAAATGCCAGTGCTGGGGACTTCCCTGGTGGTGCAGTGGTTAAGAATCCACCTGTCAATGCAGGGGACACAGTTTCGATCCCTGGTCCGGGAAGATCCCACATGCTGTGGAGGAACTAAGCCCGTGCACCACAATTACTGAGCCTGCGCTCTAGAGCCCGCAAGCCACAACTACTGAGCCCGTGTGCCACAGCGTGCCACAACTACTGAAGCCCACGCACCTAGAGTCCGTGCTCCACAACAAGAGAAGCCACCACAATGAGAAGCCCACGCACCTCGACGAAGAGTAGCCCCCTCTCGCTGCAACTAGAGAAAGCCCGTGTGCAGCAAGAAAGACCCAATGCAGCCAAAAGTTAATTAATTAATTAATTAAAAAATACCAGTGCTGGAACAGCTGATTATCTGTATGGAAAGCATTAAACTGGAATGCTACCCCAAACCATACACAAATATCAATTTCTGATTGACTAAAGAGATAATTTTTTTTTAATTTTAAGGAAAATGTAGGGAAAGTGTCTTTATATCATCACGATAGGGAAAAATTTCCTAAGCAAAGTATTAAATGTGCTAACTACAAAAGAAAAGATAGATACGGCAGACCATAGTAAACTTATGACCTTTAAATCAAAAACTCTAAAAGTTAAAAAGTCACAGTATGTAAAAAGATAGTTACAACACACATTGCCAGCAAAGGAGTATTATCTAAAATATAAAATCTCCTAAAATAATTTTTATAAACAATCCAATTTTTCAAATACATAGGAAGAACTACTGTGGAAAACGGTGTTGTTAGTGAAGTTGAACATTATACCCTGCAACCAAGAAATTCCACTTGTAAGTATGTATCAGTCTGGATTCTAAGTAACAAAACCTGAAGGAAAAAGAGACACATCCATTCCCCTGCCTTTTGTTTGTTTGTTTATATATTGGCTTATGTGATTATAAGGGCTGACTAGGCAAGTCCAAAAGCCATAAGGCAAGTTAAGCTGGAAATTCTTGGGCAGAAGTTGAAGCTGCAGTCCGCAAGTGGAATTTCTTCTTCCTCAGGAAAACCTCAGTTCTACTCTTGAGGCCTTCCCAACAATTGGATCTGGCCCTCCTAGACTTTTTTTTTTTTTTCACGGGCCTCTTACTGTTGTGGCCTCTCCCGTTGCGGAGCACAGGTTCCAGACGCGCAGGCTCAGCGGCCATGGCTCACGGGCCCAGCCGCTCCGCGGCATGTGGGGTCTTCCCAGATCGGGGCACGAACCCGTGTTCCCTGCATCGGCAGGCGGACTCTCAACCACTGCTCCACCAGGGAATCCCCCTCCTAGACTATTGAGGGTAATCTTCTTTACTTAAAGTCAGCTAGTTGCAGATGTTAATCACATTTACAATATACCATTACAGCAACACAGATTAGTGTGTGAATAACTGAGGACTTCAGCCAAGTTGACACATAAAACTGACCATCACAGGTACTTTCCCTAATTTTCCATTGGATTATTGGGTCTTTCTTTATTGATGATAGAATATATTTATATACTAAGTAAATTGCCCTTTATCTCTTATGTGTGTTTCATATATTTCCCAGTTCATCATTTTTCTTTTGCTTTTAGTATCACATTTATTTCATGCAGTGTTTTTTAAATTTATGTAAATAAATCATCAATATTTTTATCTATGGATTCTGTATGTTGCATATCAACTAGAGATATCAGTCTCATATTGAGACCTAATAGTTTTATAGTTTCAAATTTTATGCTTAATTCCTGGATTCATCATAAATTCCTGGAAATTTATTTGGCATAAGGTTTGAGGTAGTGAATAATTGTATCTTACAATAGCTTCTATTTTTCCCAGATAATTGATTCAGTGATTCATTTCTTTTTTAATTTTTATTTTATGTTGGAGTATCTTTGATTAACAATGTTGTGTTAGTTTCAGGTGTACAGCAAAGTGATTCAGTTATACATATACATGTATCTGTTCTTTTGCAAATTCTTTTCCCATTTAGGTTATTACAGAATATTGAGCAGAGTTCCCTGTGCTATACAGTAGGTCTCTGTTGGCTATCTATTTTAAATATAGCAGTGTGTACACGTCAATCCCAAACTCCCAATCTATTCCGCCCCCAATGATTCATTTTTGACCACAGATTGTGAATACCATCTATGTCATTTTAGAAATCCCAACACAAATTTGGGTCTACATCAAGACACACTATTCTATTACATTGATATGTATATTGATATTTCAGTATGAATCCTACTTTAATTAATAAAGCTTTCCATTATAGTTGGTTATCTGGTAAAGTATTGTGCCTTTATTTCTCCTCTGTCAGACATTACCCACCTATTTTTGCCTATTTATTTTGCTATTAAAAACTGTAGAATCACTTAGATTCATTTTTGAAAATAAATTTTTTAATGTATTTAAAATAATTAATTTGGTACTTTTGGGGGGAAGTATAAACATTTTATACATATTTAAGGTCTTCCTATCAAAGAACAGAACACATATTTACACTTATCTTCTTGAGTAATATTTTAGGTTTTCTTCTTATACTTCTTCTTTTTATTTTTTTGTTAATTAATTTATTTGTTTATTCTTTTGGCTGCATTGGGTCTTTGTTGCTGCGCGCAGGCTTTCTCTACCTGTGGCAAGCCGGGGCTACTCTTTATTGTGGTGCGCGGGCCTCTTCTCTTGTTGTGGAGCACGGGCTCTAGGGCATGCAGGCATCAGTAGTTGTGGCACACAGGCTTCAGTAGTTGTGGCTCATGGGATCTAGAGCACAGGCTCAGTAGTTGTGGCACACGGGCTTAGCTGCTCCGCGGCATGTGGGAATCTTCCCGGGCCAGGGTTAGAACCCATGTCTAATTGCATTGATCAGAACACAGTTAATGCTTGTGTTAGTAAGTGCTTTTGCACTTTTTTAAAAATTTTAGAACAGCACTGTTATAAAACTTCCTGCAATGATGGAGATGTTCCATATTTTGTACTGCACAATATAGTAGCCACTAGCTACATGTAACCACTGAGTACTTGAAATAGGGCTAGTGAGACTGAGGAAACTAAGTATCTAATTGTATTTAATTTTAACTAATTTAAATAACCACATGTGGCTAGTGTACTATATTGGACAGTGTAGTTCTAGTGTTCTAATTTTAGGCATGATATATTCTTTATTCTAATTTATTCATTGATGTGTTCAACCTACTGTATATTTTTCTTTCAAATTTTATAGGCCAGTATTTTTTCTTACTATTCTATTTTATTGAACTAAATTCTTTTTTTTTTTTTTTTTTTTTTTTTTTTTGCGGTACTCGGGCCTCTCACTGTTGTGGCCTCTCCCGTTGCGGAGCACAGGCTCCGGACGCGCAGGCTAAGCGACCATGGCTCAGGGGCCCAGCCGCACTGGCGGCATGTGGGATCTTCCCGGACGGGGGCACGAACCCGCGCGTCCCCTGCATCGGCAGGCGGACTCTCAACCACTGCGCCACCAGGGAAGCCCTGAACTAAATTCTTGATTCATTAATTTCCATTCTTTTTAAATTTATTATTGTAAGAAGTACTTAACTACTTTTTCTATGATAGCTCATGTATTCTGAAATGTCATATTTCATTAACTGTAGATTTTACTGTAACTCAGCTTTGATATCATCTTTGAGTTGTTAATTCACTGAAATTTGCCTTGTGGGCATATATAATCTTTATTTTTTTTCTCTCAATAACTGGCAGTCTGGGAGGTATCATGTAGCCCAATGCAAATCTGTTTAGCTGACAGGATTTGTTAATTTGAACAATAGAGATGATAAATTATTTATAGGTGAGGGGGGAAAATATGAAAAATATTGGAGAGGACCTGGTGTTTCTGAAGTTTAGTCCAGGTTAGCACAGGAGAGGAGAAATAAATCCAAATGTGAGAAGAGGATGTTAAAACAGAAGAGGAAAAAAAGAAAAAGTAGGAACTGAGTACTGAAATGGTCAGAATGTTCCCTTAGGTCATCACTAGGAAACATTCCTGGGAGTATAATGAAGACTAATTCCCTAACTGGCTTAATCTGCTGGTTCTAGATCAGTGCCAAACAATAACCCCTCCAAAAAACCAAGAAGCAGAACTACTATAATAGTCTTGGTCTGGTCTACATCTTAAGCTGAGAGAAGTGTATGTTCCTCATTTTTCAGATGAGTCAACAAAGGCCTTTGAAGAGTGCCTGACACATAGTGATTTCTTTTGAATATTAGTCTGTTGAATGAGCAAATGAAAAATGGTTCAGCGAAGGTCAGAGAGCTGGCGACAGGTGGAGAATTAGGAGTAAGTGATACTGATCTTCTGGGTCCTAATGCCTTAGTCTTTCTAACACATCATATTCATCTGTTTTTCTTTATTTATATAAATATGACAGACTTAAACTTTCACTTCATTGGATAGGTATTGTTTCCATTTCTGCTTTTCCTAATCTTAGCAATGAGAAAAAGAAACTCTAGAAAAAAGCAGTGGTGGGTACGGCCAAAGACAGTTTTTAGGAAATATGTACTAAAGAGAAGGACTGTATAGGCATATGATGGGAACATCCAGACAGTACAAATAATTTCATATGGATTATTATCACTGCACTCCAGCAATACACACACAGGTTAGAGATGAAGAACACTCAGAGTAATTGCATGTAGTATGAGATAGATTTATATTTGCAGTACCAACCCCAGTAGTTAGGCGGTGGCTTTCTGGAACACTGTTGAGGAAAATTCAGATGTCACGCACAAGATCAACAAGAAAGTGTACCTGATTGATTAACAATGTCTATCATGGCCATGGAGGGAGATGCAGCATTATGAATACCACAGATTTTCAACTCTGACATTATAATTGCTTTCATATCATTCAGTGAATTATCTTTGCTGGCAGACAGTAGACAATTTGTATGTATTTGTAGAATTAACTTTTGTTAAAATAAGCATTCTACTTCTAACAGGGGCTTAATAGATATTTGATAAGTAACATATGTAGTGATCAAAGTGTGCTGATAGGAAGATCTATTAGAAAAGATAAGAGAATATTATCCCAGAATAAAATCGCCTAGCTCTATTGCCTGGAAATGAATAGGAAGAGAGAGAGATTTTTCGATATCCAGGAAAGATGATTGACATTGCCTCCCATGCCAATGGTTAGATGAAAAAAATGCCATTTAATTGCAATATTTTAGAGAAGTTCAATTAAGTCTACACTTTGAAAAGTTTGGGGCTGAAGTCAATTAAAAAGTACAAGAGAACTAGGTTAAACTTGTGGTTAATGTGGTTGCACCATTCAATAACATGTGGGACACATTCTTGGATGGAAGAAACCATCATCCAAGTTTAGAATTATTTGGAACCTGTGGCTTTTGAGATCTGAACCCAACCTGAACTTTTTGGTGCTGTGTGTTTTCTTTTTGTTTTGTTTCCTGGGAAGAGAACATGAACGTGAGTGAGTGTGTGTGCGTGCGTGTGTGTGTGTGTGTATTCATTCTAAAGTTTATAAAAATTATTATAAAGCCAATTGGGAAATATGTTTCTAAATATACCTTGATGAGTTTATGTAAACAAATTAATATAACTTTCCATTAAAATATATGAATATTTAAAAATTGAAGGGAAAGATACTTAGAAAAACATAGCTTAGGTTTTACCCAAACAAGAACATTTGTAAAAAAATAGCTAAAAAATATTAGATGATCTCAAATTGTGGCCCAGCTCAAAACCTTAAATTACACTGTTTCCCAATATTCAGGTTGCCTAGGATCCCCAAGCAGTAGAAGGTAAAACTATTACTCCTTGGGAAAGAGAATTTTAGATCTCCGATTTTGGTCTCCTGCTCATTCATCAAACCGCACTGGAACCTGTCCTTGGTTGGATAATATATAGGGCCACCATGCAAGTTCTAAGAGCCACCTGGGAGAAATGATTAAAATCATGTGGCTAAGCTCTTCAAAACATATAGAAAAATTGATATGCCTGTCCCTGCGGGAGGAAAAGAAATCCACAAGAATAATGACCTTAATGGAGCCTTGGGGTTGCTCGACTTCCAGTGTGTATTCTGTAGTGCAGCCAAATCTTCTAATCTGAAGGACTGCGGTGTTGGCCAGCAGGAGAGTAAAATAAATGTATGGCAAACAGGACTTCGTTTGCATGTGGTTTTGTGAGAATATCATTCTTTTAAATAGTAAGTCATTTTACTGTTTTACTTAGTTGATTGTGCTACTTTAGATTTTTTTAAAAGGTGCCATTTCAATATAACATGGTAGAATGGAAAGAGCATGGGTTTTTGAGTCAGGCAGATCTGACTCAGTCATTCACTAGCTGGGTGAGTTGGGGCAAGAACTGTACCTGGCGTGTGATGTGAACAGATACTTGTCAAAGGAGGGAATGAATGAATAAAAGCAATTAACCACTCTTAGCCTCGATAAAACTGACCTTGTTAAAATTTCATTAAAAATGAAAATTTTTAATTTTCATTTAATGGGACCAGATTGGTAAGCATTTTAGTACAAAAAAATGGAATAGAACCTCTTCTTCCTACTAGAGGATTTTGACAAAACTGTAACAAATTAGCGAACAAATTTGGCCTTATCATAAAAGAAAGAGAAATTAAGAGATCACATTTAGAATATTCTTTTGCCAGTGTTTGGATTGTGCAAGTGTTCAACACTGCTGTTTGGTGCTGTTGTACTATTAGGCTGCTATGATCTTCTGAAATATGTAGTGAATGTTAGTGTTCATAGTCTAACTTTTGGACATCTATAGACATTATATGAGGAACAATATTCTAGAATCTACAATTAAGCTTAATGAAGAAAGAATGTTCTTCATTCTCTGCACATCCCACCTAAGCCAGTTTCTGGATATTGCTGATTGCTCCGAAATACATATATCCATTCCAGAAATCTATGGTGGTGCTCCTATAGGCTTAGAGGATGCCTGATAGTACAGAGCATCCTGGAATGCACTACATCCATGTAGGTTATTAGTCAGTTGTATACCAACTTGCATGTTTGAGGGGTACATTTCTGACTGGTGTGTCCTCCATTCTGAGACCTTGGATCCTAACTACTGAACAACAGTGACTCCTGATATTTAGTATAAATCTATAAAAGAAATATCTTTATTATGCAACTACTTTTAGCCTTATAGCCACTGTGTTCCCTTGTGTTTCCTTTTTCTCTTTTTATTACTACTCATGCCTCCATATTCAAAATTCTCATTGGTTCATGACTTGAATTACAAGAGCCTTTTACCTGGTTCTCCTGTTTCTTCTCAAACATCCTATCAATTCCTGCCTGCCATAATCATAATTACAATACTCTCTGTAAGTTTCTACAATATTTTTCTATTGTCTACTACTGTAGGAGACTACAATAAAACTTTGGGATCTTATTAGGTGAGTTCCAAAAGCTTGGAACTGAATTTTTAAAAATTTGTCTGAATTAAACTATCAAATCAACAGAATATACAAAAAGTATGTGAAGTGAAGTAAGAGTCTCTGGTAACCTATCTGAATATGGTAATATGTCTAAGAAAAGAGTGAACATTTTAGAAAGAGGAATTTGTCACTCCTGGACACATAGGAAAGAGGTGAGTGTCAGATGTATATGTTGGCAACATCTATCCAAAGATAGTCCAAGGAAATGGAAGTTGGCTATTCTACCTGGAATATTTCCATTTCTAATGGCAGAGATATTTTTAAGATTCAGATGAATGTAGGTAGTTGTAACTAATGGATTTTACGTCCCATTATCAATACTATCCTCACTGTGAGATGGACATATCTACCTAGCTTAACCTGAAACCATGAAACAATACTTTGCTTATACCCATGTTCACCAAGCAAGTGTCTGTTTAATAGAAATGTGCAGGGAGATCACACTGATATTAAACATTTCTTATTCCTGTTACAAAGGTTGCACCTGGGAATTCAATAAAATTATATCTGATCATTATTTAGCTTTCTGTTTTAGTCACTTTTGCTTGACTGCCTCCCTAATAATACCCCACATTTTTTTCAGGCATCTATCTTCTTGCTTGTGATCATGAGCTTCTTAGAGGCTGGAAGCAGCCTCCAAGCAAGGAGTGAATCCTGTCTACATTGGTCACTGATTCCCATTCCCCTTGGCAGTGGCTTCTTTAGACCAGAAACAATCCTGGCATGTGAGATATAAAGACAGTCTGCTGGTGGCCTTCAGGAAGGAATTCTCATCTGTACAGTTGTACAAAGGGAAGCATGCCTTCTCCCTCTAAAGGACTCGGAGTTCTGCAATGATACATCAGCATTTAGATATCCACCCCAGTCTTACATGTATTAAATTTAACACAATTCATTCTCTCAAAATCTGATAATCCCTTGGCACTGGTAATAATGAGCTTTTGAAATTTCAATGTGGTGGACCTAATGATCCAGCAGAACTACCATCACATTAGTTGCTTCCAAACACCTCTCAGTGAACTTATACAAGCCTGTGATGAAGTGTTCACCAGTCTTCAGTAAAATAAGGACATAAGGAATAGGTTTTTCACATTTTTCATTTAAATGTTTAATTTAAAGGAAATCCTTTATCTTGAGGTTATATATGTACTACACTTTTGTTTCCAGATGAATTTTATTAAATTTGTTTTATTTTATTAAAATGTGAAATTCCGAGTTCCTAACATGGCTCTTTCTGGCTGGTCACTACCCAGTGTGTTTCCTGAGCTCCTTTCACACAGGATTTCTCACTTTCTCTAGACCTGCTTGAGCAGAACCATCACATCCTATCAAAGTCTAACCTGTCAATTCTCGGGGGCCCCAGTGTGTTTCCAGCAATTCCATCCCCATCAAATCTGAGGCGCTGTCACACCGAACCTAAAAAGTACTGTACAGTCTCCACCTTATTATGCTGGGCAGCCTATTCCTACCTGCTCTTGAAGATGCTGCAGTTCTCTGCTGGCCCCTCTTCAGAGCCCACCTGGCAGTAGGTGCCAAATTGGGAAAACTGCCCTTTCTCCTTTGTGTTTCTCTCTGATGTAGTCCAAAGCAGCATTATTAGGGGCCCTTGTGTCTTTTGTTTGGATTCAAATATCAGCCCCCATGATAGACTCACAAGTCTATTCTTCTGTGACTGAAATGAGTCACTGGGTCAAGTTCATCATGCCTGACTTTCTCTCAGGGGGAATCCCTTCCAGGCAACTTACTCAGGATCTTGCGTTAAGTCTTTGAGAAAGCCACTCCACCAGTACTACCCACTGGTATGTCTGAACTACAGCAACATATTAGGTGTGAATTTTTTTCCAGAGGGTACAACTATATTTCCAACAGGCCTGTTTCATTGTTTGACAGGTATATCTGAAGCCCAGTGGCGGTTGGTAGTAGAAGCCCATGTGTAACTCAAGCTGAATCCTTACTTTCATTCGTTAGGAAGTTTTGGATATGAAAATAGTACCCAAACATCCAGACTCCAGTTCATTTCAGTTATTCTTGGGCAAATTACTTAATCTCTCTAGACCTCAGTTTATTTATATATAAAACGGGATGGTAGTGGAACTAACTTCATGTGTAAATTAAATGGGTTAATATATTATGAGTAAGTAATAGTGCTGTATATGATAAATATACATGTCAGATATTATAATTATTAATTCCATCACATTAGTTCCAAAAAAGAAATACATGTGGATATATTTGCTTGTCTTAATATTAACTCGAGTTAGTGTATTCTGATACCATTTCTTTTAAAGACACACATAATGCTTTGAAGAGAAACTGCTATAATTAATTATGTTGTATTACTACATTTACTTTAAAATTTACTCTGAGGATTTTCCAGACTACAACAAAACAGAAGAAAGCTTGGAATACAGCACAATACATAACTCAAGCAATTAATTATAATAATGTCCTACATTACTAGATGCATAAAATTGGTAAAAGCATTACATCAGATGATGGGATATGTAAGCTAATAGAATGGAAAATTTTCTTCATACTACAGATTATCCTCTCCTTCTTGCCTTTTTATCCAGCAAGTGGCAGGGAAGTTCAAATGACTGCTCACATTGTAGCTTTAGTTCAAGTCACGGCTCAACCTCACAAAGGCACAACTGACAATTCCAGATGTCCATTAGTCACGGCACCATGGAGACAGACCCCACTGATCAGTTTGTAAGCTGTGGGCAAATCATAAAATTGTCTTGCCACCATACAGATAAACAAAGCATATGTGCTATAGTTCAGAGCTGAAGATAGAATAAAAATATTAACTTCAAAAATCTAGCAAGAAACATGCAAGAAACAATAAAAAAAAAAAATTTTTAAAGGAGAAAATACAAACTCTGCAGACATAAACAAAGGTAGGTGGTAATGTAGAAGAGAGCCTGATTTTTGTGGTAGTGTTGCCTTCTTTGATTATTGCATGGGGCAGACCCACGCTAGCTGAAATTATGTCTAGCATTTTACAGCAACGGATTGGACTAGCCAGAGGCTTGGAACCTTGTGGATTTGTGGCTCTTCAGAAGTGCTTCTGTATTGGAATGTGTTTGTGTTTGCCTTTATTTGTTTTTAATAAAAAAAAAACTTGAAGAAAAAGTTTCTGCCTTGGTAGATTTTCTTTGGAATCCCAGAAAGGGCTCTTGAGGGCTCTGTGGCTCTTTTGTGATGATAAACCAAAGCTTTGAGCTTGTCCCAGTTGGAATTCCAGACACTAAAGAAGCCAACTTTAATTATTATTATTGTTGTCTACAGAACTGAGCCCCTTTCTGATTATTCAGGTTTATACAAATAGTCTTCTAAACATATTAGTTTTTTTTTTGTTTTTTTTTTTTTTTCAGCTAAGCTAAGACTGCAAAACAAAGCAGGGGAAACTTTGCAATAGGGTTTCAGAGGTGCCAAGTTTCTGAGTCTGCATGGCGGGTACCTGTGGTGTAGCAGGTTTTTTTGAGAGGGAAACATTAATAAAAATAGGGCCTGCAGTGAAGAACAAGTTTCACAAACTTGTAGAAGAGATTATTACCTGGGATAAGATGACAGCTGAGATAAGCAGTCTCTGGGAAAGAAGAAATTTATTACAATATCTGATTCTCCAACTGAGACATTAATAAATATGAAGCTAATCATAGAATCTTAGCATTATATAAGGAAACTTAAAGATTTTCAAAACCACCCTTAATCTTCTGCAAGAACTAGCTGTACCATGTCCCAAACAGATTACTCAGTTTCCACCTCAAGCATATTTCCTAGCAGAGAACTCGCTACTATACAAGATAACCCTTTCCGGTTGAGAACTCTGATAGGAAGTTCAGCCTCATACTGGGTCAAAAGTTGTTTCATTTTAACTTTGACCCATTAATCATGGTTCTGTCCTCCGAAGTTACTCCTTCTTTCATGTAATACCTGTTATTTATTGAAGATAGTTATTATTCCATCCCATTCCTGAAAGTCTTCTCTTGTCAAAAGTCCTTAGCTCTTGCAACCATTCCTTTAAGTTAAATCAAGTCAAATTAACATTTACTGAATACTGACTATGAGCCATACTCTGGTAGGATCTTAGAACACAAGGTTCAACAGTCTGTATATTAGGAAGATCCCAATGGGACAGCAGGAACTGAGCAACATATAACTTATCACTGCAATCCATTCTCACAGATGTTAGAAACATGCACAGACGGGATGGTGGCCAGGGAGTGATTAGATCTGCCAAGGGAAGCTGGGAAATTCTTGTCAAAACAATAGCATTTCCAAATGAAAAATTAAGAAAAGGCATTCCAGGTGAATCAAAATACTGTGTAAGGCATAGCTGTGTGAGAAGCAAGTTGTGTTAGGAGAAAGGGTCAGGTATATTATGAATTTTTTTATATAAATCTTGAATGAACCCAGAGGTTTTATTAACATAAAATCAGCTAGAGGATCTTTTCCAATCTTCTAACTTATCTTGAATTTCCACCTCCTCTTAAAAATGTTTATTCTGCCTTTTCTCATTTAAGAATAATTCTTAAATGAGAAATAATTCTAAAAATTCTTCCCTTCATAGGGAAGGCAGAGTGAAATAGGAGTTGAGAATTTTGGTTTTCTCACAATTTCTTAAACACCATACCCTCCTATCTCAATCAAATGGTCTATTCCTTTCTTTTCTTAATCCTTGAGCCCCAGTAGCTCTAAAGTGCTTCCATTCTTCTGATTTTCAGCCCATTCCAGGTTTTATTCTTATCAACACTATTATTTTCCTACTCTTCTGCTTATCTGTGATTATCTACTTTTCTTGTGTTTGTTATGTTTATCCATGTAAAATCTTCCTTGAGAAAGGAATCAGTGTTTTTAAGTTAATTATAATAGTTAATGATTTAACTATTATCAATCATTGTTCCAAGAGATTTAGATACATTATTTCATTCAACCTTTATAATAGCCTTACAAAGTGATTCATACTATTAGTTACAGATGGAGAAATCTGAGAGGACTGGCAATTTAGCCACAAAATTTGACTCCAGTGCTGGCTTTATTATTCAATATATTGCAGTGATAATTCTGTAACTTTTAGATCCTTTCCCTTTTTACCACCTTGGCCCCATTGGTAATTTTAAATGAGAAAACTCCACTTTTACTTTACTTGATCTATTTGCTTTTTTTTCCCATTCTGGAGTCTATAACCATGTAAACAAATCCCATTTGTGGTTTTGGCCAAGAACTAATTGAACACTCCCTGAATGACCCCATCTGCAGATGCTTTGGGGTACATAGATGTACCTAGTAAATAAGAAATTTTCTAAGAAACTGGATTTTTTTTTTTTGCATAATTGCTGCAGTTAAATAACATTTCTTGGGGCTTCCCTGGTGGCGCAGTGGTTGAGAGTCCGCCTGCCGATACAGGGTACACGGGTTCATGCCCTGGTCTGGGAAGATCCCACATGCCACGGAGCGGCTGGGCCCGTGAGCCATGGCCGCTGAGCCTGTGCGTCCGGAGCCTGTGCTCCGCAACGGGAGAGGCCACAACAGTGAGAGGCCCGCATACCGAAAAACACAAACAAAAAACTTATTTCTTTTAATTCATGGTTCTTATAAATATTGCTTCTATTAAAAGGCTTATAGTCAAATCAAGAATGATAAAGTCCATAAAAACATTTAAACTCAAAATTATAAAATTAGAAGATTGTAAAAATATACATTAAACATCCTCATTAACTGTAGAAATCTGGTATTTTATGTGCCTTTTGCTGATCTCCCAACTTTCCAGACTCCCAGGCCCTCATCTGGCACAGGAATGCCCATTGGACAGCCACAGATCTTGCCATCTCTTTAGCCTTTAAATATCTTGGCCATTACTTTAGACCTAAAAATAACTAGTGCTTGGGATCATCATAAAAATTTATTGGCAGGTTCTAAAAACACAAATGGGAAATTCTGTTGCATTAGTTTTTATAAGATGTGAAAAGTGTGTCTTATCAAAGTAAAGGACACTCTTAGGAGACTTCTCTGGATAAAAAGGATGGCAACTTATTGGAAGGCATCAGGGGAAATTGAGCTGGAAGAAGAACAAACAGAAGCAAAGTTGGAGGCTTTGTTCAAAGAAAGTACACTTGTTATTAGCCCACATGATATAAATATTTCTGAAGAGAAGTAAGCTCACAAAGCAGACAGGGTCTGTCTCTTGAGCCTGAGAACATGAGAAAGAAAATGGGAACATAAACATTCTATCAAATGGTCAGTACATAAAGCAAGTTATATCCTCCTAAAAGACAAACTGGACACAATAGGGGTGGTGTTAATTCTGAAGGAAAATGCAGGCTGCGTTAGAAGAGAGGTGTAATTTTTAAATGATCTCCAACATAACTGTTTTTCTTCTATAAAAGAAGCCATTGCGAGTGTTTCTGATCTTGTTCATAATTCTATGATTCCTTTTAAAGTGAAAATGCCTGCCAGACATTTCTTGTAGAAACTGAAATAATGTCCTTTGCCAATCCCAGATGAGGAGAAAGGAATACCTCCCATGGAGAAAGAAGAGGGGAGAAAGAGGTGTGAAGAGTGTTGAAGTAAAGGAATGCTGTTCTGGCATCTCATCCATGTCAGTGACAGCAGGTGCCACAGAGGAAAAGACAAATAAAGGGCAAGGAAACCAGGGGAGCAGACACAAAGAGGGAAACAAATCCATCCGCCCTGTGCCTCATTAATCTTGTCACAAATACTTGCTGCTGAGAAATGCTAATCTTCTCACTACCCAAAGTAGCCTCCCTCACAAGAATGTTTTCAAGGTCTAGTATATCTAATGACTGAACCATTTAATAAATTACTTACTTACCTTACTATAAAAGCCAGTCCAGCAGCTGTAACTTACATGTAAAGCACTAAATCCTTATACCTGACTTTCTAAAGGTTCCTCTAAATCATATTTAGTGACAGGGTGAGGTACACAGGAATCAGGATTTAGTGGCATGGCATACTTCATGCTGTTTCGGGTAGGTCAGGAGGTCTAACTTGGATTTCTTCCCAGTAACCTGATCTAGGTGAATCAGCAGGTTATAAATGAAAGTCAGTTTCTAAGACTCCAAATTTTCTTTAACTATCAGAAACTTTATAGGAACATGGTGAGAAACAGGAAAAGACCAAGAGATAATAAACACCGTCGACTGATATTATGATATTGCAATTTCTCCTTTCTAAAACAATGTGAAATGAGGTGCCATTTTGTATAAGCTAAATATTTGTATCAATTCCTGAGGTTTTTATTTCTATTGTTAGCCAGGAAAAATAGTCAAAATGTTTCAGAGCTCACATTGCCTTTTCTACTAGGTCACAAAATATAACATTAGATTGTGAGTTCCTCAAGGGCAGTTTCTAAGACTTTCATATATTTTTTCACTCAGAGTATGAGAATACCTTCCTAACATGTTAAATTATTGGAAAGAGAAAGAAGAAAGGGAAAGACGAAGGAAAACAAAATGTATTAGACTCGTCACATTCAAAGCAGTGATACTCATTGCCTTGTTTCATCCTCATGACAACTCTTGGATGAATTAAGAAACTTCAGCTCAGGGTCACAGTAACTATGATAAAATTAGTGTTTGATTCTAGCTTTGTCTGATTTGAAAGCTTAAGCTCTTTGCTCTGGAAGGAAGATCTCTGAGTGTAAGCAAACCTTCCAGTTCCCCTGAAACCATGCCTTATTGATAGCTGTCTTCTTATCCTATACGTGGCATGGATCTCACCAATCTATGGAGTAGTTCTAAAGGGTAATTAGTTCTTCTCTGTTATTTCCAATCAAAAGACTTCTGAATTAGTATAGCATGGTAAATCTAAGTACTTTACAAAATCTCAGAGAAGTCCAATGGTCTCACAAGCACCACTAGTAACATAGTCCCTTCATTGTAAAAGGGGCAATAACACTTGCTGTTATTGAACCCCATGAACACTTTAGGAATATTCAGCCACTTTGTGGGTGAAGTGTAGGAAAATCAGATGAAGTATGAAAAAACCATCTCAATGTTCTCATCATATTAAAATGGCAATAATAATAATAATAATGACTCATAGGTATGCAATGAAGATTGACAAGCTACTATATGTAAAGCATAAAAGCAGCTCACAGCACAGAATAACTGTTCAGTCAATGCTAACTTTTATTAATGCTATTTTCATAACTGTGATTTCGATTATTAGGTTTCTGTTCTCTGAAATGAGTTCACTAGCCCCAGAATCCTAAAGTAAAATACTTGCTTCTATTTACTTCCCTTCCAATGTCAGTTTTATTGCTTCTATCTTGTATTCCAGGAGAGTGACTGAGCCACTAATAAAGGAAATACATGAATAAGCTACAGTTGATATGAAACTGCTTATATTTGCAGATTCAGTCCTCAGTAACGTGTATATTTCTAAATAGCTCAATATTTCAGCCCCCATGCATACCAAAATAATAATTGAAATTCAGTTTCTACACATTCACCCACCAACTCTCCCTCACCCCCTAAAACTTGTTAGTCCACTACTCTGAAATGTCTGATTTTATTTTTATATTTGTTGTGTATTGGGGTGAGGACAGGCAGGTAAAGATTAGGCTGTGTGGTACCCAGAGGCTGGAAATTGAAACCCCCAGTTTCTCACAGCCCAGGTGTGGTGCAGACAGCCCTGGCCTCCACATTTCCTCACCATGCCCTAAAAATGACCTTAACCCTGACATAGAAAGAGAAGCAACATAATTGTGAAAGGCTGTTGTTGGCTGGCTGCGTGAGACGGAGGACTGGGGCTGTATCACATTGCTCTCCCTGCGTAGTAACACTTCTAGTCCCTCCAAGTTGACCTGGACTCTCTGAAGCCATGGAGAGGTCAAAGTTAATCCTCAGTGCCCATCAAACTCATTTTATGAGTCTGCTGCATGAAGCAGTGGGAAGATGACTCAGATCAATTCTATCCCTTCTATTCAATCTTGAAACCTACTGGAAAGAACTCTTTTCTTCTAAGGTATTTCACTCAGGTACACTCTATCTTTTCCACCTCTTGCACTATTCTCATTAAATAATAAATAAATAAATAAATACATATGTAAATATATGTGTGTATTTATATATATATTTGTACATATATAACACAAAACACTGAAGCTAAAGCAATATATCTGTTACCCCAACAAACTGCGTTCGTTTCCCTTACATTGCTTAATCATTTTTCATATATTCCATATCTTTCCAGTTACAAATCTGACAATGAAGATAAAAGGATCTATTGGGCTTCTTTAAAGAGTACATGTCCTTATTTTTTTTCCTTTAACACAGATGTTCATGCTTATACGATATTTAGGCTTTATAAGGTCCAGGTAGAAGAATGCTTTTGTTTGTAAAATATTTCTGTATTTTTCAGCATAGAATGATAGAAAGTGATCAAACAAGGGAATGGAAGAGTTTAAGCAAACGGAATTTTCTTTACCAAAATTTATTGAAACAACATGGACAGGTTTTATTCTTTTAAAAAATGACGGGTAAAGTTTAGCTTTATAAAGTATTTCTTGCAACCATTTAATTAAATTCAAGTCTTATGCAGTATAATTCAAGTCTTATGTAGTGTAGCCTCTTCTTTGCAAGAACGAACAGTTTTGGGGAAAGAGACATTTCTCAAACACTCACTTGTTTTCTTTAGTAAGTCCAACATTACTACAGAAGACTCCCTGTAACCCTCTCTTTGTTTTTCAGGGTCTCTGAATACTGAAAATAGGAAATGAAGGAGCAAGACCTGTGATAGATTTCATAAGCTTGGTGGAAGATCAATATCAGCTCATGTAAGTGTGCTGTCTTAGCAGAGGTAAAGTGGTTCCCCATTAATATCGTTTGCTCATAGGTACTTCCTCAGAAAGATGGCCGACCAGGTTCAATTGCAGATCTGTTCCTATGTCATTGCTCTGTTGAGCACTCATACTTTAAAGGGGAATATTTATGAATTGGTTCTTAAATATTCCAAATAAGAAAGACTTATGTAAACTGATGACTAATGACAAGTTTGAGGGTGGTGTGACTTATGTTCAAGTTGTACTCTAAAGACGGCGTTTCAACTTAAAATCTGAGTCTAGGCTCAATGAATGACAGACCACTGGCCTTAGGCATGCTAGCATGGTTCTCTTTGGACTTTTTGGTGCAGCAGAAAAGGTCCAGCACCAGCAATGGTTTTTTTAGGGGTTGAACCCTGAAGGAGATAGTGGATGAATTACCAAGAGGACAAGCAGTTTTTTACTCTTTTCACTTCCTTCATTTTATGCTTTCCCTGGAAATGTATTTTTATTAGTAACTAGGTTTTGAAATTTTTACCAAGATGTCATCATAAACCATTTCTTTCTACATAAATGCCTCCAAAATCTGACGTGTACATATAGGCCAGTGTGAGCCAACCATGCTATTAGGAAACTAATAAATTTGTCTCCTTTGTTTTCTATTAAATAAGAAAAAGCAAGACAATATTGCTTGTGCCAGATCAGGTTTTGACTGGTATGTGCTTATCCTTTACATAACAAGTGTATTTTATAAGAGAAAACACAGGGGAAATATTTTTATTTATTTTATTACTTGTACAAAAGCCATTTTGGCAACTTAAGAACTAATAAACTGAAATTGTCTCATGTGGTTCTTATTATGGAATCAAATATTAATGCAAAAGGCAAGCACACACCAATCATAACCCCATCTGGCTGAAGGAACAGGCAAATGTGGCTCCATTTTCATTAGTGAGGAGAGGCGTATATTTCATGATGTGTTCAAACCTGGCTGTAAACGCACTCCCAGAGCGCTGCGGCATTTTGTACCACTCAGGGGTGCCATATATACTGATACAGGTTGATGTAATTGACGTGGCTTGGAGGGAGAGGGTAGCTCTCAGTCTTGCAACAGTACTAACAGAGCACCCGTGGAGACTAGAGCAGCATTTCTTGAAATTCTGGGAAGGAAAGCAAGCTGAACCAGTACGTGGTATGTAGCTCTTAACAATATATACTTGGTTTATTTGCAGCAAGTAAGTTGACATGCATGTAACCACCAAAATTTCATTCCAGAATGTTTGGTCTTTTCAAAAACTAGACAAAAGCGTTCAAGCTCTGGAATCAAACGACTGCGTGCATAAATATTTTCTAAGTTCCTTTGGTGCTGTTTTCAGTTTACCTCCAAGGATATTTAAGGGTGACTATTATCAATGGAAGGTAGGTATTCCTTTGTAAGGGGTTGGGTCAGCAAGACACTGCACTAATCAATCATCGCTGAAACAATGAGGTGTGGTCATCAGGGCCTCTAGCAAGCATTGACATATTCTTTATTAGGAACAGAAAATAAGTTGGTTCTGATAATCAAAGTTAGGTCCTTCTGGTTTCTCTTTGTCACTTGCTATTAGCTGTGTGTGTTTTTTTAACCCACTTGTGAAGAGGTGACTAAATGATCATATCACCCCAAAATATGTGAGTTTCCTGACTTTTGACCAGTGTGTGCCACAACTGGGATGGAATTATTTCCCTATCCCGAACTTGTTGTGGAGTGCAGAAGAAATGATAAAATAGTTCTTAAGATATTTTGTTAAATTAGACTTAGACTTATGTATGACATTGATTACTGATTTATTTGGCAGGAAAATAAGTGCAGAAGAGGACTCAGGTCACACTAAAGTTTTAGATTTATGATCCTATTTTAAAAATCCATTCTTTTCGTAAACAATCTTTTAAAATGTAGTCAACAGACCAAAAAAGAAACTACAACTAAAAGAATTGTTTATATAAAAACTAACACTAACAAGTGTTTTCATCAGCAGTATCCTTAATTATGGAGTGCATTGAGAATCTATTCTGCTGGACCTATTTACTTGGTAACTAAATGGTTGACTAAAGATATTACTGGAACCGAAACAACCACTCCATTGGATAATGGAACCGTTGAAGATGATATTAAACCCATGCTCCTAAGAATCTAGGACTAGATCCTAAGTGAGGAAAAAGCATTCTTTGTCCTCTTGGGATCTACTGTATCTGGAACAACTGGGGGTCATATGTAAAATGCCTGATTCGCTTCTGACACCAGTTTTATTCCCCTTTAGTGAGAAAGGCTGATAAGGAAAGCTGGTGAATCCCTGACTCTGGAATCAAGAGGAACTAGACTTGAATATTAGATTTGCTACCTAATAACTGTAACACTATTATTGCTTTGTTTTGAAAATCCAATGAGAGAATGAACCATGAGGATTTTTGCTTACAGTTTTATCCCCAAATCTTTGCCCAGTGTGTGGCATAGAGTAGATATTCAAAACATATATTTTAGGGGAAAAAATGAGCAAATGAACTAATACATCTAAAGTTATTTTTTTAATTTATAAAATAGAGATACTAATATTTATCTTATAGTGTTACTTCAAGGACTGAATACGGTATTATATGCAAACCCTAGAGAAATTCTTGACATACCATAGGTGGATGTTAGAAATGTCCGATGGTGTTTATTTATTTAATAGATTATCCACTTATATAACAAATACTTGACTTTTTTCTCTATCTGGTGTCTTAGTTGACTATACTTAACAATTAACATGACCCTTGAAGGTGAAGATGAGATAAATCTTGAAGAAAGAAGAAAAAGAATGTGAATTCAAAATTAATATGATATAAATTTGGAAGACACACACACCCAAATATTTTTGTTTCCCAGAATACCCAAAGCCTGACCAACGTTAATATATCTACATTGAATCCCAGAAGAGTTTTATACATACTTCAAAAATTAGTAAATTATATTGCAAAATGCACTTCAATTCAATTGATATGAATTCAACAGAACTGGAGAAAGGGATATACAACTAAACACTTTCTTTTCTGAAGACAACATTATTTTCTTGAGTCATGTTAGCCATGTAATATAGATCAGCATGAGTACGAAAAGACACCAGTTTGGAAAATGTCATACTGCTGTATTACATTGTGACTCATAGCAACAGAAACAAGAGAGGAACACAGGAGTCGGCGAGGTCAATAGCACTGCAGACATGGGAGACAGAAACAAACCAAGCCTAACCCCAAAGGGCATGCCTTCCAGGAACTTCTGCCTTGATGGAAATGCAACTCAGCAAGGGCTGAGGGCACAAGTTTTCTGTAACAGTTTTTGGGACTGCGGATGTGGATGTCCCCAGGCCTCCTATGGATGGGCCACTGATTAATCCTTTGAACAGTATTGCTTCTGTTTCTGAAGGCAAGGCTAGAGCTCAGCACAGCCGCCGTGCCAAGCCACTAGAAAGGAAAACCAGAACCGGCACTGATCTTTCAGCACTGTGTTCCCATCTAAGATGTTTATTCCTCTAAATCTTTTAACAATTAAAATACTCTCAATTAGTATACACGCATCTTTATGATTTGCTATATTCTTTCAACTTTCAGTGTAACATTATTTATTTTAACTTCGATTTAGTTTTGATGTGGTGCATGTATACAATTTACCACAGAACCCATTTTTAAGATGTAACAGGATGCTTCCTTTTTCCTTTCTCAAACTATTTTAAATCACATGTTTCACATTTTGTTGGATTCAGATATGTTTTCAGCAGATAAACAGTAAAACAAACAGAAATAAATTGATTTTGGTAAACGGCGGCGATGTAACACAAGGCAAAAGTTCAATTTACACTTTTTATGTTTCTCTTCTTCTTCTACTTTTTTTTTTTTTTGCCAAGGGATATAATTTTCATTCTAATAGATAAGATAATCTAAACTAGAGGACATAGTCAGACAGACAAAGTTTAGCATTTTCTTTCTATTGATGGTCTCTTCTTTATCTAACTTATAAGCACTTCTTTAACAGTTAGTATATGAAGGGAGAGTTGTAACACAAAATGTGTTTATTTAAAATACAAAGTATAACTACCACCACCAACATCAACAGCAAAAATACCTTGTTAAAAACAGGTGAACTGATAAACGTCTGAAATTGTACTTGATTCTTAAAAATCTAGTGTTAGGCACTTCACTCAGGTCAAATAAAAGAGAACATTTCTAACTGCCCAACAAACGTGGGTCCCTTAGCCCAGGAACTTAATCTTATCACTACCTGTTGGCTCATTGGGAAGACTTTCTCCCTGTCGTTCCACGATGTTTTAATCAAGTGGAATCCTAGGAAATAAAAATGGAGGAAGGCGGCACAGCAGCACTGCTCCCCAAATGGCTTGGGAATCGTGGTCTCCCTAAGCATCTCTTTTGTGTTAAATGTTGTATGGTTGAAACTTCCACAGAATGCCTTTAAGTAAATAAATATTTGAATGTTTATCATATGTTACCTGATTTATTCCCTCCAAATACACCTTTAAGGAGATGCTTTCTCCATTTACACTTGGAGAAATGGAGGTCCAGAGAGGTCAAGTAACTAACTTGAGGTCACATGGAACAGCCATCATGTGACACCAGGTCTGACAGAACCAAGCCTGTGAATATCCTGCTCAGTACAGCTCACTCTGCTCCACTGATGATATTGTGAAGGAATTTGCCTCTACATGTAAGAGGAGAGAGGAGCAGGGGAGGACAGTTAGTTCAGTGTGAGTTCTGCTTTACCCCATATCACCTCCTTTACTTATCTCGAGCTCATCCTCAACTCCTTGTTCAGTTAAGACTCCCATTTTCTGGATGACTATATTAGTTTCCATTGCTTCATAACAAATTGCCACAAACTTAACAGCTTAAAAGAGTACCCATTTATTAGCTCACAGTTGTGTTGATCAGAAGTTTGCAGGGCATGGTTGGGTTCCCTACTCGGAGTATTGCAAGTCTGAAATCAAAGTGCTGGCCACGCTGAATTCTTACCTGGAGGCTCCAGGAAAAGCCCCCTTCTGTTTATTTATGTTGTTGGCAGAATTCAGTCCCTTGCAGTTGGAGGACTGATGTCCCCGTTTCCATGCTGGTTGCTCTCAGCTGCTCAAGGTCCCTCGCCGGTTCTTTACTCATGGCCTCCAGAGATGGTTCACAGCATGGATGTTTCCTTTTGCCAGGCCAGTCACAGCTTGTCTCTTTCCTCTTCTACCAGCCAGAGAGCACTCCTTGTTTTTAAAAGGCTCACATGATTTGGTAAGGCTCATTTAAATAGTCTCCCTTGCTTAAATTCAACCACACCACATGATATAACCTAATCACTAGAGTAAAATCCATTTTCTTCATAGTCCTAGGAATTAGAGCAGGAATCTTGGGGGCCCTCGTAGATTTTAGCCTGCCACATCGAGATATCTAAAGTTATTCCAATATTTTAAAAATGATATTAGATTAAGAAGGAATGTATCCAGAGGGTATATATTCAAATTTTTAAGTATATTATTAAGTCACATGATTTTACAATTGATGGAATCTATGGGAAAGACATTTTAGGGGTAGCACAATGAAGCATTGTAGGCTAACATAGTGACTATCTGATACAATAATTGAAGAATACAGAAATTGTTTACTGCATTTAATTTCTGGCTTCTTTGATCAAATGCTAGTATTTAAGTGAAAAATATTCATATAATATTGGTATATTACTAAATTAGTACTGTTACAGTATTTGTACAGGTGAAACTGTTGGGGAGAGGTAAAGTGAGAATAATATCTGTGGATCTATAATCGCTGTGTGCCTCCTGGTTTCCCCCTTTTTGAATGGGAGTGTGAAAAAAAGGCCATCCTATATTTGTCTCATTATTGAATACTGGGTATTTGAGAAGCAGATAACCCAACTCTTTCATTCTCAAGTCTTCAGGTCAAGATGAGTGTTAGTGATGAAGCTATACTTGAGGAATTGCACCCAAGGAGCCTCATTTGCACCTGGACCTGATTTAGACGAGGAAATACTATATTTTAAGCAGATGCCAAAATAAAATGAGACTAAGAAGTCTCAGGGAAGAGATGAGTGCATCTGCCATGTGGGAGTGCAGAAGCGATGTGAAATTTTATGGCCAGAGGTTGGACTGTGACATACTGTATTTTCCAAAGATGGCCTGCATGCTCTCCTCACAACGGCAGTCAGACAAAAGTCAGATCATGTTTCTAACTGCCCTCAAAACCTTGATATTCTTCCCATTGAATGGTGAAGTTCATGTTTCCTCTCCCTGTACTAGGCAGACCTTTGGACTGCCTCAGCTAATAGAGTATGGGGAAGATGACGCTAAGTGACTTTGAGGCTATATCATAAAAATGCCACGCACCTGCCCTTTGCTCTCTTGGGACACTTGCTCTTGGGACATAGCAACCACCATTCTGTGAGGAAGCCCCCACTAGCTCATAGAGAGAGACTACATGAAGAAACCACATGGAGATACTCTGGTCCTCAGCCAAGCTCAGGTTCCAACCAACAACCAGCTCCAACCACCAGACATGTGAGTGAAGATGCCTTCAGATGATTTTAGTCCCAGCTATTGGATCACTTCAGCCTTAAAGCCTACCCAGCTGAGACCTCAAACATTGTGGAGCAAAGATCAGCCATTCCTGCTATTTCCAGTCTGAATTTCTAATCCACAGAATTTGTGAGCATAATATAATGGCTGTTTTTCATCAGACTTTGGGTGGTTTGTTATACAGCAATAGTCACTGAAACACTGAAAACTTAGAAGAAATTATATAGACAAACGATGGTATTTTCACCCCTTGACTTTTTTCATATAATTCTCTGGTAGTGCCCTCTCAGCATAAAGTATTATATACATTATGGAATCTATTGTTGAAACCAACAAAATTTATTACTAAGTTAAAGTGATGCATATTGAATGATATGCGTTGTTCTTATTGCCAAGGAAGAAGGCATAAAGGAAAACTCGTTTAAACAAGTGATTAAAATTCGTACAAAATATTCAGGTTTTTATCTTACCAGTTAGTTCTCAATATTTTTACCTGTATTGTTTATAATTTGAATAGATTTCTGTGATACACTGATATAATACTAGTCCGGAGACTGCTGACAGGATTAAATTTCACTAAACTGTAGAGTGAAGTTAAGTAGCCCATCACATCAAGAAAGAGAACATGTGCCCCTAGAATTACTTTAGGTCCGGTTATACACTGAGTGTAGGAAACAAGAAGCTGGAGGCTTTGTATGAGGCAAGTGTATGGAAGCCCCCTGGGAAGCTGATGAAAAGTCTGTGCTGCAATGGTGGACTAGAGTGGCTGGAACAAGAGGTGAGGCTAAAGGGATCTGAAGTGGAGCACAAGAGGCATCTGACACTATTTCTAATCCTAATATTAGGAAGTTCAATCAGACAGGAATGATCAATGGAGTAGAGTTATTTGTTGGGTAGTCTATTAAGCAATGGGTTGGAAGTTTGCTTAGTGAGAGTGGGTAAATTAACACAAGAGCTTTAAGTCAATAATTTCCAATCTGCCTTAATGGTACCTTGTTCTTCTTAAAGCAGGGATTTAAAGAGATTTACAAGACCTTCTTCCACCAGCATCAAGGCAGAAAGAGCATTGATTTAGAATTATACAGGCCAAGTTTTGACACCGGATCCAATTACTTATTTATTAGTTATCAGGCCTTGGACAATTTATCTTACTTTCTCAAATGTCTTAAAGGTGAATAAGGAAAAGAGGTGAATATAAATGTTCTGGCTAATCTAACCCTTTTCAAGCTAAGCTGCTTTTTCTTGAACATTAAACTTGATATATTGCACTCAAATATCTTGGCTAAACTACTAGTATGTCATCCCTTAGGAAGACTATTAAGAAAATTGTATGTATTGGGGACTATGTATTCTCTCATGGAAGCCCTTAGTTATCTTGCAAGAAAAACTGATTCTCTTAAATTTACTTTTGGAGATAATCATATTAATTTTCTTCATTGGTAATTTGACCTTGATTTGTTCAGAGTTCTAAAATCAGTGATCTTTAGCAAGCACTGTTCATTTTTCCTTGCTTACTGATTAAAGATTGAAAGCCTCCTTTAAGGTCAGTACTAGGCATCTAAAAGGTGGCACCAAGGGAAAAACAAGTATCTATCCTCTGACCCTAGAAGTCAGGAGGTGGCCTTCTCCCGACTACTACTTTCCATTTCCATTTATAAATGAAAGATGTGTGATATGAAATCAAATAAACACACAGAAGCTTAGAACAAAGAAAACAACCGAACAGTAAAAACAAGAGTGAAGAAACAACACAAATCTCAACCAGGCAAAAACTCTCAACATACTAATGGTCTAAAAAATTTAGAAAAATAAAGAGAAAAAAGTCCACTCAAACCAACCAACCAACCAACAAACTAACCTACCAACCAATAACAAACAAACAAAAACAGAGAACTCTTGATGGCCTGTGTGGCATTCTGGGTGAGTAGAGGGGCTAGCTATCAGAAAGATCCTGATAACTTCTTTTCAGAGATGCTACAGTCATGCCTGTAAGACAAGTTACATGAAATCTCTGTTACTAAAGACAGAGGTGGGCAATCAGTTTCTTTGTACAACAGAGGACTTATTTTCACAACAGGTCATCGTGAACTTGTTTCCCTCATCTCAGCCAGCACACTCTCAGCACTAGACATTGCACTCCCAGCAATCTGATCTTTCCCCTTCAGAAACATAAAGTGATTCAATGTAGACATTGCCCCTAAGGTTATGGGTTATGTATGTACACTTGCTGGTGAGAATAAGCCACCAAGTATAGAGCACCTCACCTCAATACCCCAACACCATTATGAGGCTGAGTATTAGAGACAATTTCAAGATGTTCAGTACTTTTTCTTATCACAGTATCATGTAGTACCAAACTAAACGTATGTCATCACATTATCACAATCTCGCCATCTGCTCTCTTTTCCAAGCCTGAGACCCCCATCAACTCTAATCTTGCCAATAAACGCCTCTGTCCTCTCCTACCCCTTATGCGATCCTGTTTCAGGTTCTCATCCTCCAGAATAAGAGGGCTGTTGCCTCCATAGGCTCATTCAGAGGTGGGCACCGTAAGTTCTGGTGATTTTCATTAGCAGAAACGTTGAGCCAGAAGTGGGAGCCATTTATCCTATAGGGAGGAGCACACCAAGCAGGAAGGTGAGCCCAGGGGAGAGAACATCAGAAGAAAGGATCTGACTTTGAGCACAGAGGAAGTGTGTGGCCAGAATATTTAGAGACATTAAGACCAAAGGATAGGAGTGTGAAGAGGGGGAGAAGGAACTGACACTCTGCCTCCCTCACCCCAGGCACCTCTGAAGTCCCTTCCGAATTACACTTTGACACTCCAAAATGCTGAAGCAGATCTATCTGTGGCTTCACTTTAAAGTAACTAATGCTTTTAAATGGAGATCAAATGCCAAATAAGTAAGGGAGGTAACACAACAATGTTGTAATGCAAACTCCTAAGAGAGATAACACCTCAGTGTGAATCAAGCTCAGTCAAAATGTAAATAATGATATCTGATCACTTCCTGCTGTTTTAGAGGAAAGGGGTGGGGGGTGTAACTAGGAAGCAATAGAGATGGAAACGGAAAAGCTGGCAGTTCCCTCTCTCTCTCTGTCTGCTTTCCTTTCCTTTTCTCTGCTTATACATGTACATTTATGTCCTTTATTAACCTAAAAAGTTTGCCTCAGTCCAAAGCCTAGAAAATGAGTAAAAAGAAATTAAATTGACTATACTAAGTGATTATACTGCTTTATAGTTTTGTCACAAATTTATGGCTTCACATACCTTCGCATAAATTATGCTCTCACATTATCATCCCCAATTTCAGGATGATGAAACTAAGGCCCAGACAGTTTAAGCAACTTCCTATGCTTCGGCAAGCAAGGAATTGGTAGAGCCAGCCCTGAGACTCCAGACGTTTGACTCTAGTTCCCACGTTCCTTCCATTCCGCAAGAGCTGCTTCCTGTTTATGCGACCTGGGTACAGACACGCAGAGGAGCAGCGCACAGTGGCTTTTGATGTCTCCAGTCTTTGAGTTCTGTACCATAAAATAAACCCTGTTTATTTTAATATTATATTATAAAAAGAGTTGCCCTGGACAACTGATAAGACATTCTTATGTTGTGTTTGCATTTTCTTTTTGAGAAAATAATACCACATACAGTACTCATGATCTAGAGCTGATAAATATACTATTAGAAATCATAAAGAAAAGCCAGGATTTCTGTTTTTAAAAATTCTGCTATGTATTCCTTAGTTTAGGATGATATGATTTAAATACTGTTATTCATATATTTTGAAGCTAGAAAAATACAATACAATCAATTGTATAGCAAGTATAAATAATTTCAGGGGATAAGTTTAGGTCCTGTAACTTCGTAAAAAGGCTAACATCCATCCAGTGCTGACCATTTGCCAGCAACTGTTCTAAAGGCCATCAAATGGATCAACTCTTTTAATTCTTATGACAGCTGCCATATGAGCTATATACTTCTATTAATCTACATTTTACCAAGGAGGAAACTGGAACATCAAAACATTAAGTAGCTTCTCTAAGAGTTCGGAGTTAGCAAGCTGCAGAGCTGAGATTTGAAACCAGGTGACCTGGCCTCAGAATCCATGCCTCAATTTCAGGATAACTTCTCTCTGTCCTTAACCATGTAGTTACTGTGCATTGTCCATACGCACTGTATTTCACGCCAAACTCACGGGCTTCCCTAGCTACTAATTGTATTTCATTTTGATATCTCTATTTTTTCCCTTGTTTTTCATCTCTTGCAATCAGGAGCAGGGTCTCTGTTTCAGTCCCAACTGTAACATGGGGCTTGGGATATAGTCTTTGAAAGACTTAGCTAATTTATTTAATAAATAAACAAATGAGTGAATTATCAGGGATAATGTTTATAAACCTGGTCGGACATAATTGTCTGGGAGAGGGGGTTCTGTTTAAAGCTTTCCCTGAAATGAACTCTATAGGGAGGTCATGTAGGAAAAGTACAGGAATGTAACTAGAAAGCTGGAATCAGTGTATAAACTAGCAGTGTTTAGTAAGTAAATTAATTTCCCTGGGCTTTATTTCTTTACCTATGAAGTAAAGTTTTGGCCTATGATTTCTTTGAAGCCTCTCAGTTAAAAACTATATGACATTATGACTCTTTAAATT